>NW_004567102.1:23685028-23734265 GCF_000260355.1 Condylura cristata
TGCTCAAATCTATATACAAAGAAACATGCAATTCTATATTTATTCAAGTGTTGAGAACTGGCAACTGCACTATAATTTTGTGATTTACTCAGAAATTTGGTATGAAATATTTACTCTAAACCTGCATGAAATCCAAGAATTCAACTGGGCTAAATACAGTAAGAAGTCTCTTTATAAGGCACATTGATTACAATAATGGAAGAGAATGATCTATTCTATTTTGGCAGGAAAAAAAAAAACTTAGAAAATGCTGTTTCCAACTCAGCAATCCTATAAAACAAAGGTTCCTTTGCCTGCACTAGTGAATATTTAAGAAGAAAGTTAAAGATTCTATTATATTATTCAAAACTTTAACCTTGGTTCCCTGGCGAACATCTTTAATCTCATTAAAAATTTTCAGACAAATTCCCAGAAATAGTTTAAACTATGTCAGGCTCCTAGTAAATGGAAAAAAAAAAGAAAGAAAATTATATTACTTATAAGAATAACTTTATTTATTGCTATATTGACATAAAATACAACTGATACCAAAGTGTAATACATCTCTTAAATGAATTACTAACTAAATACACTATATAACTAAATACAACTATTACTAACTAAATACACTATATAATTATTAGAACATTTCAATTAAAGTTGATAAAGTTTGTCTGATACCTATAATCTATTTATAGATAGTAATCTAGTTGCACATATATTCATTTTGTAGTGTGTTTTAGTATTAGTTTTGTTTTTTCTAGCTTCGGCCATTACTAGAATCACTTCCTATTTTTTATAAATTTAATAATTAGATAAGTAAAAATAAATGAAAAGTATGTGGAGAAGCAGAATATAGCAATTTCCCCAAATTTTTAATTATTAAGAAAATACATAAAATTATGATATCAAATCTCACTGATTTATACAAAATTATTAGTGAGTCTTACTTAACATGAAAATTAAAGTGAAAGTTTTCAAGTAAAAATTAAAACCACTTTAAAACTGATAGATAAGTTTTCTATTATTTTAACATTTTTTATAATATAAATAAGAAATTAAAGAAAGTAAATTTAAAAAGTTCCTCAGGCTCCCTTAAGCTATATCATATCTATTCATAAAATGTTATTTTCCCTTTTAAATTTTAAATTAAAATCGACAGAGTTGTGCACATCTTTTCTTTTTAAAATAAAAAAAAAAACGGAACTAGCTAACTGAGGTGTGACATTAAGATCACAAAGTTGTGATAAAATCAGTTTTAAAAATAGGAACAGCAAATTATATATATATATATTTAAGATAAAAATGCACCTTTAACTTTTTAGTTTTAAAATTATTATGAACCATTGCTAATAATAAAAATGATACATAAAAATCAGTATCTATTTGTCATTATAAATAGCCATTTCATCAAGTACTTGTGACATTTTAAAAACAATCTTTCACAAGTTAATGTGAAATTCATGTTAAATGCATTTTTACACCAAGGTGACTTTTACAGTAAGTTTTACCAGAGGCATGCTTTACAATGTACATGTGATCATCAGGGCTTTGGTGACTGATTGTAGTCTGGCTTAGTATTCTGTTTGCACAAGCAGTTTCTCAATAGATCTGACATTGATCATCTGTCAATTTGATTTGCTAATCTTCTGAGACTCATTGTAAACAAAATAAGTAAATGTTTGCAAGCCCACAGAGAAAACCCTAGAGCTATGCATTTTATTTCTGTTTGACATAGGCATACTTTCCATCAAGTTTAAAAATAGAAGCAAATAACAATATTTTTCTGTTTTTGAGTTCTCACCAATTAGGTTTTAGGATTTAGAATCTATAAACAAGTAGTGTAAATGGTGGGAGACTGTGGTTTATAAACTAATAAAACTAGTCACTGGAACCAATAACAGACATGTATCAATGAAGACATGAAATCATTCCATTTTATCTATCATAGTCACAAACTATCAGTATGCCCAATGACTAATACATTTAACCTAGCCACAGTTTATACAGTGAAAGAACAATTTTCAGAACCTATAAATCAAGCCAGTACATGATACTTCAAATATCAGTGTACAAGATTATAAGTAAACAATGCAACTTACATTTTACAAATTACTCCTTAAAACTTGTCTACCACATGTGCTTCTTACATAAATACAGTGGCAGAATGGTGTTTATGTCAGAAGAGTAAGCATTTCTTCAATGTATGCCAAAAGCCCACTAGGATTTGAAATAGAATACCTAGATACTTGGCTGAACAAAAGTGTGTATGCGTATTTATTTATAGATAAATGCATATATACATGAATATATGTGCTTCGCCCAAGCACAGTGGTAAAGAATAAAAACATCTTCTCTATAAAGATAGTGATGCAACTATAGAGAATATATAGATCTAAATAACTGTGCCAAAATATAGTAAATAGTCCCAAAATCATTGAATTAAAAGATCTGTAGCTGATTCAAAATAAATGCATATCATATAGTTTTCTTTAAAATCAATAAAATAAAATATAAAATTCTACGTTCTATCAGTAACATGATGTTTTTCTCCAACTAACATGTAACTTTTCTTCAATTACAAACTGGTAAGGGCTATAAACAAATAAAAACTTAATATTTAATATTCCAAAAAGAACTATAAAAGCATCTATTATTTATATTTTATCTATGCTCATCTCATATCTTTCCCTGAGTGCTTTCTCCCACGTATTGGTGTATAATGCTGCTTTTGTTCATTTCACTGCACTCTTTTGCTTTTATCTGCATTTTCTAATCTACAAACATCATTACACATTAAGATATGTTGTCTTTGATTTTCTCATATGCATTTCATTATTGAAACACTATAACCTTTGCATCAGCACATTAGTTTCTAATTTTATGTCTTTAATAATTGATGTATTGTTTAAAAATAAGTCAAAGTTGAATACGAGTATTTAACAAGTCATTTATTTTTTCATTTTGAACACTTGTGTAACTGAAAACAGTAGACTTTTTATTTATTTATTTATTTTAAATATTTATTATTTATTCGTACAGAACTGGGGTACAGGACAGAGATGCGGCGGGTGAGGGGGTTCACCAGAGACAGAGCAGGGGGCAGAATAGGCAGATCGACGAAGTACACCGCTGAGGGGAGCAGCGAGCCATCAGGAGAGGTCTGCCACGCCATGTGGAACTCCTGGGGCAGGCGGGGATGGAACTAATGTGGGAGTGGCTTAAGCTTCTTTGTGCTGTGCTTTAACCTGCTGCACCACCAGGGAGGGCCCAGTAGACTTTGTTTTACTGAATAATTATTGGATTCTTTTTTATATTGTGTATAATAATAAGAATTAAGTCTCAAACTTGTTTTGATATAGTTCACAATTATATGGGCAAGAAATAGATACTGTTTGACATGTACGGGTATATTAGTTCTTTAAAAAACCCTGTTATCCTAAGGCATTCATTGTGATTTTTTTTTTTTTTTTTCTATTGACTATAGTCAGGGAAGGGTCAGAAGGTTAGAACTTGCTGTTTTTCAGCAAAATAACAAACATGTAGGAGAGTTGAAATGGATAGAGAAAAGAGGGAAATAAATGGTAGGATGTAGGAAGGGGACCCTGAGTATTTTGCATTCTGCCAATCAATTAAAAAATATATATTTATACATACAAGAACTGGGGTATAGATCAGATGCACAAGGGGTAAGAAGATTCACCAAAGACAGAATGGGGAGTACAGCCGGTATGTCTAGTGAAATACTCTGCTGAGGGGAACAGCGTGGGTGTCAGAAGAGGTCTTCTATGCCACGTGGGTTACCTCCTTGGCCAGGAATAGAACTCTTACTGTAGTGGTTGAGGATAGCCTCATAGTGCTGTACTTCAATCCTTTTCACCACCAGTGAGGGCTTTCCAATTAGCTTTTTATAAACCCCACCTGTATCCTAGTTTTTTCATCCAACTTTGTATGTGCATCAACTCATGTCACAATATAGCTTATTATTATTATTTTTTTTTATTGTTGTACATTTCACAGTGTGGTCTACTAACATTTTGTCCATCCATTCTCCTAGAAATGTTACCCAGGTTTGTTTCTATATAATTCCCTATTGTCATATACACCATCATTTTTTAAAAAAATGATTTATTTTTATTTATACATACAGGAACTGGGTTATAGGTTAGAGATGCAATGGGAGAGGGAATTCACCAGAGACAAAGTCGGGAACAGAGAGGTAAATCTAATGAGACATAGTGCTGAGGGGAATAATGAGCAAAACGAGAGTTTTGCTGTGCATCCTGGCCAAGGATTAGAACTCAGGCTGCAGTGGGTGATGATAGCTTGGTAACTCTGAGATTTAATCACTGCATTGCCAGGATGCCCCATACACACCACTGTTTCATAGATCTTTGCAAAAATTACTAGGTTATGTATTCAGGAGAGGATTCTCTGAATATATTTTTAAATTTAATTTTTTCTTCAAAGAGTACTGAATAAGTTATCTTGATTTTGACTATAAAATACTTAAAAAAACACCCTGCTGTTATACAGTTAATGAAACTGGGTAATAGGCTAGTAGTGAAAGAAAAAAAATAAGGTTTATGTCTATTTTACTACGTACACCACAATAAATTCCATGTGGATAAAATTCAAACACTAGAAATAAATGAAATCTTATTAACTCTGGGAGAAAACACCGGCAAAGCCAAAAAAAAAAAGATAGTTCCACCTTTCATAGAACCCCTACGATCACTTGTTATTCTTGTTCATCTCTCTGCAATCAATTCTCCTCACAGCTGCCAGAATGAAGTTTTAAAAGACTAACCATTATTACGCCTCCTCTGTTAAAAAGATCTCCAAAGGTTTCCTCTACCATTATAACACAATGTGCTCCCCTACTATGGTTTAGTAGAGTTCTGACTCCTACCTTCTCTTCTTTATAATGAATTTAATCCATCTAGACTTCAAACACATCCGTAATGCTTTCTTTCTATTTTACTAGCTGTGCTATATAGTTACACAAGGTTCCTCTTTGATTATGCCAAACTACCTCCTGCTTCAGGGTATTTACATTGCTTGTACCACTTGTCTGGGGTACTCTTTCCTGTTATTCGGAAGGCTAATGAAGGTCCTTGTTATTAAGTTCTCATTTTAAATATCAACATTCTGAGCCCTCCTGACTACCCAATCTAGAAACTACCTAGGCAAATGCCTCTAAATTTAAATTCTCTGTGAGTATTATTTTCTCTCTTATTTGTATGTTAATTTTCCTGCTTTCCTTCAGCAATAAATCTAATCTAATCCTAAAAAGGATTAGAAACTTTTATTGTCAAATTTATTTTTGTTTTTTTCAGAACCTGTAACTGCAATAAATGCTATTGATATCCACAATTATTTATCAAAATAAGTAAATTTATTAATGAAAGATTACATACATGCCCAGAGATTTTAACAGAAAGCTTTGTGATTCCATCCATTTGGAACACTTATCAGGCATTTACCTGCATTCTTTAAATACTTAAACATATTTCCCCAGTTCCAATGTAAGTATGTAAAGGAAATATTGAATACCTAAGTTTAAGACAAGCCAAATTCAGATTTAACAAGCTAATCTCAGCATGTTGTGCCCTAAAGTCTAATGGTAGACATGTGTTTAAGAAACCATCATCTCCACAGGGTAGTGAGAAGATTAGGAGCAGTTTTCTTCCCTTCCATGTCCTTATTGGTTCTCAGTGGTTTACTCTGCATTCTGGAGAGAATATTTTTCTATCTCTTTGATCTTTTTCTCCAAAGAGATAGGTTTAATTTTTCCTCCTCATATTTTATTTGCATTTACTGGAATTAGTTAATTTTAAACAAAATTTCGACTAGTTTCATAATAAGTATAATATCTAAATAAAAACTAGTTTCATAATAATTATAACATTAAATAAATGTGATATACACACATACATATATGCAATTTATATAAGTTGGATTGAAGGAATTTTTTTCAATATGTATTATATGAATTTATAATATAGCTTGTGGGATTTTTTTAAAGATTTATTTGTATATGCATACAGAACTGGGGTACAGGTTAGAGGTGCAGGTGTGGTGAGAAAATTCATCAGACAGAGTGGGGAGCAGAATAGGCAGACTAAAGAAGAACACTGCTGAGGGGAGCAATGGGCAAGACAGGAGAGGTCTGCTATACCATCTGGGCCTGGGGCTGGAGATCAAACTCATACTGAAGTGGCTACAGCTAGTTTGCAGTGCTACATCCTAACCTGCTGCTACAATAGAGAAGGCCCAGCTTGTAGGATATTTTTCAAGTACATTACATGAATCAGTAACTTCCAAATTTATATCCAAAAATGTGAATTGAACATTTACTAATCCATTTCATGTTTGTATCTTAATATTTATTTAGAGCAAAGTTAATTTTTATAAAGAATATAGTCCTCCTGAGAATGACTCATCAAAGGGTGTTAGTTCCATGTTTATTTTCAACAAATAAAAGTTGAGTTTTCATTTACGATAAAATTTATAAAAAATATTCACCAATTATCTACATGTATATTTAATATACAACTATGGGCAGAATATATGAGGTTAGAAAGAATAGAAGAAAGATCTCTCTGAAGTCTAATGAATGTGGAGATCTAAAATTGTGAAAAGTTGATATGAGTAAAGGATGTCATTGATATTTGGGGACTCTAATGAGGTTCTCCCCAAGGATTGAAGAGAAATGCACTGCTTTCCAAATAATAAGTGTAAATTCATCACACAATGATTGACATGGGGGTTAAAATGTCTTTCAAGGCTGTCTGATCTGGATGTCATCTATATCTACAGTACTAATATGTTGGGAGAATGAATGAGTGAATTGGAAATTTGAGTCCTTGAGAAGAAAGATGAAAAGACGTTTGAAGGTAATCAGATTCTAAAGGGAGGCAAAACTTGACATAAAATTCTACTGGTGTAAACCCAATTTTAAGCATACCACCTTGTGCACAAAGAAACTTTTGTCAATTTGTATCATAAATCATGCAAATATAAAATAATTCATAAACCCTAAAGTAGGTTGAGTTCTTAACACATCTCTGCTATTCATATTACATACAGTATTTTACTAATTTAACACAACCAGACTACATATATAATATTATCTCAATTTTGCACATTAACAAAATTAATTTGCTTAAGCATGCAAAACTAATGTGTGACAAAGAGTTGTGTCTAACTTCAGAACCATACTTAACTGTCAGGCTAAACTAATATTTCCCTTATTCAGTTTCAAATTTCAACAAGTGCAGTTAGAAGACCATTTATTCAATAAGTTAAAGAGCATCTTAGATTCAGTTATGACTATTTTGATCATTTATATTATAAAATGCAGTTGTTAAAATGAATATGACCTGGACATTAGAATCTCTTATCAGTTTTTACTCAAATCAGTTTTCTATGAACACCAGGAAGCTATTCAAATTTCCAAGATAATGATGCTGTCTGTTTTCTGTAGGCAAAATCCAGTATATGGTGTATGGCATAATTTTAAGATACATTTTTCTTCCATATTATACAATGGTGAAGATCATTATCTTAGCATTAGTTTCAAGGAAAAAAACCATAAATGTTGGTTTGATTAACTTTTAAAAATAGAATTTCCTCTGGGAGCACCCAGTTTTTTTGTGGAATCATCTAAAGTTATTTTACACATTTTGAATCCCATTATAAAGAGAGATACCAGTGAATATAAATATTTACTTATTTCAGTTGGGCTAGAAAGTAAATAAGACATTTAAATTTGACAAGGTAACTCTTTCAAGGAAGCATGAAATCTAAATTTTCTGTAAGCATTGACTAGTATAAATGATTTTTTCTTAAGATCATTAAGTGACTGTTCTCCTATGGAACTGCTACATATACAAGGAACATTTCAGATATTGCCTTTCAGAGCAAGACCATGGCAGAATTCAAATAACCTGGCTTGCATAGGGCAGATCTCTTGTAAATTGTGAGGATTCAAAGAGAATGAGGGGAGTTGTGACTATTCCTTGTTATTACAAATTATATTCCCTACTTGGTAATGACACAATTTTAAAATTTGCTTTGATTGTGCTAGTTCAATCACTGCTACAACATGAAAGTTTCTTTACAGTTAGGTGTTTGAGTGCTTAATGTCCAAGTAAAATTTATTGATAATAACTATAAAATTATTTTAGTTACAATTAAATCAAAATCAATGTCTTTTTAAATTCTAAATAAAGTGATATGAACATCTATTTAGCTTCAAGTCATTTTAAAGTTAATTACAATTGTAATTGTAGCTCAAAATCTCAGAAAAATAACAACTAAAGGTGCTTATTTTGAATTATTGAAAGCTATAATTTCTGTTTATAGTTACACATTCACTTCATATAATGAGTAATACTTTGTTCCTAATATTTCTGTATCTTGTTAATAGAACTAATATAATTTTTACCTGATTTTTACCTGATTATTATTATTTAATATATATTCATTAGTTATATCACTATATTATAGTGTATTATGAAATTCATATACATGAATGAGTATTACAAAATATATTTCATAAAAATCAACATTTAATAATATTTGGTAGTATGATAGGAAGACATATGCTTATTAATCCCTATGACAGTATTTTACAATAGTATTTGATTGATTTTTCCATAAGGGTGAACTTTAACTTCAGAAACAGTCTGTTATTTTATTATTATTAAAAACCAAGTAATTACAAGTGATTTAATATCATGATTTATGACAAATTTCTGTAACTGAACAAAAAGATTTTAATAAAATTAAAATATTGAATTAAAAAATACTGTTGAATCCTGTTGAACCATAAATCAACTAATAAGATATTAGGGATTTAGCAAGTTAAGATTGTTTGATATTTGAGAAACCTTTTTTCCTAATTAAAAATAATCATATCATATTAAATTATATAAAATTTAAATAAATGGCAGTATCAAAAAGTAGTGCTGCCTTTAAGTGTCACTGAGGGGGTAAAAACAAAACAAAACTGATGAACATGAACATGAGACTAAAAGTCACTTCAAAATAATCTGTTTAAAAATCTTCAGATTTAAGGTTAACATCTTTTTAAGCAAAATATGAAAAGACGCAATTTCTTGTATAATAGATATTTTGTGTACCATTATTGTGGGTGGTAGACAGTAGAGGAACTGAAAAAATCCCAAGCAATTAGCAGCACTTTATGACGAAATTACTCTTCCCCAATCTACCAATTCCCTTTCTTCAAAGGATATGGAAATCATATTCTTTGCTTAAATTCACAAAGACAACACATCTTATTCAAACAGAATGAATATTCTTTAAGCATATGAAAAAGATTTTTAAAATACATTTTGTAGATAACAAATAGAGATACTTGTTTAAATGAACACTTTATTACACCTATCTGACAACTTTGTGGCTGTACTAAGCTAGGCAGTGTTGTCTTGTAACAGAAAAGTAATTTCTAGGTGGAATCAAGTACGACTTACCCCTGATTTTCAACCATTAGCCAAGGAAGCTGACAAGGCTGGGCGGCTCCTGATTACTGTTAAAAGTCTCCACACACCTAGCGTGTATCACATCGTTTCTCAGAACCCTATTCAAATAAAGCTTCTTCTATAGCTGGCTTCAGAAACATAGCAGTAAAAATCCTAACCTATTACAATATAAAGGTAAACTTATCAAAGGCTTGTGCAGGGTGACATAAGGCTTGGCCTTTATTTAGCTGATCTGGAGATGACTTGAGCAAGCCACCATCTGGAACTCTGTATACATCCTTAAGCAAAATATTTCTCGATGATTTAGTTATATCTAATTTCAGGTGTAACTCCCCATTTTCATTGCTAACTTCACATGTCTCAGACTGAAAGCTTTCTGGTATTTTCAGGGAATATTTATTATAAATTGAAATTTAAAAAATTCAGCTACAGAAAGGGGGAGAAAGAAAAGGCCTTGTGTTGCTAGGGAACCTGATGCTGAAGGTTTAGTGACAACCTCAGATGGTGTTGTACAGCAAAGCCTGTCAGGATAAGAAAGCAGAAAGAGAACCTACTGATGCGAGGAATGAATTTAGAATGTTACTTATTGATTCTACAATGATCTTTATAAAAGAAGTAATACAGACTCTGTCTTTTTCTAAAGGAGAATTATGGGACTATAATAAAGAAGGCCTCAAGGAATTTATATCATTGAAAGGTAGAATAAATGAAACCGCACCTCCATCTGTGAATTTATATAGAGAACAGGAATTAGTAGATACTTTAAAGAATTGTCAAATTAAGATTCTATTAGTATAGTCTGAATCTTACGTTCTATTTGAATACTTGTGTTATTTTTAGCTTTCTATTTTAAAGTTAATGAATTAAGCATAAAAATTTTGTAGTTAATCCTGTAGTACTTTGTGAAAATATATTTAATTAATCTTGTAAAGAAATAATGTAATATTTTAAAATAGTAAAATTTTACAGTAACTAAAAGTTCATTTCTACTTGTAGAAATATTAAAATTATATACATATGTATATTTTATATAATTCATGTTCTTTATTATATATAACATGTGTTATACTTATACATACTAGAGAACTATGATGTTATAAAAACTGTGTTATCCAAACATAGCGAACAGCAGTATGATCAAGAAAATGACTTATTCACCACCATACAGAGGTCTTCTAGACACTGAGTCATTTACAAATACAGGAGACTATTACATGACATATCCACAAACAGCTGGAAACTTCATCTACAATGTATGATTTTTTATTAGTTCAAATTCGTTTGGCAAAGAGCTTTGCTTTTTGCCTTCTTTCTTCTTCCTAACTTTCCTCTTTTACTGTTTGTGCAGTGTTTCTGTCTCTAATCTTTACATCCCTCTCTTTCTTCCTTTTAAGTGACCAGGGAGGTCAGCTCTAACAAGATGACATATGCTCAAAGAATAAAAAGAAATATGAGAGGAATTCAATTACATAAATATCTAGAAGAAACAGTAAGTACAAATACCCTAGAGAACACGAGAGAAGAACAGTGTAGAAACAACTGGGAGAGAAGCACAGAGGCCAATGAGGTAACTGGTGTCAGATCATGTGTGTTTCTCTTGGCCATTTTATGAACTTTATCTTTTACTCTAAATATGGCTAACATTTCCTACAAATTCTGAGGGATGAAACAATGACAGATATATCAAAGTATCAGTCTAATTATTGTATGATGACTGCAGATAAGGTAGTGGTACTGGAAAAATTGGAGAAAAAGGAGGCTACTTACTGTTTTATGTGTAACAAAGAGGGACTGGTTGAGATGAAAGTAGAGATTGTGAATTAAAAAATATCAGACATTGGATATATTTTTAATAGAGAAGTAATAGACGAGATGATGGATTTATTACAGACCATGAAAGAAATATATACCAAAACTAATCACTTCTACTGCTATTGCTGTGTTCACAACCACCATTAATCATAGCAACTATGCAAAAATACTGCGGTAGATTCCCTTCTTTCCAGTTTTGGCCACCATCCTATCTGAGTTTACTAGTCAGAATGATCATTTCAAACTCTAATAGTAAATAAATAATAAATAAATGATTTCAATTATTAATCAAACCTCACACTGCTTCCCAGTTCAGGTAGACTAAAAGACCATGGCTGTCACAACAGCCCTAAGTCTTTTGAGAATCTGTTATATCAGTTTTCTTTCTTGGGACTCTGTTTCAGACACATTGGTTTTCTTGCTATTTTTCAAAGATGACGAGCAGATTATTACTATAGGTTCCTTTTCTCATTGCCAAGAGTGTTTCCTAGAACACTCTTCTCCCACTGTCCTAACTCTCAGCTCTGTCTATCACTGCCAAGTGCTTGACTGAATAATCTTACCTTCTTAATGAGATCTAGTTTAATTTTCCCACCTAATAGTACCACTTACTTCCTCTTCCCACTGGTCCATTTTTCTTTTTCACCAGTGCATATCACCTTTTGTGAATTTGTATTATCTGATCATTAGTATGAGTATTATTTATTGTTTGTATCCTTCTGGAATGTAATTACTCAGAAGGTAGGTATTTTTTCACACTTGTATAATCACATAGCTCACTGTGTGGACCATCACTGGTGCTCAATAATTGTTTTTAAAGAATGATGGTGTAAGATTCATAAACTTAAATAATGGAAAAAATTGAATTTTATTTACTGATGGAAAGAATATGGAAAGTCAACTTTGGTGGGATGGGAAAACAAATTAATGCATCAGGTCCTGGCACATTATGCTTGAAAGAACTATTAGAAGGCATGTACATATAGAAGTTATGGAAACAGTTAAATATCTAGAACTGCATATCAGGGATGGGATCCAAGCTAGAGAAATAAATGTAGGAGGTTTGTTTTTGCATGTAGAAGTCCATAAATCTGTGTAGAAGAGATCTTCAGTTCTGGATCACTGAAACATTGTAAGATGTTAGAAATAAGAGGAAAAGGAATGCAAAAGGACTATAAGTGAGATGAAAAGAAAACGAGTACAATCCCAAAAGACATATGAAGGAAGCATTTTAAGGAGGGAGTGAGAGTTTGTGGCATATATTCCAGGTAGATAGTGAGAAAACTGGTGTACAGGTTCCCTCAATAATATAACTTTTCATATAGCTAAGGAAACAAGAGAATCACATCCTGCCATGACTGTCCAAGAAAGCATAGTCTACTGTGTTATTTATCTCCAACTTATGCCCCTATGAATATGTGGTAAGGAAAATACCTTTCAAAATCATTGTTAAGACTAAGATCACAAGCCCTTTCTATTGTCAATTCCCTAAATTTGAAATTGAAGTTGTTTTCTTCTCCAAATCTGCCAGCTTGAAAACAAGGGAAAAGGAAAAATATTCTTTCCCAAACATGACTCTTTCCAAATATCCCATTTTACACATGGGGACTGAGTCTTTGAACTCAAAAGCCACTAAAAATTAGGCATTTATTATTGAGTTTTCCCTATGACTGTTGGTTAAGATACTTCATATAAAATGGAATCAGAACAAGGAATATAACCATTTATTTATTAATATAATATCTAAGGAAATTAGATTATCTTGCCACAATCATTTGGAAGTATTTCAGTGGATCAACATTCTCCTTCTACCAAATTATTTAGAATAGTCACTAGTATCTGAAAAATTTCATCATAGGAAGTTTCCTCATCTGATAGTTACCCCACAACAATTGTGAAACAATGAGTTATCTTCCCAGTGTTTGGGAAATTAAGGAGAATACTTCAACTTGAACTTTGGATTCCGAAGAACTGGGCTCAAGTCTCTGTGTTCCAATGACAAGATACGTGACACTGAATGAGTTATAGATTTTCACGTCTATTAAATAGATAATATAGCAAAACCTCTATTTGAGAACCATCAAGAGGAATAAATGACTTAATACATGTGGCATATTTATACAAAAGAAAAGGCACTTAGTATATGGTTTTCATTCAATTATGTTAACAGGCAGTATTCAGATTCATGTGTAAGGCTTTCACATAGACAACTTAGATGCTTTCAAGATTCCTTAATTGTGTGTGATAAGTATGTTATCTTTTTCCCCCCTATTTTCAGGAACTTGTTATTTCTATATAGTTATATTTCTATAGTTATGTCTTGTATAAAAACAAAGGCATAAGAATGGACAATCTCTCTCACCCCAAAACACACACACACACATACACACATACACACACCTAGAATACAAACAACTATTTGTAAAAGAGACAGGCTGTTGGAATTCAGGAATCTACCTCCACCACAACAAAATTAGCTTTCTACAATATTAGATATTCCACTTCTTACTTGAACGTCTCAAACTTCACAAATCCAACATAAAAACTTTGACTAAGTAATAAAGCAATTTCCACCAAAATAAGGGATTATATTTTGTGTCAGATTAAAAAAACAAAGTAATGTCAAGAGTTAAAATAATAAATCTTCCCCTCATTAAAACTCTTTAAGTGTGTGTAGTTCTAAACTCCCCGAGAAAAACACATTGCAGAATTACTATGTTGTATTGCTCATGAAGATTTACTTTCTGAATACCTCTTCTAGCAATTTTAATTCCTTCCATCTCTGGACTTCACCATTATTACACTACTAATCCTTTGAGTTAGTTATCTTTGTCTCTTCTTTTTTAAACCTGAAAAGACTAGGGCCCCATTTTCTCACTATCTGGTCAGTTTTTAATCTCTTCCAATCTTCTTTATGCTTCTACAATCCTCCTGAAATAGCTTTTTTGATGATGTCTAGTAACCCTCTTATGGACACTTCAAAAAGTCTCATGCTCTAGTTTTCTAACATCTAGGATTAAATTTCAGTTGTATGCTTTATTAGGTGTATGATTTTGGCCAATCTATTAAAATGTTGTGAATCTCAGATATTTATTTCTCAGATTTGCTGTAAAAAGAAATTTTTAAAATATTATATGGAAATACCCAGTATTACAAAGCACTGATAACTATTATTTTTGTTTCTTATCTTGCCCATTCTACTCTCCATTTTTTCTATTCAAATCAACTCTGGCACCCCTCTTTGAGAATTTATGTTCCCTTAGCTTCTGTGCCACTTTCTTGTTTCTTTGCACCCCCTCACTGATTCTGACTGTTTTCCTGGTTTCAAAGTGAAGTGGATGGATACTTAATTATTTTGCATGACTTCACCCTCTGTTGTTTCCATTTTCTTTCCCACTGATCTCTTCTATGACAGTGAAGATCTAGGCTTGTAATTTCAAATTCTACAGGGCTCTGGTGAACTTCCTGATCCTTGTGAAAAAATCAATTTTTCATTTTGAGTTTTAGGACCTCATTGAATGCCTTCATTGTGTATCTTTCAAGCTCTTTGCCCTGATTCTAAGCATAAACTTGGTGAATCAAGTGTTTATTAGATTTCTGTTCAATATTGTAATTTTTATACTGATTATTTGTCCAATTTCTTCACATCAGATCAATTTCACATTAAAAGAAGTCTAATACGATCATTCTTGTATCAAAAACATCCCCTACCTTGTGCAACCTAATATAAGTTGCAGTGTTACATAATCACCAGTTTAATGCATTGTTCTATTATTCAATAGACAAATGTGATCATATGTATAGATTAAGGAACACAATAAGTATTTTATCTCATTGATCAAATGAATGTCATGAAATTAAGTAGATGTATAAGATCACAAGACATTTGATTCATTCTCAAACTCTGCATACTTCCTACCCAAATATATCACTTCTGAGAAAAGACTGGAATCTACATCAAGGCCCATAAAGTAGAACTTACCAAGTCATCTGACTTTGAATCTTTTTCAGCCCTATTTTCTACTTGACTTCAAAAACCTGTTATTTTTAAGTAAAACTGACCTATTTATATGACATTCTAGGAAAAGAAAAACTTAAAGGGACAGAAAATAGAGAAGTTGACTAAAACTGGGTAAAGGGAGTCTTGTAGAGCCTTGACAATGATCTATAACTAGACTATGCTGACGGTTATGAGACTATATGTTCATGCAAACTTTCTATCAAAATAAACAAAAAAAGGATAATTTTTTGGGTATATTTAATCTCAATAAATATAACTTTTAAAAAACTTCCTAAACCACCATTTTACAGAATTTTATAGAGAAACAGAGTCAACAGGAGATAAATATTTTGTTACTAAAAAGATTATGACAAACTTACTGTCTATGGAAAGAGACTGCTAGGACAATATAATTGTAATCCCCATGCTACCATGTAAATCACCTATTGCACTTTCTAGGACAGCTAGCAATACATATTAGAAAAAAATACTGAGTTTTAACGTAGATCTTAAAGATCAGGTCATTGTAATGAATTATAAAATAACATTTATAAACAATAATGGGATGTCATTCTGAACGGGAATTGAGCCTTAATCAGGATTTAGTAAATATACTCTAAAAAATTGGTCATTTAAAAAAATACAAATTCCCATCCTAATATTTTTATTACATAGATCCACTGAAGAATTCTCCACATCTAAATCCCAAAGATATCTTCTAAAAGAAAATGAAAACTGAAAATTTTATTATAAAAAGTTCAACTAAATGTTTATTGTATTTAAACAAAATATGGATTAGTGCCTATATTTTTTAGAAAGGATATTGATCTATGCTTAAGGTGACTCTGACACTGACAATAAATGTTACTCATTTAAATATTTTGACAATGATTTATTGCTGTGTGAACAATTATGCAGCTACAATAACAAGAACCAAGTGTTAATCTGTTATCTTTAATAATGTCTTTATAATTTTAATAATCACTGCAGGTATGATAATAACAATCATACATATTTTTGCAGATTTAAAATTCATTTGTTCTTGTGATATGCAAATTTGAAATATACATATGAAGTGCTTTTTAATTCAAAAGGTAATGCCAAAATCAAGATTATTTGCATTTTTATTAGAATGTGTGAATCAACTGCTTACTTATGGGAATAGTAAAAAAGTGTTTTGAAAATTTCCTCACAGTATATAACACAGACATTAGCAAAAAAAGTACTAAGCAGATGGGAGAGGAATGAACATTTTAAGTGAAATAATTTATCTTTTATCTTTTTCTTTTTTTTTTTTTTTACATATACCATTGATATCTGAGGGATCCCTAAGAAATTTCACTGACATATGTGTGTATACACAACAATTTCCAAGTTAGCTCTTTTAATAATTTTTATAAAGGTAACTTTATGAAACTAACAAGGGGAAATCACATAAGGAATCACAAGTATCTTCCCTACCAAAAATCCCAGAAAAAAAAAATATGGACTATTCTTGCTTTCTTAATTTATACTATTAAAGGAAACAGTTGTAGAAATAAGTTGAAGACCTGCAATTTACAATAGCTGCCAGCTTGATTCTAAATCTATATATGTACGTAATACATTAACCTAAGTATAAAATGTGACTGTGTATTGTCTAGTTCCCAAAATAATAATATCTCATATACATTGAGGTTTGATCATTATCTTGTAGCTAGTAGGTATTGCTTTTCTTATGTATAAAGAAAAGGTTATTCCCCAAAACAGTAACAGCACAGAAAAAGATGCTCAAAGTTAGTCTAAGCTCCAGTGTTTTACCTTAACTAAATTCTCCATCTCTCTTCTTGATTCATCATGTTGTTTTAATGCTTTCTGAACACACTGACCATCAATGAATATCACTCTAACATTTAAATAGTAAAAACATTTCTCATACAAAGCTTCAGGCACTATTTTATTGAAGATTTGAGGTAAATGATAAAACATGATAGCATAGTACTTATTATATTAAATATGAAGTTGATTTCTTTCTTTTGCCAATCTCCTGATGTTGTTTTGATTATCTGTGTAGCTTAAGGAGAACCCTGAGAGGTATGGGATGGTTTCTCTGCTCCATGATACTTTCCAATCTGATTTTGATATATGTTTAAATGTCATTTCAATAACAAAGCAAATAAATTTAAAGTAAAAACATTTGAACAAAGCTTTCCCATTAAAATTTAAGTCAAAGAAATCTTCAGGAAAAAAGATAGTGAAGTGAATGTACATTTATAGGCATATTAACCTAAGTAAACGGTAACTAAGTATTTCAACAGGTCTTTTTATTCTAGTCACAAATGCAGATATTGTAGTGATCACTATCATGCAAATGCAATATATATGTAATTTTACAGTATTCAATTACATATGAGATAAATAACTGAAGCTACAGAAATATCTGTTAGATATTAAATCACTGATATTGGCTGCCATGTTATCTCACTTTCCTCAAAAGGCAGAATCCTTGATTTCTGACCCTTTTTGTGTACATGTATTTCTTTAACTAATGTCAGCTGAATTCCAGTCACCTAAGTGTGCAAGATGATAGCTACGATTTTAAGTTTCAGGTTTCTTTTATTTGTAAAACACTGGAATTTACTTACTCATTATCATTCCGGCTATGAGTTATGGTTGTACATTTTTATTCTTTCTTGAGCATAAAAGCTTAGACTCTGAAACCCTCTCCCAAAGCACTGACTAAGGTACTTTTTTGTCTACTGTGTGAACAGAGTCAAATATATATGGTAATTTGACTTAGGCTAGTTCATAGATTTCATCTTAATTTAAGGTAATAAGGATGAATTTCACAATTAAATTTCCCCACTGCCTATATGTTGGACAAATGCACTGTTTCAAAATTATTCTCATTACTTAGAAATACTTTATTCCCAAGTCAGAAAAATTTGCACAGCATACTTTCAGGATGGTTTGTTGTGCGCTAACATCTAGAGAAATCATTTAGGTTCCTTACCAAAAACTGAGTTAAAGTACTTATTTTTCTTTCTTTCTTTCTTTCTTTCTTTGTTTTAATATGGGGGATATTAGAGAATTGTCATGATTTTTCTTTGTTAGAACCATTATGTGCCAGAAATTATTAAATACAGATTTTAACAATTCTTGAAAAATTGTCATCTCATTTTAGAAACTAAAGATTCCTAAAATTTTACTTTTTATCCAAAATTTTCAGATACTAATTTTTGTTCCATTAACAATACTTTGAACACATTTTACACAACCCCTCAATGCCACACACATAATGCACATTCATACACATACCTCCCACCATTTTGTAAGTAATTACATTAACATTCTCAACAAAATTACATTTTTTCTGTTATTTGTATGTTGTACTATAGCTTTATGTAACTCTGTGACCACCAAAGTTAAATAATAAAAACAAAGTGGGAAGACTTTAAAACATGGGGAAATGGTCACCTAAATTCCACAGCGCTAACATCTTTTTTATTTATTTGTACATACAGAACTGGGGTACAGGCCAGAGGCTCAGGGGCGGTGAGAGGCTTCACCAGAGACAGAGTGGGGAGCAGAACAGGCAGATCTACGAAGTACACTGCTGAGGGGAGCAGCGGGCGGGTCGGAGAGGTCTGCCTCGCCATGTGGGCTCCTCTGGGGCAGGCAGGATTCGAACTCATGAGGAAGTGGCTTTAGCTTCTCAGTGCAGTGCTTTAACCCGCTACACCACCAGGGAGGGCCGCGCTAATATCTTTTAAGGGAGCTATTTTACGTGTTGGAAAGTAGTAAAAAATGATTGGCAACCTTAAGGGAGCAATCAGTGAGATATGTGGTAACATGGCGTTTATGGGATTAATCACAGCAGTGAGGTCATATAAACATAAACATAAACATAAAAACAAACAATGTGTCCTAAGCTGGTAACTAGAGAGTTGGTACCAGAGTTGGTCACCTTGTTATAGGGAATTAAGGTGAGTTAACGTCCTTTAAGCTTTAGAAAGTCTGTTACCCTTCCTTAAATAATTCAGATTATATTAAGAACAGTTGAGACCTGACAGGAGAAAGTTTCTGTCCTTATCTTAGTCCATTACCTTTTTTCTAGTGGAAAAAAGTAATCAATGTTATTATTATTATTTTTTTTTAATGACAGAATAATCTAGTTTGGGGAAAGCGGGTTGCCGTGGTTGATAAAGATGTCTGCTGTGCCATAAATGGGTTAGCTCCCTTGTCAAGAGAGGAAAGTAATCTTTCCCCTAAAGGAAACAGTCTGAACAATCCAAATTTCCTAGATAATCAAAAGGAAGTCCCGTTAAAAAAGGCTGACTGACATCTGTAATAAATTTCATAAGGCCCTCCCTGGTGGTACAATGGGTTAAGACGCAGCACTGCAAGCTGGCAGCAGTGAATTCAAGCCCGAACCCCAGAAGTGAATCCATGTGGCATGGCAGACCTCTCCTGACTAGCCCACTGCCCCCCTCAGCAGTATACTTCATTGATCTGCCTGTTCTGCTCCCCATTCTATCACTGGTGCATGATCTCAACGCCCTGCACCTCTGGGCTGTACCCCAATTCTGCATGCATAAATAAATAAATCTTTAAAAATAAATAAATAAATTTGATAATATTACAATAAGTATCCCCACATACACCAAGACATAACTCAAGACTGGCTATCTAGGCTTAAGTCATATCAGACATCCTTTTAAATTATCCTGAACCTACTTTCCAATCTCTTTTCTTTATTCTTTTTTAAATTTGATCACAGGAGTATTTATTCCTAGATCCCACTGTCTAGGCTTTTCATGCAGATCTTAAAATACCATATGTTAGACATCATTATATTTAACAACAACAAAATGTAAGAACATTACTGGATTTCTAACTCTACTGGAATGCTGCTTCAAGTAACCATCTGCAGTCATAATACTTGCTTTTATTTATTCATTCATTACTTGGTATTATGTATTTAAAATTCAGGAAGTTAAAGATCATTTTACTATTTTACTATGTATAAGAATAAACAGCTCTAATGCTCATTATCTATGTTGACATATAGATACATATATTACTAAATCTATATCACTTACCTGATTTTGACTTCTAAATAAATAGGTACATACACATAGTATATACTTGTATTTTTTCACTAGAAAATTCAAGGTGAAAATCTACCACACAATAGGTTTCAGGTTAAAGACAACATATCAGATTGATTCTCAGGTTTTTATATCAATGTCTATCACTTACTACTTTTATGAACATTGTTAAGTTCATGTTCAACTTTCAGTGCCCTAGTTTCCTCAGCTAAATTAATGATTATTATTATAATGAAAAACTTAGAAGTTATTTGTCATTCAGTACATAATCATAAAATATTAACTATTACCATAATGAGATAAAGTGTAATTTTTACTGATAGGATACTAGTTTATTGAGATGTTCTAGAATAATCATACAAAGCTTACTAAAGATTTTAGTTGACACAATATTTCCGGTATTATACTATTCATTAACAATGTACAGTAAAACCTAAAAACATTTAAATTTTTAAGAAATGTATCCTGTAAGAGATGTTACTGAAAATTGAGTAGTGAAAATAAAAGTTGGCATACTGAAAGAAGTTGGAGGTCCTTCCAGGGACAATAAAACATAACTAAAGTTATAGTGAATGAAAAACTAGTATGTGCATTGGTGGCATATAATTCATTAGCATTAGTGTAGAAATTTTCAGATAAAGAAAAATAGGGGCAGATTATAGATACAATGATGGTTCCTTTAAAATAATTTAGCTTTATTTTCTTTATGAAAGCCTTGTTGAACATTTTTAGTGTTGTACAACAGTAATTAAAAAGTTCTAGAAGAAACATGAATATCAGAAACAGAAACAGAGTAAAAATTAAATATTAAAAGACTTAACTCTTAATTTTTTCAGAATATTTTAGGTATAGAATATTTAGAGAAAATGTACACATTCATTAATAACCTTAATATTTCAGGAGATGTATGTTATTAGAGAAGTATAACAGATCATAGCTGAGAAGTTAAGAAAATTATGGATTCTGAACTCTTCAAACTGAACTATGCAGAAGACATCTGTGTTGCCTGTCTATTAAATTCTAATATGAGTCAAAACTATAGATGTATTTTAAAATTTGAGGGAGTTAAAATAAGTTCAATGGAAAGAATTGCAAAGATGAATGTGGACAGACAAAAGCAGTGGGACAGGATCAAACATGTAGGACCACAATACTCCAAAGAAAGATAAACCTGATTTTCACAAAGGATGATGAGACTAGAAGGTCAAAAAGTAAAAGAAAAACATGATGAATGAAGATCAAAGACTAAAAAAAAATAGTTTAACATAGACATTAACAGTGTCAGATATATCAAAGGATTCCAATATCATAAGACACTAAAAATTACCCACTGGATTTTTTTTTAAATTGAATGAGAATTCATGGAACTGATGAAGTAATGTTAGTAGATGACGCAGGTAGAAGTTAGCAATGTAATTTAAAAGGGAAAGTTCCATGTTCCCTGCCCTATCTTAGTAAGGGTGGGGTTGACCAGCTAAGGGAAGGATTTGGGATAGGAGACCAGGAAATTATGGAGCAGATAGACATGTGAAGAGGTCACTCTTGTTTGTCTTGGACTTGCATCAGAGTCTTGGGGGACATAAATAACATATGTGGAGATTTAGAGACCCACAGAAGAGACATGGGTGAGACATCCATGGGGAAGCTGACAATGGTAACCTTTATCTGGTCTTGTACATTGATTTTGTTCCTTCCCTTCCTGACTTGTCCGGCTCTATTTCCCATGATTCCTTGTCAGAAGATACCTTAGACTTGTTAAATATTCTTGGGTTATCCATGTCCTCTTGAGTCAATCCCTTGGCTGGGCATTTAACCACAAGGGAATTTGTAACTTTTAGTGTTTCATTGGGAACTATTATCATTTGTTCTTTTCTTTCTCTATGCCATGCATACTGATTCTTAAAGTTCATTTTAATTAAAGATATCACACATTTAGAGTATATTTTCTTTTTATGAGGCAGATGGTAGAATCCATTTAGAGCTTGTGAGTTTGGGGGTCTTGGGGTACTCTTCAGTCTACTGCTAACAGATTGCAAGTAGCAGGTTAATGTCTAAATAAATTGGAGAGGATTGAGTAAAATCATAGTGTGAAATAAATTTTTATGAAATGTGCTTAAAAATGGAGGAAAATTCTCAAGATATTGATGGGAGAATGAAAAAGATTTTACCATATTTATTGATTTTAGAGTAAAGCTTTTGGGAGAGGATTACTATAAAAGAATACATGAGATGAATAATAGAATAAATCCTTAGGGAAAAAAAAAAACAGAAAATAAATTTTCCCTCAGGTAGAAGGAAATATATTGGGAGATAACATTTACTACCCAATATGAGTCTCTTTGGAATAAAGATTATTTTAGGCTAGTTATTTTTAAGAAAGAACAGAAAAAGGAAAAACCTTCAAAACTGAGTGGAAGTTACACATTTGTAAGACAGTCAAATTGACAAATCTTCATTTGCAAGTTGATTCCATCATTGTATCAGATAGAGGGGAATGATCAAATTCCTTAGGCAGCAATTCACATCTGCATATTACCCATACTGTTATTATTCACTGTGCCTTTCTAGTAACCTTCAATTTCTATCATCTCTACCCTCCCATTCTTATTTAAGATGGTAAAATCTGGTCATTTTCAAGAGTTGCTTGATTTTTTGAACCTCTAAATTGTATGCAGAAAGTACATGTAAACAGAGTCAAATATGTGATTCCATATGAGTCTTCTAGCATGAAGAATATTTTGATCTGAAAGCAACAGAAACCCAGCAGACTGAAAGTTTCTGTATGTACAAAACTAACTGATATATTTTTGTTGTTGTTGTTAATCTGCCTTATACCAATTTAATTACTTTTGCCAAAAGCCAAATGTTCAGAGGAAACTTTTCCTCCCCAAAATCTTCTCTTCAATTATGGTAGGAAAATCTAAGTTGAATATAGCAAAATTTGTAAGTTGAATGGTAAAAAATTAGAATACTGATCAAAAATTAACAAAGTACCCAGCAATCAACAATTCAATCTTTCTTTACTACATTATCTGGCAGCATACAGAAATTCTCTAATATCCCCCATATTAAAAAGAAAAAAAGAAAGAAAACTTAGTACTTTAACTCAGTTTCCTGAACATGTTTTTAGTCCTACTTAAAGGAAACTCTTTATTGTAGAGTTTCATATTGTTTTTCCATATATTTTCCTTTTATTATTCTCTCTAAGACCACATCAATCAGTATCACCCCCAACTTTATATTGGAAATGTTCCCTTTAACGGGTTTCCATATAGCAAACAAGACAAACTCTTAAAACACCATTTAACATCTTTTTTTTTCCACTTCGATCTTGAAAGTGCCTCCTCTGCTCTGTCAAAAGACCACACACGTTTTAAATAGTTTTCATCTTGCTTCACTCTTTGTTGATTCTATTTGGCCTACCCAAATTGCACTAAATTTTGCAAATCCCAGATTAGTTACAAATTTTCCCATAGTAAAAACTATTATTTTGATTTGAATTTTTGTTTATTTCTACTTAGAACAATATAAGGTAGGCCATATTGTTAGTTCCCTCTTATAGAGAGGGGAAGTAAATTGCAGAAAAATTATACAGGTAGCTTTAAAACTAGAATGTGAACCCTCATCCTGTAAGTAAGTAGCAATATTCCTAACATACCTGCTGTTGAGCAGCTCACATGTAGTCAGACCCTACTCCTGTAATTATAAATACCACTAATGTACTTACAGATTTCATATTAATACCACCTGTGTCTTTCTCTCCAGTGCAGTCAAGATTTGTATAAAAATTGCCTTTCAATAAATCTACCCAGATGGATAAGAAACATTTGAAAATCAATATTCCTTAAGTATTGCAGACAGAATAATGGACCCTTCCTTTGTTTAGGGTGTTTTTACAAAGCAGCTAGAAAAAGCAAAGAGCCGATTCTTCTCTAATCTATAGTAATAATACAGTCCTGCTGATACTGCTGTTTAGACTGTGGCTTTCAGAATTATAACAAAATAAACTCTCATAGAATTAAGGCACTAAGTTTGTGGTAATGTATTTTATCAACAACAGGAAACCATACATCCAGAATGGAATCCGAACAATTCAACTTTCTACAGTATTCCCATTTTCTTAAGTTTATTCTAATTGTGGCTGAGGAGTCACAGCTTGGTGAGGAGTTACTCTGACTAGCAGGGCTAGACAAATCCTATCACTGAGGGTTTATATTCTGTCTTAGAATTTAATACAATAATAGTCTGCCTGAAAGTATCAAGTTTATCCAAAAGAGTCAAAAGTACAAGTCTTCAATGGAAACTAATCACAGTGAACATACACTCCAGAGAAATGCCACTATATGAATCTGGTTTTAGAAATAAACTCCAGTAAAAGTTCTTTTCTGATTGAGGCTGAAAGATGACATAGGAAAAGCCTATAGACTTTTTTTTTTTGATCTATGGAAGTAAAGCTGTACCTAAATTGGCATTAGACAGTTGCTATAAAAATTGCTAAATGTAAACAATATAAGTGATTGAGGAAATCATTTTCCCTCTTTCATTTCTGATTGTTTTTATTTAGAAGGTTCCCTCTTCTTAGGAAGTCTAAATAACGGTTTGCCAATGTTGTTTATCCTTTGAAAGAACTAGCTCTTGGTTTCACTGATCTTTTGAAATTTTTTGTTATTCAATTTTTCACTCTAACTGTATCCCTTCCTTCTACTGATTTTTAGTTATAATTGTTCTTTTTGTACTTCCTTCAGATATAAAGTTAGATTGTACACTTTTATTTTTTGATGTGGAGCATTTTTGATATATTCTTCTCATATTACTGCTTTAAGAGCATGCTATACTAAGTACACATTTGTATCTTAAACAATATTTCCATGATTCCTTTGCACCTAACCTCTGATAGTCACCATTTCACCTTCAATTATTTTCAAGTACAGATTTTTAACCTGTGTTGATCTGCACAAATGACTGAAAATATCTAAGCAAATTAAATGAGTACTCCAAACCTCTCATTGTATTAGAATAACTTGATCATAAATGTGATACTGACTTGGTAATGGCAGGGTATGAAAATGGACAGCATTTTAAGTCTAACTAGAAAAAATATGGATGAACTGAGGGAAGGATTACATGGAAGGGGATAGAAGTGTGTGGAAATGTCTATCTATCTATCTATACACACACACATTAAAAATACACACACACACATATATATGCATATATAGTTTTCAATTGCTATTGGCTAAACCTTTCCTAAAGGTTCATTTAAATGAAAAATTTTAAAATAGTCCATATTCAAGCAGTCATTTCCCAGCCCAATTCCAAACTAAGGGAAATGTTATTCTCCCCTATTGATCTATACACAAGATAGAAGGGGACCTCTGGGATAGAAATATCAGAGATTGTTTACAGTACGTATTATGTACAGTTTCTCAAATATTCAGTTCTTCCAGAATGTATTCCCTCTTTTCTATTCAATAAGCTGTTAACACTTTCAGTCTGATCACAAAGTTGTTCTGGAGTACTAATGAGTCAACACTCTGATAAAAATATTGAACTTAATTCAAGTTTCTACTATTAGCATAACCAGAATTTTACTGACAATATCAAATTGTAAATGTAGAATTTATTTTGAGACAAAGAGATGCCATTTTGATTTCTAGGTAAAAAATAAGCAGCCTGACTTATAGCCTTAATTCAACTCTGTTCTGCAAAAGAACACCCATTCATGATTTACTATGATTACAAAGGAGAAGCAATACTCTGTTCTTTCCTTATAGGTGATTAAAAGTAATAATAAAAATAATGTGAATATATCACTGATCATTACACAGAACCAAGGTAGGAAAATTCTATCTGAAAACATACCTCAACCAACAAAAATCTTCAAGCAAATGAACTAAGCTTTGTTAACTCATACCCCCACTTAACACCCCTGTGACTGATAGTACACTTCATATAACTGACCATAGACTGTGGACCTTGGTTTTGACCCCTATTTTTTAATAAAAGCTCTCTCAATTATTTAATATCTGGTTATTTCTAGGTTGATATTAATGTTAACAAATTTAGGAAGTTCTTGATACATAACATTGCATGTTCCAATTATTTCTTCCTATACTAAGGTCTTCTTTCTAAAATTTATCTTAGATGATCTGATGTTCAAACCATTTAACAGAAAGTGCTCATTTCTTATACAACACTATTTTGTTTATGGAATTTAGAAAGAAATGATATGGAATATTTGAACTATGAAACTGAAATAATGATCCTTGTTCTGAGCCTAGTATTACACATATCTTCTTCTTATTAGAATTTTAATACAAACAAGTATATATTCACATTGACTTCAATAATCTGGAAAGTAAATAGATATAAAAGCAGATAAATAATTACCTATTTGAAGGTCATAGAAAAATTATATTCATGACTTTCTCCTCATTTTTAACCTGTGCAGTAGAAACCATTGATCATATTAAGGATATTTCTGGATTTTCATTTTCAATTAGGGCTAATAGGTTTTCATTTTCTATTACACAGAAAAATAAAAAGGTCATCGTCTATCTTTGAGTTTGAAAGACTGTAGAAATAGTCATTTTTTCAATAGAATGAACTATTATTGAGTGTGCGTTATAGAATATCCATCTCTTACTCTGGGTTTTAAAAATATTATAGATATACTAGAAACACCCTACATTATTTTTTATAGAAAATGCAGAATTGTATGGAACTGAACATAAGTGAGATATGTGAACATTTCATAAATTATTAACAATTTAGCAGAACAAGTACAGAAAAATATATGAAACAGAAAATGACAAGAGAAAGCCCAAATAGCATACTGTAAGCATGGCTTTGAAAACCTGTCAGCTATTTCCCTATAATGTGTTAACTGAAGGAGAAATACAGAGCTCCAGGATTTGTGGCCATATAGCATTTCACCTGGAATCTCCTAATTGTAGAGGTTCAAAAGCCATTCTACCTTTGCAGCTCAAAAAAGTGAAGCTTTATGACCACAGGGCAAATGTTCTGATTTCAGGTATCAGTTTTTGCCTTGTGTCATTATATTACACTTGGTTTGTACTTGCTGGTAACTTTTATTTGCCCGGAAAAATAAAATGCCATTATTTTGTTAGTTCTAAATGTTTCAAAATTTGAACATCTACACCAACATTTTTCTGACAGCTTTACTTATATAGCTTATTTTGTATGATATACAACTACTGGTATATTTTGAAAATTTCATATACTGTATATACATATATATGTATACATACATATACAAACTCTACTAGACATAAAATAATATATGTATTTGTATTAGGTATGTTAGATTATAAATTTTAACTTTTTGTTTAATAACATGCTGAAAGAAGGCCTATGGAAGTGTTTCATTTAATACTTCCAAATATCTTTTGTAGTCCTAACTGTGATTATAAATGGACATGACTATTTTAAAAGTCAAATAAAATTTGCAATAATCCCTTTCCCAATACTGTGATATAAGATATTTAGGAAAGATAAGCTAACAAAGTAACATTACTAACACAACAAAACGTTTATCCTGAATATTTTTTAATATTTTCAGCACATATGCTGATCTTTTTTTTAGCTTTAACACTGTAAATCATAGATTGATCCAGTTGTTGCAGAAATAAGTGGAAGCTACCCCATATTTTAATGTATGCTTGCAATTTTTATTTACTAAAAATTCCTGTATTTTAAATCATTTCAAAGTAATTTTGTAGTTGATTACTGAAGCGTTTTTAATAGCTAACTGAAATACTTATATAAACGACAACAGGATATTTAATGGCGTTGATATTGATTCTCTTCTAATATTGAGGGTATAAGTTCCATGGTTCTTAGTATGGAGGGTGATATTTTTTATACTATCCTGGAAATTTGATTTAACCTGAGACTGAATTTGAATTTTAGTAGGTAGATACTCATTTAGGATTAGTATACAGATCCTGACATTTTTACATGCTCACAGCTCTAAAGATAGCTTAATTTTTAAAGCTTTTCTTTTTTTAATTTTAAATGTGCTATTATTGTCTTTTTGATTTATATATTGCTTCTGGCTTCCCACTAGTCCTCTCTTCCAATAAATTACAGTCGGAGGGGTTCTTTCAGGAGAAATGATTTGGTGATTCTTGGCAGTAGAAATCAAGTTTCAAGTTAGCAGGGAAAAGATGATTATCTTGGCTAAATGTTTACGATGATAGCAACTCAATTATTGATTCCCCCTAAGCACCCTAGCATCTGTAGGTGATGTGAAGTCTCAGGCCCATAAGAAAAAGCAAGTGTCCTGTTTTGGACCACTTATTATAGTAAGATTCCCCATGGATGGGGTGCCTTGGTATTTTTTTTTGTTTGTTTGTTTGGAATGGAAATACAAGAATGCCAGAGAAGTAGCAAAACTCCCAAGTGTGCTCTTTTCACTGGAACTCCCAATCAGTCTCCTTTCAAGATGGGGTCAGACCGATCTAGTGTTTATAGAGCGATTCCGGATACAAAGGAGGAATGAAACTACCTGCTCTGCTTTCTGTTGCTTGTTTTGAGATTAACAAGCATCAGGCCCAGTCACCTTCTAATTAGGGATGAAAGATGCCCAACAGCTGTTGTGTTCATCCAGTTGTGGGTTCCTAAACTAGAATGTCTTCCTTTTGCAGCCAGTGATGATTAATTTTATGTGGCAAGTTGACTGGATCATGGGTGTCCAGATTTTTGGTTAAATATTACTTTGGCTGTGTCTGTGAGAGTGAAAGCTAACTTCACTTCTGTACACTTTTATCTAGTGGACGCTGCAAAACAGAGTATAAATAGAAATCATCCAGTCCATTGAGGTTCTGAATAGAAAAACAATAAAAATTGGAGGAAGATTTTTGTTAATTCTTAATTTTAATTTATTGTCCCTGTCATGAGAATTAAATGAATCTTTATGTTATAGGTAGTTTATCTACCTCTGTTCTCAGAAAATTTGATTCTGAAAGCCTAAAATTGTATCTAATAAGCACCCATATTAAGTATGAAATTTCAAAATACACTGACGTCCTCGAGATACTGAAATCCTAGTCAAAGATAAACAAATCGCAGTATCCTCTCTACAAATTATGCAATATAAGATATTCTTTCCTTCCCAAACCAGTGAAGTTGACAGTTTTCTTTCAGAAGATATGAAACAGTTATTATTGCCAGCATCATTTTTATAAAATTAAAAAAACACATAAAGTATACAATTTTTTCTTACTATAGTTTTCTACAAAATAACAAATAAGCAAGCTAACAAAGCTGCAAATTATTTTTAACATTCTTCCATATGAAAGCTTAAAAATCAGTAAACATCAACAGGGTAAGGTTTATATCTTATTAAATTTGAAACAAATGTGTGACTGACTCTAAATAGTGTAAAGCACCTTTAGTTAAGGAAATACTTGACTTGTGAAGGTGGAAAAAAACTCAAACATAATCATGCAATTTTATGTTACTTTTGGAAAATGCAATGTGGCTAAATTAGATCTATTTTAGAGATATTTAAATCTGCAGATAAAAATAGCAAAGTATACAGAGCAATTTATAAAGTAAGTTATAGTAAAAAAGTAGCAAATTATAAAGGTAATATTTTGGTATCTCTGTATCTTCTGTGTAGGTAATTCTACAGAAAACTTAAAAAGTGTTCATCTGTTGTTTAAGAGTATAAGAAATGTATCTTTGGTCCAAAGTATAAATCATAATATTCTCTCTTGGAGAAACACAAAGAATAGGATTTATAATTAAAAGTTAGAGAAGACATTAGAGGGCCTTTGATCTAAAGTTCCTAATGCATATCTTTGCAGATATACTGTCCAGACTAATAAATGCAAGAGTTACTCCACTAATGAATAATACAAACTTATTGAAGGAAACTAGTTTTATCTTTTAACATCGGTAATTTTAAATATTTATAAAATTAATTTATATTCATATTGTGCCAAGATTTGTCTCCACTTGTGTTTCATCCTTGGATCCTGGCATTAACTTTTAGAAAATATATTTAAAAATGTACCAATTTTCTTTTTGAAATAAGATGAAAGATATGGAGAATATAATAAAATTCTACCTGTTCTTCCCAGTTTCTCATTTCAAATTGATTTGTAGTTCTAAGTAATAAATTTCAAATTGTATTTTGAGTGTATTTTTTAAATTCCAGCATCACTTGTTGAAACACAATCAACTTCAAGAAACAGTATCACCTGCCATTTATATATTAATGTGAATTATTCCCCCACCCTTAAAATATGACAATTACCTGAAGTGGATTTTTTACCTAGAGAAGATTTCTAAATATTTCATCAGTGAACTATTAAAAGGAAATGGACTTCCTCATTTTCAGTACTTAAACTTGGAAATTACATAGATATCTATCCCTCCCTGCCCAGAAATATGTGTAGGTATGTGTGTATGTATGCAAATTTATATGGAACCATAAAAGGTCTTGATTAGCAAAAGTGAAAAAAGACTATAAGGTATCATGTTACCTGATTTTAAACTGTGTTTCTAACAAAAGTAATTAAAGCATTATGATACTGCAATAATAACAGACATATGGATCAATGGAACAGAAGCAAAAACATACATATAAGTTCATGGATTCATCAACACTTAATTCATAAAAAAGGAGCCACAATAATACATTGGGGACACAAACAGTGTTGAAGAAACTGTACAGCCAAGTGTAAGAAAAATGAAGTTGGATAATTTTCAAAGTCTATGTATGATTTTTTAAATTGATTAAAGACTTAGTGTAAGATCTACTACAATAAAATATATAGAAGAAAACATTGGTGATATATGACATCAATGAAAAAGATGTTTTTAGAAATGTATCCCTATGACAAGGAAAGTAAAAGGAAAAATATTAACAACCTCATAGAGATTATACACAGTGAAAGAAAACTTAAGTAGTTTAAAAAGTCAACCTAGGCTCTCCCTGGTGGCACAGTGGGTTAAAGCACAGCACTAAGAAGTTAAAGCCACTTCAGCATGAGTTTGATTCCCGCCTGCCCCGGAGGTGACCACATGATGTGGCAGACCTCTCCTGGCCCGCCCACTGCTCCCCTCAGCAGTGTACTTCGTAGATCTGCCTGTTCTGCTCCACACTGTCTCTGGTGAAGCCTCTCGCCACCCCTGAGCCTCTGGCCTGTACCCCAGTTCTGTATGCACAAATAAATAAATCTTAAAAAAAAAAAGTCAACTTAATGAGAAAATACTTGCTCACTACCCAACTGACAAAGGCATAATATTTGAGATAGTCAAAAAACATAATTCTGATAATAAAAAGAGAAGCACCTATTCAACAGATGGGTAAAAGATTTGAGCATCATAATCACCAAAGAGAATATTCAGAATCCAAGAGAAAGAAAAATGTTCATCATCTCTTCTAACAAGAGAGATGCTGATGAGGTATCATGTAACAGTCATCAGAATCCACACATTAAAGAGACTCCCATTAATCAGGGCTGAAGAGAATGCAAAATAGGGGGAATCTATTATACTCTTAGGGGGAATATAAACTTGTACAGTCAATGTGGAAAGGGATTTGGAATTACCTTAGCTTAATAGTATATCCCAGAGTCCTGATCAAAGTTTAAAGGGTATTCAACTCTTAGAGGAAAGAATTGCCCCTAGAAAGAGGAATGTGGGAATGTCATCAACTAAATCATATCTGCATCAAATGAGGCTGATTCCAAACTGGTGGTCAGTTATCACTGCCTGAGGTTACCTCACGGTTTCTCACTCTCACTTACTTTATGAATATACACTTTTCATTCCTATGAACTATCATACAGTAACTCAGGTAGATTTGAATGAAAGCTTCTAGCATACTTCATCTTATCATTTGTTTCATTTCAGTAGGTGGGTGTTTTTACTCCTCTTTCGTATTTTAAAACTATAAAGACTTATTTAGTATTGGCTTATTTTGTCCTACACAGGTTTCTAGTTTCTGAAAACCTGTATACCTCTACTTCCCCAGTTCAGATGTTCTAGAATTGGGGACTATAGGGCTTTCAACTTACAGTTGGTAGGATATAAAGATGAAGGGAAAGTTACTCTTTTGGCCACTAGAATAGGGTGGACAAAATAATTGCAACTTCTAGACGATGCTCTAGAAATATTCATTTCTAAAAACTGTAACATCTCTAAAATTTAAAAGCACAAACTGCCATAATCTAAAGAAAATGTGAAGGAAAAAAAATGAGATCAGTTGGGAGAGGGATCATTTATAAAGGTGTTCAGAGGTAAGGAACTAATTTTAAAATCTATACTAAGACTTATTTTTGCACAAAATACCATCCTGCTGCACAGCAGATACATTTTGATTTTTACTTTTTAAAAATAATGATTTGACATGCAACATAAGTCTCTGCACTTTAAAAATTGTTTTACCACTTGTCTTCAGGATGGTTATTTTACAATCCAATATAAATGTAATAATCTGAACAAGTATGTGTGAGGCTATCACAAATTCAGAAACAAGGACTCATAAGGATATTATTTCACTAATATTAATGTAGTAACTCTTTAGTATTGAATGTAACAAATTTTTAGTAGTAGAAAAATATGAGGCTTCTCATTTTTGTTTACCAAACAGCATTTCATGAGATTTCCTGCCTATGCTGTTACCCATGGAGGAAATGCTAGTGGTAAACCTGCAAACACCAGATTGTCTACATAAATAACATCAATATGGGATTCCAACCAATAATTCACATTCCTTCAGTTCCACTGTATCACAGTAGCAAATAAACTTTTAAATTACAAATAGTCATCCCCCACCATATACCATTCTTAGTATATACTCTCCCTCACTTTTTCCTCATATAAGCAATATTAGTTATTTTTGTCATAATAAATGCTTTGAAAACTAACAATTCACAAATTTATGAACTTCAGCTTTTATACAATATGTGAGTTCTGAAATAGCCAGTAGAAGCAATTAAAAAAAAAAACTAAAATTAATTGAAATATTAGGTACAGTGTCAAAGTTAGGGTTGATGACCCTCTATGTCACAACCTAAATACTACTACCAAAATGCATGGACCTAGAGAACAGTCATCTCCCTTTGGCAATACCATAAAATGTGCAGTACATTTTGATATATTGCCAAATCTGAGTAAGATATTAAAGTTGGTACACACTGCTTTAAAGTGTTCCTTTCTCCGCCACATATTCTTCATACAATATGACTTTGCTATTCCTTCCATTGAAGGGTAAGATCTTAATCTCCTCCTCTGGAAAGAATCCTTTTGTTTCAAGCAAAAGGTATGATAGAAATACCATGCCATTAATTCCAAGGTTGTTACAAAATAGGATTTTCCTTTGCCTTCCTTGCTAAAATACTTTTACTCTTCAGTCCACAGTTGTCATGTTAATTGTTCAACTGTCCTAATACCACCTACCGGTGAGTATTTCCAAGCTATGCCATGGAGTGTAACAGCTCCGATACCACATAGAATGTGAACTATCCACCTAAACTTGGGTTATTCCATCCCTCTATTCTGGCTTCAGCCAGATATGATTGCGGGTTCTGCTAGGATGAGGGAAGAGCTATGCCAACTACTATTCTTAAAATCAAACAATATAGAAAAAATGGACTGCTAAAAGACAGTTACCAGAGGACCTAAAGAATATATCATCTGGCTAACTAGCAAAAGAAATAGAACTAAACACAAATTACAGATATCATAAATCTAAGATTCTGTTTATAATTACTCTAAAAAATACTATAAATTTTCTGCCACATGACAGGGTCTAAAAATTCCAGAACATTTACCACCACATTGCTTACCTATAGGTTCCTATTCATAGTGTAATGGAGAGAAGAATGATATCTTCATGAGAGTTTTAGGCAGGCAAGGCTGAATATACAACTTTTCTTGGATTTATCTGAAATAGATGCAGTATACAAAAGAACAAAAAATTTCATATGTCTTTTCTTTTTCTGTGTAATGTTATTCATACACCTTGACTTTGCAATATAGATAAATTACAGTTCTGTGGTTTTTTTATATATTCTAGTGTACTAGATTTCAAAATCAATCCCACTCCAGGCCTTAATTACTATGAATAAATTATATCTATCACCATTGTAATAAATTATCACAGACCTATCAGCTTAAAACAATTAAAATTTATATTCTTCCCATTTTTATGTCAGTAATATGACATGGGTCTCACTGAGCTAAATAAAGATGCTGGCAGGGCTGTCTTACTTTCCGGAGATTCTGAGGTAGAATATTTCAAAGTCAGCTATTCCTTGACATTTTTTTTTTTCCAGCGGTGTCACATTTTCTGTGGCTTACTGCACCATTACAGTGTGTCAATTTTTATTATATTGGGTCCAAGAAAACAACCAGAAACACATCCGAATATCAAGATTTCTAATTACACCTTTATAGTCTTCTAGTTACACAAATATCAGACATAGGACATGGTGTCTATGGTGGCTGGGGAAGGACTGTTTTTTTTTTTTTTTTTTTTTCGAGAGTAGTACCTGCTTTTTTTCTGATGCAGATAGATTTATATTCTGGGATGAGTGAATGGATTTCAGAATAGTCTTACAGTCTAGAAAGCTCTCTGCAGGTGGGGAAGACATCAACCTACTTGCTGCCTAGCACAGTGATGCCCAGCGCTGGGTATTTCTCTCTTCTCTCTATCTAGACCAAAAGGAAGGTAAGGGCCAGGGCCGCTTGAAGGTCACATCCCACTGGTGCAATATCCAGGACAGCCTGCCTCCCTTCCTTGAGATGTTCTTGATCCAGTGAAATCACAAGGGAAAAGCCTTCTCTATTAGGGAGACACTGACTGCTGGGAATATAAACCAGGTAGAGTTTAACAGGCATGGGGGTTTCAAACCCACGGGGTGGGAGCAGGCTCACCCGAATGGGCCTCCAGTGGCTATTGTGGGGACTGTGGACTTTATAGATAGGGTCGCTAGACTTACTCAGGGTGCTGGGTGGGCTACTGACCTGGTCTCCATCAGGAGCCCCTTAGTTTGGGTAGCAGTCACCTAAGTGTCTTTGAGGGCAGCAGTAGGGCCCTCAAATCAGCCAGAGGCTTCCAGGTGCGGCCAAGGCTCTCTATCTGTAGGTCCTGTAGGGGTGGTCCCAGAGGGGCAGCATTCAGGGTCCAGCAGACAGATGTATGTGGATGGAGTGGTCAGTGCTGGCGGCGACGGCGGGTTCGAGCAGCAGGTCACGCTAGGCACCCAAAAGCACTTAGAATTCACTTCTAAATCTGCAGTACATGAAGGCTGTGTCGGAAAAGCTGGGCAAGGACTTACACTAATATCCTTTGCTCCCTCCTGGGACTCGCTGTCGTCCCTGGAGCTCTGAAGGGACTCGGATGCCAGTGCTATGGGTGCAGCCTGGCAGGACTCCAACTCTCTAGGAAAAGCCACCCTGAGGCCAGCAGCCCGCGCGCAGACTCCAAACCACGCCCTTGCGCCACAGGGTCAAAGACCAGGGGGAAGCGCGGGAGGGCCGGCCTTTGCCACTCCGGAAGCTGGAGGGTGGGGCTATGCCCTTTCCTCCACCCTGGGATTCATGATTGGGGTATTTTGGACCCTCTGCGGAGCTTAGAACCCTGTGCTCTGTCCTGGACACTTTCCTTCATGATGCATAGAGGAGGCATCGCTGTGCACCCCACGGAGCCTAAGGTTGCGCTCTATTTGGGTTTTTTCTTTACCTGGGCATATGGTCGCTGCTTGGCCTTTTGAGGGGCGTCTGCTAATGGGGGCGGCCCTCCTGCCTCACGCCTGGGTACGTTGCAGGGCTTGAAGGTTTTGTCTGGAGCCCAGACTTTGCTGGCTCTCTTGCTGAGGTCCCTCTAGAGACTACAGGCTCCTGCAAAAGTCCGAGGCTGCAGAGGGACCTGGCAGTCTAGGAGGCAGGCGGGTGAGGCCTGAAGCCAGGAAGTAGCAGCAGCACTGTGTTCTTGGCTGGCTGCAGGATGCCACACAACCAAGACGGACTGGGAAGCTAGCGAGGAGTCAGCATTGTTCTGGCAGTGGCGCTTGTCTCAGAGACAGAGGGGTAATTACCAGCAGGGCCAGGAAACTCAAGCCAGCTCGTCATCACCAGCCATGAGGCTGCTGTGCCAGCTTGAAGAACCTAACACAAGGTAGGCTGAGATGAGCCTGCGCAGGCTGACTTTCCCAGAGCCCCGGCGTGTGCCGTCCTGCTCACTGTACACTTATTTATGCCATAGCTCACTGGTAAGCCTGGAGAAGCTGCAGGCATTACTGGGGTTTGCCAACACAGCGTGCACTCAGCCCTGGTGCAGCACTAGTTTACAGAAGTTCTACTTAAAGTTGAAGTCATTGTATTTTGGGTGATTTCTATTTTATTTTTCCCGAATGATGCCTAAGGTAAAGTAGGTCTACACATTTGTATATCCTCCTGGGGCTACAGGCGGAGCCTTGGTTAACCAGCCAGGTGACTGTGCAGAAGACAGCTTCATCGACATTGGCAGGGAAGTCTAGCATCTGGCAGGGGTGAGCTTGCAGAATGGCAAATTAAGCACTAATAGACCAAGTTCTCTAAGAACGTGGCCCTTAGCAGCCAGGAGCTTCAAGCTTCTTATCTATGGTGTGGAACATCGGTCAGTTGTGGACTTGGGTGTTTGGTGACATTTTTTGTACTAGGGCCAGGATGAGAATTGGATGTAATGGGTACTTTATTTTACTCTCAGTAGAGATTTTAGCATAAGGTTACTGGTTCTCCTTTCCACTGCAGCTCTGTTGTTTACTCCCTACTTTTAGTCATTACCTTTCTCCTAATTACTTGGTTGGTGGTGCTTTTGGGGATCACTCCTGAGTCACATAGGCCAAGATGGCTTCAGTGAGAAGGACATGGTCGTGCTGGTAAGGAAACTCATGAATCTGAACAAAAAGGTGGGGCAGTTGAAGAAAATACTGTTTTGATGGGATCAGCTGGATTTGACAGAGGATTGTAAATAAGAAATTAGGGTCTACCCCAAAATTTTGTTCTCAGCATGATGGCTGGGCTAGGTCCTTAAATAGTCTAACCAGCCAGTAATCAATTTACTAAAAGTTGATTTTAGTTAGGGATCCCATTCTGTATCTGTACTAAGCAGCATCATGTTAGGTAAATCCTGCATACTGAAACTTCCTAGAAAGTTATTTTCTGGTTGCTTCTATTTCTCTCTTGATCTTGAAACTAATTCAAGAAGTGTCATCCTGGTCACCTAAATTAATAAACTGGATGCTGCTTCAATGACAGAGTGTTTAAATTTTGAGAAGAATTGTTCAGTCTCCAACTATGGAACCTCTCAAGTTAGAGATCATGGGGAATATAATTTTTGTGTTGATTTCAGGACCTTATAATAACAAGTTTTGAGATAGAAAAAGAGAGTAAATTACAAACTTGAAATTGGCACTTGTAACAAGATGGAGCTTAGTGATGAAAACATCATAGTCAGGACAAAGAGTTTACCATGATTCTGTCTCAGAGTATTACAAGGCTATTCAAAGGACTCAATGTTGCCAAGGGAGTTACAGCCCTTTTCATATCTAGGCTTAAAAGAAAGGAGAAACTGTTTCAGTCTGTAACTGAGGCCCTCAGAGATGCAGCACTACAGGGAGACAAACTTCATGTGGATTCTGATACACTGACATTTCTGAATATTGTCTTAAAATTGCTAGTGGTTATGTTGAATAAAGTAGATGTTTTCTCTGCAAGTAAAATAAACTCATGTTCCACAGGTGGGAGTTTTCTTGTACAGGTCTCAGTCAGCGATGGAGTGACAGTCTTCTTTGGATAGCATTGCCCCATCACTGGAGGGAGAGACATCGTGTCTGTTATCTGCAGGGACAGTGGGTGAAAGAGGATACTTTGCCCTCTTTGCTTGTTAGGGGTATGCACAGAATGCATTTAGGAAGCATAAAATTTGTTGGGTAGAAGTAATTTTGAACTTTCCAGAAGCACAGCGGCTACAGTTCAATAGTTGCAGAATCTACACCTTTTGGCCCTCTCATTCCACCTGCATCTCCTCCCGTCAGCTCGGCAGCGTGTGTCCTGTTACATACTGTAAACATCTTCCTTAGGTAGCTACAATTGAAAATATCCTAGAAATTGGGAGGAATTATCCGCGTCTACTCCAATTCATGGTGTCATCTGATATTGAATCACCAGGGTCGTTTATCAGGAAAAGTCTTTCTCCAGAAAAGTCTGCAGACAAAGCATTTGTGGCACAGAAGAGTCATAAAAACTATTAGGGATAGATAGGCTGAAGACTCCAAGTGTTCGCTGAGATGACTCTGTGTTAGTGAGACCATGGTTATTATTTTTTACATTTTCCAGTTTAATATATAGTCAAGGATATAAATAAATAACCAGATTAAATAGTTAAGACCTTGAAGGTTCTAAGAACAGGAACAACTCTCCTTGCAGATTTGGGGTGCACTAGCCTTGCAGGATGTTCACCAGTCTGAAACCTCCCTCAACCCCATTCTGTTTGGATTTTTATGGAGGGTTCATCACACCGGCATGATTAACTATTAATTCTATTTCTAGCCACTTTTTATTCTCTTCAGAATGGGAGGTAGGGTGACAATCCCAAGCTTCATTTTCAACATGGAATAAATTAGCAACCATTTGTTTTCCTGATGGTGAAAAGATTTCAATCAAAACTTTTCTCTTTTCTCCCAAAGACTCAAATGTTTGGATTCTAGAATAGGCATCACTGTCTGCCAGTGTATTTCCTTTTCAAAAGGAATGGAATTCAGAACAGGAGTGATTTGGTTAAGTAGCAAAAGAACTTATCTTCCTTATGTAGAAAGAAACTTAGCTGCTAAATTTTTAACCTAAGGATTCTTTGCATCCTGTCTCAAAGGCAAATCACTCAGGGGGAAAAAAAAAAAAAGAAAGAAAGAAAAAGGTTGTTTGAAAAATGTGCTGTTGCCACTGGGGTGGCAATATTTGTCTAGTAAAATATTCAACAAGCAGTATTTTTCTGTTTTAACTTTAACATTCTTCCTGAAATTGTTGAGATGTAGTAGTTTTTTTTTTTAATTATAAAGCTGGTATCTTCAGCGGTTTTTCATATTTTTTATATAAAAAAGAGGCATTACAGTGAAAAATACTACTTATGAATAGTTGGGATATATATTTTTCTGTCATGTTTTAAAAAACGACACAAGGTAACACTTTGACATTACACTTAAAGTAATGGTGTGCATAGTATATTCACTAAAGGATTTTCTAAGTGGCCTGGGTTGGTGGGAAAGAAAAATAAACTATAACCAATCAACTGTTATAAATTGATATTGATTGATGTTAGAATCACACAGAGGGATTTTTTTCATTTGAAAAATATTTGACATATTAAATACAAAAGAAATGAATATTGATATGCACAAGATTCTACAAATCTTGTTTTATTTTGAGTTGTCATTTTTAAAGTGAGATATTTTCTAGTTATTAAAAAGTCACATTTTCTAAAGGATATTAGTTATCCGCCTTTTATTAATGCACATGTAAATCTTAGATTTTTTTATTATTACATAATGTAATTCTTAAATATAAATGCAATTGGTAGACGTGCAAATGACTAGATATTCCTGGTCATTTTTTTATTTCTTTTATTTCTTCTTTGAAGTATAGATGGTTATTCTCATTGACCTTGACTTGTTTTAAGTCTTCTGAGAAGAATATCATTCCATTTTAAAATGGAATTAATTAATTCTTTTTTATTTATTATTTTAAAAATTATCAGCCATATAATGTGGGATTACCTCAGTGTTTTCATGACTACACTTTTCTGATTTTTTTTTTCATTTGCTCTTTGATGTTTTAAGTCTTCTGAGAAGAATATCATTCCATTTTAAAATGGAATTAATTAATTCTTTTTTATTTATTATTTTAATTAATTAATTAATTAATATTACCAATATATAGTTTTCAAAATCATATGATTTCTTTTTACAGTCACATTGCCCAAAGGATGAAAATTAATATATCCTGTTACATAAAAATACATATTACATCTAACTGACAAAGAAATTACCAACCTATATTGAAATCAACTTTTTTAATTTTTATATGCTCTTTGTTTTCCTCATTGGTAGCATATTTGGTAGGAAGGAAAATGACATGTTTAGAATCAGTGGTATTTCAGAAAGATTAATTTATAAATGTAATGTGATAGGTATTGTACTGATCATATTGAACCATCTGGTGTCAAAATATGTGAAAAAAACTCAATTTTTTTCAGGAATAAAAATAAAAAGAAAATACATAGAACTTAGGCAGAAATTAATTTTTAAAAATGATTTTAACATTGAATAAAACAGATGACCTTAATGACACCCAAATGTAAGAAATGAAGTATAAGCAAGTCACAGAGTGACAAGCAGTGGAGGTTTGCTACTGCATGGTTTTAGGTAACCCCCATAGAGATTTGTTTCTGCACACAAATATTCTTAGTACCTGTTACCCATAACTGTAGTTTGCATATGACCTTGACTTCTCAAAATTCTTTACTGTTCCTAATTTTTTATAAATCTAGACCTCTGCAGTCCAGCACTGTTTATATTTCACAAATTCATAGACTTGTTTCTAATTAAGAGTAAAGGGAATTTAGTTGATAGCTGACTATGACAATTTTAGTTAGCTAAGGTTCAACATGTAGACTGGAAGTAAGTGTTCCTTTATTCCCAAGAAAGAAAACAGAAGACTAGACCTTTCTCCAGCTCTCAGTTTGGAGACTATTAAGGAGCTTCAGATATACAACCCTGACCTTGCAAATTTGTTAGCATTGGCAAGTAAGTTCAACATTGAAAATATTATTCTTTTCAATAAACTTTCTCTTCTCTCTAGAGCTCTGAAAATGCCAATCAACTGGATAGTTCATTGAAATGATATAATATCAGAACTAGTGAAAAAAGGAAGTGTTAGTGATATCCAATATTTTGGATGAGTTCTTGCTATAAAGTCAGTAATTGTTCAGCCTGATTACACAACCCTAGATATGGGATGTCTTTGATTTGCTAGGGTAGTCACAGTGATTTTTGGGTCAAGTCAGCTTTGCTATAGTTTCCCCAAACTTGACCTCATTCTGGCATTTGGGATGAACCCAAATAATTCTAATCAATTTTTCCATAAGTAGTGTGCTTGTATTCCATTTTATGAGTAATCTCCTTTCATTAATAAATATTCACATTTGTGTTTTAGGTCCACTTCCCCTCCTAGTTGTCTAGTAGTTTGCTTTTAGCACTTGTAGTGATGTTTGAATAGGTTCAAACACAGTTCTGTTTCCTCATCTGTAACTTTCTAGGGCTCAATAAAGCCCTAGGAAGATTGAAAGTCCTGTGTTAAATATGTGAGAGTTAGGCTGAGATAGAAGTGGGTAGGAAAGAGACAGAATTCTGGGGCCCTCCCCGGTGGCACGGCGGGTTAAAGTACAGCACTGAGAAGCTAAAGTCACTTCAGCATGAGTTTGATCCCTGCCTCAGAGTTGTGGCAGACCTCCCCTCAGCAGTGTACTCTGTCGATCTGCCTGCTTTGCTCCCCACTCTGTCTCTGGTGAATCTTCTCACTGCTCCTGCACCCCTGGCCTGTATCCCAGGTCTGTATACATAAAATAAATAAATCAAAAAGAGAGAGAGAGAGAGAATTCAGGCTGTAATTTAGATTTCTGAAATTATGTGACATTCTTATATAGAGATAGGTGGTAAATTATTTTGATAAAATGTGTTTAACTCATATTTATCTCCATAGGCTGAGAAATTAATAGAACATGTGTTAATATGTTTTTTGAATGACAGCTTGTTTTTATGTTTTCAGTAATTTTCACTGGAGGGAAAAATTAAGTGGAAAAAACAAATTAGAATTCTAATTGTAACTGTTTGATCAGTTACTAGCTTACAGGGTATCAGGTTCTATGACAAGATCCTCCTTATTCCAAATTGAACTATTCACAATTAGTCCTACAGACATGATCTTTCTAGAGCCAATACTCGGTCTGCCAAAATGTCCTGTTTACTTGGATCCAATCAACAAACTGGCAGCTCTGCCCGGTCACTGCCATTGGCTGCCTGCACGACTTCTGCATTGAGAGGCCTGAACTTCAGCCAAGCAACCTAATTTCCTTTACTCTAACCCTTTACTCTTATCTCTTTTTTCATTATATTAACAATTTTGAATTATGTCATCATTGCCTTAGTATTGTAATAGAACTGCTGCTGCCTATTCTTTTAGATTCTCATCTTCTTACTCACACACAGAAAGCTGATTTTATTGGGAGTACAAAGCTACATTTTCTAGTCTTCTAACTACATAGGGAAGCCCTGTAATTAAGTTCCAGCCAAAGAGATTTAAGAGTAGTTTTATATCTTTTTTTTTTTTTTAAAGATTTATTTATTTGTGCATGCAGAACTGGGGTACAGGCCAGAAGCTCAGGGGCAGTGAGAGGCTTCACCAGAGACAGAGTGGGGAGCAGAACAGGCAGATCGACAAAGTCCACTGCTGAGGGGAGCAGCAGGCGGGTCAGGAGAGGTCTGCCACGCCCTGTGGTCACCTCCGGGGCAGGCGGGAATCGAACTCATGCGGAAGCGGCTTTAGATTCTCAGTGCTGTGCTTTAACCCGCTGCGCCACCAGGGAGGGCCCTCTTTTTTCTTTTTTATGGAAACTGGAAACTCGAGAGAAAAGGCATTGTAAGTCTACTGACATATGTCATTTTGGATTACTCTCTCTTACTGTTTGAAAAGCCAGTGGAATCATGAAAATGCTGTGGTCATCTTGTAAGCACGAGTTTACTTTAAGGATAAAAACCTAAGGGTGGTAAAACACATATGTGGAAGTAAGCAGGAAATCAATAATATCACTGTGTGATTTGATCTGGAAAGACCAACTGTACATTTCATTATTTAAAAGAAACATGTTTTTTTTTTTTTTTTCTGCTCTCATTTACCGAGAGTCTAACACATTAGTACATCCCTCTGGTTTTAATACTGGTTTCATTCCAGAAGAGAGATGTAGGGGGTATGTTGCAATCTCTACATATTTACCTTTCAGTTATCTTTTTTTTTTGTATCAAGTAAAATATCTTACAAATTAATAGTCATAATAATTAGGGATCTGAAAATTAAATATTTACATTCCTTGTTCCACAGACTTCACTGACAAGTTGAGAAAAAGAGGAATCAGCAGGCACTAAAAATATCTACTGTAAACACCTATACTATTATTTGCTTGACAATTGAGAAGCCTCCTCCTATCCTACAAATAGGAACACCTGTGTCAAAGTAACTTAAATCTTTGTTTCAAGAAGTCTTCACCCAGAAAGTTCAGACTGCAAACCAATGCATAATTTCTCTGTTTGCTTCAGGAAATTGTTTCAACAGAAGTTTCTGAAGAAAACAGCTTGTTCACCTGAGCAAGCTACTGTCAGACAACATTTTTCACATCTTGAGAAATAGTTCACTTATCATGACAACAGTTCCATCTAAACTTACCTCAAAATATTCACCACACTTTATCTGCCTACCCTATATTATTGTACCAAATAATTATTCAATTAGTAAATAGTTCTCTACCTCAGAAACCCCACTTTATATCATTTGAACTGAAGTGTATATTCCTAGAAATATTCTCCACTAACTTCCTGTTTGAAACATTACCAAGACTGCATGAAGGTAAAGATCTCTATTGCTATGACAAATTTAATAAATTTAGATTGACTTACTCAATAGATTTTCCTGGTGGTCTTAAGTAGAGGCTATAATTGTCAATTCTGCTAGTCACCAAAAGGATGTCTCAATATATTTTTGCAGACATGTACTTAGAAATAGTGTATTCCCTCATAAGTATTTTGTCCAGCAATCTCTCTCATCATGTTAGTAATTGATAACTCACATTTGGTATGAATTTTGATTTCTATTTATATAAATCAAGAATTATTAAGTTGTAACCTTCAGAATATACTTTTCATTTATATCTGTGCCTTCTTTTCTATAATAGAACAGCATAGTTGGATAGTTGGGAATGAGACAACAAAGTCTGCATAAAGACCATATTTGCTGTTTACTCCCTTTCATAACAAGATTACTAACCTCTTCCATATCCTAAATGCTGGGCTTTTTTTCCTGAGAATGGAATTCCTCTTTTGCAAATAATTTAGTTTGTGCTCATGAATTGAAAATGTGATTTTCAGTAGTAACACTATAGTCATTTTTTAGGTCCTTGTCAATTTTTGTTTTGAATTCATACAAGGAAGTTTATAAGATGAGTAGGCATAGACTCCAGGGATCTGTCCCTCAGGATGATCCTGAGAGTTAATAATGTCAGAGAAAATCTTGCCATATTTATATCTTTGTAGAATAAACTTTGCCATGGTCATCTTGTCAAACCATTATAAGGCACTCCTTGTGATTTTTTGGTCTGTTTTCTGTTTGATAGATCAGGAATTGCCAGGTTAAGACTTGCTGACCACACCCATTGATTTACATGTGTATGGGAAACTGCTTGGTTGCTTCCATTCAGCACTAGGTGTCTTACTGCACTACAATTGCTGATAAATTTGTCTTTGGCTGGATATACAGGTATCTGTTTCACAAACACAGTCTCACTAACCATTGGAGATCTTGTAATATATTATCCACAGGATCTCTGGGTGAAACACAACTTTCTTCATGTTTCATTGTGTCACCAAGGACGATTTGGAAGTACATTGTCAATTTTAGGCATCTTTGACATGAATATGTTTTTCAATTTATAATATCAAAAAGCTCATCCCTTAGGATATACACTTCTATTTTTATCAAAAAGGGATATTGCTCAAATTAACATAGGAAATCACCCTTCTTTGTTCTGTATATCAGAGATTAATAATTTGTGCCGATTTGATCTCACTTAATGTGTTTCTCCTTTGCTAAATTAAATTTCTAAATTTTGAGAATATATCTATTAACTGATATTCATGAGAATATCATTAGTAATGTTCTTTTTATCAGTAGTCACTTCTTGGTAAGAGTGTAATGCTTGAGTTATATTAACATGTGTTTGCTAAATCAGATTCACTTTGGCACTTTTTTTTTTTTTAAAGATTTATTTATTTATTCATACAGAACTGGGGTACAGGCCAGAGATGCGGAGGGTGAGAGGATTCACCAGAGACAGAGTGGGGAGCAGAACAGGCAGATCGACGAAGTACACTGCTGAGGGGAGCAGCGGGCGGGTCAGGAGAGGTCTGCCACGCCATGTGGTCACCTCCGGGGCAGGCGGGAATCGAACTCATGCGGAAGCGGCTTTAGATTCTCAGTGCTGTGCTTTAACCCGCTGCGCCACCAGGGAGGGCCCACTTTGGCACATTTTTAGTGCTGTGCTTTAACCTGGTGTGCCACCAGGAAGGGCCTTACTTTGGGACATTTTGCTTGGATGAATCTATCTCCCTTTAATGTCACCTCATTTATGAGGTAATTTTCCTAAACAACTTCTACATTTTGGCCAGAAATCTCTCATGTACTGCAGTATCATATTTACAAAATACTCTTTGTCCCCATTCCAAAAAACACCAGGAAATATAGATAGGTTTGAACCTGAAATCACGTGTTTATAGAGCTCCGTGGGAGAAAAGGATTATGGGATAAATGTTGATTAGGTGAAAGCTGTCTTTCCTAAATCTTAAAGCAAAGATTAGTTTGTCCTCTATTTACACCTAGTGTTTTCTCTACCTAATGATCCCTTTCTGTCTCCTTTCTCTCTGATAAATGCCACTCCCTAACATTTCCTTACTGTTGTTGAACAGCACTGAAACAGAAAATTTTCAGTAAAGCATGAGACTTTGGATGCCACATAATCAATGGAGAGTCTATAGTGACTACCATTCATGAGTGAGTTTATATGGGAGAGTCAGTATTTGGAACTAGTTTAATTGCTATGGCAATTAAAACAAAGAGACAAAAAGTTTTGAAAGTTTGAACAAAATACTGAAAGGAAAAAGAAATCCCAAGATAGAGGGGTCACTAGTACTTGGTGATTTGTTGATATTTAAATTCTTAACATCTAAGTACTTGATGAGGGATCATGTTTCCAAGCAAACTTTTTGTTTAAAAACCAACTCTGAATGAAGAGACAATCACAGCACTCTTTCTACTTTATTTAGTTCACTTAGATCAGCACCCTGAGTTTAAAGAGTCTCTTCCATCTTCAAAACCACATTTCTGAAGTAACTCACTGGTTTGTGAATTCTATCAAGAGATTAATGATCACTAAGTGGCATTTGGGTTCTTTAATCAAAAGTCAGAACAAATTAAATAATCTTATTAATATAATACAAATTTGATGTTTTCTACCTTGATATTACCTTCAGCAGTATCTAATTTAACCTTACTTTCTATAAACTCAAGATTGCAACTATGTTTGACAATGTGAATAAGCAGCAGACTGAAGAAGGTGGAACTAGACACACACCATTAAAGGGCAGGTCTCGGCCACAGAAGCAGTAAAGTGCCCTTAGGGATACATGGCTGCAAATGAAAATGGGGCATTTGTGTTACATTCAAAAGGAATGTAATATGGAGTAAATGACAGTGGTTCAAGTTAACAAAACAGCAGCAAAGAGACTGAAATCAGCTATGTTATAAGAAAGGGGTCTAGGTTTTCGTGTAAAGATCTTTGGACTTTAACAATCCTGTAAGCGTTGAAGAGAATCATAAAGCCATGTTACCGGATATATTGGGGAAATCCCTACGACTGCTTTTTCATAGTGAGCCATAGCTTACTTCTCAGATCAAGAATCACTTTCAATCTCTCATTTATCCCTAAGTGCAGGTTTTTTTAGGATAGGTGTCATTATTCAAATAATTCTTTGAAGTGCTGCTCCCATCAATAAAGGAAACAAAGCAAAAACCAAAGTCCCTAGTTTATCTTTCTTTTAGAAGTTTCCATCATGACAGAGGTAAGGTAGTCAGTCTGAATCCTTAGCAGTTGAGCTCAAAGCTGACTCCTTTAATAACATTGCCTTCATCCTTATCTGTTCTTATTCTCCATGGGGTCAAACATAGGCAATATATGGTCAATGTGAAAGTTGAAAGAATTGTTCCTCTTGCCTTAAAGTGTCAAATGATAACTTCAAAGTATCACATTGCTTTTTAAAAACTTCAAGTTTCTGTATTACAGAGAATTTATTTCTACTTGATCAAAACTCAACCCATCCCTCTTTCAGATTCTACTTATTTCTGAGAGTTTATGCCAAGAATAGTTCCTATTTCAATCCTACCCAGAAGGTAGAAGGAAGTATCGCCCTTGCTTACATCAGTTTTTAATGTTATGGAAATTTTCCAGGAACTTATGACATTTTCTATCAGAATACTCACTTTACTCTTAGAAAATTCCTTCCAATATTTTTATGAAATGACTGTTTCACCTATTTTCATTATTTTATAAAACTATGAATTGTCTCAAGACAATTTCCAAAATTATTAGAAAAATGGCACAACTTGACTTATAATGCTTATAATTTTGAAAAGGAAATGTCTGATTTTTTGCAAGTGATCCAGAAAAAACATTTGAATAATTGTTAATTCTATTTTAATAATTATATATTTATGAGTTATGCTATATAAAAACACTCTTTTGGGTCATTTTAGGTTCATTTAATAAAAAAGAATTGTGATTCATAAAAAGTTTACTTAAATGCCTCTTGTTCAGATTAGTCTCTATGGAATTTGTTGATTGGAATAGTCTGAAAATCAAAAGAGAATCATAAAACCATATTACCTGATGTATTCTGTATTCTGCTAACCTCAAAAGACAACTAGCTAAAGTGCAACAACTCTATTGTATTCTTAATGAAAAGGGCCAAAGAAGAGGGGAGATACTTAGTAAGTTCAACAAACTGGTTACAACTGATTATAGGCATAAAAAACAGAAAAAAATACTGAACTACTCTCTGACAACTATTTTCATCCTTTCAGTTTTCCAATTAAGTTACTGTTAATAATGAATGAAGAATTGTTGATTCCTAACCTTTGATAATTAAAATCATATCTCAAGTTTTATATCCTACTTAGCATCTTACCTTAGTTCTTTATTAATTTGTGGTGAGGTCATTTCAGCTGGTATTTGCGATTTGTGATATTTCATCTTATCTACTTTATTTACTATCCACATTTTCATATACATATCTATTAATATGCTTTCCTATATAATGAAGAATTAAAGTAGTTCTTGAAGCAAATTTGTACATTTTGATAGTGTTTGCAAAAAAAAAAAGCTACACTTTACACTATTGCAGGAGTTTGGAATTCATAGAATTTTACATGTTTTTAAATTATTTGCTAAAATAAAATGGAAATTAAGCATGTTTGTCACAATAATTTGAATTTGTTATTTTACCTCTATACAAACTTACTTTTTTCAACATAAAAAGAAATGCTCATTTTTTCATTGCTGAGATTCCATTGTATATATAAACCGCTTCTTCAGCTACCCATCTGCTCGAGGGTCTTTAAGTTTTTTTCTATATATTGACTGTTGTAAATAGTGCTTCTGTAAACATAGGAGTGCAGCTTTCATGTCATTTATGGCAACATGGGTACAACTGGAAGGAATTATTCTAAATGAAGTGAGTTAGAAGGGGGAAGAGGTATATAGGATTGTTTTACTTATATGTTGAGTCTAGAGAAATTAAAAAAAAAAATCAGACAGAGACAGAAAGTGTCTCAGTAGTTCTTAGACACTAGGAAGGAGGTTGAGGAAGAAAGAGAGAAATCTAAGAACCAGGGCAGGGGAGCACACAGTGGAGGGTCGTGGAGGATTGTGGGCGTTTGTGGTGGGAAAACTTGGT
>NW_004567102.1:23734865-23754759 GCF_000260355.1 Condylura cristata
GTGGTAGACCTCTCCTGACCCACCCGCTGCTCCCCTCAGCAGTGTACTTCGTCCATCTGCCTGTTCTGCTCCCTGCTCTGTCTCTGGTGAATCCTCTCACGCTCCACAGCTCTGGCCTGTACCCCAGTTCTGTACGAATAAATAAATAAATCTTAAAAAAAAAAAAATGTGGTTAAAACATTTGAAGTACAAAGTCAAAAGTATGCATACCATTTTAGAAGTGTCCACCATTCAAAAAAAGACATTGTTCAGATGTTTTATGGGGAAGTAGTAGAAAATATGGTTTACAAGATAGAAGAGGCAGGATTGAAATATTTTAAGAAACTTATCTAGATTAGGAATAAGAAACATTAATTAGAAAATTTCAAGTAGATTAGTGCCATGATAAAAAAAATGTTTTAGGAGGGTTAAAAAAGAATCAGTTGTATAGGAGAATGGAACATTGCTATGACGTTTATTGCTTTTCTGTATTGTGATTCCTATTCTATTGGTCATTACTCTCTTGAGATGTGACACAATAATTTATGGGTGTCATCTACTCTCTAGAGTTTTGTATTTTTCATTCCCTGCGAGAGTCAAAGCTGAGAATATGCAACTGTTGGCAAAAGCCCAGTACAAGTGACATGGTTAATTAATTAGCTTCATAATTTTTACTCCATCTTGTTCCAGACATTTTTTGCAGCAACTATACAAAATGAATTTGAAATGAAATTCTCACTCCATTGACTAGGTAAGGAACAAAGTGGTATTGGCTAGAGGACTGTGAAAGCAGTTCAGAATAGAGATATATGACAATGTCCATTGATCAGTGGAATGGGGAACATAACACTGGAATCTGGAATCTGTTGCGAAGGCAAACAAGGCAACATTTTGGATTACATTGAAGTGGCATAAAAGATAAAGGTGTGACTTAGAGATTACTCTAAGTATTCCAGCTTGAAAAGTAGGTTGAATGACCATGCCACCAAGTAGCAGTTGGTTTTTGAGGAAGGGTAATTTTAAGATAAATAATAATTGTATTTTAATTATGTTATGGTTAGAGAGAGTTGTAGTGAGGAAAATACTTAGGGAACCCTCAACATTTAAGAGGTAATTGTTAGAAAACACAATCATAAGAAAGACTAAGAGGGAAACATGAGGAAGCTATGAGGAGAAATGTGAGCATGAAGATCTCTCATAAAAGAGGAGAGTTTTGATGAGGAATGAGTGATCATTGAAGTCAAATGTGACAGAGATGTCCTGTAGCATAAAACATGCCAAATAATGAAGCATTCTAGTAAAGTATTAATCTTACGAGACCCTTAGGTATAGTTTATAAGACATTGGTGAATGTTTTTCTGTAAGGAAAAAAAAATTCTTGATTTATATTCATTACAATGCACTGCAAGGATAAGATGCTCTATTTATTGTAATAAATTGTCTCTAGAGCACATTGAACTTCCCACTTAATTAAATAATATCATAATTTATTTCTATTTATGTTTTAGTATTTTTCCCTTGTGGAATCTAAAACAGCCTTAGTATCTTGGACAAAAATATATAGTGCATTTTTTGAAGCTACGTTAACTCTTTCCTCTTAACTCAATGCATTCAAAACAATGCTTGCTATACTACTACAAATGTAAGCAAATTGGCTTCACTCATATGTGTGATTGGTGATAGTTTCACATTAATCTTAGAAATGATCACCTAATGTAGTTAGTTTTCTTAATTATCCGCACTAGAATTGAATCATTTTTGACCAACACTAATGTTTGTAGTCTATAATTTGTTACTGAAATAGACCAAGTTTTCATAATAACCACAAAAAAATGTATATAAGGAAATAATTGCAGGTCATTAATTTATGCATATATCTACATATATATAAATGAACATAAAGACAGAGAAATATAATTAAAAAGCAAGTTAACAACCTTCTAATCTATCTCTTTTTCTGAAAAGTTCCTTTGCTCATTAGGTGATTAAGTAATAGATACATTGGTTGAACACATATTGACTGATTATGTATTATCATTCAATACTATTCTAGTATAAAAATATATAGCAAAGTGTATAGTATGTATTTGCCTTCTTGTTATGATATTTACAGTTAGTAGGGGGTATAATAAGAGAAAATTAATAAACATATTTGTGAATTAGGTATGAGGCACCTAACTAAAAGGATCTGATAGGATGTGAAAGATTAAGAACATCTAAAACTGGATGTCATTTTTTATTTGTTCACTCAGCATATATTTTTCTCTTACTCCAGTTCAAAGTAACTTCCAATTTTAGCTGGACAGGCATATAAATCCTAGGGAATTTCCTAGATAATATAATAAATAGTCTGATTACAGCATAGTATGTGTTTGCTGTTTTTTATTATTATGATTTGTAATATTATGGAGTACACGTTTTTTCATTTTAGAAGAATGAAAAAGTAAATTTAGAATGAGGTGTGTCTACTCCTGGGCTACACTCTATCATATTAGCACTGGTATTTGTGGGACACAGTAACATTTACTTCGAGACAGAGTGACTTAAATAATAAAGAAATGTTTTGTGTAAAATAAGTCTGTTAATACATAGAAGTTTCAAAGTTGGTTCACTGAGTAGCTTAATATCAGTAGAAATCTATATTTACTCTTTATGTCCATTCCATAATCAACAAAATAGTTTCATCTTAAGACTTATTTATTTTGAGGTTCTTCCTGTATTACAGTAAAATATTTTCCTATTCACATGTGAGACAAAGAAAATCATCCATTAAATAAAGTCCTTTCTTTTCACTTTACTGAAAATTTAGTCATATGATTACCATGAGATGCATTAGTCACAAAGGTCTCTGTGCTCTGATTGACTTTAGTTACCTTAGACTGATTCCAGAGTTTTGAATGGAATCATCTTCCCTAAGACCAATTTTTTTTTTTAAAGATTTATTTGTGCATACAGAATTGAGGTACAGGCCAGAATCTCAGGGGCTGTGAGAGGCTTCACCATAGACAGAGTGGGGAGCAGAAAGAACAGGCAGATCAACGAAGTACACTGCTGAGGGGATCAGCGGGCGGATCAGGAGAGGTCTGCCACACCATGTAGTCACCTCCAGGGCAGGCGGGATTCAAACTCATGCGGAAGTGGCTTTAGCTTCTCAGTGTGGTGCTTTAACCCAATGGGCCACCAGGGAGGGCCCCCTGTGACCAATTTTTACATGGTGTCAGGGAATTGGACACAGAATGACTGAGGTTACATTGTGAATGGGATATATTGAATGATGGGGACAGACTTTAGAACATGTAAAAGAAGGTAGGGCATGTAGAAATTTGTATGGATAATCATTCATCTATAGCAATCATAAATATATAAACATTTCATATTTTATGTCTTCTGTGAAATTCAGGAAAGAGAGATAACACAACAGTCATTTTAAGAGGTGATTGTATTTCTAGATAGGGACACTATATAAACAATTCAGATAATTTTCTCAGCTTTAATATCAAATTGTTAATGAAATATTAGGCTACCTACATAGTAGTATGAGATCCTGTAAAGTGAGACAAAGTCCAAATTATGTCAGTTTGAGAATTTGATCTTTACTATAGACTCAGAAATACATAGTTGGAAATTATCCCACTAACACTACTTAAAATGAACTGCTATATTTTTAAAAATAATCTGTAAGTATTTCTTACTCTGCAAGATATGAGTGAATTTGTTATTCTCACTCTTAAAATCAAGATATTCATATTATTATTAATAATGATGTTGATTTTCACTATTATGTATTGTATTATCACAATTCATCAGGTCCCTTAATTGTTTGCCCTCCCTAAAATCCTATGGGTACATTTTTTCATTATCTGTATATTTTGTAAATAAGAATCTAAATCACAGAAAAATTAAATAACTTGCCCAATTCCACAATCTTAGTGGGTGGTAGAATAGTAAAATAAAACTAGGCTGCTTGGTTAAAGAACATATATACTGCCAGCCAGTGTTTTTTTCCTCATTGGGCTAAAAATCTATTAATTATAGTCTGCCTTACTTATTTGGAGAGTGTATGTATGTATTCTTCTGACCATTTGATTTTTTAACTGAGATCTTTTGTTTTGTGGAGGTTTGAATCCTTTGCATATATTGTGTTCTGGTTTTTTTTTTCTATTTTTTTATGGTTTCAGGCTTTACATACAAATCTTTCATACATTTTGAGTTAATTTTGGTGTATGTTGTAAGATAGTGACAGTTTCATTCTTCTGCATACAGCTATCCAGTTTTCTCAATACCATTTATTAAAGAGGCTATTATTGTTTCAGTGTATGTTTTTGGTTTTGTTGTCACAGATTAACTGTTCATGTACCTGTGAATTTATTTCTGGGCTCTAAGTTCTGTTTTATTGGTCTGTGTGTCTATTTTTCTTTCTTTGTTTCAGTACCAAGCTGTTTTAATTATTATGACTTTATAAGATAACCTGCAGTCCGGAAGGTGCATATATTCAAGGTAATGTTTTACAACAGAAGTTGATGTATTCTTTATTCTGAGCTCATTTAGTACATGTTCCTCGGTAAATTTACTAAGGCATATTGATATTTATGTGTTTGCCTCAAATGATTCTGTTTTTGTAAAGTTATATTTTAAGGTTTATTATGTTCAGAATATTCTCTTCACTTTGCCCTATACATTTTATTGAGAAAATATTTATTAAATGCCATGATTGTCATCTTGAGACGTAATGAGGCCACAGATAATCATCTATTGTATTAGAGTTCATAGTGATTTAAAATGGACATTATTTTCCTCAGGTTTTTGGTCAGAAAACTTTCCACCCATTCACCCTTTTTTTCATCTATATTCTTTGTAAGCCCTGTAGCAGTAGTTATTCCTTATTTGTTTGATATATATATCTATATGTATGAATGTATGTATATATGTATATATCACCTATTCACCATTTTTTGTTCATCTATATTCTTTGTAAGTCCTGTAGCAGTAGTTACTCCTTGTTTGTTTGATATATACATCTATATGTATGCATGTGTGTATATATGCATATATCATGCATATCACACACACACATCAAGCAAAGTATGTGTGTGTGTGTGTGTATGCATGTGTATTTGAAGGGAATAACTCCTAGTCCTCACTTCCAGCTTCTCTTTCAGTACTACCACTTACCATTTTCCTGATTATTCGGTGAAGATATCTGATGTAGTCTGAGATAAATATTTCATCCTACCATTCTAATTTTCTGAGCAAGAGGATTAATCTAAGAATAGCTTGTGGTCAAGTCAAGCTTGTGTGTATTTGTGTGTGTATAAAGAACTCATTCAATGATTGTTTTTAGTATCTAATACACTATAGTGTTTTGTTATGTTAGAAAAACAAAAAAAAATCTCACAGAGCTCATAACTTATAATTGTTTGTACTTAATAATTTAAATTTAATTTTAAAATAGTTAACACAAAAATTTAGTGTAGTGAAACATAAATGTATTATATATACATATGTAGAACATGGATTTACTAATGAAAATGCATAGGGATTTTGTAAAGGTATAGAAAAGTACACATTTTTTGAGGTGTCTGCATAATATCAACATAAAATACTAGCAAAGCATAGAAGAAAATGAAGGGCAAGAAACATTTAAATAACTTGTGTAAAGTTAATTACACTTTCTTAATATTCATTGTCAAAAACTTGGATCACATTGAGATTTTGCCCTATTTGTTGGCTAACAGTTAACCTGTAATAGTTTTAACACTGGGAGAAGATACAGGACTCCTGAGACAAGGGACACTATTACTCACAATAGGAGGGTATCATCATTTTTGCATCTTTTCTCAAAGTCCCGGACCTTGTATGGTGACAGAAGGGGGCCAGATTATATCCATATGCAACAAAATTGCTTCCTATGGAAGGGACCTGGAGTTTGAAGAAATCAAACATATGGTTGTGGGGTGATGAGGAACATGTCTGATCTTTGTTCTGAGAGATCTTATCTTTATCGCCAAAAGCTGTTTAGTAGACAAATATCCTTTAAAGATTGTCTCAAACAAAGGAATATGCAGTGTCTCATTCTGTAGCACATGAAGAAACAAATGATTTCAGTTCATATCTGAATTGACATGATGTAAAGTATGTAAAATACAATAGGATCCAATGCTTACACTGGTTGAAGCAATTTGTCTTGAACTTTCAAAATTAATAATCATTGATTAATATGTGCATACTCATCTACCCATGCCTACAAATTTACATATGTATCAATTTATACTTTTAGTATATCCCTTTGATGTTCCATTATTTCCAGTGAAGTATCAATATCTTTCTGTCACTGAAAAAAAATGATTAATTGGGTTATTATGTGAATTACCACTGGTGTTCATTAAAATAGACCTGAACTATATGCTATGTCATGCATCCTAACATCACACTTTGTAGGAAAATATTAGTAAAAATGCACTGCTTCTTTACTGTCTTTACCACACTTTCGGTGACCTTGAATTTTATAGGACAATAATTTCATATTTATACAAAAGTTAAAATTAGTCATGTACTACTGGTAAAATAGTATTTCTTACACATTGTCAAATTGCAACATGAGAATTGCTATTTATTAATTGTTCATTATTCTTTATTAAGAAGTTAATGAGGGGTTAATATGTCAATTTGAATAAAAGTGGAGATACTTTCTTCAAGGACAGCTATATTGTGGCCTTTAAATAGGAGGTTTATGTAAGTCACTCAAGATGATACAATAAGAACATACGTTTTAATATATTAGTCAAATTTTCTTGATTAAAACCGCAAACTGTACAAATTATGAGCCATACCGGCTGATATAAATTCCTTAACTGCTCTATTTGTCTGTTTCCTTATATATGAAAAAACAATACTGGTATTACTGGCCTCCAATGGCTACTGTAAGGAAGATATGAGCTTCCCTATTGACTGTTAAGTCAGAACATAACTTTGCACAAAGAAAAATGCAGGAAGTTTTAGTTTTGATTCTGGTTTATTATCTCATCTCCCTGTGACCACATTCATATAGCTAAGATAAGCGTGTGACAGTTATAAAACAACTTATATATGTTAAAAGATTTTCTCTGGGCACGTCTAAGTAGCCCATACAGAAATCAAATACACTATTCACTTTATTTGAACCGGGCTTAAACCAGATGAGCACTTTGGCCTGGATACAGAGTTGGCTGCAGTGAGTAAGTCATAAAATAAGGGGATTCATTTGGAAACTGGAGTCTCATCTGTTACTGAACTCAAAGTAAACACATGAATACTGTTCTGTGTCACTGTTTCACATCAGGTATTTCTGTGCGGAATTATTAGTATTCTAGGGAGAGCTTCTGTGTGGGAGCAGATTTATTTATGTTGCAAAGATAATAGGCCTATAATGGGAAGGGTAATGTAGATCTGTACTGAGGGCATAATGCTGCGATTCTTGTGGCTTGTTAAGATCACTGGGTGCACACAGAGACAATAGCAGTAAGAAAATGATGAGACAGTTATTATGTGTTTTAAACCACAGTTAATTACACAAATTACACTTATTAAGTGAAATAGAATTAACCACTCACTTTGTACGTGCCTATTTGTAGCAATAGGTGGCCTGATGAATATAAGAAAACAAGGAATTCAGAGAACATCCATTCTCTCAAAAACATCACAAGCACCACAACAATACCAGTTGGTCTCCTAGTTCACTATAAAATGTAAGAGAGAGAAAAGGGTTACCTATAAAATATAACTTAAAAGTTAGTTAATATAGCAAAGTTTAACACACATACATTGTTTTCCATCAGATCTTCATAGTCCCAGGGCTTAGTAATGACAGCATCATTCTCTGATATTTGCAAATGCTACTAAAAAAACATATCTATAATTAATTTCTTGACACTAGAACCTATGTAAATAGGGATTAAAGAGAAACATTGCTAAAATAAACAAAAGATTCAAAATTTGAGTAGTAATATATAAGGAGATAAGGATCCTGGCTTCTTAGAGGAAATGAAACTACCTAAGGAAATTCACCTTCTGTGGAAGTGTGATTAGGGTCCATGTTATGCCACTTCCAACTATGAATTTCTCTGAAAGAAGTCTCTGCTGAAAATAAAAGTCACCAATGCATATGAAGATTCTTGAACTGCCATTTTCCATCCCTGTCGTTCAAATCAGCAAATCCGGACATTCTCTGGAGCAGGTCTAGCTGGCTCAAATCAATTCAGACATAGACTGATTCTGTAGATCACGACCCTAATTTTGTGTAGTCACTTTGAAAAGTATGGACTCTCCCTGAATTTGACTGAACAACGTCTTTACATTGAACTGCTTTGAAAGCTACTTCTGTGTATAGCACATTTTCCACAATAGAAATTCAAGGATCTTTTCTATCTCAGTGCTGTCAGCCCAAATGACTTTAAGCAGTTTCATTTCTGCCATCTGTCAGAGATGAATTTGTTCAATCAAGTTAAATCACTACACCAGCTCAGTCACAGTACCAGAAAACACTACTATCCTCCAGTTTTTATCTAACTGTTCTTATTACAAATTTAAAATGATATCAGAAGTTCCACATTTGCCATTAAATCAGTCACATATATTTGTAAAAAAAGAATTTACCTAATTTAAGAAGTTGCCTGGAAAGAATATGTTTGCACTTCTACTGAAAACATAGTTTATGATTTTTTTAATTAAAAGAAATGTATTATATTAGCTGAAGTTTGACCTACATACTTTATATCTTTAGATGTACTATATTTTGTCATTTCAACATGTGTATACATACTTGTATGTAGACTTCTATGAAGAAACCTCAAGTTCAGCAAACCCTTTATATTTTTGGAATTTCTTTGCCTCTTTATTTTTACATCACATCTTTTAACATGTCTGACTTTCATCATGTTTCTTTACTTTCCTCAGTACAAGTATCTTTACCTTTTCAAAGCCTGTTCTGAACAGGTAAAGAGTTTACCTATTCAAAACCTGTTTTGAACAGTTAGAGTTTATTTTCTTCCCTTAATTAATGAGTTTAAATATCTATTGGGATGGGGGAATTTACATATTATTTCTCAAAACACTGATATTACATAGGCAAACATTTTTTAACATTGCCAAAGATATTTAATGTAGTTACTAGGAAATAATCTTACATACTACATAATATGCCTGAACCAAGTAGCCTTCTTACTTTGCCCAGTTCCTCTCTTATGATCTTGCTTGTTGTAGATTTCTCATTTGCTGTCAATCCTTTACACATGTCATTCCCACCCACAGCACTAAAGCTTCCTCTTTCTCCCTCTGGCCCCTTTACTTATTCTTTTGGGTAGGGGCTTGGAAAGAGTACAAGGGAATAAAGTGAAGGTACTTGGGTGAATTGTTGGTGGGAATTACTTCATGGGGACTAGAACTACACCTGAGAAGAGAAAACATACATTGCACAAAAATGAAGAATGATGTAAAAATACATTAAATAAATACAATAGGGAAATATTTATTTTTATCTACTTATGCATACAAGAACTTGTGGGTTTGGCCAGAAGAGTGGTTGGTGAGAGGATTCACCAGAGATAAAGTGGAGGGCAGAACAGGTGGATCTACTGAAATACACCACTAAGGGGAGCAGATGTGACAGGAGAGATCTGCTATGCCATATGTGGGTCAAGCAGGAGATCAGGAATTGAACTCATGCTGCACTGGCTGGTGATAGTGTGATAGTGCTAAGGTTAATCCCTGTGCCACCAGGGAGACCCCTTCAATTATCGTTCAGTAGAGCTTCTATTGTCAGTTTAGAAACAGCTTCCTTGTGCTTAGAATTCCCAAACTGCTTAGGGGTAGTTAACATGTGATTCCATAACAGTGTTCTCACAGAAATAAGAACAAGTAAAAAGTCAATTTTCTTATTTTTACTTGTGAATATTTTGTCATATATTTTTGTATATTCTTTCATTATTTATGAAGCACTACATTTTTTTAAACTTACATAATTGTAAGAATTTTATATGTCTTGGTAAGGATTTTATAAGAAAGAAAAGTTTTTTAGGTCAAAAGTAAACATTTGGTTAGCATGCATAGAAATGGACATAAATTAAAATAATTTAATATTTACCATTTTGCAATTATAAAATATAGTTCCACATATTGCCTGCCATCAGACATCCCAATAAGATAGCTATAGTAAGTGGTGTAATCTAAATTTAGGAGGACAAAGATATTTACATTAATCTTCATATTGCTTTAGAGAAAGTGTTTGCTAGTCTCAGTGAGTGACCTTCCTGTTCACAACACAAAGATTTCCATTCAAGAAAAGATAGTACAAGTTTGACCAGTCTATGGATATGTTTTTTTTTAATTATATATTTATGAGAATATTTTGATATAGATCAATTCAATTGTACAGCTAGTGAAGGAATTATAATACAACTCAAGTTCTTACATTCAAATTCCTAAATTATTTATATTGAATGCTAAGTTGTATATTTAGTGAACATCATTTAATATGTTGTCTATAAAATAGCAAATATTCATTTGCTTTTAACAATTATTTGCTTTGCTTTTATTTTTTTAATTTTTTTTTTTATGCTTACAGATGGGGTATAGGCCAGAGGTGTGGGTGGGTGAGAGAATTCACTAGAGACAGAGTGGGGAGCAGAACAGGCAGATTGACTGAAATAAACTGCTTTCCTTTTTTAAAAAAATGAAAGAGACTTTTTACTATTTCTGAAACTCTTGTGTTTGACATCATATCCAAATAAGGCTACTTAAAATGTTCTTATTTTTATAGACATAAACAGAAATGTTTGCAAACATAAAAACAGGTTAAATTTATGATCCCTGGCCCTCTCCGGTGGCACAGCGGGTTAAAGCACTGCACTAAGAAGCTTAAGCCACTTCCGCATGAGTTCAATCCCTGCCCGCCCCAGAGGTGACCACATGGTGTGGCAGACCTCTCCTGACCCGCCCTCTGCTCCCCTCGATCTGCCTGTTCTGCTCCCCACTCTGTCTCTGGTGAATCCTCTCACCCTTCACATCTCTGGCCTGTACCCCACTTCTGTATGAATAAATAAATAAATCTTAAAAAAAAAATTATGATCCCTGGATTTGCCATGAAATAGTGTAGCAAAATGGCACAAGTGAGAGGAGAGAAAGAAAAGAGTAACAAAAAGGTAGAATGATGGCTTGAAGATCCTTCATGTTTTCTTTTGTGAAGCTTGAACTTTTCCAAAATAAAAAGTTAATACATACATATAGCAGTAAAACCACGTAGATATATTGTCAAGGCACAGAATATATGAGCTAGCATTTGAGGGATAAAAATACTACTGTAATTATTATTTAAGCAAAGGTCATAACATGTTTGTACATGAATGCATAGATCATCTGTGATACAATTACCAGTAGACAATAAGAAATCTTGTCTTCTGGGACAACTGAAATGTGAACTGAGTGGAAGACTATTCATTGTGCCAGGGAAAACCTTTGAAATCATTTCTACTGTATTAATTATACAAATAAATCAAGCATAAAACTAGTTGATAAGTATAATGGGTTCTTTGAGTGAAGTACTCATAAAAATCTATTCCTTAAATTACAGTAATAGAAATAGTGAACATGAATAGAAAACATAGTTATAACCTAAGTCATAGTTTAGACATCCTTTTTTTTTACTTTACTTATATTTTTTTTAGGTGACATTGGTTGACAAACTTCATGTGATTCAAAGGTATAGGATCATAACCCTTCAGATAATGTTACCACTCCACATCGATTCCTCCACTATTAGCCACTAGATCCCTCATACTTTGCTTTCCAAATTCTACAGGCAGGTTTCTGGGCTTGCTTTTGTCTGAGACTTTATTGCAATTGTACAATACAAAAATGAAATATAACAACTGGAAATTGTTATTCAATAAATGTTTTTCTTGTTTCTAGAATATGTTCTAGATGTGAGATGTTCACTTACTAAAATATTGTTTTGCCATCTATGTCTTATAATCTTGAGGGAAAATATATAGCTTTTAAGATTTATTCATATTTAGTAGAACTGGGGTACAGGTCAGAGTTGCAGGGGTAGAGTGAGATGACTCCCCAGAGACAGAGTGGGGATCACAACAGGGGGTGCTACTGAATACATTGCTGAGCAGGTAAAACAGGAGAGGTCTGCTGCGTCATGTCTGTAGTTCCCTGACCAGGGAGCAAACTTGTGCTGCAGTGGCCATAGATTGTGGTGATTTAACCCCTTGCACTAACAGGGAAGCCTGGATAAACATAATTAATCCAAAATCTAAATTTTTAATTATTATTTATCAGTAGTAGATTAAAATGAGATTCTAAGAAAGGATGAAAATGGGGGAAATTTTTTACTAAGGAAATTACATTAGATTTCTTAATAATTAGGCACTTACTAAGGAAATTACATTAGATTTCATAATAATTAGGCACTTAAAGGGGAAACATATTCAACAAACAATCAAAGATACAAGCCTTGAAGCATATGATGGAGGACCTTCCAAAGCAGGTTATAGATTGTGTAAGTTTTCTTAATTGCAGATGATCTCCCTAGATTAGTGTTAGAAGCAAATTGATCTTCCCAGATCAATTTGTATTTCTTAATGGATTTCTTAGAGCTTTTATTAAAGCATCCTAAGATAGAGATCCAACAACTTTGATAATTTTTCCTTTACTCAAGATTCATTAATTTGATTAAGTTGCATTTTTCAAAGCAGATATACAAGATTTTTCATTTGTTATTTTTATTGAGATAACATAGACAGGCAAGAACATTAATGATTCAGAAGCAAAGGTTCACACCTATTAAGATATCAAAACAAATCTGCCTCCAAGGAATCTTTAGTCCTCTACTATAGCCATTTTCCACTTGCTTCCCATCTTTCCCCTCCTCCTTTGGTAGTCTCAAATCTAAGATCAGGTTTCTTTAGTTCATTTGGTTTTACTTTTTCTATTCCTTTGTTTTGTTTCCGGTATTCCACATGTTACCAAAATCATGTTTTAGTCTTTCTTCTTCTGACTTACTTTGCTTAATATAATATCCTCCAGCTGTGCTGCGCTGTAACAAATATCAAAATTTTATATTTTTTATATAGCTGAGCAACAAGCCAAGTGCATACAACATCTTAACCTACTTATCTGTTGTTGGACAACAATTAATTTCCACACTGTCTATTATAGTGCTGCAATTACCACAGGAGTACAAAAATCCCTTTAAATTAGTGTTGTTTTATGATTTTGGTTTGGATGCTTGTTTTTTGTTTGTTCGTTTGCTTGTTTTTTCTTGCACTTTCCAGGAAGGTGTCTAAGAGTGGGTTTGCTGGGTCATATATTATTTCGATTTTTAATGTTTTTAGAAAACCTCCATATTGTTTTCTGTAGCAGCTAGAACATTCTAAACTTCTAATAATTCATATATGAGTGTTTGGCTTTTTTCTCTACATCCTCCTAATACTTGTTTCTGATCTCTTGGTTATAGGCCATTCTTAGGGAGTAAGGTAGTTTAGCATATTGTGCTTTCAATTTATATTTCCCTGATGATAATTTATAATGAATATTTCATGTGTCTATTGTCATCTGTGTATCTTCTTTGGAGAAGTGTCTCTTTAAGTCTTCTATCAATTTTTGATTGGACTGTTTACTTTCTTTTGGTTGAATTTTATTATATTTTTGAAGACCTTTGATATTAGTACATTATCAGATGTATGATGCACAAATATCTTCTCCCATGTGTTATGGAGTCTTCTTGGTTTAATGATAGTTTGCTTTACAGCACAGAAAAAAAATTTGTTTTTAATGTGGAAACATGTATTTACTTTTCCTTGTTTGTTTCCAAAGATATCACTGAAGACATTGTCGGGGAGTATTTTGCCCATGTTTTATTTTATGTATCTTATAGTTTCACTTCTTATATCCACAAATATAATCCGTTTTTGGGTAACTCATATATATGGCATGAAGTAAAGGTCCACTTCATTCTTTTGTAGATGACTTTCCTGTTTTAATTGCACAATTTTAATTGCTATCAAGGTTACAATGGCATTCTTCAAAAAAGTAGACCAAACATCACTGCAGTTATATGGAACACAAGAATCCAGAATAGTCAAATCAATGCTAACAAAAAAAGAATGGATATACCACATTCCCAGAATTTAAACTATTCTATATAGCTATACTAATCAAAATAGTATTGACTGGAAAAATAGACACATAGACCAATGGAAATAAACTCACACTTATATGAACAGTTATTCCATGGCAAAGCAGCCAAGATATAAAATGCAAAAATAAATATCTACATAAATTCATTTAAAACCATTTTCCAGCCCTCCCTGGTGGCGCAGCGGGTTAAAGCACAGCACTGAGAATCTGAAGCCACTTCCGTATGAGTTCGATTCCCGTCTGCCGCCTGCCCCGGAGGAGATCACATGGCGAGCCAGACCTCTCCTGACCCGCCCGCTGCTCCCCTCAGCAGTGTACTTCGTCGATCTGCCTGTTCTGCTCCCCACTCTGTCTCTGGTGAAGCCTCTCACCGCCCCTGAGCCTCTGGCCTGTACCCCAGTTCTGTATGAATAAATAAATAAATCTTTAAAAAAAAAAAAAAAAACATTTTCCTGAGTGGTCAGAGAAACCTAGAAACCTGTTTAAGATGTATTAAGGCAATGATCTATGGAATATATTTGTGTACAGGGAGGTTTAAAAAAGTTGTATTTAAAATATGTTGAGAGTAAGTTAAGTAGACTATAGAGTGTAATTGAGGGGCTATTAATAAATAGATTTGGGTGACTATAAAAATAATACTGTTTGGCTTGAGTAAGATAGAAGGAGGTGGCCTGTTAGTACATATATGAAATACTAGAAGAGAAACAGCCTAGGTAGAGGAAACAAAATCATATGTAATTTCTGAGATAGTTGCCATCAATATGATTTTTTGGTATCAGAAAATCAGTCTATGCTTAACACTAGGGATAAATGCAATGTAAGAAATGTACCAACTTCATTTTTCCCTCCTGCTGGAGCAGTAGGTCTTTTCTTCATTACTGTCTGGCACAGACCTTTCTTTTCATTTAGAATTATCTGATATGAAAATGAGCTTGTGTGCAGAAGGAGAGATTCAAACTAGGAAAATTGCCTCCCATATGGCAGCATAGTGAATACTGTTAAGGAAAAAATAAGGAATATTATCACCTTTATCAGAAAATGACACACAAAATGTCTCAAATTCCCAACATCAATTAACCTGTTTGTTCAATGTCATTAGCAATTACCATTAACTGAGAAATTCTCATTGTTCATTTGGAACATTTCTGTATTTAGCCCTTTAGAAGTCAATTTTGAATTGGCATGTCACTTTGCCCCAGTAGACACCATGGAAACAGGAGAAGCAGGCTAAAAGAAGATTATTTTAAAATTACCTCTAAACATAATTATCCTTTAGAAAAGTACATATGTGTTTCTCCTTTAAATCGACATAAAGCTTCTGTCCTATAAATTATTCCATAAAATATATTTTTTCATGTAAGTTGACTTTAACACATATTAAGGTCACATGAGAAATTTCTGATAATGATTTAACATATTTATTCTAATCTCATCAATTTTTATTAATGTTTAACTTTTAAATGATGAAAACTTTAAGTTATTATCATACTTCTTGTAGTTTATCCTCAGATTCTCTGTGGATAGAAATGAATTAGAGAGGGTCCAGTGTCACTGAGTCCTAAGCTAAATGACAGGTCTTTAGAGTCAGTGTCTTTATTTCTCAGACTGCAAAAAAAAGAAACTTTTTTTTTTTGTGCATACAGAACTGGGATACAGGCCAGAGGTGCAGGGATGGCGGGAGGATTCACGAGAGACAGAGTGGGGGACAGAACAGGAAGATTGACTAAGAACACTGCTGAGGGGAGCAGCGGGCAGTTCAGGAGCCGTCTGCCCGCCAAGTGGTCACCTCCGGGGCAGGCGGGGATTAAACTCACGCGGAAGTGGCCTTAGATTCTCGATGCTGTGCCCTAACCCGCTGCGCCACCAGGGAGGGCCCAAAAGGAAACTTTTTTTAAAGATTTTATTTATATATGAATACAGAACTGGTGTATAGGCTAGAGGTGCAGGAGCCGTGAGAGAACTTACCAGAAACAGATTGGGGAACAGAATAGGCAGATTGATGAAGTACACTGCTGAGGGGAGCAGTAGCCGGGTCAGGAGAGGTCTGCTCTGCCACGTAGAGGATGAAGGATTGAACTCGAACTGAAGAGAGCATGGTCACCTTCTCGGCGCTGCGCTCCAACCCACTGCACCACCATGGAAGGCCAATAGATAAACCGTCTTGGGTCTAAGTTGGAAGTTCCATTCTCAGAGAACTATTCCCTTATTCCCTAGTAAGCTACCGTTAATACCCCAGTCATTATCTATGGCAATATTTATTCTACTTTTATAAATAGTGGGTATAACTATAAAATTAAACTTCTTATGGTAGATTTGGGATATCAATATTGACAAGAATTCTGAATGGAAATTGTTTTTAAAGACTTGAATACACATTTTAGGAATACGGACAAGTTGTAGATATAAACTGTGGAAGCCAAATTTAAAATATTTAAATTATCCAGGATTTTTATTCAACTCTAAGTATATGCATATTACAAATGAATTTTTGAGTTTTCACCAGTGTGCTGTCACCACAGTCCTGTGCATTCTTCCCTCCCCAGTTCTGATCCCACTCCCCTTTCCCCCCTAAAATGTCTCCAGTTGTTCATTGTTTTCATTTTACTATATTGCATGTCTCTCTCTCTCTCTCTCTATCTCTCTTTTTTCCCCTCCTAATCCGTTGTTCTTGTGCTATGAGTGAAACCATCTGTTCTTTTTTTCTTTTTAGCTTATTTCACTAAGCATAATCCCTTCCTGCTCTATTCATGTTGCTGCAAAAGGCATGTATTTATCTAGTTTGATTGGTGAGTAATATTCCATTGTGTATAAGTGCCATATCTTTTTTAATCCAGTCATCTGTTTTGGGGCATTTGCATTGATTCCACATCTTCCCTATTGTAAATGGGACAGCAATAAACATCGGGCTACAGGTGCCCTTTTGAATCGATGTTTTTTGTGTCCTTTGGGTAGATACCTAAGAATGGGATCGTTGGTCATATGGAAGCTCTATTTTTAGCCTTTTGAGAAACCTCCAAACAGCTTCCCATAGTGGTTTTATTTTTTTTTTCTAGACTTAATCAAAAATATTCCTCTCTTACCCAAGAATGACCATCATGGGGGGTTAAGTTATGATAACAACTAACTCATTAACTTAGATTCCTGAGTAGACAGGGTGAATGAGTGATATGTGGTCTGTCAAAGACATAGGACTTCATTAATAATAATGGTGGGCATATGAATTTCATGTTTGCCTTTGCAAACCCCAAGTTCCACAGGCTGATGAAGAGTGCTGCAAATGGGCGCTATACAAAAAGTGAATTCCCATCACAACTGAGAAACATTGAGTTAACACCTATGAATAACCTGATCATTTAAAGTGGCTACAAACAAGTCTATTTGAATGTTGCTGTGTTAGGCAAACAAATTGTCTGATGCTTAAGAGGAAGACATTGTATCTGTCTTCCAAGTGTCCTCGAAAATATAGCCCAGAAAAAAGGTCATTAAAATGCCTTTTCTAGAAGACATGCAAAACCCAAGAGTCAGAGAAAATTATTTCTTATTTCCCAGCAGTTGTGAGACCATGTAATTAGGGACTTGATTTTTTCCTGTAATTAGTGGCCCTTTTTCTTTTATTCATTCAATAATTATTTATTGAGTCATTTTGTAAACCAAATGAAGGTTAGGTGCTTAGTATGTATTTTACTGCTGTAGCTATGTATTCCCTTCATATATGATATGCATATATATGTTCAAGATTGTGAACAGGAAAGGAAAAACAAGATTGGGAAAGCAATAATGATATTATCATTTCTTTATACATGTTTGGGTCTCAGGTGATTTAAAATATTTATGTCATTTAAAAACATCAATGTAGGCCCTCCCTGGTGGCGCAGCGGGTTAAAGCACAGCACTGAGAATCTGAAGCCACTTCCGCATGAGTTCGATTCCCGCCTGCCGCCTGCCCCGGAGGAGACCACATGGCGAGCCAGACCTCTCCTGGCCCGCCCGCTGCTCCCCTCAGCAGTGTACTTCATAGATCTGCCTGTTCTGCTCCCCACTCTGTCTCTGGTGAAGCCTCTCACCGCCCCTGAGCCTCTGGCCTGTACCCCAGTTCTGTATGAATAAATAAATAAATCTTTAAAAAAAAAAAAAACATCAATGTAATAATGAACTATTATTGCATGTATTTTATTACTGAAAAACTTACTAGTTTTATTTAAACCTGAAATTAGCATAGAGTGAGAAAGACTCATAAAGATTCTGCTTTTCCTGATATTTTGTTCCTATTAGATATAGATTCTTGATTTTGATTATGTCAGATGTCAAACAACATTAAACATATTTTGATTGAGACAGACATAAATATTTATTTGGACCTTCATAGAGGAGGTGTTTGGTAATTACCAGTATACATCTATTTTAGCCTAAGCTTGGGTTATGTAGGAGTAATCCTCATAATTTGATTTTTTGGCTAAATTATGAAGTAAATCATATACTTGGGAATGCTAATTCTATTTAGGTTTTTACTAAATATTAATCTTTAATAACCCCTATGTTGACATAAACTATACACTCACATACACACACACACACACAAAAAAAAAACAACAACTGAAGATGTTTTTGGCTAAATAACAAATTATTGAAGAAATGATGCAGCTCCTTTTATAGAAACATGACCCATTGGGAATTGGGTCATGCTCTGCTCAGGATTTACTCCGGTCTTGTTATATCCATTTATTACTTCAATGCCTTGGAAAATTTTCTTAAATAGTGAAAAGCTAAATATTCCTACTGCTTCCAAAAGGTGCATCTCTCTCTAAATGATTGTTATAATTTTCTTGCATACTTCCTGATTTATGAGTGCATGCAGTATTTACATTATGAAGCTATATGTATATATAGAATTTGTTCCTAAAACTAGGAAGACCTCATTTTAGGATTATCACACTTAATGTCAGGTTTAATATCAAATCTGGTTTATTTTGTTAAAATGAATATAGAATTATATCAAAATCAAAAGACACCACCAGATTACTGACTCAAATTCTCATACAGTATTACATATATAAACAATTAAAGGAAGTTTTTCTTTGTAATGATGAATGTGAGATCTAATTTTTTTACAATCTCAGTGTTGAAAAAGTATCATACAGGTTTTGCATCTTAATATTATTACTGTTTCAGCAGCTTAATAAACTTTCATACATGTACCTTTTTTCCTCAATTCTAGGAAAACTAATCAAAGTCTTTCAATATAAACCCTTAATCCCCTAGGCACTGCTAACAACTCATTAGATTGTAACATAGAAATAATGTAGTCATTTTAATTATTTCTAAACCTACTGAGTACTATTACAATTATTTTTAAATAAGCCACATGACAGTGTACTAGTTGTCCTGAGAAATGGAGGTTCATTAGTTTTAGTGAATTAAGTTGTTTAACAATGTTCTCATTTTTGTCTCACAGGGAAACTTAGGAAGTAAATATAGCAATTGCTCATAGATTCCAGAAGTATTCACAAAAATATATGTTATCATATCAAAATATTAAAGTTTGGCTTTGAAAAAAATAATAAGCATGAATTTATCTATAATCTCATGATGCTTGGCTTATATGTTTAGCTTAAAAATAACTCCATCACTTCTTCCAATATTTCTGAGTTCAGGAACTATATTTCCTCCATAAATTATATTATTTAAATGCATTATGCTTGGTATATGTCTCATTTATAATTGAAATATAACTCTCTCT
>NW_004567102.1:23755274-23774692 GCF_000260355.1 Condylura cristata
GCGGGTCAGGAGAGGTCTGCCACGCCATGTGGTCACCTCCTGGGCAGGCGGGAATCAAACTCATGCGGAAGTGGCTTTAGCTTCTCAGTGCAGTGCATTAACCCGCTGGGCCACCAGGGAGGGCCATCATGCTTGATTTTTAACTTCATTTAAGATTAAGGAAGAGCGCCCTTCATCCTCTGTGATGTAGGGGTTGACTCTCAGCATGATCATGCAATCACTGATTTGGCCTGAACTGGATCCCCAGCCAGGGCACATGGTACAGCAGACCTATCCAGTCTTTCCTGCTGCTATCCTTAGCAAGTGTATTCAGTCAGTCAGACTATTCTGCTCTCCACTCTGTCTCTGGTGAATTCTCTCCCCACCATGCCTCTGGCTCATATCCAGTTCTTATAGACATATATGAATAAAAAATATCTTTTAATAAAAGATTAATGAAAAGAATTAGGACAATGATATTAATTGTGCAATATCTGTGAAATACTCTATAAGAGGTAATGATGATGATGAGGAGGAGGAGGAGGAAGAGGTGGAGAATCTTGAAAACCATCACAGTATCATTTGTGTGTTCTATAATACTCTATTTTAGATATCAATTTTCACATTTTATAATGCTAATGCCTTTCTCTAGTAAAATTTTAATTTTATTTGGTATTTTATACTAGCCAATGGACATAAAAAAGCCTTCTTGGCTTTTGATATTATAATTTATTCAATGGCATTGTTGATTATTCTAATCAGATAAAAATCCTAGATGAGATTGTTGAATTCAGTAAGAATAGATTTAAATTGTCTTTATAAACTTATGGTGTGGTAGATTTACAGTCATATACTGTATTCTGTCAGGATTCACTGCCCTGTTTTTTCTACAAATATCAAGACATTTTTGTCCCTATATAAGTAGGTTCCTATTAACATATCCTTAAAAGGTAAATTGACTAAATTTTTCAGAGAGTATCATCATCATTAAATTTAAGTCTTCTAGTCTTTTTAATAAGCTTCCCCGGTTTACTTTATGCTTTGACTTTTAGGACTTGCAAATTTAGGGAAAAAAAAAAGTGTGACTTTAAATAGTAATAAAGTAAGCTTTAACAAATCTGTTGTAGAAATAGAGGATCAAAGCAGGGAGTGTAGAACACAGACTGTCATTAGAATTTAGATATATACATTTTTTAATTTGGTAGAAAGCAGAAAATTTGTAAGAGTAAAATCTTAAATTCTTACTCATCATTTCTTTATCACATTGTCTGATCATTTTCTTTGCTGAAACAGTCGAGCCTAATTCTGATTCAATCTCCTCTTCTTAGGAGCAAAGTCTAGGGGAAATAGAGAGATAGTACTTTGAGTTACTTTTTAGCCTCTTTTTGGGATGAAGCAATATGATTTAGTAGAAAAGATTCAGGATTTGACAGCAGATATATCTGCTGAATCCTAATGCAAACCATTCTAATCATGTAAACATGCATATATACACTGAGGGCAAATTTATTGAAAGGACACTGGAGTATTTCAAATTACTGAAGTGTAAAGATTCAGTAAATGAAAAAAAAATGTAGATGGAATTTGTGAACTTGCATTTATCCATTTGACATTGATCTAAAGTCTCATTCATTCATCAGCTGTATCACAAATTGTTGAACAAGACAACATAGCTGGATCTGCTTGTATTTGAATTTATCTGCTTATATTTATAGGTAGGTATGTAAGTGTGATACATAAATTATTTTCTGGTATCACAGCAAAGGGAATTAGTTTGCACAATGCCTATAAACTCTCTAAATGAAACTCTTTAATCAGAATATTTTAATATAAATCCCTAATATGTGTGTGTGTGTTCCTAGTTAATTTATTAGCTGCTCATCCAAAAAAATATCTTATGTATGATAATCCAAAAACATTCAATTTGACACATAGTCTACACAGCTATCCCAGTTTCCAACACCAGAAGACACATGATTGAGTTACTCTAGACAATACAACCTTATTTGGCTTGAATTAAGCCTAAAGAACTGACAAAAATGAAAAAAATTCTTCATATCATCTTTCTTTTTAAAAGTAAGTATTCTTAAAGTAAGAAATCATAAGATACAAATCAAATCAATGTAATAAATCTAGATTCCTTTTACAAGAGCTTCACAAGTCCCCCATTCCTAAGGGCCTGTTAATACATGTTTATCATATGATTGAAAATAAACACATTTCATAAGATTTTCCCATTCCTGAATGCAAAAGTTATAGGTCTCCTAGAATCCCTCATTGTATTGCACCTAAAGTTGGTGGAAACATAAAATCTATATATTTTAACAGGGTCTTCTTATTTTCACTTCCATAGCTCTCTTTAGCAATGCCATTAGAACACAGTGTGCATTGTTCCTAATTTAACTTCAATGAATATATAAAACTGTGTGTGTGTGTGTGTGTGTGTGTGTGTGTATAATTGATCAGATTCTGGGGAAATTCATTCAATAAAATTGGCTCTTTCAATAAGTTTTAGATTTTTAATTCTTGATAGGACAACTGTTTATACAACAGTTACATATCATCTTTAAAAATAAAACCTATTTTGTTGTATCTGTTCAGAAAATATAGAAATTATACTTTATTTGTTAATAGTACTATGATATTCACACAATGCAAGCATTATGTTGCCACAGTTGATTTCATTAGAAATTAAAAACAACTTTTAGGAGTCCTCCCTGGTGGCACAGTGCATTAAAGCACAGCACTAAGAAACTAAAGCCATTTCTGCATGAGTTCGATCCCCGCCTGCCTGGGAGGTGATCCACATGGTGCGGCAGACCTCTCCTGACCCGCCCACTGCTCCCCTCAGCAGTGTACTTCAACGATCTGCCTGTTCTGCTCCCCATTCTGCCTCTGGTGAATCCTCTCACTGCCCCTGCACCTCTGGACTGTACCCCATTTACAAATAAATATATCTGAAAAAAAAATTAATTTGATCCCAGCACCTACTAGACATTTGACTTTATTGATTCCTATTAGTTGAATAATCTTAGTTCTGTTAAAAGTTAGAATTACAATATCAGTACTATCTAAGGAACAGGACAACTTTAAATATCAAATGATAAAGTTAAAATGCTATGTATATGAAACACTGCACTGCAAATATTATAATACAAAATAAGACGAGTATTTTTATAAAAATAATGAAAATATACATTATATATACTTAATGAACCGTGAAAGCATATTTAAACTTATCATTTATAAAAATATATTAATGTATTTAGGATATACAATATAAAATCCATTTTTAATTTGAAAATTAAAGTTAATATTTTGTTTTTCATAGAAAATATGAAAATGTGATTATGTAGCCTTCTAGCTACAATTTTTAATTTATGGATGTGCTTATTTCTAAACTTAGTAATATGAAATATTTTAATTACAAAAGCAGTTGAAGATTAAATATTTAATTATTTTTAAAATGCAGTCAAATAGTTCTTTTGCATGCTAAAAATAACTTCATACATTCTGTTTAAGTATGTATACAGTAATAAAATTTGAAGTATTTTGAAACTAATGTAATTGTGTTATCAGAAACTAGCACAATGTTGGGAATTGTAAATTCAGTAAATATTTGTTGAATCCAGAAATAAATTTTTGTTAATGCGTTGTAATTTTTTAAATGAGTATTTTGATTTATGGAAACTTTATATATTGAGGATTCCAAGTAAACATGAGTTTTAGAGAGGTAAGCTAAGATTTACAACACTTTCCATAATAAAACTCATTTTTCATGTGATGACAAGGGAGGAAATTGAAATCTGTTGCTCATTTTATAGTTGAGCAATCTTCTAAGAGGTAAATTTAATCGTGTATTTCCTATGATTCCCTTTGTAAATAACTTAATAAGACTTTTGAGAGTTAGCAATCTCTGTATAAATGAATATACATCCTATACAAAAAAGGAAATACTTTATTGTGACCCCCCAGTAATGCTTATCTTTAAACTTTGTTTTCTATCATTATTTATATAACTACTGCAGTTGATTTTTAACTGCTGAAAAATATATGGGAAAAAAATTAAAGTGCCATAGCATGCTATTATATGTCCAATTATTTAATATTGAGCATCACACACTCTAATTGTCCTTAGTCACTTTGTTAATATATCACATTTTGTCAAAATATATCTTGACATCTGTTGATTGTACCCATTTTCTTAATCTTTGGTTTCTGTTTTTCTGAAAGAATGGATTTAATTTGAAGGGTTTTGGTGCTGGAATAACATGGTGTTCCCATTTATGAAAAACAAAATAATAATTTGTAAACAATTTCAACCTATTATGTTTTCCAGTAGAAACATTGCAAACTGAAAAAAAAAATTGTGAAAATGAACAATACCTTCATAATATTAAAAAAAAAAAAACTACATCTATACCTTATGTAATTGATCTGTGATTTTCTTAATTGAAGAAAAAAAAAAAAAGGATTTTGCCATTTTTAATCCAAACTACTTTTAGCTAATTGTGCTCACCCTTTTGGAATTTAGGGGGGGAAAGCAACAACATTATGTATGTTTTAAAGACCATATTTCAGTTCTGCTGTACTTTGACTTCTGGGAGGCAGCTCACTGTTGTTCAGGTCCTGTGTAGCACATGAGAGTCTTTTAGTTATAGTTAACATGGAAACCCATCAAACACAAAATGATCTCTTGCAAACTACATATATTGTGCTAGCATTGTTTGATGGAAAAACACTTAGTGGAAAACAAAATTCTATAGTAGTCTAATAATGAAAATGATCTAATGTGTCATATACAACAGCATTGGCTGGCACCACACACTATAGCAAAATACATGCTAAAGCAAAATGCAGCATAGATACATAAAATAAAAATGTATCAATGTTTGAAGCACATGTATTCATTAGTAGTTTAGTACTAGCTATACAGAACTTCAAAAGCTTTCTAATAAATGAATTCCTTAGAAACAGTCCTTTCTAGAAGGGAATGAAGGGAAACACATGTTCTCCTTGCCTTTTCTACTCTCCACCCTCCCTTCCCCTTTCTCTCCTCTCCTGAGTGTCTCAGATCTAAAATCTGCAGGGTCACTCTTAAAGCCTGTCTGATTTTTTGTTTGATTTCTCTATATTCCACATACAAGAGAAACCATCCTATAATTATCTTTTTTTACTTCTGGCTACTTGGTTTAGAATAATCTCTTCCACTTCCATCCATGTTGCCTCAAATGGCATGAATTTATCTGTTTTGATCACTGACTAGTATTCCATTAGATGTTTGTGTATGTATGTAAGTGTGTATATGAGTGTAGGTGTTTGTGTATTCTTGATCCATTCATGTGTTCTAGGACATTCAGGTTATTTCCAGAGCTTGGCTCTTGTTAATAGTGATGCTGTAAACATAGGAGTGCAGGTTTCCTTTCAAATTAGTATTTTTTGTGACATTTCAACAGAAAACTGACAGTGGAATTTCTAAATTATATGGTAAATGTACTTTCAGACTTTTGAGGAATCTCTCTACTACATTTCTTAGAGACTGAACATTGTAAAAAATATAATGATAGTTCTTTTGTGTGTTTAGTCGATTTTTAAATATAAACATACACATGATTATATTTCAAAAATAAATGATTTTTAAATGGATGGATAACTTTTAGCTAAATCATTTTTTTTCATTATTGCTAGATATGATTTATAAATGTCTATTACAGCTCTTATAGGTGATGGGAATTTTTTTTTTTTTGAGCATCCATTTACACTATGCCTTTAAACTAACTGAATAACAATTACTGTTCTCACAAAAATTAATATCCTAGCTATCCTTTTTTGGCTATATTGAGCAAAGACAGAAATCATCAATACAAAGTCATTTTGAAAATATAGTCATTATTGTATTCTATTCATTTAATTGTCGGCATATTAAATAACGTACAGTGTGTAAGTGTAGGTGAACATTATATAATTAAAGAAATAAACACATTTTCGCTTTCATGCTAGAAAATTAATTTCTTGATAGAGTAAGTTGTCAAAACTCAGAGATTACAGGACTAATATGCAACCCAAATCTTTGCAGGAGTCAAATTCTTGTAAGCTGCATGTTAACTCTTCTACAATGGAAAAGTGGAATTTTTGACTACTAAATATTCTTAACACCTATGATAAACTAATTGATGAATGAGGAGGTCAAATAAAATGCTTCAAGGACACTCTGTCAGCCAGCCTGAAGCAATGGGATATCTGGGTAGACAGCTGGGAAACAATGGTAGCTGACAGTACCAGCTGGCATTTAACAACCAGGAGAAGAATGGCTTATACATTTTAAGAAACAAACTGAAAGTATTAGCATGGAGAGCAAATGAAAAACATGTAGGCAAGGTCTGGCCTTGTTTGGAGTCTCACTGAGTAAAGTCAGTACACATAAAACAAAAGGAAAGATTACAAATGACATAGCTTCAAACTTTGCCATTTAAACTCTGTTTGAATAAGAAACCTATGACTGGTGCTACTGTTTTAATTAAACTTGAGTAGAATTATCAATAGCTTCTTAGAAATGCTAATCATCTAGTACTAAAAATAGTATTTGATTAAAATTTTACCTTGTTTGTTTTTCCAGAAAATATAAGTTAGTTTCATAAAGTGGTCAAATTCAGTATTGTTTTATAGAAAATCACTTTGATTAAAAATATCTAATTACAAGCAGCTTCAAATTTTGTCATTCTTTTCTTTGCAAAATTTCATAGCTCATGAAGAACAGAACTCAGATGTTTTCTTGATGTTGGATATGGATTTTTGGTGGGATATTTATTGGATATTTATTTTTTATGAGAAAAAAAATGATACTGAACTCTTCCATTCAGTAAATTCTAAAAGAAAAGTTTATATGTGTAGTGAATCCAAGAATCTAAAATGACCACTCTTTATTAGATGATTCTCCTCTTAGTGGTGATACTGGAACTCAGTTGCCATTTTGGAGTTCTACAGTCTTCATCATACTTCCAAATAGTAAGTGGGATGTGTAGTTCACTTCAAATTTAGAAATGAAAAGCTGGTCATAAGTGTTTGGGAAAGTCTCTGAAGAAAGCTTGAAATGGTGTGCTTTCTGCCACATTCCTCAACAAGAAATCAGTCATCTAGCCAAACCAAAGTAAAGGTGACAGGGAAATATTTACCTTTTGCCTAGTAATAAGATGATCTTTTCAATCACTTGGCTGTCTTGTCTTCATAGTTTAATTATTATTATTCTTTTAAAAAAAAAAAAAAAAACATTTGTTTATGGGCCCTCCCTGGTGGCGCAACCTGTTAGGACACAGCACTGCAAGCTGGCTGCAGCCACCTAAGTGCAAGTTTGATCCCTACCCCCGAGGTGATCCACATGGCGTGGCAGACCTCTCCTTACCCACCCACTGCTCCCCTCAGTACTGTAGTTCATCAGTCTGCCAGCTCTGCAACCCACTCTGTCTGATGAGTTCTCTTACCCCCTCACCTCTGGCCTGTACCCCTGTTCTGTATGCATAAGTAAATATTTAATAAAAAATGGTTTACAATATTGTACATAATTATGGAAATAGCTTTACACTTCTTCAGATATAGTTACTTCATATACCAACCACCCTGTGCCCCTTGCCCCTTTATTCACTCCTTCCTCCTTCAGTAGCCTTGATTTAGTTTTGTCTGTTTCTTTCTTTTTTTCTTAAAGATTTATTTATTTATGCATATAGAACTGGGGTACATGCCAGAGGTGCACGGGCAGTAAGAGGATTCACCAGAGACAGAGTGGGGAGCAGAGTAGGCCAATTGATGAAGTATACTGCTGAGGGGAGCAGCGGGGAGAGTGTTGCGCCATGTGATTCATCTCTGGGGCAGGGATTGAACTCATGCAGAAGTGGCTTTAGCTTCTTAGTGCTGTGCTTTAACCGCTGCTCCACCAGGGAGGGCCCTAATTTTGTCTCTTTCTTTTTTTATTATTTTTTTCTTTCTTTTGTTTCTCTCCATAGTGCATATGAGAGAAATCATCCAGTATTGTATTTTTTCCTACTGAATAACTGAGTAATTGGATAACTTCATATATCATAAGATCCTCCAGTTTCATCCATCTTGTTGCTAATGGCAAAATTTCATTTCTTTTTATAGTTGAGTAGCGTTCCGTAGTTTGTGTGTACACATAATCTTTATATTCAGCTGTTGTTTGGCACTTTTGTTATTCTAGTACTGACTATTGCAAGTAATGCTTCAATGGACATGAGGGAGTGTATATAATTTGAGTTACTATTTTTGCATTCTTTTCTACTGAGGAGTAAAATTTCTGTAAAATATACTATATATAGTATATAGTATATATATATATATATATATATATATATATATATACTATATATATATATATTTAAAATACTGAGAAACTGTTATGTTGTTTTTCAAAGAAGGTGGACCATTGTACATTGCCATCAACATGATACAAGAATTCCATTGTCTCCACACCCTTGCAAACACAAATTGTTTCTTCTTTTGGTTTTTCTTTTATATGTGTTGTATCTCATGTCAGTGATTCCCTGATGTTAATTGATGTTGAACATTTTCTCATATGCTATTGGTCATCTGTTATCTTCTTTATAGAATTGCATGCTAAACTCTTCTGCTCATTTACAATTGACTTGTTTCCTATTTGGTGGATTATATGAATTCTTTATAGATCATGGATATTGTTTTTTTTTTTTTTTATCAGATGTAGGGTGTACAATTTTTTTCCCATTCAGAAGTATGTTTTTTTTTTTTTAAAGATTCATTTATTTATTCATACAGAATTGGAGTACAGGCCAGAGATGGGGAGGGTGAGAGGACTCACCAGACAGAGTAGGGGGCAGAACAGGCAGATGGACAAAGTACACTGCTGAGGAAAGCAGAGAAGAGCAGTGGGCAGGTCAGGAGAGGTCTGCCATGCCATGTGGATCACCTCCGGGGCAGGCTGAGATGGAACTCATGCAGAAGTGGTTTTAGCTTCTTTGTGCTATGCTTTAACCCACTATGCCACCAGTGAGGGCCCCAGAAGTATGTATTTTTTAAAAATTATTGCTTTTTTCTGTTATGCAGGAACTTTGAAATATGATTTAGTCCTATTTACATATTTTTGGTTTTGTTTTCATGCTGTTGGGGTCAAGTCCCCAAAGACGTAATGGAAGCCAATGAAGTGGAGTATTTTGTGTGTTTAATTCTGTGCATTTTAAAGATATAGGAATTGCATCTGGTCCTTTAATTGATTTTGAGTTAATTTTTAGGTTAGGTATGGGGTAAGATAGTGGTCCAGTTTCATTTCTCTGCATGCAGCTGTCCATTTTTCACAGAACTGTTTAATCAAAAGACTTTTCTTCTTTATCAAATACTCTTGGCCCTTTTGTTTTATATTAATTATCCATCTAAAAGTAGATTTACTTTTCAAATCACACTTCTAGTACACTGATTTCTATTGTCCATTTTTAGTCTAATACCATACTACTTTGATTTCTGTATTCTTGTAGTGTAGTTTGAAGTCCATGATTATAACACATCCATCCCTTTTTCTTTTTTGTCAAGTGTGTATTCACTATAAAATCTCCAACTTTTTTCATACATTTTTCACTATGTACATTTTCAGTCATTTTTATTTTTGTTCTGTCTTTGTATGTTCTATCCTTTTTTACCATGAAACCTATACCATTCATTGCAGTATGTCCTTTGAATGGCTCTGCCATTTCGAATGTTTGATTACATGGGCATTTTATTTAACAATAATTTATTTCTTTCTAATATTTAGATATGGTACATTTTGTATTATTTATTGACGTTTACATCATCTGAGGTTTCTGTAGGATGTATGTAGTAATAGATTTTGGCAAAATAATTCATTGTATTTTTCTGTTTTGTTTTCTCAAACATATAGGTTAACATATTTAGCTTAATGATTATAAAGAAAATGCAACTAATGTAACAGTAACTATATGATAAATTATGGAAATATCTTTTAAAAATGAAGTTTTTATAAATTTTGAAGCTAAATTTAAAAAAGAACGATAACTATTTGGGCCCTCCCTGGTGGCGCAGTGGGTTAAAGCACTACACTAAGAAGCTTAAGCCACTTCCGCATGAGTTCGATTCCCGCCTGCCCCGGAGGAGATCCACATGGCGCGGCAGACCTCTCCTGGCCCGCCTGCTGCTCCCCTCAGCAGTGTACTTTGATCATCTGCCTGTTCTGCTCCGCACTCTGTCTCTGGTGAATCCTCTCACCCTCCGCATCTCTGTCCTGTACCCCAGTTCTGTATGAATAAATAAATCTTTAAAAAAAAAAAGAACTTTAACTATTTGAAATATATTCCCCTGTCACAGAATATGATAGACTATTTCTTCCTGCATTTTATATTGTCCAAAGAGACAAACTCAAAGATGAAAGTAATTAATATATAAATCATCCACATCAGTTAGTATGTGTATAATGTAAAATTCCCTTAATCTTAAGACTAGGATATAAACTCCAGAGAAATGATCTCCTGGTAGATCATAAAAATAAGGTCTATTTCAGGAATATAGAACATGACAACATTAAGAGATGGCATAAATAGTTCAAGCAGAAATCAATGTAAACATTTCAGTAGATGTCAGTAGATATTTAAAAGGAAGTAGACAAAACACTGATTATAGATGTCTTTAATTCCATTATTATTTTAGAAATGTTTGTATTAGTCTATTTGGATTGCTAAAGCAAAGTATCATAGACTAGCTAGATTATAAAGAACAGGAATTTATTTCTCCAATGTTCTGAAGACTATAAAGTTTGAGAACATAATTCCAGCAGGTTAATGAAGGCCCACTCTTAGTTAACACCTATTCATTATTTTCTCATTCAGGGGGATGGGTTAAAGAGCTCCAGAGGGTCTCTTTTATAAGAACACATAATCCCATTTATGAGCATACCATCTTGATCTAATCCCCTCCCAAATACTCTGGTTCCTAATGTTAGCACCTTTAACATCAGAATTTCAATTTATGAATTTTGCAAAACAAGTGTTCAGACTGCAACAACCTCTACATATTTTGTTCTTAAAATATCCCTGCAAATTAAAAATTGCTACCTGTCTGGAAAAAAGACTCAATTTCTTATTAAAAATAGATTCCTAGTTTCAAAAAATGTGGTCACAGTCTCAAAATTCTTTTGTGGTGGAATTGCTGAAGCAGTGTCTAATCTCTTCTTGTTACCAAAATTCAGAGTAGAAGGATTATAATGCCCAATTATTAATTTATAATTTTATAATAAATATTAAGGAAAATAATGCTTATTCCCTGGTAAAGATATACTATGACTAGTATCAAGATAACTCTGAAAATGCAAATAATTCATAAGGTTTGGGTAAAGGTATATCAGTATGATTAAACAATATTTTCTTTAAATTTCAGGCAAGTATTTCACTTTCAGTGAAATTAGGCAACTCAATCATTACCAAAAGATTCCCTAGCAGAAAAGATCATACCTTTTTTCCAGAACATTGAAAGTATGAAACTTGTATAGTACCTACACTGGAAATCTTACCTGATTCCTAATTTATAACTTTGTCCTTGACAGATTAAAATTCTTTGTTCTGTCAAGGAAAAATTGCACTGGACATGTTAAGGAGGAAAGAAGATTATACCAAGACTTTGCGATCAGGAAGAGAGACTGAACTCAATTCCATTGAAACAAATGAAGCAAGTGATTCTTAGTGCTTGGGAGAAGAATGAAAAGGTACTGGAGGAAGCTAGATTCCTGTCATTAGACCATTTGTTTGCTGATTAGTATATGTAAATTAGGCTTCTACTCTCCCACAGAGACCACTATCTTTTTTGATGATTGCATTTAAGGGTTTATCCCCTGGTCCTTGAGAAAGACATATCTGTGTTATAAAAATGGCAAGAGACTGAAAGATTTATATTTAAAGAGAGTATAGAAACTTAAGTTTTGTAAAGGAAATGCTCCAAGAAAAGGGTGGTCTGGATACTATTAGAGTCAAGAAGAAATTTTTTAATCATGCTAAGCACAATAAGATCATCTTTTTTTTTTTTTTTTAGATCGAATAATTATACTCACACAGTTAAAAAAAATATATGTACATGTTTCTTTCCCTTCTATTAAGCTGTGAGCTTCTTGAAAGTAGGTATTTTACTAAATTATGTCTTATAGCACTTTGCTGTGTTATTCCCTTTTCCTTATCAGTACTCTTTAGTTGTACCCTCTCAAATTGACCCATCTTGTGACATGTCATTCAATAAGGCATTTACAATTTTAAGGTGAGATTTAAAATATCTTTATACAGTGGGGAGTTGCCTTGTTTTGTTGTTGTTGTTGTTCTGTGAAGCTACCAAGTGGGCAATCATGGATTGACATACTGTGGAAGAGAAGGCTACTTAAGACAAAGACATGTACCTAATATTAGTATCTCTGAGGTAAACTGCCCTTCCACATGCACATGTGGAAGTGAGACTATTAGAGACATTCAGTTCAGTTGAGCTACTAGCAGAATCCTGAGTACAATCCCCACCTAGTGCAGTAGACATCTCCTTTATTAACTACTGCTTCCCTCAGCAGTTTATTTCAGTAGATCTACCTGTATAAATATATACACAGTATATTTCTGTTCCTTACTCTGTCTCTCATAAATCCTCTCACCCCAAACCTCTGGCCTACATCCCAGTTTTTCCATGCAGAGATGATTATGATTTTTTTTAATGTGAATTATATATAAGCCAGTTACATGCTGTCAAGGTCTGGTTAAACACTTACTGTTTCACAAATACATACTGTTTATCATGGAGTTGAAAAATCAAACAATTTTTAAAATACATATTTACCCAAGTTAGCATCATCATCTTGTAAATATCAGGTTGATCTTAAATATGATAAAGTAAAGCACCAGCATTCTTTTGTTTCATGTCATGCAAGAAGGCATTCAGTTTGTTATTGTACTCACATGTATTGGTTTATTATGGGTCTGCTTTGGTCTAACTTAGGATCACAAACAAACTGCCTACAGATACAACACACATATATGAGCATGTGGACACCATAACACTCCTTACAAGATAATTATTTCTACTGTTTGGAGGTTTCTCAAACTGCTAAACATGGAGCTTCCATATGACCCAGCAACCCCACGCCGAGGTATCTATCCAACAGACACTAAAACACTGATTAAAAAGACACCTACATCCTCATGTTTATTGCTGTTTCATTTATAATTAGAAAGACATGGAAACAACCCAAATGCCCAAAAGTAGATAATTAAAAGATGTGGTGCATATACACAATGGAATATTACTCAGCAACCAAAAAAAAAATGCCTTTTGCAGCAGCACATTGGATGGAGCTGGAAAAGATCATGCTTAGTGAAATAAGCTAGAAAGAAAAGGAAAAATGCCAGATGTTTTCATAGCAGAAATATGAAGGACCAGGCGAGGAAAAAAATAATAATAATGAACAACAATATACCAGAAACATTTTATTGGGATGGAATGGGGAATGGGATCAAAAATGGGGGGGAGGGATAAGTACACTGGACTATGGTGATGGCACACAAGTGATTTGGTGATGGGAGGTGCATGGGGATTACAACTGAGATGGAAAAATATATAAAAATTAACTATTAAAAATACTTTGGAAAGAAAAAAAAGTTAATTATTTCTCTGAAATCTACTTATTTTCTGACAAATATACTAATTTGACCTGGAATGAATTTTCTTTTATTGTCTGTCAAATTTTCCACTGAAATTATATCTCTTCTGGCTCAATGAACTATCTTTTTATCTTCAGAGTACTTGCTGTATTCTAATTTCACTCATAGTTTATTCTTTGAAAATATTTTAATCCCATTATATTTTACCTACCTTATACTGACTTTATATTCAAAACTTTATCACAAGGTTTAGTGCATAATAGATACCTGATCACTGTTAACTTTGACTAAACAGATACTGAGCAATAAAAAAATTGGAACTAGGAACTATGATACTTAATGTTACATATAACATTTTTAGAAATAAAATATTCTTGACATATAATAAGTATAAGGATAAAACCCATTTAACTGTAAATGTGCATAGGAAAAATGTTCAATACTGGTAATATTTTCATATATTATGTCCAGACATTTCAATGTTTTAAATTGCCTACTTATATTTTCTAATTTTTAAAGATTTATTTATACATACAGAACTGGGGTACAGGCCACAGGTGTGGAGGGTGAGAGGATTCACCAGAGACAGAATAGGGAGCACAACAGGTAGATGTACTGATGTACATTGCTGAGGGAGCAGTGGGTGTGTCAGGAGAGGTCTGCCATACCATTTGGTTCACCTCCCTGGCCAGGAATCAAACTCTTGCTGCAATGGCTACAGTTGCTTCACAGTGCTGGGCTTTAACCTGTTGCACCACCAGGGAGGGACCTATATTTTCTAATTTTTATGAAAGAAACATATAATTGTTTGTAATAATAAAAATTGATACTCATTTTCATGAGTCCTCATATTTTTATAATGAAACTTTTCTCAATTATTCAAATATGTGATATTAAAATTATTTCAGCTAATCATTATGTGCTTTTATATTTTATAACACCAAGGTGACTTTTAAAAAATGTAATTTATGGCACAGTTAATGTTGCACCAGTAGCAACCTGACTTTCAAGAACAATGTTTTATACCTTTTCCATTGATGTTTCTTTAAGATATTGGATATGTTTGGAGTTAATGTTCCCCAGAAGGGGAAGATTTAAGGACTGATCATTCAATGAAAAGATATAAATTACACCAGTTTCTTACTTCTCAGTTAGTAGTATTAAGATTGTCTTTGTGCCATTCTCAGATTATCCTTGGGGTTGTATCAATATTCTACTATATAATACCATTATCACAGCTTTTCCTTCCCTGCAAAACTGGCTGCTCACCATTCTGGTACTTCTCATACATTAGTTGAAATAAATGTTCGATTTAGAATTTGATTTCCAAGGTAACCAAACAAACAATGCATTTTTTTTAATTCCTAGCAATAACTTCTGTTTGCCTTCAAACTACTATGAGGTAAGCTATGTAATATTTTTTAAATGTTTGAACTTGGCTAATGTATAAAATTACAAGATTGGCTCATATTTATATAAAATTCAATTAAAAATAAGTAGCTAAAGTAATATCAGATTTAAGAAAGTATTTTTTTAGAAGAAAAGGAAAATTACATTCATGTACTCAGAGTGTTAATTATGGACTTTTATTTTAAGATATGCTTCTTGAGTAAATTAATGTTAATGCATTAATGTTAGTACAAGAAAAGAAAAAAATGTGTAGTAATGAGTACATACTTCCAAAGGACATCATTCAATATTTAAATCAACCATATAAAAATATATAGGTAAAGAAAGAGTTGTAGTGATGGATGGAGGAGTAAATCTTTGTAGCCTGTCTTAAAACCTCACACTTATTCTGTAAAATGCTATTCTACATGAACAGAAACTAAATTAAAACTTCTGAGAATATTTTACTATACACTTTTATAACATTCAAATTCCATTTATATAAAGATATTTCTATTTATGTAATCTATCATCTATCTGCAATGCATATGAGACAATCTAGGAAAAATGTTTGTATATATGAAAATCTGTAGATCCATATAATCACATCAAATTTCAATTTTATGCAAGTTTATACTTCTAATATATATTACATGTAAGGTCTTCATACATTAGTGCCTAAAAATGTCTTCTTTTATCATCCTTAGGCATCTAATATTTTTGTTATTTCATTTTTAATCACTGTAAATTGCAAATGCAAAATCACTACTTTTTCATCGTTGTGATATTTAGAAGTGAAATGTTTATCCAGGTAACATTTTAACTGGCTTTTATAGCCAAGTGGAATTTATTCCAGTTATGAAATAGGAAAAACAGATGCTATCAAGACATTTTATATCATTGTATGATATAAAAACTCTGAAGTAAAACATTTAGTTTTGCTTCAAACATTTAAATATTGGAATATTTTTCAAATTATAGTTTCCAAATTTAAGGAAACGATCTTTTCAGGAAAAAAAAGATTTGAAAGTTATTTATCAATTGGTAAATGGGGGGAAATGACAAAATATTTCTTATTCACTTACTATAGTGAGAATTACACTAGTAATTTGAGTAATTTTAAATGGCAGTATATTTTAAAATATTTTCATAGTTGATATTAACATAACTATCACATTGAATTTTAGTACTACAGTTAAAATGTTAAAAAATAAAATTTAAAATATCTCACATGTCATACAATTTGAACTAATGTATGATGTAGCTTTTCCTTAAGTGTAGCCATTATGTTTTCCTTTAACAGATATTTGTAAGAGTTGCATGAATAGTGATTAAGTATCAATTCAGACTACTGTGCATGATTATTTTGATCCCTTCCTAGATTGCAAGGATCTTGTGTTTTAAGTTAAATTTGAACTCATTACTCACTGCTACAAAGAATTCTATTGCTTATTATTTAGTTTGTAACCTAAATTAGTTATATAACTTAGCTGTCCTGGTTTCTGAGAAAATTTGATTTGCTTTGAGAATTTTCCTTCTGATATGTGTACTTATTTAAAAAGTAATTTTCAAGAATGGTTGACTTTTATAGACATTTATAGTTCAGTTTTCATTATAGAACACTATTTCTTCAACTAAAAACAAGACTGTACAAGTTCCTGAGTTAGATTTCAAGCTATTTTAAGCATCCAAGTCTTCTTTCTTTGCAAAGCATATCTGTGAGTATATTCATAATACGTTTAGGTTCTCCTTTTGTAGAAGCAGTGATGAGGAACAAAGGTTTACTTATTTCATTCTTCATACTTGGCAAATCAGACAGACAGATTTAAACAATGTCCCAGGGTGGGTGAGACATGGTAACATTCCTCTGAAAAGATGTCTGCTATGTCTCTGAGGGGTGAGACAGGAGAGGTCTGCAGCGCTGTGTGGGTTAGTGCCCTGGCAGGGTCCTGAACTCATGCCACAGAGGCTGGTGATAGCTTGATAGTGCTGAGACTTTGATCCCTGCACCATGGAGGCCTCGTATTACTCTTTACAGTTAATTTATCTATTCAACAAATACACTTAGAGCATTATTAACATCTGTTAATAGCCAGCTTGTTTTAAAAGGAGCCAATACTAACAATAAACAAATGAAGGTAAATGATTTCTTTTTTTTATTAGTCTTTACATTTTATCTTTCTTTTCCTCTGGACATACTTCCCTACTTTCCCCTACATATTTCACTGCAGAGGCTATCAGATGGGAAGGTTGAAGGTGGGGAGCAAAGTATGGAGTGGACCTGGTGGACTATGATGGAGGACAGTTTTATTACAACCAGCAATATTTTGATAGTTCTATTTGTCCCCCATCTTTGTTAACTCTTTTTATTTTTTTTATTTTGATATATGTGTATTGGTTCCTAATTTTTATTTTAAGTTACATTTTCCAAATAAATAATTATGTAGATGATCATCCTAGGCACTTATTAGCAATTTAGTGGTAGTCTTATTTTTTAATTTGTTGGTTTATTTCTGTACTTTTATTTGACTGTCTTTTTTTGTTGATTTGCTGATTTTTTTAATGTATTCTGAATATGAAATATTTTTAGATATATATGTTTCAAATATTTTTCTCAGTCTTTGGCTGAGAAAAATACTTTTACTTTACTTTTATATGGTTACAAAGTATATATCTTTGCATTTAGATGCAGCACTATCAAGCTATTTGTGTATAAAACACAAATCTGTTTCACAACAAACTTAATGTTGATGTTGGTCAGAATGGAATGGTTCCTTTGTTCTGTAGTTTATTAGGCTTTTCTGTCTTTGGCTTTCATAAAATTTGACCTAATAGAAAACGATGACTATGGATAGATACTACTAGATAAGAGGAAATCTGGGCAATTTAGTTCATTCCCTAATTACAGCTCATGCACAATGTCACATAGGTATAATTTAAACTATAACCTTTCTCTTGGGAATTCTAATTTTTATAAAAATTGTGAGCCATATTTGCAAATTCATAATATGCACTACAGAAGTTCTTTTTTCATCCCTGAATTGTTCTCAAGTGCAAGTTTTAAATTGACCCCCTAAATTATGTTGCTTTTATGGTCTGCTTATATCTTACTAAAACCTCAAAAGAATGATAGGTTATGAATTCTGTACCAAGAAAAATGAGTAAGTATATATCTAAGAGTAATAAAGCACTATACTAGGAAATGTAGTATTCTACCTCATAAGAACATAGTCTTTAAAAAGAAATCTGCTAAACAAAATTCTGATTTGAAATTATATACCTTTTCATATCTTGAACTGAGGAAAAAAAAAAAAAAACACTGATGGAAATTATTTCCTAAGGAGATTGGCAGTGATATCCGTTCCAGGTTCAATTAAAAATAAACACAGAGGATTTCAGATGTCGGTCAAGATGCAGTCAGATCACTAGAGCCTAATTTCCCTAGTGATTGCCAACTATAATCATGAACAAAATACAGAAAGCAGCTACCTGAAGACTATGTAAGGTAAACTAAAGTCTGGCAGAATCGAAGGTAAAATTTGGAGAGCCAAATCTGAACTTACAAGTAGTACAGATTCAAACCATTACAGCAAAATGTTTCCAAAAAGTCTAAGATGAAATTACTGCCTAACTTTTAGAATCAAAACACCATGGTACATGGCAGGACAGATCAAACCAGTATACAAATGGCAATGAAAATTAAATTCATGTGATTAAAAACACAAATAGCAAGATAGAACTTGTAGTTTGAATCTAGCAGAGTTGATTGGCATTCTTTGCAGGATTATAACAAAGCTCAGGATCTAAATAAAATAATATTCAAATATCTATAATGCAATTAAAAATAACATACAGGGCCCTCCCTGTTGGTGCAGGAAGTAAATGCAGCTCTAAGAAGCTAAAGTTTAGCACAAGTTCAATCCCCCGCCCTGGAGGTGATCCAGAAGGCACTGCAGACCTCTCCTGACCGGCCCACTGTTCCCCTCAGCAGTGTACTTTGTCAGTTGGCTTGTTCTGATCTCCAGTCTGTCTCTGGTGAATACTCTCACTGCCTCAGTACTTCTGGCCTGTATTTCAGTTCTGTGTGCATAAATAAATAAATCTTAAAAAAAAATACAATGGATAAAAAAATAAGACTCTCTACTTCAAGAGAAAAGATAATGGATATATACCTCTAATTATACTATTCAGGAGTGATCAAAGAGAGCTGTAAATCACTGTATTAAAATTTATGAAGATTTTAAATCAATAATCTGATCTTCTATCCAGAGAAAACATATTTAAAAACAGATATCTAGCTAAACTAAGAGCAAGTAGATAAGAGGAACACATTGACTTTAAAAGGAAATAAATGCAATTGGCAATAAAAAAAAAAAA
>NW_004567102.1:23775063-23800139 GCF_000260355.1 Condylura cristata
CCCCCTGCTCCCCTCAGCCATGCACTTCAGTAGGGATCTGCCTGTTCTGCTCCCCACTCTGTCTCTGGTGAATCTTCTCACTGTCCCTGTACTTCTGGCCTGCACCCCAATTCTGTGTGCATAAATAAATAAAAATCTTAAAAAAAAATGAGAATTTCAATGGCACTGCTCATACAACACTGTCTCTACCTCTGACCCACACACATCCTTCCTTTAAACTTTCAGACTTTCTATCTGGAAAATCTCCAAATCTGTGGATATTTGTTCTGACTAGAAATCTTCATATTCTGACCATGTCTCTGTAGCCACTGACACTTATATTTGCAAATATGCCAAGTTATTTCTATTCAAGAATTTTTGAGAATAGTGTTTGTTTTCAAAATATTTATCCCTAGCCTTATACTACCTAAGCTTCATGTTCTGCCTTAAACATAACATTTCAGTAAAGCTTGCTAAATAAAATATTCTTTACAACCATGTTCACACTTCACTTATTTGCAGCTCTTTATTTTTTAATTTCTAATTAAACTTTAGTTCTTTTCGGGAAAGAACGTATTTGTTATGGATAAGTCTCTTTAACATGAGCTAAATACTCCCACTTATATTTACCAGGTGATATCCCCAGTCTTTAATATACATTAAACCATGTCAAACAATATACAGGCATTACTTTTTAATCATTACAATATCTAGAATCTAGTGGATATTTAATGTGTATTTCTAAAAAAGAGTAAGTGATAAATAACCTGCATTCACAAGAGTTAAATTTTATGCCATGTAATGTGGTAGATTTTATTGTAAAACTATAGATTATTTGACACATTGTCTGGGAAGTGACATTTAAGATCATACATGAAAATTTGAATCTACATTTAATTAAAACAGGAGACCAAAATCATCTCTCTGGTATGTAGTTCTTCCCAATTGCTCTCAATCCAAGGTCCTCAAAGAAATCATCCTCACCAAGAAGCTGAAGCTCAATAAGAATAAAAAGTTTCTTAGATAACATAATTAGGTAAGTGAAAGAACCAGGATTTGGACCTTGGAATTCAAAGTTTATGTGCTAGATTGACCTATGTTTTCCCAATCATTCACTGTTCTATTATCGTTCATCACTGCTTCACTGCCAGTTCACTTGGTCTTTTGACTTTCTTTATTCAAAACCTGTGAGTAGAAGTGAAATACTATGTTTTCCTTCTAATGGAACATGCTAAGAACCATACACCATCTCCCTTTTATATGCTATCTGAATGTCCTTTTCCAGAAAACAAAAAACAAAAAACTCTTTTTCTGTGTGAGTCCAACAGTGTAAAATACATCAAGTAAAGCCACAGTCAATCCTAAAACCTAAAACATAAGCAACGCTGGAATTGTTTATTAGTGGGACATAATGCACATATGTCCATTGTTATATTTTCCTACAGTAGAACAATCTATTTTGTGTGCTGCATTCCTTTGTATAAATCTTTACCTCAAATTTCATCTGTGTGAAAAATGTTAATATTATATGGATCAATTGCTGGCTTTATTTGACTTTCAGTTTTTATGTTTGCTTGATAAGTGTTTGATATAGCACTTGTGTGGTTTTACTACTTTTTTTCCTGTTGTTAGTGGCATTTCATTTTGGTTTAAAGAAGTTTTTAACATTTCTTGCCAGCCTGGTTTAGTAGTGAGGATAAATCAGACAGATGTATCTATCGCATCTCATACACTATGTCATGCTAACATGGCAGATGTACAGCCTACATAGGACATACCTCAGGAATGCGGAGCTCAGGTGTTCACAGGAGACTGTGTGCTGGACTCCACTGGAAAATAGCTCCAGGTAGCCATTCCTGTAAGACCAGGAGAGGTAGTAGTGTGATCAGTACACAAAAAAGCCACAGAGAACCAGTTAAATGGGATACCAAAGGGCTATATCCCCCCACCCAGAAAAAAAGCAAAAGGCAAAAATACCGACACAAACTAAAGAAATGAACACAAGCAAAATAACTGATGAAAAGTTCAAAGTAATGATTGTAAAATGGTCACTATAGGAAAATAATAAATGAACTAGAAAACTGAAGAAAGATTCAAACAGAATTTAGAATGCTAATACAATGATAGTATTGAAAACTACAATGGTATAATCCAACAGCAGATTAACTTAAGCAGAGGAGTGGATAAAGTAAACAGGAAAATTATAGCAATAGAACTCACCATAAAGAAACAGTAAAATAAAAATAGAAAAAAAATAAAGCATCCTTAAGGAACTTCTGGTATAATCAAGAAGAATATTATCACTATTTTTTCCTCTCCCTTATAGGGCATCTTCAATTATCTCAGTCTCTGAAGTGTTTAATGGCAAACCTGAAGTGTCTCTTGACATTCAGGATTTGAACTCAAATTGTTAGCATTTTCAGTAGCACACAAATGCTGAAATCTAGAGTTATATCTAAGCAAATGCTCTTGACTTATTTTCTCAGAACCTAGCCCATTTATGTACAACATGTTTTTGCTGTATGGCTTGAGTAAAAATTTACTGCAGTAGGTCAAGTTCAGTAGCCTTCTTATCTCTGGGTTTACTTAGATGAATGTACTTTCTTATCATAGTAATCTTTTCCCATTAAGTCCTATCTTTGAGAACTCTGATGTTTACAAAACCATGTTTTACTTTTTCCCCAAATTTAATAGCTGTGAAATCCAGTATACAGAATAGTGCCTATGACATATTAGACAAAAGGGGAACAAATGCAATATATTACTATCTTATGTTGAGTAAATTACAAATATATTTTACTGTTTAAATTAATGAAAACATGAGTTCTTGTGTTATTTTTCATGTGCTATGCTGCTACAAATTACACATTTAACATTTAACATATGCATCCTTTAAAGGAAAACTTCCTGATTTTTGCTAATCTTATATAATTTTTGCCACATAATGAAGAAAAAAGAAAATATAGCTATATAGCCAAGATTCCAAGGAGCTTACAAATATTCTCCATAATAATGAATTCAATATTTGATTTAAACTCTTATAAACAATTCTTTTAAAAACGGTAAATACTGAGATAACTGTCTTTGCAGTGCATTGACACCCTTCCACAAAAAGCTGGTAAGGAGATAAATATTTTTTGAAGTGTCCTAAAGCATTCTTCTTTGCTTATTAATAGGTCTATGGAAATAAAATTCTGTACTTAAATTGATTTTTGTATTATAATGTTCTCGGTGTGTGAACATAAGTGATTTACATTGGATGGCAGTAAAAATGGTTGGTTTCATACTTCTATAAAGTTCCTCAATTTTCTATCACCAAAATATGTCAAGAAAATGAATAGAACCAAAGTATTGTAGGAGGTAATAGTGGTTATATAGATAAATATATATAGATGTATTATTCTTACCTCTGAAACTCACAGACTATTTTGAATGCAGTTTATGGGAGAAAATTACTTCTTACATATAATATTAGATGCAATACTTGTGGAAATTCTCTCCCTGGATAACTCCTTTCTCATTCAGTCCCAAATTACCATTATCATAACAGCTGTGTCAGCTTGCCAGCTTTCTCCTTAAAGCAAATGGGAGTTATGTAATCATTTACTCACTGTCATGCAAGATAAAGTACAATCTCACAATAATGCTGAATTTCTACTTAAACACTGTTACATAGCAGTGGCCCATTTATTGATGAAGATTGTATTTAAACTTAAGTAGTCAAGCTTTACGCATCCAGGTTTGAATGAATGTGAATTAACAACATGACGCAACACTTAAAAATAAACTCAAGTACCATGGAAAGACAAGTCATGTCATACTAGAGGACTGTTTTAGAAATAATTTAAGATAACTGTTATATACAAAATCATAAATCAATTACATTATAATTATTTATACTGTGTGTGCTTAAAACAGAATATCTGTATCAGTGTTAAATGTGATTGGTGGTTGCAAATTGGTAAGATGTAGAACCAGGCCCAGAGTAATTTAATTTTTTGTATATTGGGATGGGGTGGATACAGGCAATAAGTGATATAGTATTTGCAAGAAGAAAGGCCATCCATACTCATGAGGCAAAACATTGTGTAGGTCAGATTCATGAAATGTCTCCTTTCCTCAAGGTCAGGTTCAGACTAGGTGCTTGTTTCATACCATTAAGTTTTTTAGGAAAGAGTGTAAACTTCTTTTCCTTGTGTATATGAGCGCCTTTGATGACAAAACAAGTCAATCTATTAACCCTTTAAACTAAATTATATAACATTGTTGAAAGAATTATCCTGTGTTTTAAGTATTATGTATTACAAACAAAAATGTCAGTTAAAATTTAATAGTATATAGCTTGCTTTTATTACCATCAAAATATTGTATTTTAAAATAGTATAAAAATAGCTGTTGGCAACATATACTAGCTTTTATTTATATTAATGTTTCCTTCCTTCAGTGAAATTAAAGCCATCTTGATGAGAAATGATTTCTTGACATTCTTATAAAAATTCACATTTATCATAGCTTTAAATATCAACAGTAACATACTCTTATTAAGAACAGCATGTCTCATTTATCTAAAGATGATTGACATTGGTAATTGACACAAATGAAAAGTGTTTCTTCTTTAAATGTCCTTGGCCCGATGGTTGTAAGGAAGTTTAGAAGAACATGATCATCTGTTACCCTTATAAAAATATGAAAACAGCAAGAGAACATCTGATGTTGAAGGAAAAATTGCCTTTTCAATCAGTGTCTTGTGAAAGTAATTAGAAGTTTGTCAGAGAAAGCAAATCAATGAAAGCTCTATGTAATATCTTGTCTACAGCACCTGCTACTCTAAGTACTTGCCTTATTTTACATTTACAGGAAATTGGAATGTAATAAATAGATGTTGATAAGGAAAATAATTGATTTTTTCTTCATTTTGAAGTACATCTAAAGTAAATGTTGCATAGACATTAGAACTGGAGATATTAATAAGTTCAGTAACATAACCTAGGTTCAACCTACTATAATAGTTTACTTTTATATCCCTAGATCTTTCAAAACGCATATGAGAGAGCTGGCTTTAATAGCTGTTTGTAAGGAGATACTAAACTGGTAGTAAAGAAATTAAGGGATAAGCTATTTAAATATAGTTATTACATGAATAAATTGTTATGATTAATGAAAATTGATAATATTATTATAGAATGAAAAGAATAAAATCTTCAGTGCAAATGGGTTTTTCTTTTTGATTTTTTTATTCATAACCTAACTTCATACATACTTATTTATGGCAATTAATAATATATATGATGGAATAGGACAAAAGTTATGATGATTGCAGAAATTATAAATAAGAACAGGAGTTAGCGATAAAGGGGTAACTTACTATTCCAATAGCCTCTTTGAAACTAAACTTAACTTTTTTCTATCACTGAAACTTACAACAAAGTTAAATAAGTGAGGAATAAATGACATTTTATTTTTGTGTGTAATATAAACCTTTCTATTTATATTTATATATAGCTAAAGTTGTTCAAGTCCTAATTTGTAATATGTTATCCACAAAAATTTCAGATTAAACTGTTGACCAAATCTAGAACAGTCTAGTCATCATCTTCCACTTATTTTTTCCTATTTCTTTAAATCTAATTTTAAAAAAAATGACAGTAAAAGGGCTATAAGTGCTCTGCATTGATGCACATTTGACAAAGTGTCAAACTACCTATGGCTCATATACAGGGATGGAAACCAGTGTGACCTCAAATAATTAAATAGATTAAAACACATACACACATGGCGTGTCAAGGAAGATCTGTTCTGTCTGATGGGAGCTTGTCCAATCAAAGAGAATTTTTCTTTAACTCTATGTATTCATTATTCTGGGTGCACTGCCAGTAAGTCATAAATAATTAACAGAAATATTTGATGGTTTTGAGAGCCCATATGTACAAATAATATAAAACAGTTCCAAAGAACAATTTTTCCCAGTATATTGTATTTCAGAGTATGTTGAAGCACATTATGAGTGTAGAATTTATGTCCTAAAGCTGCATTCTGAGATACTAACATCCCTAGGTCTGTGTGAAAATAGAAGTGAGTGACAATTATCCTCGTTTAACCTTGAATGAGAATGCCATTTGATGTGTGGTAAAGGCCAGTAGCTATCTCTGAATTATGTATTGCTTTGTTTCTATTGCTACTTAATGCTTTGAGCAAAGATATACCACATTAAGGTGATATTTATTGTAGTTGTTTCATTTTAGTATTCATTTTTCTTACAATTTAATGGCAGCTACTCTCTCTCCATAGTTATTATGTGTGCACTATATACTTGGTTGGTGTATTAAAGGAGGATTCAAAAATTAAAAGGGTTTACTATTTATTAATACAAGACTGTTTCGATCTACCCTGAAAAAATCTTCCATATTCTTTTAGTGATCTATTAAACAAGTATTTCTCTATGTTAAAATGTCTTCTAGCACCCTTGCAATATTGAAAACACTTTTTCTTTGTTTCACCACAATAATTGTACAACTATTACCTTGTCACCATAACGTTTAGAATTTTAGTATTTAATAATAAAATCATTTGTGAATCCCTAATCTTGATTGGACAGTATTAAGTAAAATATCAAGGCTTTAATTGCCTTCATATCCCTAACAATTAGGACATGATTTGACTTAAAAAGTTGATGAATAAACTATTTCTTAATGTATTTCTTAATGAATATATTTATATATATAGTAGTTGTAAGTATGAGACCCTGTGCTGCTCTCTTAACCCATTGTATAGTCTCTTATTCTCATATCTGTAGCCTGTTTCTTCTACCCTTTAATCCTCTTATTCCTTTTCACAGTACATAATTTCAATAAATAGTTGTTAACTAAGTACCATAGTTTAAAAATCACTTTAAAAGAGGAATATTGTCTTTGTGTGAATTCTGCTAATACACTTAGTCCTAGATCATTCCATGATTCACAGTCCCTCCCTGAGTGTGGGAAAGTCTATAAAAAGCATGAAGGTGATAAAGAGCTGTAGATAATATCTATAAGAGTAAGAAACAGGAATAGAGGGAAAATAAATTAAATTTTATAATTATCCACATCACAAAGTACCTCTGTCTCGAATGGCCTTATTTATTACAATTTTATAGTATACATTTCAAAAAAAAAAAAAAAAAAGGATGAAATAAGCCTAAGAAGAAAATGCCATAAGATGTTTAATTTCTTTGCTCTGTGAAAGATATAGTCCTAAAATGATGACTCAGTTTCTTTTAAATATTTATTTATGTATACAAGAACTGGGGTACAAGGCCAAAGGTGCAGAGGGGTGAGAGGATTCACCAGAGATAGAGTGGGGAACAGAAGAGGCAGATCAATGAAGTACACTGCTGAGGGGAGCAGCAGGTGGGATAAGAGTAGGAAGTTTTGGCACTTGTGATGAAGTACTTTTTAAACAGAGAATTTAGTAATTCTTAATTTTTTGAAGTATCCATTAGAACTTAACTATTGCATTTTATGATGAGAAATTTTGTGTTGAATTGCTTTTACTCAGTGCTTTTTATTTATTTATTTATTTATTTATTTTGTCATGCTTACATTTTTCCTTGAAGAAGTTGATATGGTCATTTTATATCTGCAGTATCATAGACATGTAAAGATAGTGACTATTAAAGCATACATGTGCTTTTAAATTCTAACATCATAGAATTGAAAAATACTCTGAGGAGTTATGATAGCTTAAATTTTGAAATAATACACTTAGAAAAAAAAGAAATCTATACATAAGAAGAGTTGAATGTGAGTGTTGACTTATTTATATTTTTTGGCTGGAAATGTTGTTTTGTAAATGCTTAGGGTTAATAGAAATTCATGGGGATGGTTTTGATGTGTAAGCATTTTGTAAATGTAGTACAAATCACTGTGATTCATTGTGCTATCTATAAAACATTTTGATTTTTCAATCTCAAAGGGAAATAAAAGGATTTATAAAGGTCCATAAAATGTTTGACTGTTCCGCAAGCACAAAGTATTACTATTCAACTTCACTAGGAATTGTACATAGTGGACATTGAAACTGAAATTTTGAAAGCATCATAATTCTTGGCTGCTTCCTTTGTTTGGGGAAAATAGTTTAATATTTTTGTGCCTACCTTTCCTGATCAATAAAATAAAAATGGAATAATGTTATCCAGAGCTTGTAGACTGTCTCATAAAAGTGTCACGTAAAATATTGAAGCTGATTTGAGCTTCAGGGAATCCAAAGACTTTTTTTTTGTCCCTAGTACAAAATGTTTGGAAATTTGGTGAGTAAATTTTTTCAACATTCAATAATGTCCTCAATGAACACACTGCACAAATTGTATTTTTTTTTTTTAAAGATTTATATATTTGTGCATACAGAACTGGGTACAGGCCAGAGGTGCAGGCATGGTGAGAGGATTTACCAGAGACAGAGTGAGGAGAAGAACAGGCAGATAATCGAAGTACACTACTGAGGGGAGCAGCAGGCAGGTCAGGAAAGATCTGCCACGCCATGTGGGTCACCTGAAGGGCAGGAGGGGATCAAACTCATGCGGAAGTGTCTTTAGCTTCTTAGTGCTGTGCTTTAACCTTCTGTGCCACCAGGGAGGGCCCTGTTTATTATTAATGTAACTTAAATTGTTCCTCTCAATACATAGAAGATTTTAGGACTTTTTAAAGATGCTCTCAACCTGAATTTACAACAAAGTTAATGTACCCTATTCAGTTTCTAAAGGATCTGTGGAAGTCATCACATTATCTGTGGAAAATGGAAAAAAACTTTTCTATGACCTCTTCCTACCACATGTTAGCTGATGGAACAAATGATTATCAGAATCCAAAGCATCATAGTGTTTCAAGATTGGCCTAACATCACATTTTTGATTTTTGAATGAAAGTGAATGAGTAAGAGAAGAGAGGAGGATTCAGGTTAATTTGGCATGTGATTAAATTACTTCCAATTCTTTCTTTAAATATAGATATAGATAGATAGATAGATATGTATGTGTATATATATATATATATATATATATATTTAGTTAGTTAGTTAAAGAATATTCCTTAAGAGAATGCCAAATTTTTCCCCACATTAGTATAATTGTATAATTGTCCAAAGCCAAGTAAATGTTGAAATAATTGTTAAATAATATGGATATTAGAATGCTGGGAATGTTGGTGTTACTTTTAATTTTAGTAGGAAAATTAAGTACTTTATTTTTCTTCATTATATGGACATTGAAAAGAAAAAAAAACTTCTCAAAATGCAAACATGACATTCTATCTTGAGGTAATTTTCACAGAGTCATAAACAGCTTTGACAAAATGTTAATAAACTATGAGGCATATACAGTGAGATAGGTTTCCTCTAGTGGTTGTTAGGCCTTAACATGAAATAATAGAGCCTCTACTTAAGATTGTATGTTTAATAACAACTCTTCTTTCAAAAATAATTTTGGTATTATGGAGTAACCAATAGAAAATGGATACTTTTTATATTTCTTTATCAATTTGCTTTTATTATAAAAATCAATTCCAAACATTTAGTAGATAAAGCAAATTCTATGTGGTGCATTATTTTGGGAAATTTGGAGAATTTGAGGAAATGATCCCACTGTTCAAATTACAACTTAATTCATATAGCAATTGGAATTTAGGCAGCCCTGTCTAAAAATCCTATTGTTGCTTATTTATGCTGTGCCACACTTGTGACAATAATTAACAAAATATCATGTCTGATATAGACCTACATAAAAATATTTAGGATTCCTTGTAAAATAGATTTGCCACCTACTTTTAATCAATCAGTTCATGAGATATCTACTATATTAAAACATATTTGTTCTTTAAATTCCTTTATCAGAAAAACTAGAAATGAAGTGACTGGAGAAAACTGAGCAGAGCTAGAATTTATAATTAAAATATCAATAGTGTAGGGTATCATGGTTGTTTCTAAATTATATTATAAAATTTTATTGGGTCGCTAGTCAAAGAAACCCCACGATTTTAAACACAATGTTACATGAAAATTGGTTCTGTTACATATTAAGACACATCAAAGGGGAAAACATCATTTTATAACTTTAAAGATTCATAAACTGAAAAGACCAATGCCATATTCTATTACGGTGTTACATGCATAATTATGTGATACTGAAAATAAGAGGTGTTCATTCCATTGACAAAAGATCTAAAAGTGTATTATATATACTCAGTTCTACCATTGTGAATTATAAGCATATCCTCTAACATCAGATTATAAATAGTATTAGTTGTATGTGCTAGTTATAGATAGTTGTAGGCATAGTTGTATGTATATACTTCTGTAGCCTATAATTTAAGTGATTCCATGCTATCCCCAAGTTGCTTCTTCTAAACTACAATCCCCACATAATTCTGTTTTTTCCTCAGACATGAAAAATTCACATCATTGAAAAACTGCTACTCTTTCAAATAGCAGTATCAGTCATTCTGTGGTTCTTATTTCACAGCTTGATGTGGGTGACTGAGGAGGTTGTGCTGACTGTTGAATAGATAATAATGAAAATGAAGTGATATGTATACATAGTGGTATACTACTCATCTACAATAAAGATGAAATCCTGCTATGGATAAGCCTACAGGGTATTGTGTTAAATTAATTATCAGATGAAGAAAAAACAATATGACTTCATGATATAGAGAATTAAAATGAATGAACAAAACAACATAGACTTTATGATTAAAATAGCGGTTACTAGAAGGAAAGAGGATAGGGAAGTTGGGAAAGGGAGCCAATCGTATGATGATGGATGGAAACCAGACTTTTGATACTAGCATAAAACAGTGTGTACAAATGGTAATATCTATACACTTAAAAACTATATACTATTATAAACCAATATTAAGAAAACATAAGTTTTACAGCTATATTTGTGAATATATACTTTCATTAACTCCTTAAAATATATCTATAACCTAAAAATTATGTATTTCTGCTTCCATCATGTATTCAAAGAACTCTTCTGTCATAATTACAGTATTTTTTTTACATTATTATTGTAATCAGGATTGAATCCTCTAATAACAGAAAACCTTTTTATTGTTTACACAAAGAATTCATCATGTATCTCATGCAGTAAGAATTTCAAACTTGAGGATTATTTAAACAATCAAACAAAAATCTATTCACAGTACTTAAGTAACATCAACTATTAAAAAAATTACATATTAATCTTTGACACAAGAAAATAAATACTATCAGCATTTCCATTTTTCTGATGAGTCACACCAGCAGAGGGAATACTGGCTTATTGTTACACAGCTTGTATTTGAACACCGGCATCCTGGAGCTAGAATCGGTATCCTTATATACTACAGTATAGCTATATATTAGTTAACTATGCTATCTAGCCTCCAAGTCTTATTACCCCATCAGTCAATGGCGGCATCACCTTTGGCATATGTTTTTATTCCTCATGATGGGAAGAGCAGCATGAAAAAAAATTAACACCTAAGAGTAAGGTTCATGCCAAGGTAAGAAGCAAAGATCAAAGATTTGCTCCCCAAAATGGTCATGTTATTAATAGTTCTCAGACTGATTTATTTGAAGTTTTTTTTTTTTTTTTTTTTTTTTTATGAACTGGAAATTGCTCTAACTTCATGACAATTTTGACCTTGGTTCACCAGACCCAGGTATTTTTCAATTTTAGAACTCAAGAACTTAATAGTGATCTCTTTTGCTCTGAACACCCCCAAAATAAATTATCTATCACTAGGGGTCCCTCCATGTCATACATTTTAAATCCTACTCTAAACTTGGCTTCTTATTCAGGGAGTTATGCTTACCTTATCTTTAATTTTCTTCATTTACATTAGAAAAAATAATTTTCTCTATTAGTAACATCTGCTCTGCATTTCTTTACTTATAGATCATAAAAAAATGATACTTTCTGTTATATTCACACTTCCTTTAATGATTTCCAGTGATTTGGAGATGTGAATATATTTCGAGAGCTCTTGAGGGGTATAGCTGAAAATAAATAAGCAAGTACTTAACACTGTGTGCTCAAATTACTTCCCTGAAAAGTTTTAGGGTTTTCTGTTTATTCCCCTTGAGAAACATTTTTCAAAATGACACACAGTGTATATAGAATTCAAGAAATGGAAGCTGATACTGTTTAAATAGCACTACAAGTGACCTTCATGTGTATTTAATTCTATTGAAGCCATGACCCAATTGTACCCATTAAACCAGATTCACAAATGTATAGCCACGTTTACTTCAGACCTCAGGAACCTTTTGCAAAATATCTATTGAGTGCACATTAAGTATCAATTGCTCTTTTCTTCTTAAGGTATATCACTTAACAACTATAAATAGCATAAAATTTGCATTGCACAAGCAAGCCAGAATCTGATGCATACATATTATTGAGAAATTAAGACCACATGTCTTTCTATATTCTTCACTTAGCATCATCAAAACCATTTCAAAACCATTTCAGATTTCATTATTGTAAGTGAGTAGTCTCTGGTTTCTAATCTGCACTAGAAACATGTTACATATAAACATACATTCAAAATATGTTTGAGCAATACATTCATTGCAGATAAAGCAATATTAAAATATTCAAAAATGTAAATTACAAGCAAAGTCCTAAAGAATCTATATCTGTGCTGTCTAATAAAATAGTACTATACATGTGTACATATTTACATTTTATCTAATCAATATTAAATAAAATTAAAAACTCTGTTTCTCTAGCCCCATTTCAGGTGTTTGACAGCTGCATATGATCACATATGGACAGAAAATAACTAAAAAAGAACTAGAATATATCCATCTTTGTAATAAATTCTATGTAAAATTACTGGTTTATAGTTGGCAAATAATGTTTGAAGTGTTTCAAATGCTAGAGAACATTTTTTTAATTTACAATAAAATTTATGTATTTCAACTCAGTATTTCCATTTCAGGAATAATGAGGACATTTTTTGCATTATACACAACAATATATGTTGTCAATATTATAGCATTTTATAATGAATACATGTACATGATTTTAAAACCTAAATGAATCCAAAGAAATATTGTGTTAATAAATTATCAAATAGAGTGTTCTTATATGGAGTTATTAAAATAATTTAATAGTATTTATGATTATAATATGAACTAGATGACGTATACCCATAAAAATATGTATGATAGGCCCTCCCTCGTGGCACAGAGGGTTAAAGAACAGCACTAAGAAGCTAAATCCACTTCAGCATGAGTTCGATCCCCACCCCAGAGGTGATCCACATGGTGCGGCAGACCTCTCCTGACCTGCCTGCTGCTCCCCTCAGTAGTGTACCTCGTTTATCTGCCTGTTCTGATCCCCACTCTGTCTCTGGTGAATCCTCTCACTGTATCTGCACCTCTGGCCTGTATTCCAGTTCTGTATGCATAAATAAATAAATCTTTAAAAAATATTTATTATAAAATAGTACATACTTTGTGTTAATACTTTCATATATTTCCATAACTATAAATTGTCAGAAGAGAGCTCAGGGGACTAAACACTAATATACTTAAAATGAGTTTGTCTTTGTACTTGGATTAAGGATGATTTCCAATTTTCAATTTTGGTAAATGAACTTTTAAGTATTTTCATCATTTAGCACATACTATGGAAAGAATGAGCCATCATTTTATTTAGCATATTTAAAATTTATTTTATCTATTTGTGTATACAGGAGCTGGAGTGTAGGCAGAGGTAGGGGAGTGAGAGAATCCACCAGAGACAGTGGGAAGGAGAACAGGCAGATGAACTGAAACACTGCTGAGGGGAGCAGCAGGCAAAACAAGAGAAGTCTGCTGTGCCATGCAGGTTATATTGGACTTCTGCTGCAGAAGCAGCCGATAGCCTCATCGTGCTGAGACTTAACCCCTTGCACCACCAGGGAGGCCTTGGGCATTCATTTTAAAATATGAAAATATAATTCTCATTATAGTTTGTACTTTTTGACAAACTATAAATACTAGCTTTTATTAAGCACACATTTTCATGATTTGTTTGTTTGTTTGCACTTGTTGCGCAGTTTATTCTAGCTACAGGAATAGATCTACCTACCCACAAAGGCAGATGTCACCTATAAACAGTTACTCCCCTGAGTAAAATAGAAACTTGATAAATGACAAGAAAATGTAGTGAGGAGCAGCCTGTTACAATTTAATTCACAAATCACAAACAAAATGTACTGCTTTAAGTACAATTATAAAATATTTTATAGAGTTGAATAACCTTGAATTAACAGTTGTTCTGTTTTCCTGAAAGATGTAACTTACCCTCTGGGTTGAACTTCTCCTTTAATATATACTTTCAGAAATGACTGTATCTCTGGGGAAGACCTGGTGAGACTTTGCTTTCATTTACACTAGCTTTGTTTCTTCACATCTGCTCAATTAAACTCTTTGTTCCCTTTTTCCTTTCCACTATCGTCATCAATAACGCTAAAGACTCCCATCCTTATTTTCTCAGTTAATTGAGTTGGTGAATTATTTTCACATTAATCTGGATTTTTTTTTTTAATGAAACTTCCCTTCAATTCAGCTTCCCAATGTAATGTCTTTTCTTCTTTTCCACAATTAAATTGGACATGATTTCTTAGAACCTTGAAAGTAGAAGATTGGAAAAGCACCATTGCTTCCCTTGAGGTCAGTGAAGTTTAGTACATTTTATTTTTGTCAATAAATTCCTACCTGTCTTATTTTATACTTTCTTACAAATGTGGAATTAGTGAATGAGGGAATTTTTTTCAAATTCTTCCTTCTTTGTACATTTACTTTTTCCAGTAGCTATCTGTGGTAGAAATAGCACATGATTACAAAAAACTCAAAGGGACCAAGTGAATCATGAACTTTTACATTTTGTAGCAGTTGTAAAATGATTCAATACTATTGTAGTTCAGGATTGTTTTTAGTATAACATACTATGATATTATTATGTATAGTAAATTCAAATTAGCATACTTCTTTCCTTACACTTTTATCAGTGATTTCATTTTACATGCAAATTAACTTGCATAATCCTCCAGAAATGCTGACTTCCAACACACATCCATTCTCACCTATACAGAAGAGCATGAATGAGTATTCAATCTTTTTTGAGTATTCAATCATAATGTGCCAATATGGCTTTTGTCAGGGGGTGTCTTCAAGTCTTGTGTGCCCACATACTTACTTCTAAACTGTTGATTGAAAATAAATATTAATGGTTCATTACATGAAAATAAAGAAACTCAATATCAGTTACAAGTTCTTTCATTCAATTTTTAAATACTTTTACATCTAGAATACTGAAAAAGGACATGATTGTTAGCAGCTTCAGAATAATTGTATGATAGCCTCTTTTCACCCTGTATCATCTTTTTAATTATTGATCTGTCTTAAAATATAGTTCAATACTAACTTGTCAAAACTATAATAGAGATAAAGAATAACTATCTGGATTATAATAATTGAGGAATTGTGAGTGAAATTGTCATTAAAGCTTCAGTTGTCATATTATTTTATGTTCTACTTAAATTTTTGATACTACCTGTGTGATTAAACATTCATAGCTATTTATATGCAAAATCATTTTCATAAAAAAATTTCTCTAATGATGTCATATTAACTTGCATGATTCTATTGCCAAAATTAACATAAACCATTTAAATTATGGAAATAAATTTAGGGGCAATGTAATAATTTGCACTAATATTTCATTGCTATAACTATTTTTAAATATTAGAAGAGCATGTCATAATGACTGAACAACCATCCAGGTCACAACACAATTATGGCAACATGTAGAAAAGAGTCTTTCTCAGTCTTTATTTAATCATTTCTGATTCCTGTAATTGATCCTCAGCACTTCCATAGTCTTTCCAATAAAACAATATCTTCTTAAGCTATTGGACATTAATATAGAATAGAAATGATGATTATGTATAATAAGCCATATAGAAAAAGTACAGTTTGAAAAGTTAATGTAAGTATTTGTAGGGAAGTTGATGTCATATTTATTTATGCATACACAAAATGGGGTACCGGCCAGAGGTGCAGGGGCAGGGTGTGAGAGGATTTATCAGAGGTAACATGGGGAACAGAACAGGCAGATTGACTGAAATGCACTGAGGAGGGGAACATCGGGGAAAACAGGAGAGTTCTGCTGTGCCATGTGGGTCAGCTCCCTGGCCAGGGATTGAACTTGTGCTGCACTGGCTCCATGGTGCTTTGCCACCATTTGTGCCACTAGGGAGAGACTAAGCTCAACCTATTTAAAGCTAATTTTTTCAGACTCATTGTCCCAAGATAACACAATATTCCAAAACTCATGTGTTTCAATGATAAAAAACATTAACTGTTCCAATACTTTTATTTTTTTTACCATTTAATACCAATCCCTGTGTGCATCAAACTAATTAATAACTGTATGAAATAATAACATTTCCTTTGTTCTTGACTGAAATTTTATTTCTCAGTTCCTCAGTAAAACTGACCTTGGGCACACCATATTTACTACAATCTTTATTCACCTGTCATGATTTTTCTTTTCCCTTTTCTACTCATCAACTTCTATCATACCAACATTTGTACACATTTTACAGCTTCTATCATACCACCATTTGTACACATTGTGTACAAATTCTAATCCAATACTTCCTTCCCTGTAGAGAGATACCAGTAGAATTTAGTTAAGTTAATACCTTCCTTTTTGCAATAAAGTTGGGTTTGTATGTTCACAGAATCTTTGTGTGGGAGAGGGAGGACTTCAACTGTAACCATAAAGTGAGATTTATCCTAAATCATTAATTAATCCTTCACATATAAAATATTTAAAGTATGCTTGGAATTGAGGCATTCAATCCAGTGGCATCACAGCTTTGTGGGTTTTTTTTTTTTTTTATCTGTCAAGTTTCTCCATTTTATACTTCCTGATATAGGTTGGAATTATTATTTATCATTATTTTCTAGAAAAATACAATAACACTTCTTTCCTCTCTTTCTCCATTGCATGTGCTTGAATCAACCTTTACTTTTAAGTTGAACACACTTGTCCACTTTAATTCCATCTGAGTTACACAGTCTAAAATCCCTGGGGAAAACAGGAAAACTGAAGTAGTGATTTGCAATTTAAAATCTACAGAATCCAACTGCATGCATAAATTTGCTTAAAACTGCCAAAAAGTTACTATTATTTATAAGTAAGTTATTTTCTGAATCAGTTTCATCACATATTTTTTCTAAAGCCTTCTAGAACTTTATTCCCATTTTTGCTTTCTCATTGAAAAAAGAGAAGCATAACAGGAATTCATTATTGTTCCTCTGGGAAAAAAATCTTCCAAATTATACCTATATTTATATTTATATATTTATATTTGCTACCATATACAAAATGCTAATGCCTTTTGCAAATATCAGTCCTTCCAAAAGCAAGTGATATCAAGGCAAATAAAAATTACTTGTAAAAGGAAATACTTGTTTCTAAAATACTATTTTTTGAATTAAATGTTCTTGAAAAGCAGATTGTATACATCTGTCTTTAACATTTTTAGACATAGGAATTCCACATGTATATATATTGAGGTCATAGTTTGATTTTTCCTTGAATTTGACACAATCTTTCTCAATTTTAATTAAAGAAGTTATTCACCTATAGTGATTTTACTTTTCTCTCTTGTACTCATCAACTTCTATCATACCACCTAGATGATTAGGTTTATTCAATATTTGTTGTGAATATGTCCCTTCCCACATGCCTGTAAGTTTTAAGGGGCAGATATTTATATTATCTCTACATTGTGTACAAATTCTAACCCAACACTTCCTTCCCTGTAGAGAGAGGATAGTAGATAGTTAAAATTTCTTAGTGTAGCCTTTTTGAAAAGTACATCAAATTAAAAGTATGCCTCCTGAACTTTAGACTCACCAACTGGAAAATGTTAATTTTAGAAATTCATCCTAACATTGAGACTGTTTAATTGGTAATATTGCTATGAAGGACTGAACTTTATTCTTTTATCACATTTATTTTATTTTACTTAAGACTTGATTTATGTGTAAGAGTAAAGATTTTTTAATGTCAATTTATGTTTCTTTGTCATTATAAACTGAAGACTTTACTAGTATTGACCGGGCTATTACTTTAAGTTATATTTCCTTGAATATTTCCCCACATTAAAAATATACATTCGGCCCTCCCTGGTGGCACAGTGGGTTAAAGCACAGCACTAAGAAGATAAAAGCCACTTCAGCATGAGTTTGATCTCTGCCCCAGAGGTGATCCACATGGCGCAGCAAACCTCTCCTTGACCTGCCCACTGACCTCTCAGCAGTGTACTTTGTCAGTCAGTCGTCCTGTTCTGCTCTCTTCTCTGTCTCTGGTGAATGCTGTTACCACCCCTGAGCCTCTGGCCTGTACCTAGTTCTGTGTGCATAAATAAGTAAATCTTTTAAAAAATACTTATTTAAACATACTACATCCTCTATGGAAGTATTTGCATATTGACACACTATATAAATACTGTGTAATTCACATAGATTTTTATATTTCAAAACAATTAACTTTACCTGATTGTCCCAAAACTCTGACCTTAAATTAAGCTAACATCCAAAATAAATATCATCAATTCTAATCAAGAATTTGCTTAACCACTTATGACTAAATACAGTAAATCTCAATTGTTAAAATTTTAATCCTTGAAACTTCAGTTCCTTTCAGTGTATATTAAGTATCCCCAAATCACTAAAGTTATGTATTTATTTATTATTAAAGATTTATTTATTTATGAATACAGAATTGGGGAACAAGCCAGAGGTGCAGGGGTGGGGAGAGGATTCACCAGAGACAGAGTGGGGAGCAGAACTGGCCAACTGATGAAGTACACTGCTGAGGGGAGCAGTGGGCGAGTCATGAGAGGTCTGCAGCCCCATGTGGGTCACCTCTGGGGTGGGATGGAACTCATGCTGAAGTGGCTTCAACTTCTTAGTGCTGTGCTTTAACCTGCTGTGCCACCAGGGAGGGCCCCAAGTCACTAAATTTAACTGTAACAAAAAATAATTGGTAACCACTAGAAGACTTCAAACTTAATGTGTTAATATTATTTTTCAAGACTAATCCCCTACTTATTTGCATTTTGGTAAATTATTTGAATCTATAAGTTTTAACAGTGTTAGGCTAATAAAATAGAATGATTATTTCAAAATTTATGTATTTCAAAAAGGTACAAAATCTTTAAATAACAAGTAAACAATTGACAAATACATTTATTTTTTAAAAAGATTTATTTACTTAAGCATATAGAACTGGGATACAGGCCAGAGGTACAGGGGTGGTGAGAGGCTTCACCATAGACAGTGGGGAGCAGAATAGGTAGATCAATGAAGTACACTGCTGAGAGCAACAGCGGGCTAAACAGAAGAGGTTTGCTGCGCAATGTGGATCACCTTCTGGGGCTGGGGATTGAACTCGCACTGAAGCAGCTACAGCTAACTTGCAGTGCTGCATCTTAACCCATTGCACCACCAGGGAGGGCCAGATACATTTTTTTTTTTTAAATATTTATTTATTTGTGCATACAGAACTGGGGGACAGGCCAGAAGCTCAGGGGTGGTGAGAGGCTTCACCAGAGACAGAGTGGGGCGCAGAACAGGCAGATTGATGAAGTACACTGCTGAGGGGAGCAGCGGGTGGGTCAGGAGAGGTCTGCCACACCATGTGGTCACCTCCGGGGCAGGCGGGAATCGAACTCATGAGGAAGCGGCTTTAGATTCTCAGTGCTGTGCTTTAACCCACTGCGCCACCAGGGAGGGCCCAGATACATTTATTTTTAAGTAGCCACTATAATACCAAATAATCAAACATTTGTTAGAATGCCCATGTATATTTTCTGTGAAATGTGTTGCAGGGATTACGTTTGACAGTAATTAACCCATTGAAAATAGTGTTTTTGAAAAAAATTTGAGCAAAAAAACTAGAATGGAAATTAGAAGTGATGATTCATTTAATGCATGGGATGGATCACTTCAATTAAAATGTCTGAGCTACTGAATTTATGTTGTCTCATCAGTTAAATAACGGTATTGAATTTTTATTGAAGCAATTGCATTATAACATTTTATGTTTCAGTTGTGCATCATTGAGAATCAGTATGTATATATGCAACATTAAGGTCACCAATAAAAGTCCTTTTCAATCCTTCACCATACAATTGAACTTCTATCCAGTTCATCCACCCTTTTCCCCCCTTTTCTTCTGACATGCACTAACTGGCCTTATAGTGTAATAGTTATTTTTGCTTTATTTAATTAATGTGTATTTTCTACATACCACATATAAATCAAGTCAGGCAGTATTTATCTTTTTCCATCTGACTGACTTAACTAAATTGAATACCACCTAAATCCATCCATGTTGTTGCAAATGTCAGAAGTTTTTTTATCTGAGTAGAATTCTACATCCATTTTATCCAGTTATCTGTTGATGGGCACATAGGTTATTTCTAGCACTTTACTGTTGTAAAAATGCTGTAATTGAGCCCTCCCTGGTGGTGCAGCGGGTTAAAGCACAGCATTGAGAATCTAAAGCCACTTCCACATGAGTTCGATTCCCACCTGCCCCGGAGGTGACCACATGGTGTGGCAGACCTCTCCTGACCCATCCACTGCTCCCCTCAGCAGTGTTCTTCATCAATCTGCCTGCTCTGTTCCCCACTCTGTCTCTGGTGAAGCCTCTCATCACCCAGTTCTGAATGCACAAATAAATAAATCTTTAAAAAAAATGCTGTAATAAACATAGGATGCATATTTTAAAACAATAAAGCCATACATCTCTGTCATGTGTTACTATAATATGCCACAGGAAATATTTTTTTAAGACTTTTATTTATACATATAGAACTGGGTTACATGCAGAGGTGCAGGGGCAGTGAGAGGCTTCACCAGAGACAGAGTGGGGAGCAGAACAGGCAGACTGAGTAAATACACTGCTGAGGGAGCAGAGACTGAAGAGCTCTGCTGCCCCATGTGAAACCCCCACCCCCCATCAGGGAGCCAACTCCTGCTGAAGCAGCTGGGGCTCCCTTCCCAGTGTTGTGCTTTAACCCACTGTGCCACTAGGGAGAACTGCACAGGAAAGATTTCTAAATGCTTCCCTGACTCTTCATCAGTTCAGGTGCTAAGTTGCTTTAGTGAAGTTTCTGTGAAGTAATACCAACTCCTTCACTTTGTTTTGTCACTCACTGTCTCTGGTCCATTGCTGTAGGAACAACAGGGGATAATATTTTTTGATGGATGAACATAGCAGAAATAGAAATAAACATCCTAATAATTTAAGGACCACCTTAAATCTACCTAAAAGCCTGGGTAGTAAATCATAGCAAAGATAATGATGAAAAATAAAATGGCACATGAACATTACAACATTTAGTTCAAATATGTAATTTTAGAATCAGCCTAACAAATGATGCTGAATGGAGCATTATTTGGATTAACTGGTTTCTTCAAAGGCTTTGTAATCAGATAAAAGAAATTAACCGTATATAATTTTAATTGGATTCTTAGGAAGTGCTTACTTGCTTTGAAATTATTTTTTCTGTTAGTGTACAATATTAAAGCAGGCTATTTTAAATAATTTTACATGTCCATGGAAGGTATTCAAATGTGGACTGTCCTCTGAAAATCTGCTAGCTTAAAATCTGTTTATGCTTTATTACTATTATGTGATACTGAGTAAGAGTAAATGTATATAAAGCAAGATAAAAATGTACTATTGCTATAAATATCAGGAAATTGCATTTATACAATTTCACGATTAGAATATATGTGGTAAAGCTTCCCTTAGCTTTCTGGATAGACTTATTTTTTTTTTCTTTTCTATGAAGAAATTCCTAGATTTTGAAGCATTATTTATAGTTACAGGGATTTTATAAATTAGAATGGATTATCACTAAGTGAGGATATCGAGGTGGAAAAAACACTGACATTCTGTAAGTTCTCTCATCTCTACTGACATATAAGAAATTAGTAAAAGGAATATTTATATTCATGTTTGGTAATATGTACCCATTTTAAACTTCATATTGGTATAATCATATAACTCTGAGTATACTAACTTAAAATGGTGAGCCTTAATGTAAAGATTTTCATTAATAAACAGAATATACCAAAGTCCAATTTTAAACTCTTCTGTCCAGGTAACTTATTTCATTACCTGCTCCGTGCTAGTTCTCAGTGTATTTATTAGCTTGCAACATAAAAATTATAGTCAGAGGAAAAAGACCTCTTATTTTCTAAGTAACGAAATGATGGTTATGTAACTGCTACACTGTATTTTGAGAAGAATGAAGATGTGGCCTGAAGCTGTTGATTATGCCACATCAAAAAAACAGTGATTCTGTCACAAACAATGATTATTGGCGTTATTCACATGTGATCCTGAGGCCTAGTGACTCAGAGCAAGACATGTCAACTACAATTGATTTAAAAGGCGAAATACTAATAAAGGACTTACTTACATTCGTATTGTTCTCTCAAATACAAATCTCTAGGGAAGCACCGACAGAGTGGGTTGATAAATATTTCAAATAGCCTTTATCTAGTAGTTCTGAGAGTTTCTTATTGACAATATCAAGGGCTTTAGAGAGGTGTTCTGCATAATAAATGTGCAAATACAGTTATATAAAAGGTATTTGAAGGATAATGCTTTTTAATTTAATAAATGGGTTATAGGAAAAGTAGTGAGCAGTTTGCCAGAGATTCTAACTCCAGCTAATGAAACAGTGCCAACTCTATGAGTCAGAATGCTAGATTGTAAGTTATTCAAAATATTCTGAGAAGTGATCCAAACATAGAAACACCTGAAACTTCAATATTGAATTCATTTACATAAATCACATTCAAGGAGTCTTCTGATCTTAATACATACAACTAGTAATAGACATACTGAGGCCTTGTAGAGGAGCAGATCACTAGTATTTGGTTAAAAGGACACCATTTTATAATTTTATGTAGTTGTATAATCATCTTAACAAAACTTTATATGCTTACCCAGAAAGATTTTAGGAAAAGTATAAAAATGCATAATAAAATTGAGCAAACATGAAATTAGCTATATATTGCATAAGTGATAAGGTGTGTCATGTAATGAAAGAGTTTTCCACTCATCAGTTAATCAGGCAACTGTATTTTATCACCCAACTGTCAATGCCAGTATTCTTGGTCATTAATTATAGATAAGTGAGGGAATTCTAGGGTACTACTTAAATTTACAAATAGAAATGAATATTGTTTTGCATGGTGATTGCATTTTGTGCTTTCCTTGAGGAAAGAATTCAGGGTGTACCTGAATTCTACATTTGAAAGTGTGTTTCAATGTTGTCATTAGTTGTTTTCAAGCAAACAGTTCTCTAAGTGAAAAGTACTCTTAGGTAACAACACAATGATTAATAGAAAAATTGAAACATTACAAATAGATTTAATTCCAGCTGATTTTTTAATTGAAAACATATTAATCAGAGCTTAAAAATTGGAAGCCATTCTTAGTATGAAAGAAACGTGTGATTAAACAACTTGCAACAGTAATTTTCAATAAGCAGTGTTCTCTGAGTTGTACATCTCCTCAGGCATTGCAGTGGCTAATAGAAAAAGTTACAACATTTTAAGTAGATTTAATCATTATTTTTCTCAAAGTTAAGCATTGGGAGTCAATGTTGGCCTCAAGAGGGCAATGTTTAATATGTATCAATCTGTTTATTATTATAAGGTCATTATAATGCCTTAATATAAAATATTTTGCTGTGAATTTATGGAAGGAAACTTTAGTTATCTAGCTCTCCATATAGCTAGTTCTCCTTATATCATCATAATCACCATCATCATCAATCTGATAGATAGCTTTATCTGAAGTATCTGCACATAGCAATTATAACTGATACAGTGAACTCAAGAGGGCAGAGTGATTAACTGAATCAGTAGAATCCTACTAATTGGGTGTACCCAAATTTTAATGTTCACAATGAAATTGGAGTTAAATATGTAGGTCTAGGTTACACTCCAACAGCCCTTTGGATGAAAGATAGAAACTTAAGTAAGATGGACAAATAAATGACTTGAAAGTGATGGAAAGTATCTCTCTCTCTCTCTCTTTTTTATGATTTATTTATGTATGCATACAGAACTGGGGTACAGGTCAGAAGTGCAGGGGTGGTGAGAGGCTTCACCAGAGACAGAGTGGGGAACAGAACAGACAGATCAACGAAGTATACTGCTGAGGGGAGCAGTGGGCGGGTCAGGAGAGGTCTGCCACGCCATGTGGTCACCTCCAGGGCAGACGGGAATCGAACTCATGCAGAAGTGGCTTTAGATTCTCAGTGCAGTGCTTTAACCCGCTGTGCCACCAGGGAGGGCCTGGAAAGTATCTCTTAATAAGAAAATGCTGTGATTTTTTTGGAGAAAATTTTACTTTTCCAAATGCACATTTAAAAAAATATATAGCTATATTAAGCACACAAAACACATTTGTTCTTGCTGAAGAGGAAGAATTAGATGCAACCTCATTTTAATCTCTTCCCATCTCCTACGATCCAATGATTCCTATTAGAACTCCTATTAGAATAGTGTTTTGTTTTGGGAAGAGTATGTATATAAGGAAATATATATATATGTACTTTGGTGCTCGTAAAATATTGTAGTTGCAAATATAAACTTCAGAACCTCTGAAATGTGTGGCCAAGGTAAATAAGGACTATCTTTTTGTCTAACAAAGGATAAAGTAGTTTTGGAAAAGCATGAACAGTGACAATAGAAATAGTAGCAGTAACAGGAATAATAATATCTAAGGAACACTTTTCCTACAGTGCTATGAAATATTGATGAAATGGTTCACAGAGTCTGATTGTTCTGGTGAGCAACATGGTTCTTCCATAAACACCTAGAGTTAATCCAGGGAAGTTTCACTTCTGTGTATTCCTATGTCCTTTATATGTTCTCCTTTCTAAAATTGCAGCTAATTTACTACAGAATGCCTGGCCTATATATAAGTGATCTATGAGATCATCTGTTAACATTATTATTAATCTAAGTATAATGATACT
>NW_004567102.1:23800239-23801975 GCF_000260355.1 Condylura cristata
CATGAATGTTAGTGAGATTTATCTTTATTGTTTAATAATCACGGCAAATTAATTGAGTAGGTATTAATATCATCACTATATACTTGGTTGTAAGTCAAATGATAATTATTAATATAATGTCTCAGCCCGTTTTCACATATACCAATTTTTATATGAGAATATTTTTAGGCTCATAAATCACTATTTGCTTGAGGATAATCTTTCCTGTAAATTAGCAATGATTTGCTTCTTTGCTGCATTTTCAACTATGGGATGGTATCTGAAAGTTTTACACATTTAATGACTAAACTGGAAACTTCTTCTGACATAAAGTACTGCAAATTACATCTTCAAGTAAGCAGTTCATTTTTATTCATAAAATATTTGCTAAAACTAGAAAAGAAAAATAGAATATTTCCTTCTGACATAATTCCTTTCATCAAAATCAACTCCTTTGTTGGTTGTCTATGGACACCCATGAATATTTCTGTGAATCTCAAATCTTTAAAATACACATTTGCAGACTTAAAATTTTAATATCGTTTTAATATTGACTCATGTTAGTACCCTCATGTTTAGTTGACCATTTCAGATACTCTAATTCTTAAAATGTTTCATCTTCCATCCACTTTCAAAACTCTTTAGAAACCCAAAATGTCAGCTTTCAACAAGACTAAGAATCACCAGCTGGATTATTCCTTTCCTACCTCCACCACTTTCAGGCACCGAGTGTCAATCTAGCACACATGGAAGTGCTCAGTGAATTAAAATGACATTATGGTTTTGAGGTCATATTAATTTTGTTAAAGAAAAATAGTGGCAGGCTTGTATGTTCCCACTTTGGGCTTGGTTGTTGGGCCTCAAAGCAGTGTTATTATGCACCTAGGATATAGTATTTTATTACAGAGTATTCAGTCAGTAGTTAAAGCCACTTTTTCTTTTTATGGTTTGGACACCAGTGCCTGGTGGTGGTTCTGAGACTCTTCCTATAGATAGACTCCACAGATCTTAATTCACTTCCTTTAAAAGGTTTCAGCTTTCTGACACAAAGTCTTATGGAAATTACTTTTAAGAACTTCAAAGTAGGTTAGTTTGAATCCCAACCAAGAATAGGGCTTTGGCAGAAACTGAGGATTATTCTAATAATGTATACATAGTAGAATAATACATTCTTGATATAATACTTGATATAATAATACTTGATATGTTATTCTACTAATATATCAAGAATTATCAGTTTTGGTATCAGAAATTAACTCATCGTTATTCATGAGATTCAATTCAATAGTAGACAGTCCACACATTACCTAAATGTGTTGCAATAATAATACATCAGCAGTTTAGAATTTCTGGGTCAGAATCCTTGCATTTGATTTCTAGCTCAGTAACTGTGGCTTACTTAAACTTTCTGCACTTATTTTGTTCATCTCTGAAATTGGATTAATAATACAAACATAATTGTCTAGTTTTTCTGTGAAGAAACTTAGTGCAAAATACTGAATAAATTAATTATGTGTACTTCTGTAACATTAAGAATTGTATTTCCTGGCCCTCCCTGGTGGCGCAGCAGGTTAAAGCACTGCACTGGGAAGCTTAAGCCAATTCCTCATGAGTTCCATCCCTGTCTGCCCCGGAGGAGAGCCACATGGTGTGGCAGACCTCTCCTGGCCCGCCCGCTGCTCCCCTCAATAGTGTACTTTGTCGATCTGCCTGTTCTGCTCCCCACTCTGTTCCTGGTGAATCCTCTCACCCTCCAC
>NW_004567102.1:23802380-23810511 GCF_000260355.1 Condylura cristata
AAAAAAAAAAAAAAGCAATATATAAACAAAAGCAATGATAAATCATGACCTATTATTTATCAACTCTATAATATTGAAAGAATGAAGCAGACTTTTATTTACCCACAAAAATTGACATATTGATAAGAATAATCACATTACAAAAAGGCTAGATATATGTAAAGGAAGTCTGGATATATATGATTAAACAGCAGTGGTGTTATCTGGGAAGGTGGTCTCTTGATCATTTCATTCTTTTTTACTCTTTCTTGATAGATTTTTTTTCAGTTTCAATTATGAGAATAAAATAAAACTATTTTAAGCTAGGAAGATACGTAAGTACTTCTGAGATGAAAAATGTTTCATATTATCTGATTATTTTAATTTTTCCTAAATGCATGTAAAGAAAGAAATCATCTTGTCATAATTAAAATTTCACTCAAATAGGAATAAAGTTATTTAAATAGTAAATTTGCATTTTACATCAAATATGGTAATATAGGCTGCACCTGTATGTTTAAGTATTTTAAAAATGAAATGTTGGGTTGGTCTTAAAAAGTATAAAGTAAAAATATTAGATCTCACAAACTTTTTGTACCTTTATGATAAAACTCACATTTGCAGTAATCTATTCTAAATTTAAGAAGTGTATTTTTTTATTTATGTTGCTTCATATATATTAGGAAGTGATATGTGCTCCTTAAAATATGTTCAAATGGCACTGGTTTTCAATCTAAAACTAAGTTTTCTTTAATGTTTAATATTTGTATTTATTATTTTTTGTCTTAGTGGTTATCCTCTTAAGACTTTACGAACTTCCCATAAATGCCAATTCAGATTGTTCACAACAATTTAGGGGAATATTTTTCCTTTTGATGAATAAACATGTTATGCTACTTCTATTCTGAATCATAAGATACAGAGATTAAGACTTTCATACACACATATTTTGACAATCTCCATACCCATATTCTAAGTGACATTTAAATACATATGAAAAAGAGTATATGATTGTAAAAATACAATAATCACTTCATTGTATTCTCTGCAGAAATAATGTAATAAAACAGCATGCATAACTTTCCAAGGTAGTCTTATGTGCGACTTAGTTCCAGATACAGTGTTTTCTGAATTTGCAAAAAAAAAAAAAAAAAAAAAGTGTCTTCAAATAGAATGTGAAACAGTTACTTAACAAGAAACTTAAATAAATTTCTTTTTCATGGTATTCAAAACTTGTAATTTAATGAATAATGTTGCTAGATAAAAAACATTTCTTTATAATTAAAGCCACAAGGTTGTATTTATTTGATTACATGATTTGTATTAATATCATGATAGTTTAGATATCAGGTTAACAAACTAAATTTAATTTAAATGAAACTTTTCATTCTTCCACAAGGTACCTGCTTAACTAACACCAATCAAGTTACCTAAGCTAATTAGCTAGAAATCTTTAATAATGACTTTCTCCATATCCCACTTCAAGCCATCAGTAAATTCTGCTGATTTAAATACAAAAATATATCCTGGTTGTCTAGTTCCTGTAGTTGTCACTGCACTAACTGAAGTCATCATCATCCCCGGGTCATCTTGTGTATTAAAATAATAGTCCTTTGCCTGCTTTCCCTGCTTCTTTTTTTGTTTCATTATCATTGTTCCCAGGATTATACTGAATGTTCATGAGATGTTATTGTTTTTTTCTCTCCTCAGAATTCCTTCAATAAGACCTAAATTCTCCACTGTCATAAATACTTCTATCAAATTATTTATTTCTAATCTTTATTCATGTTTTCTGAATTTCTCCTTCATTATCACACTGTTCCTCCATGCCTCAGTGTATGTACTTTCAAACCACATAGGTCCATTTTTGCATTTTTGACCCTCCTTTATCCAGCCCTACCAATTTCATACTATGAAACCTTGGGATTGATGTTCTTCTTGCTTGGAATACTCTCTCTCTCAAGATATACACACATACATATATACACACTATGTGTATGATACACACTCACACCTATATACATACATATATATACACTACTTTGTATATGATATACGTGTGCTATATATTAAGTTATGTGTGTGTGTGTGTGTGTGTGTATAACTAAAAGTATTGCATTCATAGAGAAGAATGACCGCATTTTAATTAACTATCCAGCATCCACATACTCTTTATGACCAACAAGGCAAGTGTGAGTCCAAGATTACCTTAAGTTTTTTGTTACCCTCTATGACAATTTAAAAGAGGATGCAGGAGGAAAAATGCTAAACATAGGCTTTAATGAGCTGAATAATGAGTAAGGAGGATGGAGGACATAGTTGTTAAAAATATAGAATATTCATTTTTAATTAATTAATTTTAATTGTGGTAATATTGGAACACCCTCATCAGGCATTACTACAATAGTGCACTCACTACCAACTCATCCAAATCCCACTACCATACTCCATTGTGCTTCCTTCCCTCTTTATTCCTACCTTTCCAAACTTCATCCCAATCAGTGCTAAACTATCAGGATTATTTTTTCAGCTTATCTTTGTCTGACTATTAATTTATTTAATTTGCTACTTTATATTCCATATAGCTATGATGCCATCTGGTATTTATCTTTTTTTCCTTCTGACATATTTCAGATAGCACTCCATCTATGTGGTCACAAATGCTGTGTGTTTATCTTTTTGATCACTGTGTAGTATTCCATTGTTTATCTATACCATATCTTCTTAATATATTTGTCTGTTCTGGGGCACTCAGGCTGGTTCCATAGATTACTGTAGTAAATGGAACTATAATAAATGTAGAAGGACAGGCTGGCCCAGACCTTATGAAAAGCAGTATAGAGGTGCCACAGAACATTAAAAATGGCTCTGCCATTTTACCCAATGACCCAATAATTCTACTCTGAGGCTTCTATCAAAAAAAAAAAAGACAAATATTAATTTGAAAATACTTCTAAAACTGTTACAAAGTATAATTGTTCACCTAGGAATTCAACAGTGTTTTGTATCAAAAGAAATTATCAGTACATTTGGAGTGGATCATGATTTTCTTTCTTTGGAAATATTGGGATAGAAGAAGGAAAAGAAAACTTATAAAATATATATTCCACATGCATGGACACATTTATATGATTAAAACAGAATGTAATATGCACATGGTAACAGCAGGATTTATACATATGCAGCAAATTATATTGGTATCCTTCACATATAGACAGCATCTATCATGTTCATATAAACTCAAGACTATATTGTGAATTAAACCACTTCATTTTAATTTTATCAATAATGTGTGTTGATTTAAATGATTCATTTGACATAGGGTATCACCAACTATAAAATGACTATCTGGATGTTTAGGAAAACAAACACACAACAATACATATTTTCAGATCTAGTTTCTAAGCAAAAGCGTAACTGCATACATATTCTGAATGTTTCTAACTTATTTTTCATGAGATGCCATTTTATTTGACAAAATGTACCCTAAAAAAAGATTTCATCAGACTTTCAAACTTCTGAAGAGAATCACTACTATAAAGAAGCTATAAGCTCCATATTGCATGTTAACAGTTCAAGTGCTACTTTGAATTACAGTATTTTCAAAAACTGACAAAAATCGAATGCAGTCTTTTTGAACTGGAGTTACTCTAGTCATTCTTACAAATATTTCTGGAGAGCAGATGATATACTATGGTTGAAAATTTTGGCCAAGGACATAAAGATTCCTCCCTGGCATTCAGGTATTAAACATGAATTATAGAAAGTGATTATCCTTGTCACCTTGCCTGAAGTAATGATGTTCTGTTTTTTACAGAGCTATCAAAAACCTGCTGTGTCAGAAGTGAGTATGATTTCAGGTTATTATCAAGAATACAAATGTAAAGTCTTGATTCAAATTATACTTTGAAGAGCACTGAGAACATAAAGCTAATTTATAATTTTATACTATACTTTTCACATTTTACCTCAAATTATTATTTATATTTTAGATATTTTATATTAACTAGGTTCACTTTAGACAATATTTAACAAATGAGCTTGCTAGTGTGAGTCTAGAAAGCAGACTTAACTAAGTTACTTAAAATTTTCAGACAATAGGGAAAATTCCCATAGTTCTGCTCTATGGGATTTATTACCTTATATATGAACAATTGTTTAAGAAATGTAATGTTTATAATCTATGGTATTTAATCTTTTTTTTTTTAAATCAAGATTTCTGGCTTGAATTATTTTTGGGCATAATTGGTATGACATTTCAATTCTTTCAGCTTACTATCAGCATTTTACTAAATTATTTCATAATATCTGTGGAGATTTTAGTATTCCATTAAAAAGGTTGTTGTATTCAAACTGTACTTCAAAAATATACCGAAGAAGTTAAAGGAAAAAATTCCTCTCAATAAAAGCAATAGGTATAGGTTACTTCCTTGCTGTGAAAGATAATTTTTGCTTTATCTACCCACCCTCATATACAAATTTTTGTAAAATGTCATAGTTTAGACTGTGCATACCTAGTGACACAAAAATTAAGTGCTCAAAAAGCAAAAAGAGTAAGTTGTGGTATGTTAAGTGCAATCCTGGGAAAAGAAAATGAACATGTAATACCTCCAGACAATTCCTTCAATTTTCTCTCTCTTCCAAATTGAAATGGGATTTAAGACATGAAAATTGAGAATGTCATTGATAAAAGTTTTTATCTTTCTTGTGAGAAACTAGTAATTTTCACTGTTAAAAAATGGTTCAAGAGAAAAAAGGAAACATAAAAAAAAAAACAACCAAAAATTGTTTCAATAGGGCAATAAATCAGGAAAATCATCCTGATAGTTGATTTAACTGAAATCTCATTTTCTGAAATGAACATTATAATATACATACAAAAGATGTGATATAGTTTATGATCTTTAGAAAAGGATAGCCTCGGTGGATCCTCTATGTATTCACATGTATCCACGATGAGATTTGAAACACATACAGAGGATGATGCAAGGTGACCATTAAAACAGAGATGGGAGCGATGTGGCCACAAACCAAGGAGCCATCTGCAATCACCAGAAGCTGAAAGAAGCAAGAAATTGTATCTCCTGTGGAGACTGGCAGGATTGCATCCTTACCACTGACACCTTGATTTTATACTTCCAGCCTTATGGGAGACAAACTTGCCATTATATTAAAACATTCAGTTGCTGTAACTTTTTGCAGTGGTCTTAAGAAACTAATAGAAATTTGTAACAGAGGTGTGTTGCTGCTGTATAATAAATACATAAGAACATGAAGTAGCTTTGAAATTGCATAGTAAATGAAGGTTCTGAAGGAAGTGAAGAACACCATAGATAAATTTGATATCATCTTAGAGAATATATGTATGATCATAAGCAGCGAGTTCTCATCTCGGCTAATGCTGCCTTTAAATTAATTAAATCAGGTCTGCTATATTATTGAGGATATCTCCTTAATACTGGCTGATTTATGTGAATAAAGTTATAAAAGATCTTTGAAGATACTATCTAGATTTATTTTTGCTTGAGTAACTGGCTATTTAAGTCAAACTAACAGAGTAAACTAATCACCAAAAACAAATTTAGGTACAAAAAGAATATTAGGGGCAGAAAAAGTTCCAGAGTTTAAGCATGTGTGGGGAACATAAATGAAAATGTTTCTTTACAGATCTCAAAGTATTAAGATTATTCTCTATTCAATAACAGATGAAGGATAAAGTAAAATGGGTATATAAAATTTATTTTAGGGGCCCTCCCTCGTGGCTCAGCGGGGTAAAGCACAACACTAAGAAGCTTAAGTTCCCATGATTTCAATCCCCGCCTTCCCTGTAGGGGATCCACATGGCCAGGCAGACCTCTCCTGACCACCCACTGCTCCCCTCAGCAGTGTACTTCATTGATCTGTCTGTTCTGCTCCCCACTCTGTCCCTGGTGAATCCTCTCACCCTCTGCACCTCTGGCCTGTACCCCAGTTCTGTATGAATAAATAAATAAATCTTTATATTTTTTTCTTTTAATCATTTAACATCAAGCTTCAGTAACTACAACGAAGTAGAATTTGATCACTTTGTAAGCTATAAACAATTATATTTAAAGATACAGTTTATTTAAGGAGCAATTATTTCATTGACAGTATTGAATCCTAAACGAATCAATTAACTAACAGCTTAGCCACTTGAGTAAATATAATCAAGATAACACTCTTTAGAAAGACTGACCTTTACTGTAGATGAAGTTCCCAGGAAAGAGAATGAAAGTAAGGAACCTGCATTGAATTGCTAATGTGTGCAAAGAAACTTACCAGCATGTGATAGGTTCGATATTTTTTAATTGATATATTTATATATATAAGTGTATATTTTGCAAATTGTTTGTTTTCCTTTCTCCTGTCAAGTATAGTCCCTGTAAAATTCCCACCACCATTTCACCAGGTAACCATCACCTTTTTCTCATCCCTTCCCTGTTTTGATCCCTCTCCCTCCCCTACAGAGTATCTCTGATTTATAGTTGCCTGTTACTTTTTTTATTTATTATTATATATTTTTTCCTTACCCCTTTTTGGTCCCCCTATATTCTTCCTATAATTGTACCTAAAGATCACAAAAACACTAATCGTATAGGCTTACCTTACCTTTCATGGGTATCACCCCTACTTTAAATCACGTAGGTACTTCTTCCTAAGACTTCTAAACAAAGATACCCCAGGCATTATTTCGACTTACATATAATATACTAGATAGAAGAGATAATCATTAAGACTACCTTAGACATATAAATGCCTGTAATGGTGAATCATGTGGTGAAAATGTGCTCTGAAAACACATCTTTAGAAAATAAAATTTTAAAACAGTTTGGAAATAAAAGTTTTCTAGCATAAATGTACAACCCTACTTAACAATTAAATGAGCTCCATGGTTGTAGATTTTGAGTATTACTAGAAGGAGAAACCCATTTGATACCTAAGAGGAGTGAATAAGATCTGTCCATTGTTGGGCCTAGAATCTGAAGCCACATGCAGTATCTGTAATGAGTAAAGACAAGCTAATATCTAAATCTGAGACATCATCTAATGTTTCCCCTAAAAATGACCACAGCCCTTTAAAAATACACAGCACAGGGCCCTCCCCGGTGGCGCAGCGGGTTAAAGCATAGCACTGAGAATCTAAAGCAGCTTCTGCATGAGTTCCATTTCCGCCTACCCTGGAGGTGACCACATGACCTGGCAGACCTCTCCTGACCCGCCCACTGCTCCCCTCAGCAGTGTACTTCATCGATCTGCCTGTTCTGTTCCCCACTCTGTCTCTGGTGAAGCCTCTCACCACCCCTGAGCCTCTGGACTGTACCCCAGTTCTATAAGCACAAATAAATCTTTAAAAAAAAATACACGGCATAGTTTACAGTATTTTAGTTAGTCAGCAGATAAGAAGATTCCTTACTACACTTTATGTGTACTCAGCCACAAGAACAAGGGCAAGTTCAAGAAGCATTAAGGCATTGTGAAAATTGATCCAAGTGCACCATGAAAAGTACTCAAATCAGGGTTTATTTTGCCATGAAAAGCCCCAAATCTCTAATCATTGACTTTTACACATCAGTGAGATGATGGATAAAAAAAAAAAAATTGAAGTGGTTATTTTCTGAATCTTCAAATTACTCTCACCTTCATTTGATCCATATACATTAAATGCTTAACTTGTGCCACTTACTACTCGTCTCTAACAATACAGCAGTGAACAGAGAGACAGATTCTGTACTGTGAGAAGCTTACTCATTGGTAAACAGTGTTATACAAAATAAGCATAAATCATATGACTGCATGATACATTATAGAGCACAGCAAAGCAAAAAGTGGGTCATAAGTACATCTCAAATAATTAAATTTAAAACATGATTTTAATCCCCAAATTTTATAAACAGTTTAATATTTGGTTACGTATTACTTCACTTTCTTAAAATCAATAATCATTATTACTGTGCTATTTATACATCATTGCTTTATAAAGTATTAGCCCACTACAACATCATCTACTTTGAAGGGTCATTTAAACTATTTTCAGGACCCTCCCTGGTGGCAGAAGGGGTTAGGACACAGCACTGCAGGCGAGCCACCGACGCTTCAGTGGGAGTTAGATCCCTGGCCCAGGAGCATCCAC
>NW_004567102.1:23811081-23824066 GCF_000260355.1 Condylura cristata
TTTTTTTAAGATTTATTTATTCTATGCATACAAACTGGGATACAGGCCAGAGGTGTGGGGTATGTGAGGATTCACCAGAGACAGGGTCGGGAGCAGAACAGGCAGATCTACTACACTGCTGAGGGGAGCAGTGGACGGGCCAGGAGAGCTCTGCCATGCCATATGGGTCAGCTCCCTGGCCGGCGATTGATAGAACACGAGCTGCAGTGGCTGGGTAGCTTCATAGTGCTCTGCTTTAACCCATTGCACCACCAGGGAGGACCCTTTTAGATCATCTTAACACTAAAAATATTAAAAAAAAAATTGTGATCAACATCATTTATTTAAGACTAATGGTTGGTTTTGAATCAATAGGAATTTGCAGTTTGTTAACTGTGTTTTGACATACTGTGTTTTACTTTTATTGTGTACATTGAATGATTTCCTACTCTGTTAACTTACTAAATAGGCTTCAATCGGCCTGTGGAATTGTCAGTTTAAACAGCCCACCAAATATCAAAGCTGTCCTTAAAATGTTGGGCATATTTATATTAGAAACACGTGCATTGTTTGAGAATAATAACTTCTTTCTCCCTTTTACTGGCCTTGTCCACATTATCTCTGCCTAGAAGGATGAATTTTTAAATGAACATTGTAGAGAAAATATTATTTCAGAAGGATAGACAATGAGAAAGAATACTCCATTTTGGTTATCATGTCTCATGAATGATGAAAAATGAGTCATATTTTAGACTGTATGTTGAATTATATGTGGATTCAAATGGATATTTTAATGATTTTTGTCAATTATGGTTTTCTTAAGCTGTTAATGAGAAATTTCATACACTTAGTGTATCTAGTTCAAAGGAAGAACAACTATTTTATTTTTAAAGATTTATTTATTTTATGTATACAAGAACTGGGGTACAGGCCAGATGTGTGAGAAAATTCACCACAGACAGAATGAGGAGCAGAACAGGCAGATCTACTGAAATACACTGCTGAGGGGAGCAGTGGGTGAAGCAGGATGGAGAGGTCTGCTATGCCGTAGTGGGTCAGCTCCCTGGCTGGGATTGAACTCGCGGTGCCATGGCTGCAGATAGCTTCTTAGTGCTGTGCTTTGTCCTGTTGCACCATCAGGAGGGCCGAGTAAATATTTTAATGGATAACATTTTGGGAACCTGATCATTTGAATTATTCTCATAGTTTGTCTACTACAACCCTCGATAATAACTGATGGAAATAAAACTTGACTCGTCAAAAGGATGGGTATTCTCTTCCCTTTGTGCACTGCAGCACTATGCCACAATAGCCAAATTACGGAAGCACCTTTGAGTGTCCTAGCACAGACGCTTGCATTAATGAGTTTGTTGTTGTGTGTGTATACAGTGGATTAGTATTCCCCTATACAAAATGAAACCCTGCCATTTGTGGCATGGATAAAGTTGAGGGGTAAGGGGATTTAATCAGTGATATAACCAGAAGAAAGGTAAATAAATACCACATGGTTTCTCAGTGTCAAATAGAGAGAAACAAAAGGAATCAAAACCAAACCAAAAGTAGACCTGAGACATGACCATAGAACTGAGGCTACCAGAAGTGGGGGAAACAAGGAGAAATAATAATAGTTAATAATGGGAGTGGACATATCGGGCTATGTTGGAGGGTTATGGGTGCTGGGGATGGCTGTGATTCTATAACATGCATCTGAAGTGGTTTGAACCTAGTCTCTGAGCCAGATATAGTATGTAATCCAATAGTACATCAAAAAAATAAGAAATAAAAAAATTGATTATAATAATTGTTGATATTGCTTTTATGTATGCTTTTCAACATTCTAATGAACATTTTATTTTTAACTAATATGATTTAATCATTTAATTGATGTTCATACAGTCTTTAACAAAAAGACAAAATATTTTAAGGAAGGTCATTAGTTTTTTTTTTTTTTTTTAAGCAAAGGTATATATTAAAATGCATTAGTTGGGCCTTCCCTGGTGGCTCAGCGGGTTAAAGCAAAGCACTGCAAAGCTGGTCCTGGCTGCTTCGGTGTGAGTTTGATCCGACCTGGGAAGTGATCTACATTGTGTGACAGACCTCTCCTGTCTCGCTCTCTGCTTCCCTCAGCAGTGTACTTCTGTTACAGAGGGACAGAGGGGCAGCACTGAAGCCCCAAACCTGCCTTTGCCAAGTGGATTCTGCCCTCCACCTCAACAAAACAAAACATCAAAACATCAAAACTTTAATGAAAAGGGTCTTTAATACAGTGAGTATACAATATGGAGTACAATGAATATAAAGTCTAAATCATAAAACAGAAGTTACCCATCCCCTCGTGAGCAAAAATCAACTCAAAAGGGATTGGTCCAACCTGAAAGCCAGACACAAGACTAAAGCACCTTCTGGCCAGGACCCACAGAAAAGGGTCAGAAATGGCCAGACAAATCTGGGAGGAAAAAAGCAAAATCAAACTCAGTATAAACACTGCCATAGTCACCTCCTTACAGGTATCTCACCCACATCTGCCTTAACCAGTCCATGGTAAAGAAACAAGCACGGTTTCGTCCTACATGCTAGCTGCTCCTTGTGGCTTCCTCAAATCCCCTTCTGGCTCCCCATGCTGCTTCCTTCTTTCTTTTTTCAGGTCCACCCTTCTTCTGGGTGGGGCAGGGAACCCCCATCCAGGGAGGAAATTCCAGGGAACCTGGGGACCACCCTGTTACACTTCCTCGATCTGCCTGTTCTGCTACCCACTCTGTCTCTGGTGAATCCTCTCACCACCTCTGGCCTGTACCCCAGTTCTGTATGCATAAATAAATAAATCTTTTAAAAATGCATTAATTGCCTATAATACTGTCTGAGTGAAGAACATTTAAACATTTAATGCATCTATTCATTTTACACTAGGCTCTTGATATGTCACAGGGGATATTTCAACTTAGATAGTTGTAACATACATTTATTTCAAAGCTGTAATTATATATTGTAATGAGGAATAAGTCACACAAAAAAAAATATAAATAAAAATGGGGTCAGAGGGATTATGCCTAGTGAAATAATGGCATTATTCTTTCCTCTATTCCACACAATAGAAACTTTAAATGTTACATAGGTGGTTAGATAAAGATAGCTGAGATTGTATGTATATTATAGATTTGTGATACATAATTGATCAATAAAAATACTATGTGGCATAGAGGAAGAAATCATTTCAGAAAAACTATGAAACACAATTTTACAAGGCACAGATCAGAAAGAAAATTCAACTTACATAACTTTTTGCTTTACAGAGCTTGAGAAAACCATGCTTAAACACATCTATGTGAAATTATATTTCATGAGGAGTTGGAGATTGTCTTTAAAATTCTTTGTGGATCTTTATTTTTGTACAGATAAAACCTGTGAGGGCAGATTTACTCAAGTGGTTGTTTATTTTCTTAAACAGGCAAAATACATTCCAAATATATTTGATCATTGTCAATGCCTGAGTAGTTCACATATTAAGAAATTCTGTAAATAATACCTTTGGGTTCTCTATGCTTGTTAGTCCATATTCAATTTTCTTGGTCTAGTGTTTTTTAAGATTTACACTACTTCCAAATTCAACATAAAAATTACTCCAAACATGTGCATTGGAGAACATACAGTTTGTTCTCTAGAGAACTGAAACATGTTGTAATTACACCCCCCACCCTCCTACAAATCAAAGGGGTCAGAAGGAGGTATATATAGGTATATACAGATACATATGTATGTGTATGCATGTATATGTATTTGTAATTTGATATCTCAAGAAGTAGTAATTTTTCTTTTTCAACATTTCTGATGATGCTTAACTCTTAAGTTGATTTATACATTCAAATAACACCAAATGAGTAAAGTTATCTAGATAATTAAAACTGTTTCTTTTTTCCAAATATCATTAATATACAGACGTAAGCAAGTCTTTATGACATGAATATTCTAGATTAGAGACCACATTCTCCCTTTATCTCTAGTAATTTACTGGATGTCATTTAAATTAATAGTGACATGATTGTGCTTTTGTCGAGTATGACAATGCCGTTTCATCAAATGCCATAACAAGTCATAAGTGATTGAGGAAAATAATAATGTGATAATGAAATTAAATATATCTGTATCTCTGCACACATAAGTGCATGCATACTCATACATTGAAAAGAATAAGAAAACCATCTCAGGAGAAATGTTCATGTGGACAGTCTTAAAAATATGAATTCCCCAGAAATTGCAACCATTATATATTTTCTAATTATTTGTTGTTATGTGAATATTATTTATAACTTGACAATAGTGTTTTTGGCTCAACTGTTTTACCTACAGTTCATATGTTGAAGCTCTTTATATGCAGAAAAGTACTTCACAATGATGCTGTATTTGGAGAAAGGACTTTTTATTTTACACAAAGAAGAACTGGGGTGTAGGCCAGTGGTGTGGGAGGTGTGAACATTCACCAGAGACAGACTGGGGAGCAGAACAAGCAGTATTGTACTGAAATACACTACTAAGGGGAGCAATTGGTGAGACAGAAGCAGTCTGCTGCACCATGTGACTTAGTTTCTTGGACAGGAATTGAACTCAGGAGGTAGTAATGATAGTTTTGAGACTTAATTACTAGGTCACCAGGGAGGCTCTGGAGGCAGAGCCATTTAAAGAGACAGGTAAGCTGAAATTAGGTCATTTACTTGGTAGTCTAATGTGACCTGTGTCATACATGGAAATTTACTGAAGGAAGAACATGTGAAAACAGAGTATAAAGACCAACATATACAAATCAGGGAATGGTCTCACAAGACACCTTCCTTACAACTTGAACTTAGACGTCTAGTCTTTAAAACTGTGAGAAAAAATTCTATAGTTGAAACAATACAGTCTGTGGTACTTTGTTATGACAACTCTAAAAACTAATAGAAATCTTGATGGGGATTAAGAAAAAATTTTAGTATCTTTACACAAATTATTCTGATTTGACAAAAAAAAAAATTATCTTCCCTACTATTACACATCAAGTGCAATCTACTTTACCCTTCAGAATCTTGTAATAAAGATAAGATAAATGAGGATGTTTACACAATATTTCTTCAATATCATCCCCATTTATAACAGCTAAAGCTGACAAATGATTTATTTCTTTTGCATAAGGAGAAATATTGTAGATTTTAATTTGTAATTGTGATGTTTAAAAACTTGGTAATATTACTTTTGGTTACAACATTATATAATTTGTCATATAAAATGTGTTTAATTTGAATATTAATAACATATAAGACTAATTCAGTCTAGAAAGAGCCCTACTCTTATCCCCATTTAGAAAAATTGCTAATTTAGAGGAGATAACAGAGAAAGAACAAAAGTAAATATTCTCTGCCTTACCACTCCAAGGCATTAATGAATTTATGAATTTGCTATACATAATTATAATTGTATTTTGCATTTATTACAGATCATCAATTACTTTAATCAAATTTAAAGTCAACCAAATTTTATAAATATTTGTATTTCAGATCCTAGAACTTTTTTTTGGTCTTTGTGCCTGTGTGTTCCAAAGAGGTACTTGCTACAATACCACATACCAGTTAGATAAATATAAGAAATTCCACTGATTTTAATCATTGAAAAACATCACTTATTAACAACTATCTTTTGTATTTTTGCAACTATTATTGTTGTAATATGCTTTTCCAAAGATGCCTTGACCTTGCTTAGTTTTTCTGTCTTTGTAATATTTCCATTATTAATTATTGTTTTGGGGAAAATATTCCTTTTGCCTAACAATTAAAGTAATCCTGGGCTGATGAGAATATTATATTATATTTTGATCAGACTGTGCTGCATATTGTAGACATTTGCAAACCTCCATTCTCTAGTAGTTAAATTAAATTTTGAATATTTCAATGAATACCAGTAGTACTTAAAGCATTAAACTTTAAAGATACTTAATTTTTAACACCTATGTATGTTAGTCTGAATTGAAATGTACTGATATTTGCAGTATTCTTTGAAATGCAAAAATAGGTGGATAGATTTATAGTTGGATGTGTCAAAAAGCAAAAATCCAAATGTTAATTGCTAAGTCTAGATATTGTTTGTGTATACTTTATAATAGTTTCAACTTTTATGTTTGAAAATATTTCAAGTTGGGGGCCCTCCCTGGTGGTGCAAAGGGTTAGAACGCAGCACTGCAAGCTGGCTGCAGCTGCCTCAGTGCTAGTTCGACCCCCCAGAGGTGACTCACATGGTGACTTTACTGACCTGCCTGCTGCTCCCCTCAGCAGTGTACTTCATCCATCTACCTGTTCTGCCCCCAACTCTGTCTCTGGTGAAGCCCCTCACCACCCCCCACCCCGCACCTCTGGCTTGTTCCCCAGTTCTGTATGAATAACAAATAAATCTTAAAAAAAAAAAAAAGAAAGAAAAGAAAAGAAAATATTTTAGGTTGGACAAAATAAATAAATGACATGTTGAATATTAACATTTTGCCCAATTTGCTGGTTATTCTCTAATAACAACTATCCACATCAATTCTCTGCACTTTTCCCTGTTCTGTGCTACTGGTGGCAAGCAAATATAGCCCTTGTACCCTGGCTTCTTTTTAAAATCATGCAGAGAGGCCTGCCCCAGTGGCGCAACAGGTTAGGGTGCAGACTACAAGCTAGCCACAGCTGCTTCAGTCACCAGCCCAGTAGGTGATCCGCATGCTGATCCTATCTCACCAGCTGCTCCCCTCAGCAGAGTACTTCATTGATCTGCCTGTTCTGCTCCCAGCTCTGTCTCTGGTGAAACCTCTCTCATCCCTGCAACTCCGGCTTATACCCCAGTTCTTTAAAAAAAAAAAAAAAAATGCAGAGGAAGGAATTTGTTATCAGCAAGAGAAAAAAGCAAGTAATGTTCTTCCACCAGTAGTCACTGTTGCCACCTTCAGTCAGTGATCACCACTTTTGTAACTATGCATTCACCCTCCTTACAGCCTCTTGTCTAGGAATCATTACTGTTTTTAAGCATCACAAGTTCTAGCATACATTGGTGAATTTTACCCATTTTTCCACATCTCTAGTTTATTAGAATAACCCATGAATTTCGGAAGTTTGTTTCATGTTTCTTGCCATTACTCCACTGAAAAATCATTGGTACAAGGGTGTGCTCCAAGAATCACACTGTGGTAATGAAAATTTTAAATCAGAGTGTCACATATTTGGTGGCTCATGAACAGCCTTTTTGTCATGGTTAAAGGAACACTGACAACTCAGGCATTCATTACCTTGGGTACAGAGTGTTGGAGGAACAACATTTGGCAAATTAAAGAGAGATCAGCTCCCTACAACTCTTCCTCATGTAGCGTTCATGGTAATTGCACAGATTGTAGGTGGTGGGACTCTTGACCTAAGTGGAGATTTACAAACAGAAAGAACAAAACCAGGAGCTAAGTGTTCATTGCTCCTTTCTCACCTTCTGTTTTTTTCCTTCTTTAAATTTTAATCAGACGTGTCTCCTTCTTATAGTCCTCTGAACTCTTTCCGCAAACCTTGAGAAGTCTAATACGGTAGAATGTGCTCTCTATCAGCTTTGTACAGGAATCAGGGAGTCCCTCTTCTGCCATCTCTAGTGATCATTTCCTTTCACTTGTGCAACATCTCTGAGAGACATCTGCGTGTCCCTGTTACTGTTCTTTTGCTGTATCCCATTGAATTTTGTGATGCCAGTGGATTTCTGCGATTGGAGCATTTTCTATGTTCAGTAACCACTTATGAGCATCTCTCTGCAGTAGCATGACAGGGAGTTGCTTTATCTCTATTCTAAGGGCTTTTCCTCTTTCCTTTTTCAGGATGTTTCTTGGCTCTTTTATGCTGATTCAAACCCTTCCTAGATAAATTATCTGGGATCCTTTCAGTAAACATGTAATCCCAAACTTTCTGTTGACTAGAATGTTTCTTGTGGTTTTCATTTTGTTTTGTTTTTTTTTTTTTTTTTTTTTTTTGCTGGTTAAGAGAGAACTTGTGAAAGAAGTGTTCTTGACTCCTTTCAAGTGGGGATTTATCCCATAGTTCTGAATCAGAAATATCCAACTTGTGGCCCAGGCTGGGTGTTTGCACACAAGAGAATGGATAGTTTTGGAATTTGAAAGGGAGTCTGTTATTTGAAATACTTTGTCCACTCTATCTCTGTGTCTATCTGTCTCCCTGACTTTTTTTCCCCCCTCAAACTTCATGCCAATTTAAAGTCTTTGAACATACTAAGAGTCTGTTTTCTTTGCCTTTCTAGGTTCCGGTGGCAAGGACCACTGAGAAGGACAATATGTGCTTTTCCCCTAAACAGTTTTTAGAGTCTCATTTTCACCTATTATCAGTGTTTGTTTTTGTGACTGGAAATAAATCAGTAATGCTATGGCACTAATTCCATTTCATATGCTCAAAATGGCAACACATTTACCAAGGGTAATATGAATTTCAATGTCCACTTTTGAATTCTTAAGAACTCCCAAATGTTCCCAACTTTCAAAAACTACAGGATCTCAAGGATCCGGAATAGTTGCTGAACAATACCCTCTTTCCTTTATTTGATATGTAGAAGCAAATAGTTCTCCCAAATTTCAAGCTAGTCCTTCAGCAACTTAAATATAATTTGTCTGAAGCTATTCAGTCACTTAAAAACTACCTACATTCGGGCCCTCCCTGGTGGTGCAGCAGGTTAAAGCATAGTACTGAGAAGCTAAAGCCACGTTAGCATGAGTTCGATCCCACACCAGAGGTGACCACATGGGAGGCAGACCTCTCCTCACCTGCGCTCTGCTCCCCTCAGCAGTGTACTTCGTAGATCAGCTTGTCTGCTCCCCACTCTGGGTGAAGCCTCTCACCACCCCCACACCTCTGGCCTGTACCCCAGCTCTGTATACATACATAAATAAATAAATCTTAAAAAAACTACCTAGATTCATCTGATGATGCCCCTCTTTCCACATGTCTAAGACATTGTTATCCTGATACTTTTTTACTTTGCTTTCCTCTCCACCAGCTTGTTTCTATCTCACTACAGTGATGAGCTTTACATAAGTCCCTTACATTGTATTAGTTATCAGTTCTCTCATAAACTATTTCCCTTGTAGTAATTCTGCAAACCCAGCAATGATCCCCCAACTTAGTAGCATGATCTTACAAACCTAATTTTATTGATGGTGATGTGCTCCCATATCTTTGGAGGCTTCAAGTTTGCCCCCTCCAAAAATAATTCTGTATCTCCCTTACGTTGAATTTTTGTTGACTACTCTTTTGCTTTATTTAACTGTAGACTTCTATAATAACCTCCTTCAAATTAAATAGTTTTCAAAAAAGTCCATCTGTTCTTCCATTGAGTTGCAACTGAAGGCTTTTCCACACACCCGAATATTTGCAATCACACCTATTTTGTCATAAGTACAGATATCCATGCTATTATCAGGGATACAAGAATACCAACTTTTGAATTATCAAGGAATGTAATAGACCAGATGATTCTGGAGTGATTGGATCTAGTATAATCATATATGGCACCCTATAAACAATAATTATTTTTATCTTTACAATTGAGTGGGACAACATCTCTATTTAAATAGTCCAAATAAATTTCAGGATGTAAATCTTAAGATAACTTTTTCTAGGAATCTGGGTAGCCCCAGTGAGACATATTTCTCTTGTGTGTCAGTCATGCCTATTGGTGTTTATCAAATTAACTGGCCTGGGTCTTGTTATTTAGTTAATCTAATCAGCCCTGATCAAATATGTAGCGAACTGCCTTTTCCCCCCTCACTTTAACAATTCTGTTACCCCTGAATTAAGGTATCAAAGCACTAGCTGAACTTAAAGGTCAAAAAGAAAATGTTGTATCTTCAAGCTTAAGCACAGAACTCCCTGGAAGAGGGCTGTGAACTTTCTTGTCATGAAGTTCTAAAGAATTGGAAAATAGTATGGGAAAGTAAAGTCTAAAGACAGAAAAAGAAAAAAATAATGAAATAAACCATGTTTTTAAAATATAGAACTATTACAATGAATAAAATGCATTTCCTTGTGTCTCAATAAATTATCAGAAATAAGGTTATTTGAGTAAAGGGCATACAATAGAATTAAATATGCGAAAAGCATTACTCCTTTAAGAAAAGCCTAAAATTTAGTAGTTTAAAATATATAATAGTTACAGTTAAAATGTTGAAAATGTTTTGTTTTGATCATTCCACATTTAATTACCATATTACTACCTCATTAAGAGAGTTTATGTTTTTTGGTCTAATGTTTTATGTTCCATATGATTATGTTTTTGAATATTTTGTTGCTGTTGGATCTCTTCAGTTGTGTTTAGGTAACTTATTTAAATAATGTGTTTCTAGGTCGATAATGAGAAAATAATCTGAAGAGATTCCATATGAAAGATAGTCATTTCCAACAAAATGATGTGTATAGAACATTCAGTCCTTTATTAAAAAATATACTACTTCAGCGGCTTCCCTGGTGTCCCAAGAGGTTAAAACAAAGCACTGTGAATCTATCCACAACCACTTCAGTTCGATCCCCAAACAGGGAGGTGGTCCACATGGTGTGGCAGACCTCTTCTGTCCTGCCGGCTGCTCTCCTCAGCAGTGTCTTCTTGTCAATCTGCCTGTTCTGCTCCCTACTCTGTCTCTGGTAGATCCTCTCACCACCCACCCCTACATCTTTGGCCTGTATCCTAGTTCTTGTATGCATAAATAGATCTTTAAAAAAACTGCATTACTTCAATCCATTGATATTTTGTCATGATTTCATATGGGAAATATTTTTTTTCAGATCTTTTTTGATGGTGTGACAGTGGACAGCACAAAAAAGGAACTAGCTTCTCTAAATAGTAACTATACTAAACATATTACTTTCTTCATTTTATGGTGAACTGCAGATTTTCTATTAAGAGACAAATCCTCCATTTCAAAACATGAAACCCTAAATAGTTGAAATCTATATGATTTAGAATTTAGAAATAAACTAAATGCAAACATAGATTATTTTTCCACTTCCATTTTATTGTACCCTATATTTATTGTTATTAATTTTAGATCCTTGCCTTTCAGCACTTCTTCCAAGAGAAACCAAGAATTATCAATAGTTACTGAGCATTACCTCCTCATTTAAATTATTGTCATTTAAAATGGTATTAATGAAATTGAGATATATTTGCACATTATAGTTATTAGAAGATTTAATGAGCTACTTTTCTTTTAATTCTTTAATGAAGACACAAAATTACATTAAAAATGCAAAAAAACAGAATATACTCTCATAGTGAAATCTGGATTTGAACCCAGGAATTCAGACTATACAATTCATGCTACTAAATGTTGGACTAGAAACTCTGCTTGGAGAACAAGACAGAGACTTATTAAATTAGAATATACTGGAAATGTTAATAAAATATGTATGGTATGAAGCAGGTGTCTAGTTTCATTCTTTTGCATGTACTGATCAGTTTTCCCAGAACCAAATGTTGAAGAGACTTTTCTTGTTTGATTTTTAATTTACCACAATATCTCTTTCCAAGTATGAAGATTACACACAGTCTACTCTAGTTTTTCTTATTCACAGATTGTAAGACACCAAGCAACTGCTCCAATCCCTCAAAGCTATAGTAGATTCTGGAAAATTTGGAAAGCTAATTGTAAACTGCAGTGCTAGTTCATTAAGTATATGTGAATGTATAAAATGCCCTTAGTAAAGGCTAGGTGGTAAATTTAATATAGAATGGTTTATTTCTCAAATCAATTAGCTGCTTATTTATTCCTTCATGGAACATACAATGGTTGAGTTCTTGCTACCTATCATGATACTGTGCTAGATACCAAGGATTCAATAATAGACAACCAAGACTTGTGCCAACCCAGTTAGAAAGGGTAAAGATGATACCAGGGATGGAGTAAATAAGATTGGGTCTCGTTATTTTCATAGTTTAAGTTGTGAAAGATAATCAATATATTTAGAGTTAAGGAACTAAAAATAAAAATATCCTACCTAGATCTCAAAGGAACACAAAGATAATGGACAAAAACATTACAAGCAATTCAGTATTGTCCCTGCACCCTTCCCTGCTCCTTGTTATAAATTCTATTGCCTAATTAGATACTAGAATTAGAAATAGGCGACTTTGAGGAGGAAGTTGGAAGACAAATCTTTAAGGTCAGTTGCTAGAATACATTGGTTTTAAATCACATTAAGCAATTAAATAATAGCTACAGACATTAGATTTTAGCAGATCAAAATATATTAACTCTTTATGACTTACAGGAATAGTTTAATTTACTGTTTTCCATATGCAATAAAAAACTAGAATATCTACCAAAAGCATGGCTATAAGTACATAGGTATTATTTTACTTTAATAAATGTCATTTGAACATTTTCTTGTTGTGCCAAATATTATTTTAAAAAACAATTTACAAGTTCAGAGTTCTACAAATAGTTGCTATTATTATATTTACTACCTCATTAAGAGAGTTTATGTTTTTTGGTCTAATGTTTTATGTTCCATATGATTATGTTTTTGAATATTTTGTTGCTGTTGGATCTCTTCAGTTGTGTTTAGGTAACTTATTTAAATAATGTGTTTCTAGGTCGATAATGAGAAAATAATCTGAAGAGATTCCATATGAAAGATAGTCATTTCCAACAAAATGATGTGTATAGAACATTCAGTCCTTTATTAAAAAATATACTACTTCAGCGGCTTCCCTGGTGTCCCAAGAGGTTAAAACAAAGCACTGTGAATCTATCCACAACCACTTCAGTTCGATCCCCAAACAGGGAGGTGGTCCACATGGTGTGGCAGACCTCTTCTGTCCTGCCGGCTGCTCTCCTCAGCAGTGTCTTCTTGTCAATCTGCCTGTTCTGCTCCCTACTCTGTCTCTGGTAGATCCTCTCACCACCCACCCCTACATCTTTGGCCTGTATCCTAGTTCTTGTATGCATAAATAGATCTTTAAAAAAACTGCATTACTT
>NW_004567102.1:23824166-23844737 GCF_000260355.1 Condylura cristata
TCATCTCTGACTGTTTCTTAAAATACAGTCAAAGCTGTGAGATACTAGGCAATTAAATTCATAAATTTGATTGCATATATTGTGATCTCTCTCTTGAAAGTTGTCCAGGACAAATTAGTTTTGCTTCTAACAGACCTATTGATCTGAATTTTGATTCTGCTTTGAGCATAAAATACAATTGCAAGTATTCTTTTGTTGTTTCACTTCTGATGAAATTAGAAAACTTCACTGAAAAATATCTAGCATTCTTTGGTTATGCTTTAGAGGTCATGCTTGTTTTCTGAGCAATTGTGTTAGCTTCACTTTTCTTCATATCACTTCTCTTCATTAGATCATTGTTTGTAAAAGCAAGTCCAAAGGCATGTTATTGAAGCAAGCATTTTGAATTTTGAAATAGACTACCAAGACATTTCAAAGAAATATGTTATTGGCCTACTCCAAAACCTTCAGGTGTACTAAATAATTTTCAGACACATTATCATGACTTCCTGATGTAAATTTCTATTTAGGCCTTTATTCTACTATGTCTTTACCAAATATGCCCCAAAATACTTATTGTATTCAGTAACTCATACTCGGTATACTTGTACCCACTGTAATATATTTTAAAGTGTATTTCTGAAATTCTGAGAACTCCTTTTCCCTTTCATACTTAGTTGCCAAAACTTTATTCACTTTCTTTCTGGATTCACATGCACAGTTGACTAAATTTAGTAGAATCATGACCTTTAGACATAATGGATAATAACTTTACAAAAATAAATATGTCACATATTATTTTACATTTTAAGTGAGCAACCGATGAATTGTGGGTGAACTGTCATTATTTAGTAAACAGAATCGACATTTGTGAATATACAGCATGATTAAACACATAACATTAGGCAACATTTTTTGGAATATAATGGAAGTTTCAAAAACAAAACATATTGTTTAATAAAAACAACTATTGTTTACACATACAGGATGATATAGCATCTGAATACCAAATACTTAAAAAACTAATGAAATGTTAAATGTTAGATTATTTTATCTGATATGAGGAAAAAATGCTCTTTCTTTTAGAGTATGGCAATATTAATGTTAGTACAATAACAAGCTTAAAACATTAGATTTGTTAACATGGGAGAGATCTCAGCCATTTTAATAGTTATCAAATATTAGTGTTGTTATTTTTGTCACTTCCTTCCAGTATTCCTAAAGAGTTCATCTTATACCACTATGTAGTAGTTGTCCCACAGTCTGGAGATTCTGGATTTTTCTTCAAGTCTTTGTTTTTTAATCTTTGAGGATTAGATCGATATATTCTCTATTACAGAGAGGATTTCTGCCGGCATGTTCTTTCTACTAATATGCAAAAAAAGAAATGCATTTTGTCCTTTATGTCACAATGTTTCTGATCCCTAGTGATTGGTTCTTCAGCTTTCTATCTCTCTGCAAACCTTGTGAATCTATTCTTTCATACAGTCAACTGTGTACATAAGACACCTTAGTAACTTAATCATGTTTTATTTTTTAGTCACAGGTCTGATATTTCTAATATTCATGATATGATTCTGATTTTTGCTCTATTGCTTCAAATCATGATTTAGTGATTATTTTGTAGTTTTTGTTGTTGTTGTTTGTTTTTCTTTCTGATAGACATGATACACTGGGTAAAAGGAACTGTTTCTAATGTCCTTTAGTATTTTGTTGAGGAGAGAAGAGGGTAGAATTTTAGTCCCATGTTGGGACTCATTATTTTAGTGAGCCCATGATTCTGGCCTATGAACTTCACAGTCACTTATTTATTCCTTTCTTTAAGCTAGGTAAAATGGTTAGACTAAATTGGTACTGGTTATTTCCCTTTTCCCAGATTAGTTAGGATGGCATTTCTTCCACAGGAGGATCACTAATAATTTCCCCTGAGAACAGCTCTTCATTAAAAACAAACAAACAAACAAAAAACTAAGTTTTGGGCCCTCCCTAGTGGCACAGTGGGTTAGGACACAACATTGCTAGCTGGCCACAGCCGCTTCAGTGCAAGTTTATTGCACAGTGCAAGTTTATTGTACCCAGAGATGACCCACATGACCTATAGCAGACCTCTCCTGACCCGCCCCCTGCTCCCCTCAGCAGATTCCTTCGTCGATCTGCTTGTTCTTCCACCCACTCTCTCTGGTGAAGACTTTCACCTCCCCTGCACCTTTGGCTTGGGCCCCAATTCTATATGAATATATAAATAAATCTTAAAAAGAAAAAATCAAAAAACTGTTTTCTTAGGTATTTCAACATGGTTTTATTTCCTCTCCCATTAAGGAAGCACCAGTGGATTTTTTAATGTATTTACTGTGGGAAAATTAACAAGTTCATAGATGCAAATTTTACAGTCATCATGAGGAATCGCCTTATAACCAGGTCACTCTAGTTTTTCACTCTCATATTTGTCTTTACTGAACTACCAGCAATTCTGTCATTATTGTTCACTTTTCCCAGCTGATGCTTGCTCCCAAGCTTTCTGCTCAACAGTGTTATTCTAAGCTATTAGTATTTGACTGGCTGTCTTTCCAAACTTGGGGGAAAAGTTTGCTTTCTGTCTTTCCCCTCTTTTGTGATTCAAGAAAATTGTTGATATTTCATTTTGCTCAGCTTTTTGTTTGTTAGAATTGAGTGGCTACTTGTAAGCTCCTTATCTATGATTCTGGAAAAACCTTATGGACATTTTTTAGATGTGAATATATGTAATGCATAATCTCTTTCCATGAAAATTAAATTAAAATATTTATCTATATTCATGTATAAATAGTAAACGGGTTATCTGTTATATATGACTACACTCACTTCTAGCTTCAAAAGAAACTTTAAAATATTTTTTATTCAATGATTAATATCATTTTTGGGGACAGATAAGCCTAGTTTGAATAACAAAGTTACTTAAATCACTGTGGAAAAAAGGACTTGTTATTAAAACTTTGGAGACTTCAAATAAAACATTGAATATTGTATGTATAGATATATAGGTGGATAAATAATAAATATGTAAAAGTAAATAGGGTATTACTTAAAAGTTGAAAAAAACTATTCTATACCTATACATTTTCATCTCCATCCAACATTTGTAGGTAAGTACATCTTAATGCAGCTTTAAATTTTAAAAGAATAAACCATAATCAGTTGTTCCACATACAGTTTCTTCATTAATATGTCTGTCATGATAGGAAAAAAAAAAAAATAAGCCCAAAACTCTAAAAAAAAGTCCGGTAAAAGCCTTTAATAAAAATGGAATGAAAGTCAATTTAAAAAAAGTCCAAAAAAACTTTCAAAAAAAAAAAAAAAAAACAGTGTTTATACCTTCAAAAGCAATTAATGCTAATGATGATTTCATTGTCATTTATTACTCAGGACATTCCAAGTAAATATTTAGGGAATAAGGTTAAATTTTGTTTAAAAGAAAGTAACAGGTGTAAGGCATTTTTATCACTATAGTTATTAAGTGAAAATAGCTGATATATGGCAAAATGCCAGAATCAAAATAAAATTAATGTTTATCTACCTGAACCCTGCATTGAGTGTTGAATTCAAACATCCACATATACACTCAGGGCTGCAGAGAGTAGTTTTCTGGTAATTTGTTTCAGGGACTTTTATAATTTGTATCACTGCTTCCCCAGGTTGTCTTTTTTTTTTTTTTTTGTTACACAAAATGACTAGAGTTTAGATATATGACATTTTTGTATTGTTTTGTTTTTTGATTTTTATTACTTATGACTGAAAGCATTTTTTTAACTGCTGTTATAAAAATGTCTTTGTTCTGGTTTTGATGCATGATCATTTAGTTGCATCATAGTCTGCCTAAAGAGAGTCTTCTGTAGGCAGAAAACCGAGACCACACTGAAGTAAGTTTAAGACCAGAAATAAGAATGACATGGATGAGTTAGAAAATGATAAAAAAAAAAAAAATAGTTATCACTGAAGAAAATAGGACATGTGACAAGTATGAAAGCAGAAAATAAGAAGAGGATTAAGAGGATTACTAAGCAAAGCTGAGTTTATAAAAGCCTAAAGTAACAAGCAAAACATTGTACAGAATGATAAAAAAAATGACAAAATATATACAGGGATTGGTAGCATTACATTATATTCAGCTTTTGTCTACCCAGAGCTATTCTTCTTCTGCTATTAGTTAATTAACTGTTAACTAATTTCTATTTTGTTTGTAGCATTATCTCTATTGCCAAATTTTATGATTACTCTTTATTTTAAATAAAGCTATTTTGCAATTAACTGAGACTTTCCATAACTTTTGTAAAATACATGAAAACAAAGTCTGCATTAATTATCTTTATATCTCTATAGCAATGTTTTATGATCCAATCCTAATTAGTTTATTGTATGGATGATGAAATTATTATAACATTGCGTTGAGATAAGATTAAATTAGGTTTTAAATTCAGTACATACTATGGTATGGTAGTTATCTAGTTTAAGTATACTTAATGTATCACTTACTTTTCAGATATTTACTGGGACTTATAAATAGTCTAGAGAAGACTGTGATACCAATAGTGTTAATATAGAAATGTTTTAAGCGTTTATTTATGCATAGAAGAGCCGGGGTCTAGGTCAGAGATATGTAGGGCAAGTGGATTCATCAGAGAAGAGTGGGGAGCAGAACAGGCAGATCTACTGAGGGGAGCAGCGGGTGAGACAGGAGAGATCTACTGTGCCATTTGGGTCAGCTCCCAGGCCAGGGGTTAAACTCAGGCCTAAATAACAGGTGATAGCTTGAAAGTGCTGAGATTTTTAACCCCTGTGTCTCCAGAGGTTCTCCCCTAATATAGTGTTTTTGAATGTAAAATATCTTTTCTCAAAATTTTGAGAGACCAGTAGTAGACATTTCATTTCTAAGTGTATGTTTATTCTAGAAAACAATCTAGAATTTTCAAAAAATATTTATAAATGATTTTCTTTATATCTCCCACATTAAGATATTTACACTTCTGAATATTTTGTCTTTTGTTGTTGTTGTTGTTAAGATTTATTTATTCATACAGAATTGGGATACAGGCCAGAGATGCGGAGGGTGAGAGGATTCACCAGAGACAGAGTGGAGAGCAGAACAGGTAGATCAACAAAGTACACTTTGAGGGGAGCAGCGGGCAGGTCAGGAGAGGTCTGCCGTGCCATATGAATCTCCTCCGGGGCAGGCAGGGATTGAACTCATGCAGAAGTGGCTTTAGCTTCTTAGTGCTGTGCTTTAACCCGCTGTGCCACCAGGGAGGGCCATATTTTATGTCTTTTATGATTTCCAGAGTTAGTCTTGTAACATTTAAGGAAGATGACTGTCTCTCTACCATCCCCTCCTCCTCCCTGAGTGTCTCAGATCAGTGGTCAGCTTTCCAGATCAGTCTTAAAAGTTTGTCTTGTCTACCCCCTTTATTTGGTTTCTCTAGATTCCACCCATATAAGTGGAAAATACTGACATGTTTCTGTCGCCTTCTGGCCTTTGCATCTCATCTGTATTGTTATTTGTGATTGTTGCTCAAAGTTTTACCCAAATCTAAAAGATGTTTTGCTCCTAAAAGACATTACAAAATAATAGAGTATTTAACACAATATCAAGTTTCATTTGACTTTTACATGGTTCTAGTTAAATTTCACAATCTGAGTTGGTATGCTGCACTTTCTTTAGGCTAAGCAGATTTTTAGTCCATGGCGCCTGATGTTCACAGTACATTTTTAAAATATTTGAAAATATGATTGCATGATGAATATGATTTTTTCTCATTTTATTTGACTGTTATTAAACAGACTTTTGTTAATTTTTTCACAGTAAAGAATTTCTCCCGTCAGGTGCTTAACCGTAGTTTTCCCACCATTGAAGCGCTCACAGCCCTCCATCACTGCACTCTCCTCCTTCCCTGTTAACCACTCTGCCTCTCTACCTGCCAGAATGTCTCAGATCATTGGTCAGCTTTCAAGGTTTGTCTTTGTCTAACCTTTTATTTGGGTTCTCTAGATTTCACATATATAAGTGAAAAAACTGTTATTTGCCTTTCTCCTTCTGGACTTCACGTCACAACTGTATTAAGTTATGTGTGATTGTTGCTCAAGTTTTACCCAAATCTATACATTTATTTCTTGTGCTGTCCTCCATTCAGGTCCTTGTGTTTTAACTAAGTGAGCACGACAAACTCCTGGTCTGATTTCCTGGCATTAAATCACTCAGTTTATGTATTTTTCATAATTTTCAAAATGGAAAAGATTTAAGCAAGTATCATAATAGTGAAGCTGTTTGTGTGTGATATTTTAGACATGATAATCGATACAGATTTATCTGATGTGGTGGCATTTGAACAAAGATCCATAAAATAAACAGAAATATAATATGCACATATCCACAGATATGATATGACACCTATTACGTAACTTTTTAAATCAGAAAATAGTATACATGTTCCTTAAAATATTAAAAATAAATCTACCGGCCCTCCCTGGTGGCGCAGCGGGTTAAAGCACAGCACTGAGAATCTGAAGCCACTTCCGCATGAGTTCGATTCCCGCCTGCCGCCTTCCCCGGGAGGAGACCACATGGCGAGCCAGACCTCTCCTGACCCGCCCGCTGCTCCCCTCAGCAGTGTACTTCGTCGATCTGCCTGTTCTGCTCCCCACTCTGTCTCTGGTGAAGCCTCTCACCGCCCCTGAGCCTCTGGCCTGTACCCCAGTTCTCTATGAATAAATAAATCTTTAAAAATAAATAAATAAATAAATAAATCTACCACATGGTCCAGTAATTCCACTTCTAGGTTTCTACAGAAAGCATGTGAAAACACTAATCTGATGTGATAGGCATATTCTGCTCTCTGCCAGATAGTCACAATAGTCAAGTTATGGAAACAACCTAAATGCCCAAAAACAGATGAGTTGATTAGGAAGATAGACAGATGGATTACTACTCAGCTGTAGAAAAGATAGACTTGTTATCTGTGACAACATGAATGGAAAATGAAAAAAATCATGGCAGCAGAAATAGAGACATTATATATTCTTTCTCCACTAATGGATTAAGTTATTTTATTTAGTATTGATCACATTACTTTCCCAGCCTCATACCCCCCAAAAATCAAATTAAGTAAAGGTGGGAAGAAATTTACTCTTTTGTCTAGCTTTGTATCCCAGGATTTAATACAGTGTGAACCATAGTAAGCACTCAATAAACACAGAATGAATAAGTAGTAGCAGTAGCTGTAGTATAGTAATATTACTGTAGTGGTAGTGGTGCTGATGGTAGCGGTACTAGATGTCATAGTGACAATAGCAGCAGCATCAGTACCAATAACAGTTTGTACCAGGCATTGTTGTGTCAAGAGTTTTAAAGACATCATTTTGCTCATCTTCATTACAACCTGTAAGATAGGACATTTTTTCCCCCCACATTTTAGAGATTAGGAAGCAGGTACAGAGTTCATCCAGGTATCAATTGGTAAGACCTGGATGAAAGTAAAGGAAACCTTATTTAAATCGTAATTGTAACCCCTCCCTAATGCAATTTACTGCTTCATAGTTGACACTTGTTAACCTTTCTCTACAGAGTAAGAATCATGCTTTCTTATGAAGGGTGTTAGGTCTTGCTAACATGTCAGACTCCTATAAACCCTTTATATTCATTTCCCAAGGCTATTTATTTCAATGAACTTGAAATTCAGTACAAATATATTATTCTATACATATAGGGACTGGAGGCCAAAATCAAGGTGCTGCCAGTGCATGGTCCCTGAGATGTATTAGAAAAGATTCTGCATACATCTTACAGCTTCTGTGTTATGGCAAGCATATAGCATATTTCCAAGTAAAGTCACATTCAGAAGTTCTGAAAGGGCATGCATTTACTGGGGGGCTAATGGGATTGAATCCATAAAACCAAAGATTTTAGGAACTGTGCGTTAGACTTTTTAAACCAGTCCACTTACCTGCCAGTGAGGATTAAACTTCTTATGGAGAAATAGTCAAAACTCATCAGCTACAAATCATTACAGTATCACTTAAATTTCCATGCTATTGTGTACTATCTATATTAAGTATATTCATTTCTATTGACTCTGAGATTAAGATTGACACTACCAACAAGGAAAGTTAAGATCTCAAATAAGAATCTATAATTTGATAATATACATTTTCTTTGTGGTACTTCCATTCTTTAACAATGAGACTCTTGTGTCATAAAAACTCTTCAGCTGGTCCTCCCAGGTGGCACAGTGGGTTAAAGCACAACACTAAGAAGCTAAAGCCACTTCAGCATGAGTTCCATCCCCGCCTGCCCCTGAGGTGACCACATGGCATGGCAGACCTCTCCTGACCCGCCCGCTGCTCCCCTCAGCAGTGTACTTCGTAGATCTGGCTGTTCTGTTCCCCACTCTGTCTCTGGTGAAGCCTCTTGCTGCCCCTGAGCTTCTGGCCTGTACCCCAGTTCTGTATGCACAAATAAATAAATCTTTAAAAAAAAAAACCTCTTCAGCTATAGGGCCCTCCCTGGTGGCGCAGTGGGTTGAAGCACAGCACCAAGAAGCTAAAGCCGCTTTATCATGAGTTCAATCCCCTGCCCCAGAGGTGATCCACATGGCATGGCAGACCTCTCCTCAGGTGAATCACCTCACCCTCCGCATCTCTGGCCTGTACCCCAGTTCTGTATGCATAAATAAATAAATCTTAAAAACAAACACAACTCTTTAGCTATAAGGTCAATAACATGTTAGATTATTTTCTTTTTAAAGATTTATTTATTTATGCATACAAAACTGGGGTACAGGCCAGAGGTGAAGTAGCAGTGAGAGGATTCACCAGAGACAGAGTGGGGTGCAGAACAGGTCTACCGACAAGTACACTGCTGAAGGGAACAGCGGGCAGGTCAGGAGAGGTCTGTTGCACCATGTGGGTCACCTCTGGAGTGGGGATCGAACTCATGCTGAAGTGGCCGTAGCATCATAGTACTGTACTTTAACCCTCTGCGCCACCAAGGAGGCCCTGAGATTATTTTCTTTTTAACTTATCTAGTATGAAAAGGGAAAATTGTCAAAGGCCACTATAAAAACTGAATCATAAATCCTGAAAGATAAGAAAATGCTGAAACTAGAGCATGCCCAGAAGACATGTTGATCTTAGATCAAACACAAATTTTGTTTTAATTACTGGAGTAAATACAAGAGGTAAATGCATAGGCCCTTTAAAGATGGGGGATATTTACCAAAACCTGTGGGAAAAATGCACCTAGAATTCTCTACAACTCAGCTAAAGAAGAAAGTATAACATTCTTTGCCATGGCAGCAAAAATTATCACATTATTTTGTAGTTTCTCTTCCAAGAAGTAAAATCTTTACCCACCCTTTGAATCTGGCTGGCATTATAGCCTGCTTTCACAGGGAGAATGTAACAGAACACAAACCTGGGCCTCCAAACCCTTGTATCTACCTTTCTTGTATCATTTGGAACACAAAACTGTCACCAAAGGAGCCCAAGCTAGTATTCTCGAGGTGTGTGGAAGAGAATCACTTAGTCTCTAATCATCTGTCTACCAACCTCCAGACACACTAGTAAGACCTGTCTGTCTGTCCAACATCCAATCCTCCACTTGACTGTAGAAGGACATGTGACAGCCTGTATATAGCAGGACTATATAGTAGAACCTACCTCCTACTGTGAGAATATAAGCTGTTTTAAACCATTAAGTTTTGGAATTTAGTAGGCAGGAACAACAGATATGATATTATTAGGGCTCTTCTTTTAAAACAAATCCTCCATTTGATGCAAGTTTTTAATTGAAGGCTTTCATTACTTTTGATTTTGCTTGCATGAGAATGGTATTTGTATGGAAAGCTACCCATATTGTTCATAAGTGGTTCCGGTTGCTGTTAAAGTATTACTAGTAGTTTGTGTTAATTTTCTAAACATCCATGTAACTGAAAAAATAACTCCATATATTATAGCTGTTATCTAGTTCTGGAATTTTTTTTTAGAACTTGTGGTTTTAGGCCCTCCCTGGTGGTGCAGCGCATTAAAGCACAGCACTAAGAAGCTAAAGCCACATCAGCATGAGTTCAGTCCCCACCCTAGAGGTAACCCACATGGTGCTGCAGACTTCTCCTGACCCGATCATTGCTCCCCTCAGCAGTGTACTTTGTCAGTTGGCCTGTTCTTCCCCAGTTTGTCTCTGGTGAATCTTCTCACTGCCCCTATACCTCTCACCTATACCCCAGTTCTGTATGCATAAATAAACAAATCTTTAAAAAATATATTAAAAAAGAACTTGTAGTTTCAGTAATATAGTAAGTTTACTATATCATGTAAAATTAAGCATAATATTTTAAGAAGATTTTATGTCACAAAAGATGATGGGTAATAAAAAATAATACCCCATGAAAATTGATGATCACAATTAGCCCTGATGACATATGCTATTATATATTCATATGAATGCACTTATAGATGGATAGACAAACAAGGATTTATAATTACAAATAGCACATTACAATGGATTTAATGGACATACAATTTTTGAGAAGCCACCAAACTATCTAAGAACACTGACTTCACCAAGTAACATTGATGTATGTTCAAATAATCACAGCAAAATCAAAACTGACAAAATACATTTAAAAATAAAAACTGAATAAATCTAAGTATTGTTCATTTTGCTGACTGGATAAATTGTAATACAAAATGAAATATTAAGAGAGAAATAAGTGAGATTGAAGCTCTCCCTTTCCCGGACAAACACAATCTAGGAAGATTTAAAGAAAGATTCCCAGGGTGTCCCATCACTGAAGAATATGGATCACCTTTTAGACAGTTCCATTAGAGAGCTGGAAAATAAAAATAAGTAGTTGATATGTCTGAGCTAAATAGTACAACAAATAGTCTCAAAATAGATGTCTGTTGTCAAGCATGGTCTGAAAGAAAGCAGGACTTGATAAAGCAAGGAACAAGGATAGTAAAGAATAGAGCTAACCCATGTAGTTTAATGACTGGCGATGCCCTAGAACCCATAAAATAAGACAAACTTGAAATGGGATAAGCTACCTCTTGGAAAGATTCCAAGAATATGAATGTTAAGCTTGAAATAAGACTGTATATAACTATATATATATATAAATATCTATATGTGTGTATATATTAAATGGAATTTTGTTATAAGAATTGTACTAGATATAGATGTAATATATACAGTATACTATATATGATACCTGATTTACAATTCAGGTTGCAGATTGGGATTTATATACATACATGCATACATACATATAAATAGCTATATATATAATATATTATATATATAAGAAAAATTAGTCACAGAATACGGTATACAGTATTTTTGTATTTAATAATTGTCTTGGTTTCAAAATAGTGAAACAACAAGAAAGGAATCTAAATCCCTAAATTATTCACTCATTGGAGAAATATACCAGGGAAGAATGCCTGATTTAACTGACCTCGAAGTGAACAGGGAAAAATGCTGTATCATAGGTTAATGACATTTTGGAGTTGAAAACATTTACCCTATCTTACATGTAATTTAATTAAGTCAAAAATTAATTGTTTATCCATGTGAGAGTTCATCATGAAATGCAGTTATCTCCTGATTCCTTATATTTTTCAATATTTCGAGACTTGTTTCCATCAAGGGAAAAGGAGAGAAGAAAGTGTAGAAGGAAGACCAAATTTTGCTTTTTGGTGGAGATAGTGGGGGGCACAGCAGGGTTGGATAGACTTTTATTACTGCTGTACATACTTCTTTAGCTGAAGTCTTATCATATAGTCTTAATGCAAATGCACATTAAGAACTGAACCAAAGCAAAGGAATCAGGTCTGATGAAGAACTAGCTGTTCTTCATCAAAGCTACTATAGCTTCTTACCACACTTTAAAAATATGAAGTAATTTGCTATAGAGAGAATTCTACCTATGTGTGATTTAAATATGAATCAGAATATAGCGTAATCATATAGTTAATTTAGTTCAGGTTGATATCAAGGTCTATAAATTTAAAAAGGTATGTGTTGATTTAAGAGCAGATAGGAAGACATTTCTCATAGAGAAGGAACCTGCATATATATAAATGTATAGTGAGGTCATAAAATCTCAGGGAGTTTTTAGAAATAAGAGTCATGTGGGAAGATTTAGGTGTAGGTTTTCCTAAGGGAGGAGGAAGGAGAAGAATATGAGCCAGCTGACCTTGAGTAATCTCCACTGGCCATATAAGTCTGTGACATTTCTATTAACTCTAAATTTTATCCTGTTGGTGTGGTATCATATACACTATATAACTTATGTAAAAAATGTTCAGAAACTTTATGACCATTTATGAGAATTTCTTTTAGTAAACAGTTTTATAAACTCAAAATTATTTTTGCAGTTACCTGAGTGATATCATCTTCAGCTATGAAGGGTCTCCCTTGCCTTGGTCTCTTCATGCAAAATTGTGAAGTGTTGAACCTCCCTGGTGGCTCAAGGGGTTAAGATGTAGCACAGTGAAGCTGTCTGCAGCCACTGCAGCACAAGTTCCATCTCCAGCCAGGGAGGGGACCTAGATGGCATGGCAGAACTTTCCTGTCCTGCCACCTGCTCCCCTCAGCAGTGTATTTCAGTCAGTCTGCCTATTCTACTCCACACTCTATCTCTGGTGAATCCTCTCACTCCCCATATCTCTGACATACATCCCCAGTCTGGTATGCATAAATAATAAATCTTTTTAAAAAATTCTAAAATGCCTTTAATGAGATCACTCTGTCCAACACTTAAATCCTATAAATATTAGGAATAAGTTTGTCAAAGTGATTTAAAAACAAATCCTAATATATATTCTGATATATATTACTGTTGATAAATTTTAAGGCAACATTGATTTAATGACAATTCAACAAGGACTTAAACTGTATTAGTGAGATGTACTTTAAATAAGAAAATTAGAGTAGGAACAGTGTTACTGTATAAAGGTTATAATTTGAATTTTTTATTTGGATTTAGATAAATCCATAAGACAAAACCCTCTCTCTACAATGCTAATAGTTTTTTCTTTAACACTAAAGTAGTCTTTTTAAGAAAATCAATCAAATGATAGCATAGTTTGTAAAGCAATGTAGGCTAATTGATAGAAAATTCTTGATATACCAATTGGAAAAAATCACTAACTATAATTACCAACTTCCAAAACAAAATGAAACCACTGCCATTTAAAAAGTGGAGTTAAAAAGACATAATTCATTGTACTTGCTATTTATTAAGCTTCTATTCTGTGGTTTCACAAAATTTAAATTAAAAACTGCATAAATTATGCACATTCTATAACTAGTGCCTTTTAAACAAACTCAGGAATAAATACTGCACATTCTTTTAGAAAAGGAAAATATATTCACTAAATATTTTGTACCCAATTCACAGTGAGTGGGTAATTCAGATTTATACTGAAGATTTTTCAGACTGTAATTCTAGCTACTGTGCTGGTGTTGGTAACTGCATAATCAAACTCTAATATTCCTAATTTATAACCAAATGTAGATTTTAAAACAGGTAATAGTGGTTATTTTAATTAAAAGAATTTGTAATAACAGGGCAGTTGTTGTTGAGACTTGCAATTACCTAGGTAATAAACAGGATTCAAATTTATATTAGTGGATTTTTTTTTTCATGTTATCCTCACATGATATATTATTTTGTTAAAACTTTTAAGACTCAACCAATATTTAGCTATAAGAAATTTACTGTCTTAATACTATAAAGAAGTGTTAAATATGTCACCAAAAATGGGGGATCTAATTTATGCTATAAAATCTCTATCATACAACCCATCTGGTGGCAAGGATGAAAAATTCATGAATTAGGGGCCCTCCCTGTTGGTGCAGTGTGTTAAAACACAGCCCTATGAAGGTAGCCACAATAGCTTCAGCACGAGTTCAATCCCCCAGCCAGGGAAATGACCCACATGGCACAGCAGACTTGTCTTACCCACTGCTCTACTCAGCAATGTGTTTTGTCAGTCTGCCTGTTCTACTCCCCACTCTATCTCTGTCTGTGGTGCATCCTCTCAATACTCCTGCACCTTTGGCCTATACCCCAGTTCTGCATGCATCAATAAATCAGTCTTTAAGAAAGAAAAAAAAAATCATGAATAAACTTGAAGAAGTGCTCCAGCCTCTACAAGTATATTCACAAGTAAAAGTGTATTCTCTTCAGTAAATTAACAGTCAGTTTACACTGTAAGCATAAGCAAAATAATCACACAAATTTTCAGGAAAATGTGATTTTGGAATATAGTATATATTTTTATATTTCAGAATTTTTCAGAGGATGTGATAATCTTCAAAGATTTTGGAAGGAAAAGTTTCCAATATAAGTGTGTTATTGCACATAAAGAGAATGATCTGTCTTTTTTTTTTTTAAGATTTATTTATTTATGCATACAAAACTGGGGTACAGGTCAGAGGTGCAGGGGCAGTGAGAGGCTTCACCAGAGACAGAGAGGGGAGCAGAACAGGTCAACTGACGAAGTACACTGCTGAGGGGATCAGCAGCCAGGTCATGAGAGGTCTGCCTCACCATATAGGTCACTTCTGGGGCAGGTGGGGATTGAAATCATGCAGAAGTGGGTTTAGCTTCTTAGTGCTGTGCTTCAACTGGCTACACCACCAGGGAGGGCCCTGATCTCACTGTTTTAATTCTGATGTTCATATATAGAGATATTCACTATTGCTTTCATATTCAGATTCCCATGGATAGTGATATAAAGTATATTTTAACAACTGATATTAAAGAACTATCTTCCCAAAGCAATTAGAATAACTAATTCTTCCTCTGTAAAGAAAAGATGAGTGATCTTCCAACAGTAAATCTTGTTCCTAACATTTTAGACATTTACTTTGAAAACTTTATAAACATGAATGCACAGTCATTGATGAGTAATTATTTATAGAAATGAATTAAGTGGGAATTATAGTTAAGTAGGGCCATCAGTTAGTACATTTTTTTTTCTGTATTTGTTTTAATAGGAAGGGTCAAGTAAGTGATTCAAAGATAGTAAATTAAGAAAGAAAAGATCCTATTTCTGGTTTGTATCTTTGGATCAGCACATATTCTGCCTTCACTTCTATTTTTTTCATTTGTTCTAGAATGTATTGGACAAATGTTTTCTCTGTGGAGATGAAGCTTGGATCCTAACAAAGTAAAGGAGACAGAAATTAGTTGTGAATAACATTTGTTGGGTACCTAACAAAGTAAAGAAGACAGAAATTAGTTGTGAATAAAGTTAAGAGACAGAATGGTATATTGAAAACATTGTGGAAAAAGAGCCTCCCTGTTGGCACAAGAGTTTGTTAAAGTGCAGAACTATAAGACATCCACACAGTCACTGCAGCACAAAGTTGGATCCCCAACCAAGGAGGTGACCCACATGGTGCAGCAGACCTCTCCTCTCTTTCTCTCTACTCCCCTCAGCAGTGTATTTTGGTCAGTCTGCAGTTCTGTTCCCCACTCTGTCTCTGGTGAATCCTCTCACCCCCTGAGCCCCAGTTCTTATTTGCATAAATGATTTTTTAAAGATTTATTCACTTATGCATATGCGGGGGACCTTGACCAGCAAGGCCGGAGAGTTGGGGCCCCAGGTCCGGCGAACAAAAGAACCAGTCACATGCGTGTAGCAGAACAAAGAAAGAGCTCTTTATTTTGTTTTTAATCTCAGTTTATATATAATACAAGAGGTGGGGGATGCAGAAGTCGGGAAGGGAGAAGGCCAATGGACAATAGACATGCAGCAATGTTTTGGTAGCAGTTGGTCTCGCGAGGGGTGAAAGTGGGCGAGAAAAGAAAGAGGAAAAGGAAAAGGTGGGGGCAGGGAGTTCTTCCCACATGCCTTTTGCAACCCGGATGTTTTTCTCTATCCGGACTCCATTTCACCTTTTTATGGCTGCTGACAGAAGCCAGATGCCGGCCTCGGTCCCCAACATGCATACAGGCCAGAGGTGCAGGGGTGGTGAGAGTATTCAGCAGTGACATAGTGGGGAGCAGAACAGGCAGACCGATGAAGTACACCACTGAGGGGAGGAGCAGGGGAGATAGGAGAGGTCTGCACTATGTGGGTCAGCTCCCAGGCAGGGGACCGAACTCCAGCTGCAATGGTAGGAGCTGTTGCTAGCTACACAGTGCTGCACCTCAACCCTTTGCACCATCAGGGAGGACCTTATAAATAAATCTTTTTTAAAAAAAGAAAACACTGTGGTAGATAAAAAGTAATTGTACTATATTATCTTTAAAATCATATTTTTTAATATAATATCACAGAGATTCTTGTTTCTAGTGCTTTATACTAACTGTATGGGGCATAGGAAAGGCGTGCTGAATACATATGAGCTATAACTTTGTATACATTTTAGATGTAGGGTATGTGAATTTGTTGTGATGTCTCTTGTAATATGATTGTCATTCTAATGATAGCAGTAACATATGCAATCATAGTACAGTATTATTGTCTATATCCATTGTACTTTATGTTAAATACATAGCCTTTTTACTTTTCATTACTATTTTGTACACTTACCAGTCTATGCCGCTTGCTCTTCATCCCCTGGTAACTACAATCTTATTTTGCTTATTTTTTTTTTTTTTTTAAAGATTCATTTATTTGTGCATACAGAACTGGGGTGCACGCCAGAGGTGCAAGGGGTGAGGGGGTACAGGCCAGAGACTCAGGGGCGGCGAAAGACTTCACCAGAGACAGAGTGGGGAGCAGAACAGGCCGATCGATGAAGTACACTGCTGAGAGGAGCAGTGGGCAGGTAGGGCAGGTCTGTCACACCGTGTGGTCACCTCTGGGGCAGGCAGGAATTGAACTCATGCTGAAGTGGTTTCAGCTTCTTAGTGCAGTGCTTTAACTCGCTGTGCCACCAGGGAGGGCCTTATTCTGCTTTTTTACAGGTTTGGCTGTTTTAGATTCCACACTTAAGTGATATCATACATTATTTGTCTTTCTCTGACTTATCTGGTTATGTAAAATATTCTGTCATATCTGTGTTGTCACAAATGGTAGGATACCTTCACTTCTTGTGACTGAATAGTATCTATTGAATGTGCCCCATAATTTTTATATATTCATCCATTCATAGGCATCTGTTTTTCTCCTTCTGAGTTATTTTACTCAGCATAATCCCTTCCATCCATGTGGCAAATTGGTTAAGATTCCCCTCCCCATTTTTAATGTAGCTCATTAGTTTTCAGTTGTGTGCATTTAACAAATTTTTATTCACTCACCTTTCCTTGGGCACAAAGGTTGCTTCTTAGTTTGACTCATGAATAGTACTGCAATGAACATAATGTTGCATATAGCCCTTTCAATTGGTAATTTTGCTTTCTTCAAATAGGTACTAAGAATGGAATTTTCGGGTTATGTGATAGATCTATTTTTAATATTTTGAGGAATCTCCACAGGATTGTCCTAGTCTATATACATACCAACAGTGTCTATTACCTTTTCTCCATACTCTCAGCAGCATCTCTTGTTTCTGGTCTTTGTTTCTATTTCTGTCATTCTAGTGAAATGAGGAGGAATCTAATTGTGGTTTTGACTTGCATTCACTTGAGTTAAATGATCAGATGTTTTCATATGCATGTTGCCCATCTGTATGTTTTATTTGGAGAACTGTCTAGTTAGCTCTTCTGGCAATTTTTTGGAGGGGGTTATTTCTTTTATTTTTCTTGAATTGTATGAGGTCTTTGTAGATTTTGCATATAAGCCCATTATGAGATGTTTGATGTGAAAATATTTTATCCCACTCAGTAGGATGCCTTTTAGATTTAATGATAGCTTCATTTTGCTATGTAGAAATAAACTTTTTAGATTGATGTAGTCCCATCCCACTTAATTATTTTGCTTTCCCTTAGTGTTGGAGTCTAGTATCCCAAATAACACTGAAACCAGTGTTAAAAAGTAATTTACTTGAGTTTTATTCTCTATATTTGTGGATTAAGGCCTAACATAAAAGTCGTTAATTTATTTTTATTTATTTTATGTGTATCATGTAATACACTGGTCTAGTTTCATTTTTTGCATCTGACTGTCAGATTTTTAGCACATTTTTCTTAAGAGATTTTCATTTCTCCATTCTGTACTCTTGGCTTCATTATCAAAAATCAACTGTTCGTATGAATGCTGGTTTACTTCAGAATCTCAAACAAACAAAATAAGAGGACCTATTGCTATTCTGTTTTATTTATTAAAAAGATTTATTTATTTATGCATACAGAACTGGCCAGAGGTGTAGGGGCGGTGAGAGAAAGACTGGGGAGCAGAACAGGCAGGTGGACAAAGTACACTGCTGAGGGGAGCAGCGGGCCGGTCAGGAGAGATGTGCCATCTGGATCATCTCTGGGTCTGGAATCGAACTCATGCTGAAGTGTCTTTTAGCTTCTTAGTGCTGTGCTTTAATCCTGTGTGCCACCAGGGAGGGCCCTGATGGTTCTATTTTATAGACCTTTTTACAATAGAGACGATTCTTTATTGGTATTGTTTGCCTATGGAATTTATCTCAGCACAGCCAGTCTGTACACACAGCTCAGACAAATATTAAAGGAAACATTATTTAAAAATATATCCTGTACAAATATAGAATTAAAATTAAATGGAAACTAGTTTAGTGAAAACATATTTCCTGTCAGAGAGAATTTTGAATCCATATGGATATTAAAATTAATTGCTTATTTTCATTCTGCAGATTAAGCAACAAAAGGCATCCTTTGAAAGTACCAACAAAGATGAGGTTGATTTGACTGTGATTTCCCTATATAAATCATTCTGCCATAGGGAATATCTTCTTACACACAGAATCTCAGTATGTTTAAGATATCTATCAGTGATGATCATTATGTTAGAAGAAAATTATGTTTCTTAATAAATGAGAAACAGTTTTAGGAAAGTAAATATTTTTCATATTATGTATTTCTAAGCCATTTAAATGAACAAATACATATAGATATCTTTTCAAATTTGCTTTTATATGAGTTGTTTCATACAACATTTTTACTTATAAATTATCATATATTATCATACATGTAAGGTAAAAATGCTTTTACACAAAATTTATATACATATGTAAAAAAAATAAAATGATGCTAACATGCCCTATGGTGTCAATAGCAAAGTTTTTTATACTAAGGGAAAGTTTTTATCCTCTCCCCTCTTTTCCTTCCACCCTCCTTTTAATTATCAATAAACTATGATGAAGATGTTATATAATTCTCTGTTTGAAATAGATTCTGTGAAAAGCTGCTTCAGTGTTTTTTTTGTTTGTTTGTTTTTGTTTGTTTTAAAGATTTATTTATTTGTGCATACAGAACTGGGGTACAGGCCAGAGGCTCAGGGGCGGTGAGAGGCTTCACCAGAGACAGAGTGGGGAACAGAACAGGCAGATCGACGAAGTACACTGCTGAGGGGAGCAGCGGGCGGGTCAGGAGAGGTCCGCCACACCATGTGGTCACCTCCGGGGCAGGTGGGAATCGAACTCATGCGGAAGCGGCTTTAGATTCTCAGTGCTGTGCTTTAACCCGCTGCGCCACCAGGGAGGGCCTCTGCTTCAGTGTTTTTACTGAGCTTAGGTACATGTGAACTTTTCTTAATGACTAAAGACATTTTTAGAGGCTAATTCAGTAACCAGAATTAATATCTCCTAGTAAACACTAGGAGATATTATGTAATTTTCCAATCTTATAGCATTCATACATATGGAATCTGAGATTGATTATAAAAATAGAAATACATGCTTATTTTCAAGAAAATATCTACTATATTCCTTAAGATTATTTGATATAACATTTTCAGTATTTGTCCTGTTTAGGAAGACATTAAGAATGAAAGTGCATTGAATTTGAGAGTGGAAAACCTGGATTATAATCTTCTGCCATTAACATCAGTATGATTTATAGAATCTGTGTTGAAGGTTCCACTTTGCCCTCTGGAAATGAGGCAGTAGAGAGCATTGACAACTGCACATTATTATTAAGATCAAAACTCATGACTTTGGAGTCAAGGTGCAGCTCTAGATAATCATCAAAATCCATATACAGTGTTTCATCTACATATATATTTTATCCTTTGCAAACCAATAGGGTGTCATCTAGTTATAAAATGTCTCATGGGGCTTGAAAGAGTCTTTAATAAAGTATAATTTTGATATGAGTATTTCACTTTTTATGTCTTATTCAACAGTCTAATTTTTAATTTGGTATCTGTAAATTTTGCATAATATATGTACTAACAGATGCCAAATGGTTGCCATGTATTTTGATATTTGCTTTGTCTAAAATTCATTTTTTGGATTTTAACCTTCTTCTTTTGTTGTTCATATTGCTCAGGTATTTCACCTTCTATCTTATTCACTGTTAGATGAACTTTTAGAATTAATGTGATATTCTAAATATTACAAGTGTTCAATAAATACTTGTTAAATGAATAAGAAAGTGTTAAAGTGATTAGATGGATGATTAAATCTTCCTAAAGATGGCAAAAAAAAAATTAGTTCTATTATCTGTCAACATAAAACTTAAAACACTGGATGAATTT
>NW_004567102.1:23845323-23847107 GCF_000260355.1 Condylura cristata
CCTCTGCCTGCCCATACTACTAAGAAAAGATAAATGGAAACAGAACATGTTCTTTTTGCTGCTGTCCTATTTCTGACCACAAAGACTGTCACAGTGCTCTATTAACATTGTGAATTTTTTTCTTCAGCCAAAGTGACAAGATTGCTATTTTTAAAATAAATTCTATCTTTTTGTTATAGGCACGATTAATGATTAAAGGTTTCAGCATTTGAAATTACTAAACCATTGTCTAAGTGTATAGGCGAACTTAAAGTTGACTTATTGCAATAAATAGAAAAAGTAGGAATTTAACCTCATCTGTCTACTCAGAATTTACAGGGATGATATGATGGGTCATAATAACAGTCAGGGGTTATTCTTTTTCTACTTTCAGTAGAAATTACTTTTATAGTACAGACAAGTGCATTATCTCAAGACCAACTCGTAAGTAGAAAGAAGAATCTAAGTAAAGACTATTATCCCTTCAGTCTCACTTTATAGGAAACATGTAAATATGTCTATTTTTCTTTTGATATGCTTTTGTTTCATAAATGAGAATAACAACAAAATTAGGATCTTGCTAGTACATTAATTATTCTTTGAATAAAATAAATTTTAACTTTTCTGGTAGGAGATGTAGAGGCCATATAATTCCCTGAGTGGCATACTAAGTAACTAATAATAACATTTAACCACATTATATAAACGTCAAAATAATTTTTGAATTAAAAGTAGGGAAATTATGATATTTTAAAAACAAAATAAAGTTAAACCTTTATTTAAAATGTCACTATTCTTACTCAAATTGAAGATCAATATCAAATTGTGATGCAGATTTTAATTATGCAGTGGACATATATAATCTGGTTGTATTATATATATATAACTTCATCAGCCTAATTTTTCTGTGTTGATTTAGGAAAGCTCATAATTTTGTATAAAATGCCTGAAAACATTAGTTTTACTTAAAGGTGATAATCCCAAATGACTGAAATATGATAAAAAATCTGAAAGAGCATAAGCATATACAGAATCCTTTAAAACAATAATCCTTTAAAACAATTGAGCACTAAATGAAAATATTGCTTTGAAGCATAACTTGAAATTAATAAATTGCATTATTATTGTTGACACAGCAAGAGGATTAAGGAGGCATCTAGGGATAACTTCTGCTTATACCAAGTCTCCCCTCCCAACTTAAGTCAACAATTTAAAATGATAAGAAATACCTCCTCACAGTCATATATATATTATAGCAACACAAATTTTTGCTTTAAGCTATTGTCCATCTGGTATGTTATAATTCATGTGAGGATTCTTTTTATGTAATCATTCACTCTATAATTCTCTCTATATAACTTATTTAACTTTCAAGGAAGAATAATCAAAATTAGGTTTATGTCTATTTTACTTGCTACTGAGCTGTTCTATGAATTTCTTGACCAATAGAAAGTAGGAGAAAGGGATGCTGTACATTCTGGAGAGCTAGGGCCTAAGCCACTTTACAATTTCTATAGTAACACAATTGGATGATTTCCCTGTAGCCACAGCATTATGAAAAATGATTAGAATATATATATATATATTGGAATGAGAGGACCCAGCTGTCCCAGCCTAGCCACTTCTGTGCTCACGCACAAACTTAATGCAGCAGCATTAAAGAAGCCAGCATAGGGTGACTGCTTTCCTGTCTACACAAATGTTTGAATGGTTTCCTGACATGTGGGTTTGGCACTTGCAAATAATTCTTGCTTTGTCTTCACATGGCCTATTTTATTGTAATTGTTTTAGATAAAGGAAAATCT
>NW_004567102.1:23847992-23892212 GCF_000260355.1 Condylura cristata
AATGCCTTAACAAATACAGTCTAACTCCTTAGATTTTAAGTTTTACTTTTATTTTCAAAGCTTTGTGAAGTCTGTCCCATTCATGTCCAAAAAATAGGAGTTACAGAATTATGTAATAGGCCTGAAATGCTTCAGCCTGGAAGAGAGTTTAACAGAGTTGAAAATACTGAGTGGACAGTGACTTTTCCACGTATTTTTTTTTCAAATTTTAATAGACTATATCCATCAAGATATTTGCAAATCATTGAAGACAAAATGCAGAAAAAATTTAAAATACTTTAACACAAATAGTTTTATTTTGTAATTAATAATATATGATACAGCTTAAGTCAACTGTCCATAAATACAGTTGATAAACAGCAGCAATGTTTTACTGGTTTATATTTATATGTATATTTATATTGTATTCTGTGTCATCTGCTATTAGTACTAAAATATTAAGTTTATTATGAGACAGGAAAATGACACTTCAAAGGTTAAGATGTAATTGAATAGTAGTAGTTTAATGTCTTTCTTTAGTTCTACAAAAGCATATTCAATACTGGATATAGTTACTCTGAAGGATATTATTTTTGTGAAAATTAAGTGTGAAAAGACAAAGAGCTGTTGACACACCCCTTTCATTTCTGACTGAGTTATCTGGAAAATTTCTGCCTCCCAGTGTTTGCAAGGTGGAATTCTTACTGATAAGACAGTAGGGCAATGACTGTGGCTGCCTCTTCTGCCAAAAGAAGGAAATACTAGCAGGCCCGGTTTTTGCAAATCCATGACCAGAGGTAGAAGCAGTTAGTGAGGGTGCTTCGAACTGCGTTAAGTGAACCTTCTTTTGATTAATATGTGCTGATTCACAGAAATCATGTATTATTATATGATAATATCATATATTATGCACATATGATACATACATTAGGTAGGCAGAAAATGTTGTGAAAATCCTTAGGAGTTCTTGGCATTCACAGAAAGCCTGTTTTGTTTTTTATTTCTTATAAATATTTATTTATTTATGCATACAGAACTGGGGTATAGACCAGAGTGTGAGAGCTGAGAGGACTCACCAGAGACAGAGTGGGGAGCAGAAAAGGCAGATGTACTGAAATACACTGCTGAAGGGAGTAGTAGCAGTTCAGGAGAGGTCTGACATGCTATGTGGGTCACCTCCCTGGCCGGGGATCAAACCTATGCCTCAGTGGCTGTGACAGCTTCATAGTGCTGTGCTTTAATAACTTGTGCCATGAAGGAGGGCCCCTATGTTGTTTCTAAAATGAAAATTATTGGTAGTGGTTTTACCACTCACCCTCTTATTCACTTAAGTGGTTGTGAAATGCTTTATTTGAGCATATAAGAATAAAATCACCCTGCAGTAAATCTCACGTGTGTTCCTATGTCTGCCTGAAGTTATTTCTACATGATATCCTCATTTCTTTCTTTTTCATCTTCCATATATCTTAAGAGCACTGTGATCATCAAATTCCAAACCAATACAATAGTATCAAGAAAAGTCTAGAAGAACAGATTTTTTTATTATTGTTGTAGGTGATAGTTAAGACAACTCAGACACCATATCAGAAAGTGGACAAAATGTATCAAAATGCACAGCTAAATGATCTCTTTACCAGTGCTACCTACCAATATTTTGTGACTTTCCCTGTGTGGCTATTGCTAAGGATGGTTGTTCAACCAGAGGATTTTGTAGACCAAGAAGACCATCAAACAACCTGTTTGTGTTTACAATTTGTGCTTCTATATATCTGTGTTTATTCCACTTAGACTGGGTATATCCCTCTGGTTAGATTTTCAGTGGAAGTAGTCAACATTTGTAAGATCTGACTTTTAAAAGCATATTACTTTATTATTCTAAAAATAAGTCTTAAAAACAGATATTTCATTGCTAAACAATGATAAATAGGTAAATTGTTTCTATCTCTCCACTATAAAATTTGATGATTCTATTATTCAGAAAAGAATTTAGGGTAGATTGCATGATTACATCTTGAAATAAAAAAATTAACTTTAATACTTTTCTCAATAGGAGGGCTACTAACTTCCTCAGTTCTAATTCATGCCTGCCTATAATTTCAAGTAGACTTTCCATTATCAAAAAAATACTGCTGTGAATTCTTATTACCAGAAGCAATTGAACACCACAAAATGGCCAAAATGTAAATAGGTAACATTAAAGAGTGAAAAATAAACCACTCAAATATTTCAATTCATACATGCTATAAGAGAAATATTCAAATAAATCTTCTCTACAGGAGTCAATAAAATAAACTATTTAAAACATAAAGTAATTGGGAAAAAATATATCCCCTGTTTATGGTCAACACTGTCGTTATACAAAATAGAAAGAGTCTTCAAAGATATATTAAGGCACATGTAAATGCAACATACTGTTTCTAGCGTGACGTAATTAATTTGTGCAACAGGTAGGATATATATAAACTTTATGGCTTCCCTTTATAGGAACCCATTTTTATGTACTCCTATTAAGTTTGTCAGAGAAAAATTTCTGTAGTAAAATATTCTCAAATTATCTATGAAGTTTATGCAGACATTTTAAAAAGCATTGTTTATAAACCAGCTCTACTATATAAATAAATTCCACTGCTTGAATTTTCTGGATTCCTTCCATGAAAACATAACTATAAAATTCCAATTATAATAAAGTGTCTGGAATCCACATCAAAGACTTAACATTCAATCTAGACAACTTATTTCCTTAAAATAAAGCATACATTATTACTGAAACATCCTAAAATACACTGGACAGAAATAAGATTAGGCATTTTCCTCTTTTTCCATTGTGCTAGATAAGTTGAAATTTGCTCATGAAAAACTAAGCGAGTTGGATCTGTTTGTGTTTTATTTTTGATCTCTGACAATCTCTGTCCATTAGCTGATATATTTATTGATATAGTTTTAATAATAATGGCCTTATGTTCAACATCTTCTATTTTTTTTCTTTTTGTTCTCTCATTTTCTATTACCTTTGGTTTTAATCGAGAATTTTATGATTGTGTTTTATCTCATTTAGTGCTAATTATATGTTTTTCATATTTTTATGCATTTGTACTCTATCTGGGTCCAAAGTTAATACTATGTTGCTTTAGCTGTAGGATAGTTACCTTATGGCAAAGCATTCTAATACCTTCTCTCTTGCTCTCCTCCTATTCCTGCTATCTTTCATTTCATTATTATGTGCTATAATCATGCAATGCCATTGGTTTTATAATTTAAGAAGTTATTATGTAGATCAATCAATAACATGAAAAATTAACTTATAATACTTTATCTTTTCTTATATGTATTTTTTATGTAAAAACCAATGTCTTACCTAATTAACACTTCTATTTTCCCCAATATTTTTTTTTTTAATTTTCTTTCAGGAGCTAGGAGATACTTATTAAACCTTCATTCCTGAAGTCTTATTTCTCCATATACCACTCAAACAGCATCAGCTCAGGGTAAGCAGATCTTGCCTTTAACTTGTATTTATATGTTTTTTCACATTTCGGAGTAGTAGTTTGCCTTCCAATCTTGGTTTTCTGATGAGTCCAGGAAAAGTAATTTGTTTTCAGTTTATTGTGTTTTTCTTATTAGAGCAAGGGAAGTCACTAACAAATTGTTTTCATGTGGGATCTGAAACCAGAAATCAAAGTAATGCTTTTCAATACCTCCCCTTATATACTATAAAGTTTGTATTAGTGAACTGTGTCTGTTAAAAGTGTGATTTCCACTTCAATAAAGTAAATTATAATATTCTAATAATCAGTTTGAGAATGACCTTCTTTTATGATATATAAAAGACAAAATTGTTGGAAACTTCCCATAATATCAACTTAATCATTTTTATGTTCATTTCTTACTTGTGGAGAGTCTCCTGTATATATAATTACTCATGCTCTGATGTTTCTTAGTACATTCCCAGTTTATTTACACTCAGGTATATGATATGATAAATTTCAAGATTGTTGCATTCTGAAAGATAAGGTGCAACAGTATGGAAGCATAAAGCAGTGAGAGGAAACATGTCGTGTTCCATTGGGAGATTCATTTTAGTCTTCAACACGATGTTAGAAATGCTTGTAATGGAGGCAAACTCATCCGTACTTTCCTCCCATAGTAATTTGCTTTGGTAGATGCTTTTTATTTTTCAATTTATTAGGTCACTATCTTAATTTATTCATAATTCTACTTTTATTAGTAGAAATTATTAACAAGGATTTTTAATTACACTGAAATAGCAAGCCATTTACTTTCCATAAAGGTGTTATTTAGTAAAAAGATGTCATATTTTTCCATAATATTTACCAATGTGTTCCTTTACAATTTAAAAACAAGCTAAAAGGATTACTAAAGTTATTCTTTAAATTCTGATGTATAAATAAATACCAATTATGAAGCTTACTGATAAACCAGACTGAGTTTTATTAAAAATCAATGAAAAAGTCTTACATTCAGAATAATACAAACAAGTAATACTAGTTATTTGTGTCTTTAAAATATTCTGTTGTCCTTCATTTAACAAGGAAAGGCACATTTTCCATTTTCCTTTAGCTGGGCAAGATAATTTATTTCAAGAAGTATTAAAAAAAAGTTCTCATTATGAATTACTCTGAGACTTTGGACACACACTTTTCTTCAGTTAGGTATCTGGCAAATAAGCATACACACATATGTATGTATTATAAATTTTATAAAATTATATATAATTCTAATTCATTTATATCATACACATACTTATTTTGATAATTGCCTCCATTATTTTCTTCATGGTTTATGTATTAAAATTGTGTAAAGGTGCTAAAGATGATGAGAACATTATATATATCTGCATATGCTATTTTGAGACTGTGACAAGTATGGATACAAAAATAGGTATCAAAAGGTGTCACTGAATCATCTACATTGGATATGAATCCTAGGATTTTCCTTATTTTATATGTTTAAGTCTATATAGCTGCTGTAAACAAACTGTTTCAAGAGAGAACCCCTCATCCACAAAGCCCCTTGGAAGTCATCATAAAGCCCAAGATTGGAATGCAAATTTATCTTTAAAGAAATAAATTGGAAAATGCCCAATTTATTCACATGAGTATTTGAACCCCATCACTGTGGAATTGGTCACTCTGATAAAAGCATAGATTAAAACCTTGAAGATTTAAATAATTTAGTGTTAGCAAATATTCTTGATATGAGTGATCCCAGCATAATGACAAAGTGCTGTGAAATTTGGACTGCAGTATACCCAGTAATAAGAAATATAATTCTCAAATTAATAGAACTTTTATATTAAATTACTTTTTAAAATCTTATCTCAGGAAAGCATGGGGATTATTTCTGGTTAAAAATTAGTCAATGCATAGAAAAAAAAATTCACTTAAATTAGATTGATTGAATGATTTTCCTTTATCATTTAAATACATATTACCTTCATTCTTATTATACATTGCAAATAAAAATTACAAATATTAGAGTGTTTTCAAAGAAAACATATCCAAAAGGGACACCTGTTTTCAATTAGGCTAACAAAGCGCTATCAATAGTATGGTTTATTTAGCTAGAAAATTTGGGAAAAAACATATACATACAGAATCAAAGCAAGTGTTTGAAACTATTTCAAAATATTTACTGAAGAGGAATTTTTATTTTTTGTTGTTTTATTGAAGTTATATAAGAACACTATGTAAGTTGCAAACGTGCATCATTGATTAAAAACAGGTGTATAGAACTAGGTTTTATTCTGGGGAATATGTGAGAGGTTGAGATAAAATATAAAATTGAACTAAAATTATTTTAAAATACTTTTACAAATTTTTATTAGGAGTATTATATAAAAATGTGAAGAACTATGAAAATCCCTTTTAAGCTGAATAAAATAAAATTAAATACAAGAGATAAATATTCTTACATTAAAAATATTGATTGGCCCTCCCTGGTGGCTCAGCGGGTTAAAGCACAGCACTGAGAATCTAAAGCCTCTTCCGCATGAGTTTGATTCCCGCCTGCCCCGGAGGTGACCACATGGCTGGCAGACCTCTCCTGACCCGCCCGCTGCTCCGCTCAGCAGTGTACTTCCTCGATCTGCCTGTTCTGTTCCCCATTCTGTCTCTGGTGAAGCCTCTCGCCGCCCCTGAGCCTCTGGCCTGTACCCCAGTTCTGTATGCACAAATAAATAAATCTTTAAAAAAAATATTGATTGTATATAGTTTTTAAAAGCACAGACGTATCATCTTCTTTTCTAATGTACTTCTTTTCATATAGCATTTATCCAATAAGTAACTTATAAAAAGTCTAGTGATTCCCTTTAACCTGTATACAGTCACCACTCATTTTTGACCATGTAAATACATTCATTGTAGAAGTTGGTACAAAACTGTAAAATAGGAAACAAATGGGAACCAAAGCTATCATGCAATTTAACATAAGAAAAATGATGCTGCGTTATGCTATTATTTTTGTTAATGATGATTGTGTATTGAGAATAGTCAAATAGTTGAATATACAACTTCTAAAATATGCTGTGATTTTAAATGAAGAGTTTGGAATGTCTGACAACCAGAGCAGTCAAACATGACTTTAAGAAAGCAGGTTTTAGTGAATAAATGAATTATTTCTTAGTTAGATGGGAAACATAAGGGAAAGAAATGCTTTGGGAGAAAAAAATATATAGAATAACACTTGAGGCATATGCTACTTTTGAATTTCCTTTTAGATGTGCAAGTGTTGGTGTAAATATGATTGAATATAGAAATCTGGAGGTCAGTAGAAAAAGTGGAGCTATAAAAGTAAATTGTAATTCCAGGACAATGAGAATATATTCAAAGGCGGGGGGCAGATGGCAGTGTAGAAGAGATTCTTAAGCAGGGAAGGGGAAATATCACTATGTTTTAAGGTGAATGGAGGTCTTTTGCAAAGTGAAGTATGCGTTTGACCATTGGCTATGGCATCAATTAGGTCTATGATTGCCACATTTGTTTTAATGGGATTGTAGGATAAATGTTATTTGCATACATCATTATATTTTAAATTCCTGATGACAGTATCAATATTTCTATGGTAGTATTACCTAACGAGGACATTTAAAATGAAAAAAATCACTATGCTAGGCTAATAGCATAGTGGTTTCCAAATAAACAGCTAATGATTTTTTTGGAAAATTGTATTGAGTGATGCCAAGGAGGAATTACAGTTCTTGGTTTTCAAGCTGACTTACTAAGTTGCCAATTTAAGTTGGTCTAAATTACATAGATAACTAGCAGGTGCCAAAATCATTCACTTTTTTCATTTTAAATGTTCTCATTAAATGTTTGTTCTTTTAAACAAGGAAAACATGATAATGCCTTTAGCGGTAACGGACAGAGGTATGATAACTTCTTGGATAATTTGCAAATATGTATTTCACTTTTAGGTAAATTATTTGATTTGAATGAAACCACTTAGTTGAGTTGTACCGGACAAAGAATACTAGGTGTTGTTTTATTTCAAGACCAGTAAATCAAATGAACAATTCAAGATCTTTTATTTTTTCGCTGCTACAACTAGCAAATTCTAGATAAGCTATAGTGCAATATAGATGCCAAACTGATTACACTAGTGATGTAGTAGAAATTACTCTGTAGGCGAACTATCATAAACGTGTGTAAGAACAACAAAATAATACAAAAAAAATTACTGCTAGAAGTCTCATAGTTTGGGGGATATTTGCTACCTACCAGCATGACCTGAACTTTCTGATTGATTCAAATATAAACATTGGTTTTCAGTGCTTGTATATTAAAATGAATATAGCTTTTCCCCCAAGGCAAGATTTTTCTGGAAGTCTGGAACCAGCGTTCACTATGTCAACAGTATGAGAGGGAGGCAGCAACTTGAAGAAGGCTAGTTGAATAGTAGTAGATCTAAATAGCAACTTGAAGAAGGCTAGTTGAATAGTAGTAGATCTAAATAGAAGAGACAATAAGACATTAGAAAAAGAAAAAGGTCAAAAATTTCAAGATAATTAGAAACTGTGTACACATGATGAAAGAGGAATACCTCTAAGGCAGTGATAAATAGGTTTGTAGCAACTCAATTTTATGTATAAACTCTGCTCGTTTCAACTCTTCGGCATTCTCTGAGAAACAGCTGTGGGACAGTTACCTTTCTACGTAGGGTCAAATACATGGGGACAAAATTATTTCTGAAAGTAATTTAAGAAAGCATCAAAGTATGAGCAATTACAATTTAAGTTGTAGTTTTTGTATACCTAAATATTAGTATTACGATAGATACCCATAATGGCTTTGTTTATATAAACTACAACATAATGTATTTGATTCCTATTTATATATATCAAAATATAAAGGATGACTTTATTATACTGACAAGGATAATGATTTAGTTATAATTACTATGCCTTTTCTAGCTTATAATACCTTATAAACATCTAATCTCCACTACATCCCTCTAATTGGTGACATTGCTGTTTAACTTAATAAATTAGATATACACCTCTTTTCATGTGGGAGAAGAAAATAAACTGAATATCAATTTACTCAAATTTAATTTTTTCTCATTATTACTATATCCCTAACATATATTTTTAAGAAATAGTTTTATAATAGAAAGTGAATATGATCCATAAGAGCCTAGAATTTCAGAATTATCTTGAAGATTAGCCATCCATGTTCAGGAGGGAAGAGAAAGTCTGTCTTAGGTTTGTCTTCTAGGTTTTGTTCTTTAAATATTTACACTACTATGCACTTGAATACATTGTCTGCATATTTAACTGTTAAAGTTATACCTATTTCCTAATCTGTAACCACTTATTTTGTGTATAACTGCAAGAGTTTTGGAATCCTAAAGGAAGATGAGGTAATGTTAAAATATAAGCCTGAAACCCCCCCTCCACACACACACACACACACACACACACACACACACACAACACCTCTGTTACCCATGATTCCTGTGTGTGTGTATATGTATGTAGTAAGGATTTATTTATTTATGAATACAAGAACTGGGGTATGGGCTAGAGGTGTGTGGGGTGAGAGGATTCATCACAGACAGAGTGGAGAGCAGAACAAAACAGGCAGATCTACAGAAATACACTGCTGAGGGGAAAAGCTGGCAAGACCGGAGGGGTCTGCTGTGCCAGGGGGATAGCTGTCTGGTCAGGAATCAAGCTGTTGCAGTGACTGCAGATAGCTTCATATTGCTGACACTTAACCCCTTGAGACACCAGCAAGACCTGAATCCTCAATATTTTTCTCATGTTATTTTCCTTTATCATTAAAAACTCCTAAGTCCTATTTCTGTAATTAAACTATATATTATAGTGAACTTTAACTGAAACAGTAAAGTCAACACAGAAATTATATATTTTCCACCAAGACTTTATTTGAAGAAAACTGATGCTTTTACTAGTGTTTCAATAGTATTTCACTAAGTCTCTTTCACGGCATTGATGAAATGGTTTCTATTTCAGTAGATAATATTTTTACTTGAATTCCTAGTTGCCATAGAAACAACTGATTCTCAGTGCACTTGTTTTAAATGAGATTATACTTAAGGGAAAATGATTATACTAATTATTTTTTATATGTTGAAAACTAAAGGTCTTAAAATATTTAGCAGCTATGGAAAAATCCCAAAAAGGAATGCAGTTCTGTCTTGAAACAATGCTAATCTGCTATTATTCATGTTCGATATTATTTGCTATCACATGAAAACTCTAGATATTTTTATAAAAATAAGAAATTATTCTAGATTGTTATATGAATTAAATGCAGTATGAATAAGACAAGACCACATGAAAACTCTAGATATTTTTATAAAAATAAGAAATTATTCTAGATTGTTATATGAATTAAATGCAGTATGAATAAGACAAGTCGTTAAGGTTACTGAGCATGTTTCCTCTTAAACAGAAGGAAAGAATAACAAAGGGAAAGTCAATTGTTTGTATAAACAAATATGTATAAATTAAATGGCACAATGCTGCTCATATACTTTCTACTCTTTTCATAAGTAATTTCTCTGATCTGATATTTATATTTTTCCAAATATGGAATCACCACTTCTAAGAACTAAGGGTTTTAATGATACAATTTGCAATTGTCTCTCTAGTGTTGTATTCATGTAGAAACTTTTAGAAAGAAACAATACATATGTGACATTATGACAATGTTTTTAAGACAACATTATGGTACAAATTTTGAAAGCAAACCCATATTTTCTACATGCTGATAACAAATAGCCCTTGAATAGAATCTTTTGGTATGTCTGTAACCCGTATAATATGTAATGATTCAAAATTTGATGTTCACCTTTTTTACTGCCTTTTTGATTATATGTATTTTACCTTGCCTAAGTGAATTTATTCATATGCCAGGTGGGAGATTAAAATTAGACATCACAAATGTCAAATTATGGTATAATATTCAGTGGAAGACATTCAGAATTTTACTGCAAAAAAGGGCAAGTCTATTTTCTTGAAAATTACTGTTTAAACTATGCTGTGTGTCTACTTGAGGCTGGTAAACTGGATCATAAGTTATACATCATAAAAACGTTCAGGTTGGAAGAAGGAAATTTTCCTGCACCAAGGAAATTTATAGCAAAAAGGGAGAGTGATATTTAAATGAATTAGAAGTTAAGTGTGCTCTCTTTCCTTATCTCAGGGTGTCAGATTATGATTAGCTAGAATGAAGGTAACCTAGATTGCTACATGCCATACCCCCTTGGGTAGGGGTGTCGTAGGAAGTGTATAATGACAAGATAAGCAAAAGTGCAAGTCCAGTCATGGGGTTCAAGTTGGGGAGAGGGGAGCAAGTGGGAGGGATCATGAGAGACAGAAGAGGCTGACTGTCCAGCTGATTTTACCAAGCTTCTCTTTCTTTCAGGATGGGGTGGTTAACCAGTTGTCCAGGGTCACCCAAAGGGAACTTTTGTTGACCGCACAGCCAAGGTGAAAGATAGATCACTGAGCTGTGGTGGATCATGAAGCTGCACAGCCAGTAATATCTAGTAGGATTCTACATTTGCAAAGAAATGAATGGTCATATTGCACTCCAGAGTTTTGCCAGAGTTTAATAATGATGAATTGGCCATTATAGATATCAGTCAGAGACCAACAAGAAAGCCTGTGGCTAGACTTTGCTTTAAATACTTCAAAACATTTATTTAATTTGGCATTTTATTTAATTGGCTCACATGGTTAAATGCCTATTTATTATTAACCCCACCTTTTTAAAAGTTAAAAATAATATAATCTGGGCCCTCACTGGAGGTGCAACAGGTTAGGATGAAGCACTGTAAGCTGACTGCAGCTGCTTCAGTGCAAGTTCGATCCCCAGACCCAGAGGTGATCCACATGGCACGGCAGACCTCTCCTGACTTGTCCACTGTTCCCCTCAGCAGTGTACATTGTCAACCTGCCTGTTCTACTCCCCATTCTGTCTCTGGTGAATCCTCTCACTGCCCCTGTACCTCTTGCTGTACCCTAGTTCTATAGGTATAAACAGAATAATAAATCTTAAAAAAAAAAAAAGAAGAAAAATAACATAATCCGTCTTATAAATTTCCTGCTGGTGAGACAAGAACTCCAAGTGAAAAGGCAACCACAGCAAGGGAAAATGGATAAAACCTCACTCTCTTGTCTCCCTTACACCTATTCTCTAACTTTGTCATTGAACAAGTTAAAATGTAAGTGAAAAAATAATTGTTGGCTATATTTATTGCAGACTTCATATTTAATTTTCTTCACATTCACTATTTCTCTGACCTACTAACTCTTCTTTTCAACCCATTTATCCATTTTAAAGTGTTTTTCATAAATATATTTTATAATTGATGTTGTCTTTCCCTATTTATATGTTATTTTCTCCCTTGTGAGCATGTTATTTATCTGATTTTACAAGCATGTTCATGTTAGAAAACTTATTAAGTATTAACACTCTATATGTGTGTGTATAACTGTATGTGTTTGTGTGTGTATATATATATATATATATATCAAGAAAATAAAATATATATGATGTTATCTTTTAATGTATCTCTTTTCTATACTTATATTTAACTACATGTAATTTTATAAATGCAGACAATGCTGTATATGTATTTATTAGGTATGTCTTATAATCACTATATCCATGTATACTTTTTAGATACATTCTGAATATAGGATTTATTGAGACATTTTGTATGATTAAAGCTTAAAAAAATAAAAAGAGAACAACTCAGTTGAATTCTTATTATATGATGACCATAGGGAAAAGGGATCTCAGCATAATAGTGATTTGCTTTAATCAGTATAAAAAAAATCTTAGTAACTTAAAAGCCTAGTAAATTTTTGTTTTTTTTATATTAATAACACATTGTGTCAATTAACTCATGCATGTCCTTATGTGAAAGAAAAATTAAGTAAGCTTCCCACCATTACTATAAAATGATAAACTCTGAGAATTATCCTTCTTTTTCAGATTAGTGAAATACAATCATGCAGGTTTTTTGTTTTCTTATATTTGTCAAGCACATGCTTCATAGCAGATCATTTTGTTTTTCTGCCTCTGCAATGTGACAAAGAATAATGAGTACTGGATTAGAGAATCCCCCTGGTAATAGAATGGTCTATTTGTTTGTCTGATTAGAAGTGTGAAAAACAGATAAACTAAGAATGCAGGAAGTCAAAATGAACCTCATAACTGAGGTTGAGATAAACACTGAGAAAAGTCACCAAGTAACAATCTCAATTCAATATTAAAAAAAAAAAAATTGTGGTGGAAAGGGAGACAAAACACAACTTGAAAAAAATTGACCCATGATAACTTAAATAAATAAACTATTTGATAACCTGGCATTTACTGAATAATTACTATAAGCTAGCACTAGGTTATGTCGTAAATAATCTAATTCAGTCTCTGCAACTGTTCTATGTTGCAGACACCGTCAATCCAAATTTAAATATGAGGAAATGAAGTCTGAGAGCAATTTGTCCAAGATCAATTTTAATATTTAGTAAACTAAGGTTCAAGTCTAGGTCGAATTGTGTATTGGTAGGCTGTTCTCTGAAACAGTATTCTATTATATTTCCCTTCAAAGATGCAATGAGACTTGGTACCCTAGGAAAAAACAAGGAGTGGTGAAAAGGAAAATTTTTACCTAAAACATTGTCTTTCAAAAACACGTCTAAATATACCTTCTAGTTATTTTTCTAAACTAAAAAATAACTTTTAAAAAGTAAAACTTAAGTATTTTCTGGCAACAGGAAGGATGTTGTTTACTTTATAGAATTATAGTAAATGTAAAATACGGAAATGAAGGGAAAATATTAAGTGCAATTCCTGGCCTTGACTGACTAAGCCCTCCTATAATAATGAATGTGATATCATTATTTTAATTACACCAGTTTGATACCTCAATGATTTCCAGCTAGGATTTTATACAAGATTTACTTAATTTAGTTTCTTGAAAATTGTTTATGAACAATCATGCCTAAATTTCTTCAGATATTTCTCAGCAATGGATTTTATTGCATTTTCTTTTTAAAATAATTTATTTATGCATACAGAACTGGGGTACAGCCAGAGGTGCAGGGGCAGTGAGAGGATTCACCAGAGACTCAGTGGGGAGCAGAACAGGCAGATCGACGAAGTACACTGCTGCGGGGAGCAGTGGTTGGGGCAGAAGAGGTCTGCAGTGCCCTATGGATCACCTCCGGTCGGGGATGGAACTGGCACTGAAGTGGCTGCGGCCATCTTGCCGTGTTGCTTCCTAACCCATGCGCCACCAAGAAGGGCCCAGATTTTTACATTTAAATTTTTAACTGTCCTATGTAATGATTCATGTCTATATAGTATGGAGATAGCAGTGATACATCTCTTATAGGCATTAATCAATAAAGCATTCATCTAGATCATATGTTTAGCTGACCTAAGGATCCCTGCAGGAAGAAGAGATAACAAGAAGCAAACAACTAAAAATTCATGATAAACCAAGAGAATGCTATTACAATAACCTTAGAAACAGAAAACATCTGTGGCAAAAAAAAAAAAAAAAAAGAAAGAGGAGTTCAAATGGCAGAGGTAATAGAGAAAAGCAAGGCTATATATCATAGTAGTAAAAATCAGTCAAACATAAATAATTGTTTCCAGAACATTTCGGAACAACAGTTGTAGGTAGAGGCCAAAAACTATAGTTTTTAATACAACTGTCTAAAATAAATACTTCTTTATCAGTAATATCTTAATAGTTAATTGTAAAGCTAAACAAGATTTCCTTCAAGGAGCCCATATTTAAGAAATTTGCCGATTCTCACTTGATCACTTATTAAAATAAATGCATGCATTCTTAACATAGGTAGTGTAGAGTCGTAGATGTGCTACATAAAATGTGGTATTGCCATTCAAGTGTTAAGTTCAAATAAATAATGAATACTATTTAAGTATTTTAGCCCACACACACATGCATGTGCACACACATTATTTGGGACATACTTGGGTTAACTGTATTGCTATAATATTTTCTATATCCAGCAATCTATATAGGAGCCATGCTGCACAGTGTGACTTATGTTTGAGTATATAGTCAGTGCTTAATGAATGCTGTGGTGTGGCAAAAATATATCTGAGAAGGTGTGACGCTATACCTCCAAAATGATACACAGTATTATAACCCAATGTTAGCTCAATAAAAAAAAATCATATTTCATTTTTGTTTATTATTTATATTATCACCACTGGAAATAAATTGTAAGAGTTTCTATTAAAAGCAACATATTTAAGGTTATTGGAGTTTAGTTTCCTATTTACCAGAAAACCTAAACATTTTATTAGGAATCAGATGCATAATATAACTTAGAGAAACACAAAATAGTAGAGATTGGATCAGAATTAGATTAGATGAAGTCAACACTGCTATGAATATTACAACTAAAGTCAAACAGAGTGAATATCGCAGGATAAGCTAATGAGATCAAATAGCTGAGCAGACAGTGACACATCAATCCACTCACAAATGCCTAAGAGTACAATACGAAAGCCAAATATCCTATGGACATGAGACATAGAGTTAGTTCCAGAAGGCAAGGCATGTGAGCAGTCATCAGTGCCTAAGAAAGTAGCATAAACATCATGAAACAAGTACGGCCAAGTCTTCACAACTCCAACCCCAAAACAGGCTCAGGATAGTTAATTGCACCCCTCAGGGAAAGCACATATTTACAACAATTAAATATAGTTACGAGAATTTAAGTAGTCCAAAAAATGTCGAGCCCTCCCTGGTGGCACAGCGGGTTAAAGCACAGCACAAAGAAGCTAAAGCCACTTCAGCATGAGTTCGATCCGCCTGCCCCCCACCTCCGGAGGTGACCCACAGGTGCCGCAGACCTCTACTGACCCACCCGCTGCTCCCCTCAGCAGTGTACTTCATCAGTTGGCCTCACTCTGTCTCTGGTGAAGCCTCTCACCGCCCCTGCACCTCTGGCCTGTACCCTAGTTGTATATGCATAAATAAATAAATAAATCTTTAGAAAAAAAAAAGTCAAGTTCAGCAAGAATTAGGACTAAATAGTTCTAAATTTATATGTAATTGACTAGTTAATTGGATTATTGGATTAAGTAGGTACACAGACAATCCTTACTGGAAATATACAAAGAAATGGGGGTTATGGAAGTACAGCACAGTGTACTGAAAGACCCTTGGGTGTTTTGAGGGTGGGAGGGCTCCAGTGATAACCTCTAAAGTGTAACTGAGAGTTTGCTTTAAGCTGCTGAGTTGGAGAAATTTCCTCAGAGACATTGAGTAGCTGTGTGTGCCTGTGTATTGTGCATATGTGAATGTGTTACAGGGTAGCCCAAAAACAAATGCACATACATTTCCTCATACAGAGCTCAGCAGACTCTCAGTCATGCTAAGGCTGTTAGACTTTGTTCTAAAAATACAGAAGTCCTTTTTGGAGGACTGTGAGGAACAGGTACATGGTCATATAAAACATAGAGCTGAGCGGCAATGATACCGTAATTTTCAGGTCTAGTTCCCCAGCCAGAAATTAATGTCCCAGCCACTAGACCACCACCAGTTGGTGTCTAACAAAGCCACAGCAGAAACCTTGCCAAAGCCCAGGCAAGCTGAAGAAAAGAGGCCAATTTGTTTAGAGAAATAAATATAAAGAAAAGTTCATTAAGGAGAAAAGGGAATCTCAATGCTTATTGGGAAGAGTCATCCAATTATCTAAATAGCAATATTAGAAATTATACATCATATTGTTTTATCCATATATGCACATAAAATTACTTGAAATATTATAGTAAAATGATAGAAAAGCTGTAGATTTATTAAAAGTAGCTATTTGGTTAAATATTTTCAGAAATTGATATATCATTATGGTTATTTTATGTTGATGGTTGTGTACAAAACACATTTCCTACTCAGAAAAGAACTACAGATATTAAGTTTTCTTTTACATTTGTATGGGGATGAATATGAATGAGGATGTTTTTTCTGAAGAAATAGTCACAGATAAATAGTGACTGCTCAGCAAAGGAAGAAGGGTTACTGACAGAAAGTGTAAATATGGAGACATTTAAAAAGTTTTTTATTTAACCTGATTTTTAAATTGCCTTTTAGTTTATATTTTCTGTTTTATTTCTGTTGTCTCACTATATTTCTCCAACAGTTATGCCTGAAGTTGTTGAATGTCTTAAATTATCACCAATCTCTTGAAGACTTATCCTGTCTTTGAGAACTTGTGGGACAGTTGTGAGAAATGGTGTTTCTGATAACTGAGACAGGATGAACAGTGAAAAGAAATATTATTATGTCAGAATTGCCTATGGAAATGTCTGCATCTAAATCAAATGAACTACCTCCAAGACCTGATTTTTATGTTAGTAAGCTTGTATGTAATTCAACTCTCCTAAAGTGGACTGAACACATCTAGTAGAATATACACAAGGTACATTAAATTAGCTACTCTCTTCTCCATAATGTACAAGGAAACATCAAATATAATCACATCACTAAAGATTGTTTTGTCATTACACACACACACACACAAATACAAGATTAAACAGTAAATAAAATCAATTAATTGTTTCTATAAGAGGTTCCCTCTATATATAATATCCTTGTTCTTTTCTCTGCATATACCAGCTGTTTTATAGAAGTTTTTCAATACTAATGATTTAATAGGTATCCTCTTCTCTTTGCAGATGTTCTTTTACATGATTAGCATTTTTAAAACATGGCTTTAGTTTTCCCAAATTTTATATTTCTTCCATATAGTGCATATTTTTAGGACAATGAATTTTACAGAAATGTTTTCCAATTCTGTTAATGAAGGCAAAACTCTTCTAATTATTGTGTTTTGGTGGTAGGAGAACCTTTCCCTGTAAAACAGGGAGAATGATGTAAACCAGTGTTACCTCAATAAAAAGTTAATAAACAGGAAAATATTTTTAAATTAAAAATATAATTAAACAAAACATTTTATTAAATAGCCTCACAGGTCACTGTAGAACACTACTTACTTTAACTATACTTTAGTGCTGTCAACATACAACAAAAGTGCCAGCTCAAAGATATTAAAGGCAAATATAGAAAATGATGCAATTGTGGCCCTCCCTGGTGGAGCAGCAGGTGAAGTGTGGCACTGCAATCTAGCTGCAGCTGCTTTAGTGCAAGTTCAGTCCCCACCCCAGAGGTGACCCACCTGGCTCAGCAGGCCTCTCCTGACCCACCTGCTGCTCCCCTCAGCAGTGTACTTCATCGATCTGCCTGTTCTGCTCCCCAATCTGTCTCTGGTGAATCCTTTCACTGTCTCTGCACCTTTGGCCCCAGTTCTGTATGCATAAATAAAATATATCTTTAAAAAATAAAAATTATGTAGTTGTAAAAAAGAAAACCTAGCTCTTTTAATATTGAAAATAGTCTTTTCTAGATTATTGAAGAGCTGATAAAGACAAGAGGGAGCATGTGGAAAATATTCTCATAGGATATACAATCCTGCCCTCCTAGTGGTCAAGGGGTTAAGTCTCAGTACTATTACTGCTAACATCTCAGTTCTGTCCCAGGCCAGGGAGCTAACCCACATATGACCCAGAAGACCTCTCCTTCTTGCCTGCTGCTCCCTGTACCTCTGGCCTACACCCCAAAAATGTACCCACTATTTACAAAGAAACATGATTCTGGTACATAGGGGATATACACAGAGGAATCAGGAATAGTTGGGAAACTGAAAAAAAGATTTAGAGTAGGTTTTACCAATCTTTGCCTTTAGATTCCAGTCTAAGCCTTCATATGATTAGGGACCCTGATTTTCTGCAGCTGTTCCAAAACACCGACATTCACAGTCCCTCCTCCTTGAGAGAGCTCACAACACAAGGCACATAACTCTTATCCAAAAGAAAGCTACTGTCAAATTTCAGGGTGGTGTAGACGCAAACTAGAGGCAAGGGGAGCCAGGTGGCTGGCATATGAAACCTAGAATAAAGTAAAGCCACAAGTGATATCCCTAGATGCAAGGAGGTGAAAAAGAGCCTGAGTAACCCCATTTTCCCTACAGTTGACAGGAAAGCCGTAATCTCTTGGGGTCTGTAGAAACCCAGGAATAGCAAAATAAAAACCATCAAATCAATAAATAGTATTTAGTAAGAATCAAATGCATTTTTGAACAGTTTGAAAACTAGAAGCTTAAAATTCAAAAGCTGATATGAAACTCGTATCAGCAAAAAGTTAGAAGATGGCTTACAACATGAGTATGAGGCTGTTTACTCTTTACAGTCATTGGTTATAACACTAGGGGTTCCCAAATATCAGGGAACTGGTGAAAAGTGATTACTGGTACCATTTTGAGGAAGATCACTTAACTTTCTGTTGTGATTATCAGAGGCATTTACAGAAAAAAAAAGTGTCATGAAATACTCTAGGTCTAGTTTTGTTTATGTGATCTTAATGCATTTGCCTTCTCCAGAAGGCAATGCATTTTGCAATGAATTTTAGCAGGGAACACTTTTCTCATTTCCTCAATCCAAAACAATGGTTTTTCTTCAAGAGTTTTAATTAGTAAGTTTCCACCACTGCACAACAGTCCTGTTCTATACTGAGATCACCCTCTAAGTATGCCAAGGAAGAAAAAGGAGAAAAGCAAAGGAAAGAGCTCACTCTTTGTGAGGGCTGTCCCCACACACTGGCACTGGAAGAGTCTCTGCCAGAAAAATGGGATCCTCTCCAAGATTTTAGTAGCACTTGACATGTATTTCTTTTATTTAACCTGCCTGTGTCAAAACTAGTGTTGTGCAGCTACTCCAAGCTGAGTAGTATCATGGTTGGTCAGGCAAGTGGAAAAAATAATCTTGAAGCCCTGGATAGACTTGACAGGCCTTTAGTGCTGAAGCAGGGGACCCATTACACAGGCAGACCTGGGTCAGAGAGGTGGGAAAGTAGGCTGCTACCTAGCCTACAGCTCCCACAATCTCCACGCTCCCACGCTCCCCCACTGGCTTCTCTCTATACATATCTCGCAGCCAGGTATCCATATCTATACATGCACATGCCATGTACTTTCTGGCTTCTTGGCCTGGGTGTCCTGTGTCTGTAATCACAGGTGCAGGAGCCCTGTAGGCTCACATTTTCAAGCACTTTTTGCGATGATACCATGTCATGGGAGGGTAATGTAAGCCGAGAAGAAAGCAAAGCTGCAGGAGGCTCTCTGTGGGAAGGTGAAAAAGAGCCTGAGTAACTTCATGTTTCTTACAGCTAGAATAGATAGTAAGAGAGAGCGAGAGAAAAAAACCTAGACTCTTTATTGTCACTTTTTATTCTGTTCACCAATTTTAGATTTCATTCTAAAATTCCTAGTATTTGTTTTTCAGTTTTACAGTGACTGTATATTTTGTCCAAGTTTTGGTTTGTGGTTGGTGATGAATAGACTGCAGCAGGTTTACTGTTTGTCTGCAGTTTGTCTGTAACCAGAAGTGTCTATAGTTATATACAAAAGAGAAATAGACATGTATGTCACACCACAAGGTAATTGTGGTAGCTTCATTCATGATTATCAAAATTTGGAACCAATCAAAATCTCCAGTCATTTGCTATAGAGTTAAAATAATATTGTGGTGTAGGGTAAATGAAGATGTTCAGGCTTTTGCACTACTAGCCTCTGTGGCTGTCACTTGTGGCCTTGAAAGCAGGAGCACTTGAGAGCATGGACTTAGAGTATGTGTTCCTGAGGTGGACACATGGAGTAGGATGTGGGTATGTAGAAGTACACACCTGAGTCTGGAGGCTGAGGATATAAGGGCAGCATCACCCAGAGACTACTGAACAGCTATGGTGGAGGAATATTTCTGGCAGAGAAAAGTTATGAGAGGACAAACAATGATTGTAAGAGGAAAAGACCACAAGAAAATACCAGAGTCCAAACAGAAAGAATAAAGCTCCCCAAGGGCTGTGAGAACTATCAGTCTCCTGGTCTCCCCGCCTCTCTGTCTTGCCGGGCTGTGGGCTTACTACACAGCTATTGATGTAGAAAGAGCATTAAGCCTGATAGAGCCACTGAGGGCTCAGGGCTTTCTTTTATCTATCTTTCCAAATCAATAGAGAACCTGCCCTGTGCTTGCTGGCACGACATGTGGTATATCTGTATTATAATTCAATAAAGAAAGAGAATGCACTATTGTTGCATGGGGAAGAAAAGAAGAAAGAATCAGGGGCCTCTCTGGTAGTGAAAGGTATGAAGCAGTTTGAAGCTATCCACAGCCACTGTAGCATGGGTTCAATCCCCAGCCAGGGAGCTAACTCACATAGTGCAACAGACCTCTCCCATCTTGCCCCCTGCTCCCTTTATTTCAGTCAGTTCACCTGTTCTGCCCCCCCACACACACACAGCGTCTCTGGTGAATCGTCACACCCCAGTTCATGCATAAATTAATAAATTTTGAAAAAAAAAGGAATCACTCTCAAAACATTATGCTAAATAAGATAGGAGTAAAAGTCATTCATTTCATTTGTTATAATACTCTAAAAAGGACAGAACTGTAGAGACAGAATAGTGTTTTCTAAGAGCAAGCTAGTAGTTTGGTTCAAATTTGTCATTGGATTATATAGTCTTTGAGACTGTGTTCTCATCTCTAAATGAGAATGCACTACCTCCATTGAGTAGTTAGGAGAGGTTCTAGAGCTCTTCATTATGTCAGTACTAACAGTCACCTGGACAAAGCAATCTGAAGATTGCATATCAGAAACCTTCCTTCATTATCTCTTCACATTTTCAAAATAACAATCCTCACAAAGGAGGGCCCTAATGATGGTACTCTCCCAGAAAATACTTTCTCCTGGCTGTTTTTCATTAACTTGACCCCATGATATCTCAACTGGTAATTACTGGAGAATCAGAACACCTGGTTTGCTCTCCAGCCCCCAGTTTGTGCCTTGTTTTTTTATCCCCATCAGTATACAGAGGGGGTAAGGCAGGTCCATGGCTTGTGTTCAGTTGCCTTTCCTTCTTGCCAGAAAAAGGGAGGTGGTGTGGGCCTTGTCAACTGAATCAACGGTCAGAAATGTGAGTAAATGATATTCAACTTTTAGCCTATAAAATGACTGCACCTCTTGTATCTAACTATCATAGAAGAAAGTTTTTTTTTTTCAACCATTATAAAGTGACTTTTTTTGACTTTTAAATGTTTTTATTATTTTACTCTTGAGTTAGTCTATAAGCTGAAAATGGCTTGGGTAAAAGCCCGGGAAGATATATACATCTTGTTTTGTATGCTCTATAGAAAGTGGAAAAAATCTATATGAAAAAAATATCTGTCTTAAAGCCTGAAATACAGAGTTTCAAAACTTTTAATTCCGTCTGTCATGAGGCAATCATATTAAATGTAAATATGATACTGTTGCAACATTAAAAATTAAATTCAAACACCCAACATGAGGCTATAAAAATGTTTTCAGTTTGTGAACTTAACATTATATACTCTTATTTACAAACTTTGGCTGTAATTATTGCCACTGTTTTCTCTCCCCAACAGGTAATTATCGTGATTTGCTTGCAGTGTGTGTTTACTCCTCAGTTACTCTTCATTGACCAATTTTTAAATTCATTCAATTTTCCTTATTGGGATTTGGCAAATTATCCTGTTAAACATTCTTTCAAAGTGACCTTTAAAGGCCTCTGGAATATCAATTTCTTCACTGCATTGATTTCATTATGCATTAGTAGAGCCTACTATTGCAAACCCATCAAAACACTGTTATTTTCCCTAGTTGTACAGCTTCACTTTAGTATAATTAACAGAAATGCTTGCACCCTTTAGAGTTTACTTCAATTGTTAGTTTTCATGATAACAAGCAATTGTTTCTTGGATCTATTATTTACTTTCTGTTGAGAGTTTATTTTCTAAGTTAATAGTTTAGATGACCTCTTAAATAGAGAAGAAAATAGGTTCATTGAAATTACACTGTTTTGTTTCTTTCAAATCCTGTTCTTAAATATGAAACAAAATTTTGGAATATAATTATTAGAGCTGAATTACCTTCTAATCATAAGAACAATTTTTTCCTATTCTATAAAAATGGAATTTTTACAAGCAAGTGATTGAAATCATTACAAAAGAGAAAGTGACATCAGAAAAGAGTAGATATTTGCCAAAATGCAATAATATTTAAAATCAAGATAAATTTGTAAAATGTTCAATATTATAAATAACTCCCCTAAATAAGAAAAAAACATACCGAAATGAAATCCCATAATGAAAACCAATAATTCCATCATTTAGTAAAAGCAAAAATAAAAAAAGATTAATAATCACGGATCTAGATATGAATACCTCTACACCCTAGTATATTAAGCACTAGTGATTTAAATTTAAATTACATTAATATGTGTGCTTATTCACACAAACACAAAACATATGTTCACATATGTCTATATAAACAATGTGTCCATATGCATAAACCTATATGCATCTAGACAGTACATATTTACTTATATATGTACAAGTATGTGTGACTAAACATGCATAAACCCATAAGTATAATTAACTATAAATTACCTTATAAAATACCCCTTAAATATGGGGAATTCATTGACTCATTCAATCCTTTTGAAATATTTTATCATCAAAAATTATTAAGACAGCCATGTATATAAATTCTGTGACCATTAAGTACAGTGATGTTCATGTTAGAGACAAATGCAAATGATACCAATATCCACTGACAAAAAAATCTTTCATGGAAGGCAGAGACTTTAAACTATATTAGGGCCAAAATGAAAAAGGAAGTACTATATTTTGAAGGACATTTCACATTTAGTAATAAGTAAAATTAAAGCACAAAAGTAATGCACATGTCTGTATGATACTAATATGTATCAAAAAAAACATCTAAATAAAAACAGCAACATATACTGCTCATACATCAACATTTTACCTTAGCTAAGAAATACAATTTTATCTAAATTTTAATTTTCTGTTCCAGCAGTTCTTTTGACAGCGATAATATAAAAGTAAAACAAAATGAAACAACAGCTAGTTGGGAGTCATTGAATCTAGGTCCTATCAGATTAGAGAACAAAGACGTGTGTATGTATACTGACGTGCATATATGCATACTTATAACTCTTTAGATAGCTGATATATCTACATTAAGCTGATATATCTAACTTTTATGCCTTAGCAAATGGATCACTCTATATACCTCATCTTGCTTCTCTGTGACCCTTCCACTTTTACATGAGAAATCTGACTCCTAACATCCTCTGCATTTAATTATTCAGTTCCAATATGACAAATTTTGTGGTTTCCAGACTTTTTAGCCTGTATCTTCACAGAGCAGGACTTTATTAGCCAATATACAGTGCTTGTGTTTAGTTAACTTTAATCTTACATGTTTTGACTTCATCTTATATACCATTAATTTCAAAGGTGACATAGGTGGGCATTTTTTACCATCATCTTACATTACTTTGAACATTTCTCACATAGTTATAGTTTGTTACATTCCACATTATATCCTGGAGTCCTGAATTCTCCTAAACTATCTTAAGATTTTCACACTTTAAGTTCATTCTTTGTGCTGTATAGTTTTATATGTTTACATAAATGAATAATGTCATGTATTCATCTTTTTAGTATCATATTAAATAGTTCCACTGCTCTAGAGAGATACATATACTTCACCTACTAAAACTTTGTCTCTCCAATCTCTCCAACCCTCAGCCTATGGAAAAAACTGACATATTTATTATTTGTATAGTATTGCTTTCCTATAGTGTTATATAAATTATGTAATTTTTTCACATTGGTTTCTTCTTTGAAATAGCATTTTAGATTTATTGGATTTTTTGAGTCAATAATTTGTAACTTGAGGTAATACTTGGATATCCCATCAGTTATTACCACCATAGTGTACCCACCACTAAATCATCCTTATTCTAACACCATAGTCATTGTGCTTCTTTCCCCCTTATTCTTAACCCTCCCTCACCCACTTCTCAAATTGGTGCTTCAGTTTATAGTCAGTTATCAAGGGCTAGTTTCAGACTTGTCTTTTTTTTTTTTTCGCAATTTTATTGGCATATAATTGGCACAGAGCACTTAGTAAGTTTAAGAGGTACTACATGATGATCTGTAATACATTCATATTACAAAATGACTACCAAAAGCTTGATTGATATACATCATCTTTGTAATTAACCACAAACTGTTTTTCTTAAGCACTTTCAGGATTTGCTCTCTTAGGATCTTTTAAATATAATATACAGCATTGTTAACTACACTCATCATGTTGTATACTACATTCTCAGTACTTATTTATTTTCTATCCAAAAGTCTTTACCTTTGACCTCTTTTGCTTCAACCCCCAACCCCTGACTCTGGCAGCCTCAAATATAATCTTTTGGTCTATACCAGCACAGTTTTTAGAATATAAATTAAATCATATAATACATGTCTGTCTCAGTTTCACTCTTACAGATTTGTCTTTATTGTACTTTTAAGTTTAATTGCTTCATATTCTACATAGCTGGTGACACTGTGCGATAGTTATCTTTCTCCTTCTGACTGACTTCACTGTTCGTTATCCTTCCATCTCCATCCATGTTTCTTTACAAGACAGCTTCTTTATTTTTGTCACTGAACAGTATTCTTTGTGTGAAAGCACAACAGCTTATCCATTCGCTGAGTTTGGGACATATTGGTTGCCTCTAGATTTTGGCAACTATGAATAAAACTGCCATAAACATTGGCATGCAGGTTTTATGTGGTCATAAGTTTTCAAATCAGTTGTATAAATACCTCTGAGGGTGAATTATAATTTATAATTTTATATGAAAATGCTAAACTGCTTTCCAAAGTAGTTGTGCCATTTTCCTTTCTCATCAGCAATTAGTTGTTCAGTTTCTTTGTGTAATTGGTAATGTTACATATTACATTAATTTAGTCTTGAATGTTCAACTAGACCTCTAATAAATTCCACTTGTCATGGACTTTACAGACTAGATTGTATTTGTTAATATTTTTTGATGACTCCTAATATATAATGACTATACAGGAGACAAGTCAATGCTCTAAATTATAGAAAGAGAACCAGACTATCCCCCAAATATTTCGTTATTTCACTTAAAACTTTTGACACATAGGTCAAAGAAATAGTCTAAAACATTTTTTTTAATTTACACTATATGAAAATTAAAATACAATTACTAAAGTTTTGCATATGCAGAAAATAAGTGATTTGAATGAAAATTATAAGTACATACAATGGAAAAATCTACATTCTAAAAATAATAATCTAGGGCTCCATCTTAAGAAACAGAAAAAAAAGTTTAAGTCTGCAACAAGTGAAAGAAAATATCCAATGAAATTGAAAAAGAGAGAGAGAGAGAGAGAGAGAGAGAAACAAAAACCAAGAGGTAGTTCTCTGAAAGATCAATAAAATTTACAGTTTCAGACTAACAGAAAAAGAAAAAAAAAGCACATATTGGGCCTCCCAGGTTGGGCAAGTGGTTAAGTATTCACACTATGAAGCTATTGGCAGCCACTGCAGCTTGAGTTTGATCCCCAGCCAGGGAGCTGACCCACATGACACAGCAGACCTCTCCTGTCTTGCCAGCTACTCCCCTCAACAGTGTATCTCAATGTATTTCTGCCTGTTCTGTTCCCAACTCTGTCTCTGGTGAATATTCTCACCCCTGTACCACTGGCCTGCACCCCAACACTTACATGCATAAATAAATATTAAACAATATTTTAAAATATATAGAGAAGGCACATATTACCAGAAATGAAAGAGGGATCATGAATATTAAATTCATAGTCATTAATATAGGAGTAAAGGGACCATGAAGAAATATAATCCCATATGTTTAATACTTTGTATGTAATGGATTGCTGTCTTGAAGAACACAGGATGTTAAAGCTCAAAAATGAAAAACATAATTTGAATAGTTTCCTGTCTACTAAAGTGATTGACATACTCATAAACTTCCAAATAGAAAGCACCCAGCTCATTTGGTTTTCACCAGTACATTCTACCAAATATTTAAGGAAAAAAAAATTATAACACGTCATCTCAATTTCTTTTCAGAAAATAGAAGTGCTAATATCAAAGATAGATGAAGACATTGAAAGAAAACTACAGTTCAATATCTATCTCATGAACAAAAATACTCAAGAAAACATTAGCATATTAAGTCTATCAAGATATGAAATATTTCAATAATACTTAACATTTTCAATGTTTTAAAAGCCCTTATGTCTGCTTAAATTTTCTGTGAATACTTCATATTTTTCATGAAAATATAAATTGTTTCCCTGAGCCAATTTGATTATGATTCTGCCCTAATATTTCCATATTACATGGCTTAGGGCTAAGCTCCATTTCCTAAAAGTTTGGTTTCTAACAGTAATCTTACAAGTGGAGAGAAAACAGCATTGGAAGGCAACTATCATGGAATCACTATGTTTGAGACCATGGAAATCATTAACAACATTCTTCAGTTATTAAAAGTTGAAATTTGTTGTTGTTTCTACTATATTGTCATCTTGGAAGACAGTAAACAAGTCATTATTATTATTTATTATTATTTATCTCTGGCTTTTTCCCTCTGATGTTTTCTCTTTTCCATGCCTGATATTGAAATTTTGCTACTTTAAACCAAGAAGACCTTGCATATGAGTTGATTCCACTTTTTTTTTTTAAGATTTTATTTATTTATTCACATAGAGCTGGGGTACAGGCCAGAGATGCGGAGGGTGAGAGGATTCACCAGAGACAGAGTGGGGAGCAGAACAGGCAGATCGACGAAGTACACTGCTGAGGGGAGCAGCGGGCGGGTCAGGAGAGGTCTGCAATGCCATGTGGATCTCCTCCGGGGCAGGCGGGGATCAAACTCATGAGGAAGTGACTTTAGCTTCTTATAGTGCTGTGCTTTAACCCGCTGAGCCACCATGGAGGGCCCTGATTCCACTTTTTATTCCTTTTCTAAGATTCTCCCAAACCAGGCCTTCCTTTTGGCACAGAGGCTAAAGTCTCAGAGTTTTCAAGCTTTCACTAGCCAATACTGCATGTCCGTCCTCAGCCAGGAGCTGACACATACAGTGCAGCAGAACTCACCTATCTCATCAGCTGCTCCCCTCAGCAGTGTATTTCAGTACATCTGCCTGTTCTACTCCCCACTCTGAATGGGGAATCAGAGTGAATCTTCTCACCCCCTGCACCTCTGACTTAGACCCTAGTCTTATATGCATAAATAAGTAAAAATAAATCTTAAAAAAGGTTGTCCAAAACAGTAGTTTATCATGCTGTTCTAGAGTTTTTTCTTTGTTATGATAACTATCAGATTTGTCAGTGTGCAGCTTTCCAAAGCTACAGTTACCCCATTAAAAATATATAGATATAGCTGTCATCTTTAGTTTCCTAATAGTTGTACTGGTCTTTTGGCAGTATCAAAGATCTCAGAGCTTTCATCATATAAAAAAAAAATTGGTTTTGATGTTTTATAACCATTTTTATAAAATAATTACTGTTCTAACATATAGTTAATATAGATAATTCATAACATATAAAATGGTATTTCTAAATTGTTTATCTATGTTATATATTTAATAATACTCTTAAATTTCTATCCCTTAAAGTTTGAAAAATAATCTTGGAAGTCATAACTTTATTTTCCAAATTGAAATATATCTGGACTTATTCACAATATCATCTAAACATCTTTTCTCTTATTCTTTTACAAAACATGATATATATGTATATGCACAAAAGTCCATCACTGGCCTGTTTTGGATGGCTTGCTTTCCAACTTGCATTTGATAGAATATTTGCAGAAATTAAAAAAAAAATCCTCCTATATAAGTCATGTTTGGTCTCCTGCTAGTAGTTTCTTTTCCTGGAGAGGTAAACTGTTACCTATTTAATGAATACGGCTTCTTGTACTTTGAACACTGGTATTGCTTGTTATTGCCTGAATGGTAAAGTTCTGTTTGGTCATGTGAACCGCTGCTGCCATGCCAACAGGCCAGCAAACATCTATTTTCAACTGACAGCAAGCATATCTCTCCTGCTGATTTTGCCAAAAGATTTTAAAGTTTGTTGACATTCATCCAGAAAGTATACAATTAGAAGGGAATATACAAATTAAGAATTGTGCTCCTTTTTAATTTCCCCAAACTTATCCCAAAAGAAATATACAGAAAATTTAGCCTTAATATTTATAATTTCACACTCTTTAGTGTTTTGTAATTATTCCTGGGAGGTATAATATGGGAGCTGTTTATATGAGATGAATGGAACCATGAATTTATAAGTACATGCTCCATTACACTCATAGTGTATTGCTTCTTAATTTATATGCTGCTTTGGGCCATGAAGAAGATTATTCTGGCAACTTTTAAAGAGCTATTCCAAAAATCTGTAGATTCATCTCCCAGTGCTCCTTTTTATTCTGTAATTTAAAAACTATTTGGTGGGTAGAAATTTCACCATGCATCTATCAGACATATTTCCCACTTATCATATTTGGCTTATGGCAACATGGTGGATTTAAAAGAAGAAGAAAGCATAAAGCCCATGACTTATTCTAATGGGACAGGAAAATGTAGAACTGGAAGACAAAGAATATAATTACAATTTTATGAGCAATCATGTAAATATATTACTAAAATGTTCTTTTAAATAGCATAATCAAATGGAGAAAGAAAAAGTGTCAGAAACTAGACTAAAAAATCCTTTTGTGTGTCTTGCAGACTGCTATGATAAGTTGAAAGCACTAACTTTGAGCCTGCCTCAAATGTAGCTAACTAATTAAGGATATCATTACCAGGATTTTATAGAAAACAAAAAAAAAGATCAAAACTTGTGAGGCTTGAAAAATAAATGTTGCATTTAAATAAAGTGTATAATTTATAAAATATGGTTCAGTATTACCCAAATTAGATTTTTGTCCGTAAATTCCTATTTTTTTTAACATTTCAATATATAAACATTTTGTGAGCAAATTTAGGAGAAATATAGATTTCATATAGCAAAGTCATTAATTTGATCATGATTTACGGCAGTACTTGAATGCAAAATATTGAAAAATAATTCTAAGCAACCTTATTTAGAGGAAACTTGGAAAAACTTTTTAAGCTTTCCGTGTGTATGATATGTCAGCTTTAGAACCAACTAGCTAGAATGGAAATGGTCAAACGGAAGGATGTGTGGATAAATTGAAACAAAGCTGACCATGGAATGAAGAATGATTTAAACTTTATCAGTAAACTTTCAGTCACATGTTGATTCTCACAGAGCACTCCTGAAGCTTACATAATGTTATATTGTAATATTAGTTCAATAAATATAAAATAAACGGATCATTTTGGGAACCTAAGTTGCTTCCTAGTAACGAAATAACAATAAAATGGTCTCTCCAGTTACGCTGATATTAAGTAAATGCACTATAAGTAAATAAGTGTTTTGAGTACTCACTCTTTAATAACTAAATTACTTAGATCTGTCAGTCACCATATAGAAATAAAATGGGGTGAACGTGTTAGGGTTATGTTGCCAGAATTACTCATGCTGCCTCCCTACCTTCTTCCACTTTTATGATTTCCGAGGATTGGTTTGCATTGAAGTTTGTGTGGAGAAGCAATTGATGGCTGTGTATATTTTGAAAAGCTCATAATGTGTCTAATCTGACCTCTTCCTGACACAGTTGAAAAACACTGGCGTAGACTGATTTAAATTTTCCTGTGCATAACTTTGTGGACAGAATTATTCTAACTTCCTAAAACAATATTAACTATATAAAATCCCACATTTTTATTAACTTATAAAGTTTTATATATTTAATTTCAGTAATTATTCCATTACTTCTAATTATGAATTCCATGAATCTCCACTCTTGAACTTGAAAAGATAATGTTTAATTAAAGTCTAACTTGAACTGTTTGCTCACCATAATTATGGATGTCATGCTTCTATATATTATAGCCAGTAAGTTATTGCAATGAACACTCTTGATATTTAGAGAGAGTATAGGGAATATGTTATAGTTGCAAATGGCACTTACAAGTTTTACATGGTTAGTTAGGATGTATTTGATCATTTTAGAAAATAATTTGATTATGTTAGAATTGGGGAAATGTTGAAAATATGTTTGAAATAGCACCTTATATTTATTATTATAAAAATCCAAAGCAACTTCACATTCTCATATATTCTTTAAAAATGTAATTTACTTTGATGATAAACTTCAAGAAAACTAGGTATTTCTTCCTCCCAAGAGTTTCAATAAACTTCGTGGAATTATATTAATGGAATATAAATGAAATTTTGCCTCCATTTAAAGGTGACAAAAAAAATCAAAAAATAAATATTAAGAAATAGAAACATGTTTTTACACTGGGCCCGGTTTTATCTTAATCAATTATTTCACAGCAGTTGAACTAAGAAGTAGAGAAATGAATAATTCACTCCGCCTCTTAGACATTGGAACCATAATTAAGTTGACTGGACTAGAGTTGACATCACATTATCCCAACCTGAGCAAGTGAAATTTGGGTAAGCAAAAATCAAACAATGATTGGATTTGATCTACTTAAGAAAGAATGAAGTATTTGTACCATGAGAAATAGAAAATAAAGACTATGAAGCTGCAAACAAGATCAACTCTCTAAAGACACAGTGGAATCTAACTGTGCTGCCTACAATTGGCTATTTTGTGAGTGCTCTGGAAGTCTCAACAGGCTGCCTTTCTAACCTGTACTTCTGAAAAGTTCTTGGACCCTTGAAACCAAATGCTCCCTGACTTAAAACAGCCTCATAATAAACAAATTTTCTGATATTATTATAATATAATTAAATTTATTTTAATTGCACATATATATCCTAAGTTGCCTAAATTTGGAGTCACATAATCTATAACAAGGATAACCCTTAAAGTATAGTTAAGAAGTAGTTCCTTGCTTTACAATTTACAAGTTGTTAATTTGTCTAATAAAATGGTTATTTCTGTGTCTTCAATATATTAAAGACATAGAGTTTCATAATTGTAAGAACTTCATAATTGACATATTCACTAAGAATGACTAAGACCACTGCATAATCAGAAGTATTTGTATTTTTTCCTCTAACTCAATAACTATATCTCAGCTGTATAGTTATGTTAGAAATTATTTAAAAAGGAACTTTGAGTCCTTAACATGACTGAAAGCCCATGTTATCCTTTTATAAATGTAGCTGATGGGATTGGTAATAAGGGAGGCAGTTTTAAGAGGACTAGCAACCATTTTTTAAAACAAATGTAAGTAACAACTATTCTGAAATTTAGACTATAAACAGAGCTAAAATCAAGAGTTGATCTATCCATACCCACTTACTAACATCTTCTCATTATATGAGAATGAATTTCGTAGTTGGGTCAATGGTCAGAATTTAGAATCTTCCCTAAATGGCAACATCCTTCCTTAAAATTCAGAGGAATATTGAAGAGTGTTAACTTGAATCTTAACTTCTAGGTCATTAGGAAGGTATATTTATCAAATTAGGATTCTGAAACATTTTATTTCTTGTTTTATAACATTTGGGTAATAGATACACAGTATTGAAGACTTTGTAGGAAATTCCAGAACCCCAGATAGGCCAAGAATGTGATTTAGGCTCTTATTCTATAACATCCATTAAAAGCCATCTTATTTTACTTAAAACATCAAAAAGTTTTAACTTTATTTCTAGTTTAGTATGAACTTACTTCTAAAGCAACTGTCGTTCCTTTCTTCCATTATAGTAATTTCTGAGCCACAACTGAGTGACAGATTAATTCTAGTCTAATCTATGTGTATTTTGTGAGCCCATAATTTTTCTCTCCCATGTATTCTGTGAGATGAGCTTTTGGTTTTTGGAATCTTGCTTTCCAAATAGTTTTTGGTGTTTGGTTATGCGCTAACTCAAAAGAAGGGTCCTAAAATAACATGTCTTTCAGTTAACAGTCGAGAGTATTTCCCTCTAAAACTTAGCAAAATATTAACTGTTCTTCTGTACTGCAGTGACCCTTAGCCCATTGGTGACTCAAGACTTGTGCGTTAGGGATTTTGAGGGATCATTCATCGCCCCCTAACTCTAATTGGTGATGTCAGCCCAGGACACAGACCTTTTACTGTGTGATTTTCCTAAGTTTCATTTTCTGTATCAGTTAGCATTATACTTTTATTGATCAGCATTTTCTTTTTTCTTTTGCTAAGGAGCAAGGGATGCCTTCATTTCTCTTTAGAAAAAAAATGTTTCTTTTTCAGTTTGAGTCTGAGCAAAAAACAGATACCCTACAATGTAGACCCATAGTTATTTTTCTTTCAGAACAAGTTGTGTTATGCCATAAACAGTAGCTATGTGCAAAAATGTTAAGTCATTTAAGGGCTAATTCATTTTGAATACAAATTTATATTGAAATTATTATCTACACACATATAAATATATCTCCTTTTATACAAATTAATAATGATGTTAGACTAATATGAAAATTTTATATATATATATGTGTGTGTGTGTGTATGTTGATATATGTGTGTGTGTGTGTGTGTTTCTTGCCTCCACCTAACCACCCAGGTCCATACCCCATCAGTTATGTGCCGCATCATCTCTACTCTTTCCCCGTTACATCTCGTCACCATTATCTTCTTTATTATTTTTTTGCTGAATCAAATTTTATTTATTCTATTTGTATGTAATTTGATTTGTTTTCTTTTTGGTATTTATATTCTGCAGGTGAGTGAAAACATTTGATATCTGTCTTCACATTTTAGCTGATTTCATTCAATATAATCACCTTAAGACCTATCCATTTTGTTCCAAATGTCTTTGTCATCATTATTCATAGCTGTGTGATATTCCACCAATCATATGTACCACCACTGCTCTATTCATTCATCTTTTGAAGGGCACTTGTGTTGGGTCCATGATTTGTAGTTGTACACAGTGCTGCTACGTACATAGATGTAGACATTTTTGTGTTAGTTGTATAGACCCTTAATAGTGGTGTTGTTAGGTCTAATGGGATTTCCATTTTTATTTTCTTGAGATATCTATATATCAAGTACCAGCTTATATTATCCCAGCAGTAGAAGAGAGCTCTTTTTTCACTGTAACTGCACCAATATTTGTTAATTCAGTTCTCTATTGTATGGGTGATTCTCACACGGGTACATTGGTGTCTAAACACAGTTTTAATTTATATTTCTTTTCTAATAAATGTGAATTTTGAAGATTAACCCCTTAACAAGGGTTATGCAATTATTGTTTTTCCCTTTCTATGGGTAATATTTTTGTACTAATTTCTATAGTTTTTTTTAAATTTTTTTTAAAAATATTTACGTATGCAAGAACTGAGGTGTTAGCCAGATGTTAGGGGTGGGGGGAGTATTCACAAGAGACAGACCAGGGAGCAGAACAGGCAAATCTACTGAAATATAGTGCTGAGGGGAGCAACAAGAGAGACAGGAAAAATCTGCTGCTCCATGTGAGTCAGCTCCCTGTGTATGGTTGAACTCAGGGATGGTTGGTGATAGCTTGAAAGCTGTGAGACTTTAAGCCCTGTGCCACTGGGGAGGCCCCCTATGCTAGTTTCTTTTGAAATGCAAAAGCTTCCAAGTTTGGTACAGTTCCTTTTCCTGTTGTTTCCTTTATTGCTGGGGCTGTATTCCCAAAAACATCATGGTGGCAGATGTTCTGTAGTGTGTCCTTACATTTTCTTTCAAATGCTGTTTGATTTCAGTTCTTATGTCCAAATTTTAACCCTTTTGAGTGATTTTCATGCATGGTGCTAAATATGGGTCTACTTAATCATTACACATGACTATCCATGTTCACCAGCACCATTTATTGTTTCTTTTTAAAATTTATTTTTATTTATTTATGCATACAAAAACTGGATACAGGCTGGCGGTGCTGGAGGTGAGAAGATTCACCAGAGAGAGAATAGGGAACAGAACAGGTAGATCTACTGAAAGACACTACTGAGAGGTGCGGTAGGCAAAACAGGTGAGGTCTGGTGTACTTGGCTGTTAGCACCATAACTGGGGATGGAACTCCTGGTACAGTGGCTGGTGGTAGCTTGATATCAAGCTCTGAGACTTTATCCCCCACACCTTCAGGGAGACCCCACCATTTATTGTTTTTGCAAGATCATCTGTGCTGTATACATTAATTATTTGTTTCTTCTTTTTAATATTTATTTTTGTTAAAGAGGCTGGTGAAAACAAAAGATGAATAATGATAAACTTTTGAATACTGAAAGAATGATGTATTTTCTTGAACATTGCTGTTTAGTTTATAGGTCAACTAGAATCACAGTTGTTTCATGTTAGACTATTGTAGACCCTATCACAACAATCATTTGAATTTATCATAAATATTTGTTTGTCCAAGGTAATGCTGAGATCAATTTGATTTGCTCAGAGTACTCACTAGATTGACTGAGTCTTGTCTATGATTGTAATATCACTACATCTTAACTGAGAAATTAATGTAAAAGATGGAATTAAGTCCATTTATAGCTGGAATTAAATGTGAAATTTCAAAGGAAAAGGATCACTTGGAGGACACATTTTATTCACACCACAGATTAGAGAAGATAATATATCTTCCTTTTGAATTCCAGTATACATTTCTAGAGAAGAGCGGCATGTTACTGTGTGTGCTATTGAAGACCTGTAAAAATATGCATAACTTTTATTATAATTATGGTTGAATTCATTGGTTTCATTTTATTATAAATATGGTTGAATTCACCACCTCCCTGGTGGTGTAAGGGGTTAAGTCTCAGCACTATGAAACTGTCTGCAGCCACTGCAGAAACAAGTTCAATCCTCTGCCAAGAAGCTGATCAGCATGATTCAGCAAACTTCTGTCATGTCCACTGCTCCCCTCAGCACTGTATTTCAGTCAGTCTGCCTGTTTTGCTCCCTACTCTGTCTCTTATAAATCCTCTCACATCGTGGCTTATACCCAAGTACTTATATGTATAAGTAAATAAATCTTTAAGAAAAATAATGGTGCTAATGCAGCATGATTTTTGAGCTCTCTTTAATAGAAATTCAGAAAATCTTATGTCATTCATAACTTATTGCAACTGTTAGCTTCCTTCTTCTCTCTTCATGTTTCCTACTAATGCACTCTTCCTATACATTCTTCTGGCTTACATTTATTTCATTATATTTAAATACTACTTTAAAATCATGACCAAATAGGTTTTGAAAATTAATTTTAGTGAATTCCTGATCAACATTTTTTTCCAGTTAGTAAAATAATAGACAAATATGCAGTTATCTAACTGCCAAATGAATACAGTTCTTGTATTTGATATAATGATATAAAACGAAAGTCATCTTCATCTCCTTACATGATACTCCACATGACTACTATCAATTTGGAAAGATCAATAAAGTATGAGTGTGGAAAGTTGTGAAACATTTTCATCAGTTTCCATTTCCTTCACCTATTACTGTACTATTTACAGTTTTCTGATAATAAATTTTTTTTCTAATTCCTAAAGAATTAGGAATTCTTAGGAATTTTCACATATGTGAAATTAAGTAATTCTTTGCATGTGCTCCCCATTGGATTTCATCTAAATTAACAATGAAGACTTATTTAAATCATACTGTTTTTGAATTTAAAGTATACTTATGAATTACACAAAATTTGCATACTTTGAAAGTGTTAGCAAAGTCAAATTAATGTATTACAAATCTAAGAATGTGTTATAAGAATCAGAGTAGGAAACTAATTATCTCTTAAACCAACAAATTTTTATTTCCCTTTATAATTAATTCAAATAAATCAAAAATACATGTTAATAATATCATCAGAATTGAAATATCTTGCTTAATGTAATTACTCATTTGTAAGTGCAGGTAAGAGTATGTTTTCCAGATGGAAGATTATAGTGATCATCTTTGTACTGATTTATCAGGAAAATATTAAAATTTATTGAACGTTTGAAGATATATTTCAAACTTCATTAGTAGCACCCATTTCCAAATTCCCAAGCAAGTAGATTTCTAACTGCTGCTCATTCCAGATACAAAAATCCATTTGTTTGTTCACAAGATTGCTAGAGTAACATATTGAATATAAAATGAGATATTATAAAAAGAAATGGGAAAACATTTATCATTTATGGGGGGGGGGATTCCTTCTTCCTCTCTAAGTACTTCCAGGATGGAAAATAATCAAATGAATACCAGTGAGAATAGCAGGAGAAAAAATATACTAACAACATATATACATCCAGTAGACATGGCAGAAACCCACTAAAAACTGAGTGACTCACTTAAATGGTTTAAATCACCTCCTTAAATATATTCTTCAGCTAAAGACAAAAGATGTTTGAGGGAGGAATATATCGATTATGGAGGTTTCCAGGAAAGTCATAGTAGTTATTGTGCCCATTATAAGGGCATCTCCCTCATTCCAGGGCTCACCAGAGTTCCTGTCTCATCCAAAGATAAAGGGATGTTTGTAATGGTCACAGTTCAGAGATGAAACCCAATATAAAGCCAAAATGTTATTATAGGGTTAAGGAATGTTTCCCTTCCAGCTCATATCATCATCATCACAACAGTATAACCCTACTATAAGCTGTTTTACTCAAAAATTGGACAAATTCTGAGAATTCACTGTGATTCTTTTCTAGGTTCTTCTCTGCAGTCTCCTTTTCTCTTAACTGTTTCTGTTCCAGTTCCAACAACTTTTTATTACTCAATGCAGTAACTACATCTAAGAGCATTTCAGTGTCTCCTCATGCACCTTCAAATTAAAGTTGCTTATTATCTCATGACATCACTCCAAACTAAGCAAAATTTTTGATGTAGTCATAGATGCAGTTCTTCAGAATACATAAGTTTTCTCCCCTGTTCCAGTAATAGCATGGCAAAGGTCCTTGTAAGTTAGTGGGTCATAAAGCTACTATAGCTCCTTAATCTACTGATTAGATAAAAGAGGTGATGTTGGAATGAATATGCCTAATCTGAACCATTGAATGTGAACCAGGATGCGATTAGAGTATTTTTGATATTGAGGTCAACTCTAATTTCATCTAGTTGCAGGACTTGATTTTAGTCAGCTAATATAAAGGTATTTACTTGGCATGACAATAGTAAAAAAAAAAAAATCTTTATTCTGAGAAACATACTAGGGAGAAATTGATGTAATGATTTTCCCCATTGCTGGTATCTTAGCAGTGTATCTCAGTAGATCTGGCTGTTCTTCTCCCCACTATGTCTTTGATGAAGTCTCTCACCACCACCACCACCCCACACCTCTGGCCGATACCCCAGTTGTATGCATAATTAAATAAAAATAAATCTTTAAAAAAAGGATTGCTGGTACCACACTAGTAGAGAAAGACATAGCCTCTGCCTTGAGAAGATAAATCATGAGTAGTAATCATTTGCTTTTATTCAAGAGTCCTGTTTTATCCTCACACAAGATGTAGCAGTAATTTTCATGAACAGCAGTCAAAGGTGCCACGGTGAAATGCGATAGAGATCTGTGTAGTGTTCCCCCGGCCTCTTACTCACCAAGAATCTGGACCCTAACTCTTCTTCCTCTAAAATGCCTTGTCTTAGCCTTTGGAATGAAGTGAAACCGACAGACTATTTGAAACATTCTCTAATCAATCTAAAACAGCCTTTGTTGCCTATTTAGTGAAATTTGTTCAATATATTTACAAGTGTTGATGTTAGTAGTCAGAATAATACATCCTTTTGTCACATGCAAATAGGTAAGCCAGGAGGCATTTTGACAGTGCATATTGTCTGTACAACTCATTTTTCTAATGTATAAAAAGTACAGGTTCTAAAATTGACAGTGATACCACAAGGAAGAGAGAAGCAAAATGATTATGGAGGTATATAATCAATAAATAATGAACAGTAATTATTTATTAGACAGTAAATCAATAGGAGCAGCGTGTGCCCATTTTCATATTGTCACACACATAACAGATAACTAGGCATAATCAATAGAAAGGTAATTCTTACAGCCCCAAGGAAATGAGTGATTTCATAAATATTTATGCACTCAATGCATCAATTTGGCATTAACTCCTTCTGAATAAGTTAAAAATATCCTACTCTGGCCACTGATAATTTCCTGTAGTCTGTTTGTAAAGATTTTAAAAAACAAAACCCACACCTTTTTTACCAAATATAATTATTCTAGCATCATTGTGAGCATATTTTTAACTTATATATACTAATTTTTATAAGATTTATTCATTTATGAATACAGAACTGGAGTACAGGCCAGAGGTGCAGGGGTGGTGAAGGATTCACTAGAGACAGAGTAGGGAGCAGAACAGGCCGACAGACGAAGTACCCTGATGAAAGGAGCAGTGGGTGGATCAGGAGAGGTCTGCCTCACCCATGTGGATCATCTCCAGGATGAGGATCAAACTCATGCTGAGGTGGATTTTAGCTTTTTAGTGCTGTGCTGAGGCACCAGGAAGGGCCAAATATACTAAATTTGTATAAACATATCATTAAATATCAGAGAAAAACAATCATTTTGTCAGCAGGCCTATATGATAAGATATATTAAAGACAATTATTTTAACTAATAGGAAATATTTCTAGATAAAAATTAATATCTTCAGGAGTATCTGAAAAATGATAAAAAAATAAATAAATTCACTGGTGAATAGAAGTGCTTTCTTTTTTCTTAATACCCACAATCAAAAATGTAGTTTAATGAAAAGATATTTAAAATTACTTTGGAGTTTATAAAAATAGAAACATATATAACAGCCATAGAATATAAGAGAGATGGCTATCAATGGGTTTATACTGTTCTAACTTTCCCAAAAGTTAAGTGAGATCTGTAATAGTCAATAGTGTATAATAATTCAAATTTGCTTGTGATAAGTTAATGTGTATTGTAATTCCTAGAGAAGCCACTGAGAAAAGAAATATAATTGCATGTGTATTTGAAAGACTGAAAATCAATACTGAATTTAATGATTCAAAAAAATAAACTTTCCTGCAAAAGAAGCTGGAAAGAAAGAACAAAAACAAAGTGAGATAGCATCATTGTCCTCATTGTATAAGTGTCCATATGACTAGTGTGTTGAAAAACTTGTCCAAAATTACATAGCTGGTTAGTTTAAGTTCTGTAATTCAAACACAGATTGGCTGATTCTAATTATTCTGAATCCTTAAATGGTACTGTACATATGTTTTCATTGCAATCATTACTGAAGAAAAACAGTTTTGATATAGGTATATTGGAGCATAAATATTTCTACTAACATATTTTAGATAATATTTTAACACAAGCTGGATCGAGGTAATAAATTAGTGTGCTTCCTGTCTTTTCTTTCTTACATCATGATTTTAAATTGAAAAACATCCACATAAAAGTGAAATAGCCATATAAATATATGGCAAAGAGAATATAATTTAAACAATCTTAATATAAAAAATAGAAGGAAATGAGAAACAGAGAAATCAAGTAGCAAAAAATAACATCACTGTAAACAAATCTAATCATATCAAATAATCACAGTATATATAAACTAATTACTGAAAATTATAGGGCAAAATCTTCAGAAGTAAAATATACAAAAATCAAATCCATGATGTTCTTGACAGTTCTTCTTTAAATAAAAGAATTGATAATTTATAAATAAAAATATATGTAAGGGAAACAGTAGTTATAAAACAAGATGGCCATACTTGTATTCAGAAAAAAAGATATATACTTAAAGTTAACAATATCACTAGAAGTAGAAGGCCATTTCAGAACTATAAATGTATCTGTTTTCAAAGGGACACAACAGTTCTAAAATTAGTTGCACCAAACAAAATATCAAAATCACTAAACAGAATGAACAGAATTGTTCTGTATATATAGTTAAGATTTGTTTAAAAATGTTGACATTAAAATTACTTTTTAGGGCTGATTTGAACAATGATAGACAAAAAGTGATAAAGTGTATCTGTTTCTAGACAAAAGAATACTCTTACTACTGTACCTTTCCTACCAGCAGTGACTATAAAATCAAGCAAAATATATGAGGCAAATATTTCAGTTATAAAAAACAGGTGTCATAAAATGGTAATCCTTCATTGGAAGCTAAACACAAAGATGAATTGGGAGAGCCGCAAGAGCCATACTACCCACATTGTATGACAAGATCCTGATGTGGGGGGAAAAATCCTGAAAAGTCAGGATATTCCATAGCTTGTTCCTGCTGGATTCTTTTCATTTGTTTAAGGCCATTCCCAAGAAGTATGGCTTATTTTTGGCCATTCCCAAGAAGCATTGCAATTGTCCAAATATATATTCAACATAAAATCAATAACTACTTGATTGGATTGATTGGTTTAATAAAAAATAGCATTGTACACAGAATGGCACAGTATGTTATGAAATTGTTAATATTCCTTGCTTGAGAGGACGGCACAAATCTAGGTCCCACAATAATGAGAGACATGTCATGGTCCAAGAATTCTGGGAACCAAAGACTGTAATAATTTCCTGCCCAGTCCCCAATAAAGATTTGATAGTTTCTTTTTAAGTAATAGAATTAAAAATAATAATAATTTTTCCTACTCTTTAACTTTCACCCTGACCTCTTTTTACATAGAAAGGATTTTTAGATAAGATTAATAGGATAACAATTAGTGACCATAAAGAAAAAATTTTCCCCTAATTTTTATATTAGATATAGAGACTAGATTGATGAAACAATTACAGAAATAGTGATTAATAGAAGCTCCTTTTATAGATCAAAAAAGGGTTTTTTTTTCCTTAAGGGAAGGGAAATGTCAACACACTAGGCGTTGGTGTTTTTCTGACTCCTACTTCCTTAAAATTAGGTCCTGTACCTTTAATATGTATGTGCATTGAGAAATTAACAAAATGATTGCTTAAGTTGTAATAGCTGACTGTTCACTATAGAAACATTTTCTTTGTGGATAACCAATCACCACAGGAATATTTTGTTTGATAACTGATCACTCTAGGACTATTTTGTTTGATGACTGATCACCATAGGACTATTTTATTAATGACTGTTCACTATAGGAACATTTGTATATAAATATCACAGTTTCAATAAGAGATCAAAAAGTCCTGAGCTGTCTTTAAGAAAAGTGTGATAATTGTTAAGCTTTCTGCTTTATGCACACACTGATGCCACATGTACCACTTTCTTGTAATGTATAAAGCTGGGACAATCGGCAGAAGGTGCTTTCACCCTAAACAGGTATCTGTGTCTCCTCATCCCCCAACCCCTTCACTGACGCTGTCCTTTCCTGTGGGAGACCCTTAGTACCTCAGCTGAAGCTGGCCTTCAGCAATGAATCCTGTGTTCACACCATCCAGTGGAGTCTCCCAATGTCAAACATTCACATTGCTTTGTACTATCGAAGTTGATGTTAGAATTTGGGGCTGTTGAAGCAATTTGGTGTCTAAAAGACTTAGAAGAGCATCAGAATTAGATAAGAGACCTTATGGGCCTCCCTGGTGGCACAGATGTTAAGACTCAGCGCTATGAAGGTATTGCCAGCCACTTAGGTATTATTTTGATCCCTGGCCAGAGAGCTAAACTGGCTTAGCAAACATCACCAGTCTTACCAGCTGCTCCCCTCAGCAGTGTATTCACTAGATCTACCTGTTCTGCTTTCCATTCTGTTTCTGGGGAATCTTTTCTTCCCCGGCATGCTGGCTTAGAACCTGGTTCTTGTATGCATAAATAAATAAAGTTTTTTTTTTTTTTTAAGAATTTTGTATAGGGTTTACTGAAAGATCTGTAGTGAGGGTTAGATTGTGTCTTTGGGGGGAAAGACAAAATATCTATATACAGTAACTGCCTCAAGGTTGTGAGCAGACCATACTAAAGGGCAATCTTGGAGAAATAGCTTAGCACTGTCCCATTGCAGTAGAGAAACCAGTTTAATGTTGAGGTTCTTCATATAAGGTACCATAAATAACATTCTTAGGTTTGATGACTACATTAGAGAAAGAACAGTTCTAAAGTGCTAATGATGCTTAAAACCAACCTTCAACAAAGTCTACAAGGGAGACAACATTTGTACATTGAAAACCACCCAGCTAGATGACCTTAACATTGAACATTCTACCTATCTATTATCTATCCTAATTAAGCATAAAAACAAATGTATAAATGTTTAAGGAAATTAAGCCACAATTGAACAATCTAAGACAAATATCAACACATTTCAGTACAAGACACAAATGTAGAGCCTCTAACATGTATCACCTAGCATGTTCAGCAATTGCCATTCATGCAAAGCAACAATGTAATGTTATCTAAAGTCAAGACAGAAAGCAGTCAATATAAATTGATCTTAAAAAACTCAAGAAAGTGGATTAGTGCTTTAAAATACCTATTAAAATACATTTAAATGTACAAAGACAACTTCAGGAGTAAAATTAAAGCAAAAATAAATGGGAACTATAATACACAATGAATGAAAAAATTGTATGATGTATTTGAAGACTTCTTTCAACAGCAGTTTGATGATAATACACTATATGTTTATATTTTTCTAATGTAGTAAGGGGAAGGAAACATAAAGGAAATAGAAATTATTAAATGTGAAGTGAAAAGTGGAAAGTAGAATATCCATGTGTGAAGTTTAAGGTGAACAGAGAATATTGGGAACTTAAATTTAAATGGCATATCATTAATGCCACTAATACTGTAATGTTAGAGATACAGATATTGAAAAAGGAAAAACTTAACTAGCCAAGAAGAGAAATAAATTCAGTAGGAAAATATTTTACTAAGTGAAGATAAAAAGAGTAAGAGAGTTACATAAGAGACCTGTGGCCTGTATAACAATATATTTCTGATGTCTTATACTGCTACTCTATATTATGCTAATCTGATTAAAATAGTTCAGATTAAAATCAGCAATAGCTTTTTGTCAAAACCCCCAAGTTAAATGTACCTTTTACCCCCACTGCCAACTTGTTTACCTTAGGAAGGAAATTTCAGACCAGTATGACCTATTTAAGTAAGGCAAATTGTTATTACCCTGCTATTTTTTTCTTTGATAAATCTTCTGGTTCCACACTTTCCATTATGGAGACCCAGTAGGACTAGTTGAAATTTAGGAAGACCCTACATTGTCTTTTAACCCCACAGTAGCTTCCTAGGACTGGAAGCTACTCCTTGTGTTCCAAGGCTGCTTGAGTATTTCATTCTTACAGCTTTCTTTTGAGTATTATTGCAACTATTAAAAACGATCAAATTATACCAACTTTTTGCCTACTTACTGAATTGTCACTATAATTTATTTTGTATTACATTTATTCTGTTTGATTTCAACTGTAGTTGTCTTACTATCCATTTTCCACCCTTATCTAATTGTTACTTATCAAAATCTGTTACTGGAACGTGTCCTCATCTGTTCCTATCACCAAAAAAAATCAACCAAAGTAGGTAAGTTTCTGTTGATTCTCACATAATTCTCTCCACTTGACAAGTTTAATTAGGCAGGAAATGCTTAGCCCCATCATAAAATAATGATGAAATGTTACCTAGAGTAGAAATGCTTTGCTCTAGCAATCAGAAATGCAATGAGACAGAGAACATTTGATTTATTTTCACAACAGGGTTTGAACTTCAGGTTGTTCTTTGGAGGATATGCGTATATGTGATTGTGTGTATGTGTGTGTGTGCGTATGTATGTGTGTGTGTATGTGTATATATATATATAT
>NW_004567102.1:23892357-23909249 GCF_000260355.1 Condylura cristata
TATATATATGACATGTGATAGATATGGTATATACATATATATGCAGTTTGCCTCTACTAAAAATTGGGAGCAGAACTACATAGTTTTTAGGTTTGTGTCCATCTATAAGATGCCTGATTAGAATCCAGCTGGTTGCATGATATAAAATATGCTGGCATAAACTACTAGTATGCAAGTCACAAGTAATTGTATTTTTAAAGTAAAATTTGGGATAATTAGATAACATTTCTTGTCTCTTGCTGTGGAAATTTTATATTCATTGACTATAAGGATACCTGTTCAAATCAACTACATAGATTAAGCCAACAAGTACATTTCTTGTATCCTTTATTCCTATAAAATATAAGACTTAGTCACTAGAAAAATGTGTGCACTCATATATGTTTATATAATTGTATATAGTCACATATGTGATTATATGTGTATAGGTATTTGAAAATAAAACAATTATTTAAATGCCTTTGGGAGATCATACCAGTAGTTTATGCCAGCATATTTTATATCATGCAACCAGCTGGATTCTAATCAGACATCTTATAGATGGACACAAACCTAAAAACTATGTAGTTCTGCTCCCTAGTTGGATCTAGTATCCTTTTTCATTCCTAAAATACATCCCTTTGAACAACTTATTTTTGTTTTTAATGAAACATGTCCATGTTTCTTAGAGAAAATTATCAGAAACTATAAATACTTCCGATTTATCCTAGCTTTTATTAAGTAACAAAGATCAGAGCTTTATTGCAGATAGAATCAATAAAGCCAAGCATGTCTACTTCTAAAATTCAGTGCCTCTTGCCATCAGAAGGGATAATTATCTTTTCTTTTCATTGCCTACTAATTTCACAAACTACACATTTGCTTCATTGCACTTTGCCTCAGAAGCTCAAGTACATAAGGTTATAAAGTGCTTGAAATCTCCAACTGCTGTATGTTTTGGGGATTTATTCCTTTGAAAATATTGACAAAATCTATGCTTTATCTCACTGCAGATTGTGGACACCGCCTACAATATAAGATTGACCATTAATGGTCTCATTTCCTCTCACTTTCCCATGGATCTGTTTCTTCTTTCTTTCCACATCTTTAGGAAAATAAATATTTGTAGAACAAATCATTGCAAAATGATGTGAAAATATTCTTTGCTAGTAGATAAATTATCTTACAAATAGGTGGTAATAACTTCATCACCAATATTTACTTCATATAGTGTTCCCACTGAAACCTACCTTATATTTGAGGATTGCTGTTTACTCTGTGGCTTCTCAGCAGTACTTGTAATTCTCAGAACTATGGACTAACCCACATATCACATTACCACAGTATTAGGATGTGAATTTACTCATGTGGGAATCAAAATATCACTTTACAGCTACTAATCTATTTTAAAATTACATAAATTTCTCTTATTTAATATATATATGTTCACCTAGCTAGTAATACTCCTTATCCAACTTCAATACTTTATCTAATTAGAAAGCATATGTTCAACTCCACTAATATATTGAAAATATTGATACTTGACTATGTCACTCAGTCCAGCTATGAAGTTCAGGAATTTTTTAGTCATAATGAGATCAAACAAATAACATCTCTACTTTATTTTCTCTACTCATGTCAGCCAACTAGCACATTTCCATAGCCAAAAGATGAAGCATATAGTTGAAGATGAGTCACATTTGGTAACTACCAGTTCTTATGAAACAAACAAAAAACTATTTGGCGTCATTTAAAAATCCCCAATGGTAAATTCCCCCATAAAATACAAGTTAGAAAATGTAAAATATTTGTTTTGAACAAAACATTGGGATAATATGAATGATAGTTGATTTATATCTAATTTAGATCTGTGCAGAATACCCAATAAGTTGTTAAACTATCAGACAGCTGGGTGACATCTAGTAAGCCAGAGATTCAACTGGCTTAATAAACTGTGAAACAGGAAAATGAAGCAGTCTTTTATATTTACCTGTAGTAAAATTCTATTTTATAATATCTTGTTTTACTGTTTAATATCTAGATGGTAGTTTTAAAGAAGTGAACTTTCCCAAACTCTTCATTTGGAATCTAAGTAAAATCACCAATGACTATCCTAATAGTTAACACTTATTTAATCCTGTTCAAGGAAATAGAAAAGCTTAAGACTCTGTAGTGGTAGATGATTTTTGAGCTAAAGAAAAGATGAAGTAAAAGGAAATTCTTGGTCTCCTATTCACTTCTAAAATGTTTCATTTACTCATAAGTGGAACTTTTTTACAAATCTTGTAAAGAGAAAAATAGCACACATTGTGATTCCTATTTGTTTCTACATAGCATGTATTGATGTCCAATGTTATTATATGACTGATTTTTTCCCCCTACTAGCATGGAATTCTATTTCTATGCATTTAATCTTGAACTATCAACTTTTCAAGCTGACTTATAAAAACTGAGAAAAATATAAATTTTCCAAACCACTTAATACTCAGTGGTTTAATTGAATATGTCATGAATGAATTTGTTTAAATCCAGCAGAATTTCACTCTTTTAAATATTCTTTATGGCCACTTTCACATCAATTTCAAAATAATGAGTAAATCCATAAGCATGTATGAAATAAAGTTTTCAATACCCAAAGTCCTACAAATCACCATTATGAATGATGCTTTTGGACAAGCATATACTTTATTTTAAAAATATTTGAGAAAGATAACAGTACAAATTCTCTCATTTAATTTATCTGCAGGCAGAAATTTTGCAGAAACCTTAAAATTGAAATACAAATTTGTAATCCTTTCTTTGCTGACATGGACAGCAAATCAATGATACAGATCTTGCCAAAAATGATCTCACTGATTTAAGGACAAAAGGAATAGTGCTTCATGAGTTTTACTCAAAAAGTCCTAGAGAATTCAGTTGTTTCTAGACACAGGCTGATCCTCACTTATTAAAGTGATTTATGGGAGTTTTGACTCTTTAATATGTTTCATATGTTCCTTTATATGTTCTTTTGAATCAGAGCTATAGCATCTATTGTCACAAAAATGAGTATACATGATTGATTGTCATCAGATATGGCAATTTGCTTTACAAGAGGCAACTTGATAATTTCAAGAAAACTTCTTTCAAGAATACATAAATAAATAAATCTTTAAAAACAAAAAGACCTTAGAAATATAGAAGCAAACATAAATTTGGCTTTTTGATTTATGCTACCATTTTCTTTTTGCCTGGAAATGGAAGACAATTAATGGACTTCCTCAATATAATTAAGCTCTTCCACAAATACTCCTTTTAACAATTACCCTTAAAGTTGATGCTTCCTAACATTTGACTTTCTTAAATCTCACATGAATTTTGATTACTTTATCTGTAAATAAGGTGATGTAAGAGGAAAAGATTATGTTCTCTTCGCCTTCTTAACCAGCATCTTTTGAGACCATTATTCCTTCATTGCTTCAATATTAAAAATTAAATCCTTCAACTTTAATCTTTATATAACTTTGTATATTATGACTACCACTCATTTTCCTTTACACCATTCTAGTCATGTCCCCATCTTTTTTTTTTTTTTCTTCCTTAATTGAGGAAACATTTCTCTACAATGTCATCTGTCTTTAGGAGGTATAGGATGTTTCCTTTTCAGATGAAGTAACCACATAGTACCCACCACCAAAGGACATAAAGTTCCCCATTATAGACCATTTTTCTGCTGTCTCACTTTGTTCTCGTCACTCACCATCTGCCTTTGGCAGTCTCTGTTCTGTAGTCAGGTTTCCAGGGCTTGCATTAAACTTGACCTGTTGTTTTGTTTCTCTATATTCCATATGTAAGTGCACCATCTGGTATTTTTTTTTTCTCCTTCTGACTTTTTGCACTTAGGGAATCCCCTCCAGTTCTGTCCATATTGTCACAAATGGTAAGGGTTCATCACTTTTAATAGCTGAGTAAGCTTACCCCCATTCTTTGATGACATTGACAAATGTTTCACAGTCCAGATTTGATGAACTTCATAAGTGATCCATTTAAAATCCTGGCCTCTGGCATTATTGATCTCTTTCCAATTACTTTATTTTCTATTTATTCAATTTTTTATTTTTTATCATTCTATGGGCTTTATAATTAACCCATACCCTCCTGCCTTTGAATCAAATTATATATAAATCCCAGTTTCTCAGCTTTCTTAAACCCCAGCTTTCTGATTGCATAACATTTGTAATACATGCAGTTCAATTATATTGAATTAAATTAAAACCCATGAGGCAAACATATTCATTGTAAAATATAGAACATAATAGTATTAGCTCAAGAAATTAATTTTTAGTACACTCTTAAGATAAATTACATTTAGTAGAATGTATCTAATATTAAGTATGTTATTACAGGTCACTTGTAACTCCCTGAAAATATATAAAACAAAAAGTGCAAAAAATACAGGTTGCATTTCACATATCTGAGTTAAATACATTTAGTGAGTTAAATGAAATTTTTAAAAAAATCTGTGATCCAAAAAAGTTTAAGAATTACAGTCACTATGTATCTTTTCATGTATGTGTGTGTATATATGTGTGTGTGTGTATATATATATATATATATGAGACACACATATACAGATCTATACACACCACACATATGCCATTATTCATGAATTTGTCAAATAGTTTCTTCATTAAATCCAAGGATATTAGACATTGATTCAATATACTTTAAATTTTGGTATCCAAAATAGCAATAATGTTTCTTTATTTTCTTGTTATCCAATACATCAAGTTCCTGTGTGGTATATGCTCAGTACAAATCCTAATTTGAAGTAATAAATGTCATTAAAGTTACTACTTGAGTTTTGAAATGGGCTATGATGAGAAGTTTTACAAGGATTAAATTTAATGAAAATATAGGAATTCTAAGCCAAAAAAAAAAAAAAAACTAGAAATAAGTTCATAAGCAAGAATGTTAGCTTGAGAGTAAAAATAATGAGGAAAATATGCAATTGTCATAGCTAAAATATATGTCAAATATTATAAAGAGCATATTGATATCCTGTAACAAAATAAATAAGCTGAAATCCATTCATATCAGGTTATTTGACCTCTAGTATTATCATATTAGGAAGGACAGTTTTTATTGTGGGATCTGACCTTTGTATTATAGGATGCTTCCCTGGCCTGTACCCCAGTTCTGTATGAATAAATAAATGAGTCTTTTTAAAAAATTGCTACCATTTCTACAGCTTTAGGAAAATAAAGATTTATGGAGAACATTACACAGCAAGCGTGGCAATTTGCATTACAATGTATGATTGAGAATCACTATATAACTTCACTCCTGCTGTTTTGTATTGATTGTACACTATGTATTTCATTAGTCTGCCTTCAAAAATGTTATTCTAAATGCCTTATAGATTTGCTAATTTCAATAATTCCCCGAGACTGTGACTCTGTAAGTGACTACATCTATAGAGTGTAGGAGGCAATGCTAGCTGGTGATTTGGTCATATTAACTGCTGAAATTTGAAGACTCAGTATGGATTTAGTGACTCATCTTGATTAGGTCCACACTCGGAGCTGAAACATTCAGATGGGCTTTGGTTTAACTGTATGTTGGTTCACTTTTTTTTTTTCCCACCAAGTATATAAATATGCATTCTATGAGATTTGGTAAATTTGCTTTAACTTTTCAGCTTTATCCATGACAATTGCATAATAACTAGAATCTTGTCAGTAAATACAGAAAATTCAAGGTTCTTGAGTATGCAGTAGTACAGACGAGGGCGCATATTATTTAACCTCCATCCTAGAGCTAAATCAGGGATAATTTCATTATTCATTGTTCTTTCTGATAAGAAGCCCCAAAATATAAACCTGAGATTTACCCTTTCAGAAACAGACCATTTTCCCATCTTGTCTCAATTATGAGACTGTTTCATATTTTATTTTACACTATTCACTGTTTTATGTTTTATAAAATTGAAGTCTATTATAAAATGCATGTACTAAATATTATCAACTGATAAGGAAATAGTACTTCCATACATGATGTAGCAGCTACACAGACTGTCTTTTTTCAATATAATGTTACAACTTTAATATTTACATTCATTAATGCCTCCACTTATTTAAAGTTGTAAAGCAACACCATATGTTTATTACCTACTGTGCTTTAAACTTCGCAAAAAAGTTTGACCTTGGCTAACAAAGAAAGAATGATTTTATGACTAGATAATTGGAAACTATAGAACCTGCCTGAACTATTTTTGCAACTATTCCATAAATCTAACAGAACATAATTTCAAAATCATGAAAAGAACATCCATAAGATTAAAGGTTTTATAGCAACAGAATTATATTGGTCTAGACAATTCTATTGAACGTTTCTAATAAACTAAACAGTTTATATGTGTGTCTAAATTTGTGTTTACGTATGCATGTGTACATATAAACATATGTGTGTATATCTGTATACACATCTGCATATCTATTCTGCTCAAGCTTTCATAACAAAGTGCCACAGACTGAGTACTAAAACAATAGATATTTTTTCAGAGTTCTGAACACTAGAATTCCATGTTGAGTCCTAGTGAATTTGGTTTCTGCTAAGAATTTTTATCCTGACTTCCAGGCAGCCACCTTCTCTTTGTGTTCTCAAAGGACCTTTGTGTGTATGGAGCTCTCTGATATTCTTTCCTCTTTCTAGATTACCATCCATGCCAAAAGAGCAGGACCCCACTTTTAAGAAATTATTTAACCTAGATTATTTACATAAAAGCTCTATTCTAAATAGTCACAATGGAAATTAGAGCTTTAACAGACAAATTTTGGGAGACATTTCACTCCCTAACAGGATACATATGTGTATATACACATTCATTGTAACTGATTTAGTTCTCAAACCGATTTAGTTCTCAAACTTGACCGTAGTTTTGGAGATTGTTCCTTTACCTAAAAAAAAAAAAAGGCTTTAAAACTTCCACAGAACAAATCCTTTAAGCAGTATTGATCACACATCCATTTTCAGAAATGCTGAGTTGCCCATCAGGCGGAATGGACAGCTAAACAACAGTTCATGTGAGGCCTCATTTGGGACACAGAAAATGAATGGCAGGGTTGTATTTTCTTTCTGAAGCTCAGACTTTAGGCAAGTAAATGATAGAAAAGTTTCTCATGTATATTCTGTTTTTTGCCCAGAGAAAGGAAGTTGTATGAAAAAATGGTAAGAGAATGACTAAGGCTTAGCAGCTTTTTGGAGTGGCCTTCACAAAGGGAAGCAGAATGAGGAATTAGAAAGACTGAGAATCCTCAATGACCCTGTAACCTCCAGCCCTGAACTTCCTAACTTTCATGTACAAGTGAAACTTTCCATGTAAGCCACTGTTATTTTATTTTTCCTGTTAGTAATAGCAGAATGTATTTCTTCAGAGAAAGAAGGGCAGACATCAGTGTCAAAAAGAGTGCAAACCTCTGGTAAGACACATTTTGAAAGCTGCTCTTTTTATGCATTAATAAGCACCCTATAATAAACTCCAATAAATAAAAAAAATAAACACTTAAACAACTGAGTTTTCTTGACTAGCTATCAGTAGGTTTTCAGAGTATTTACTGTCTAATAAGAGATGATAATCTTTCAATAATGTCATTGGCTTTTTTGAAAGGTTTTAAAATGTACTTTCACACATCTCTAATTAATAATAACAGTAATCATAAAATTGTTGTCACCTAACTTTACATGTTATAGGATCTAAAATGCTTCTAAATTTGGAAAGAAATAACTTGATAAAGTTATACTCATTCTTTTCTGAATACAGATGTAGCTACCTTAGATTTAGAGTATTATTCTTGCCACTCATTTATTTGAAATGAACAAAGAAAACACTTTTCAAGTACTTTTAAATTGTTTTTCATTTTTTTAAACATCATTGTTTATTTTTTCACAGTATAGGATTTTTCCCCTGCAGGTGTGGCCACTATAGTTTACCACCACCAAAGTACCCACAATCCTCTATCACAGTCCACCACACTCTCCTCCCTCTTACTCTCTCCCTTCTAGACCCAATCCTGAATGTCTTAGATCTATAGTCTGCTATCAAGGGTCAGTCTTACAGTTTGTCTTTATCTGATCCTTTGTTTGGTTTCTCCAGACTTCATACAAAAGTGAAACCATCTGGGATTTATCTGTCTCATTCTGGCTCACTTCATTCAGAAGCCCTTCCAGCTCCATCTATGTTTCTACAAATAGCAAGAGTTTATCTTTTTTGACCACCGAATAGTATTCCACTGTGTATAAATATGATATCTTCTTGATCCACTTGTCTATTCTGGGCATTTAGGTTGTCTCCAAATGTTGGCTATTACTAAATAGACCACTATAAACTCAGCAGTGCAGAATTTCTTTGAAGTATTATTTTTGGTACATTGGAATAGCAATTCCACTGGATCATGTAGTGATTCTATTTTCAAGGCATTTTTCAATTCTTAAGATGTATCCCAATATTTCCAACCACCCATCATACACCTCTCCAAATGTATGCTTCAAAAGTAAATGTGTGTATTGTTTGTATGTGTGTTTCTCTCTGTCTAATATAATGCACACTGGACTTGTAAAGAAAAATAAACTTATTCATAGTTATTTAACTCCTCCCACCTACATCATAGAATACTTATATAGTCAGAATACTATATGGCTTTTTATCTCACTAATTTTTTTTTCATGTCTAGGTAATGGTGTGTTAAAATCTACATTTTTGTGCATGTTTAGAATTCCTAAAACTGAATATATTTTACTAAATTTTAATGTTGGTATTTAGCTCATAAAATTTTATGACTCTAATGTTTTCATTTTAAACTCTTATCTTAGGCCTTAATAATATGACTTGCTTTGTCCCCATGAATGTCTTTTTTATCTTAATTATGCTATGCCTTAAATTACTATTCCAACCTTTAAATTTACCCATATTCTTTTTACATTTATGTCTATTTTTATGCATTCAAACATCTTTTATCAATTTGTCCTAGAAATGTTTTCAGGGAAGAACAAATAATTCTATTATTTTATTATTGTTATGAACATTTAACAATATCTATTTTTCTAATCTTAATTGAGGATAAATCATTGACATGCATTTTCATAACTAATGTGGTTGGTAATTCTTTGTTTAAAGTAATGGTTAAAAAAATTACTTTTTTTTCTGTTTACCAGCTTTGATTATGTTTCTTATGATATTGACTTTTTTGTTGTTGTTTTGTTGTTTACACTGAGATAATATACTAGTTACAGAGAAAGGGATCATTCTGTCTTATTCATAAACTTTATTTACATTAGTATTTGAATAATATATATTTCCTGTTAACTTTTCATGTTCTGATATATATTGGAAAGTGTCATATGTACATATTTTCTACCTAATCTCATAAAACTCGCTATATTTAACTGGGTAAAACAGTTACATGCATTGCTTGTAACCACTAAAATGTTTGAATTTATTTCTTCCATTATAATCATGCTTTTTAAGTACTTTGATTTTTATCTGTGTTTCATTCATTCTAATTTAGTGCCTTGTTTCAGACCATGGATATTTTTTAATTGTAATTTTAAATAAAACCCCAACTACATACAATAAGTACTTTCATTTGAAAGTTTTTATTCAAATATTGTAATATAAATTGCTTCAGTATTGATGAATGGATATATTGCTAAGGAATATAAACATTGCAGATTAAATTATACATATATATTATATAATGCAATTCATTAAATTACCCACATAAAAAAGGACATAATAAATCTTAGCATCTAACATTATAAAAAAAATTACTCAATATTAATTTCCAGATATGTTAATAAAATGGACTTACTAATCATAAACTCTATTGTTTGTCATTCCTGTACAGTGAAGTAGATTGATTATTGATTACATACTGAACCATTGACATGATCCCTTGCTATTTTTCAATAACAAAAAAAGTGAGCAATTCTTTAGCTTTCTTGGCACTGTTTGTTGCAGTAGTAAAGGGAATTCAGAGGGGAAGATTTTGAATTCTTAATAGATGAAAAAACTAATAAAACTATGAAATCAAAGCAAGAATTGATATATAATGGGGTAGTTAATAATGTTCAGAAAATCAAAATCAAAGACAGTTGTATTAGTATGCATATATTAAAGTAGTGTAGCAGAGAGCTATTACCCTATATGTTTTTGTGCTTCCATGCAGATAGGTATTTGTATTTGAGAGTTACTGAAAATAGTATCATATTTACTAGCCAAACATACAGAAAATGATATCATGTTTTTTTAATATTTTTATATATACATATATATATATATATATATAATCATTTATTTTTACATCATTTTGTGCATTTTTTCCATCTCATTTGCAATCCTCTTTGGCTTCCCATCACCAAATCACCATGTGCCATCACCATAGTCCAGTGCATTTCCCTCCGCCTGCTGTTTTAGATCTCATTTTCCACTCCACCCCCACAAAATGTCTCTGGTATATAGCTGTTCATCATTATCATTATTTTCTTGCCTGGTCCGTTACATTCCTGCTATGAGAGAAACCATCCAGTATTTTCCCTTTTCTTTCTGGCTTATTTCACTAAGCATGATCTTTTCCAGTTCCATCCATGTTACTCCAAAAGACATGTATTTCTTTTTTTTTTTTTTTTTTGGTTGCTGAGTAGTATTCCATTGTGTATATTTACCACATCTTTTTAATCCAGTCATCCATTCTTGGGCATTTGGGCTGTTTCCATGTCTTTCCAATTGTAAATAAAGCAGCAATAAACATGGGGGTGCAGGTTTCTTTTTGAATCAGTGTTTTTGTGTCTTTTGGGTAGATACCTAGGAGTGCGATTGCTGGGTTGTAGGGAAGCTCCATATCTTTCCTCAGCCTGGGCTCCACTCACAGAGTTGAGCCATCCCCCATTTATCTCCAGGGCTTTAGTGAGGGGCAAAACACCAACTTTCCAAGTGCCTGAGTGCTCCTAGGAGGGAGTTATCTTATCAGAATTCTCTAATTGCTGATTCTCCTTCATTTATCCTCCTTCTAGTGAGTCCAGGGTGTTCTCATTTGGGTTGAAACTTGTAGTATATAAGTCTGTAGTCCGTTTTCAGTCCTAAATTCCTGTGCAAGCCTGGACACAGTGATCTCGGCATCTTTACTCTGCCTCCATCTTGCCATCTCTTCTCAATATCATCTTATTTTTTTTTAATGTTTTAGTATTTATTCTCATACATCTGTTAATTTTTGGATAGTACTTGATTTCTCCCTTCTAGTATGGTCCCTGTAGTTATCCCACCACCATAGCACCTGTGATCCATATCCACAGTCCCTGGTGCTCTTTCCTACTCTCTTATAGTTCCATTTCTTAGCTCTTCTCTGTTGTGTGTCACACATCTATGGTCAGTCTGCAAGTTTTGTCTTTTTTTTTTTTTCTGACACTTTTGGGTTCTCTATATTCCCCATAGACTGAAACTATCTGGTATTTATCTTTTATTTTCTGTCCTGTTTTGTTAAACATTATGCCTTTCAACTCCATTGATACTACTGCAAATGGCATGAGTTTATCTTTTTTGATTGCTAAGGAGTATTTCATTTCATATTATCTTCTATAGTACTTTAGAAATACAACAAAAATTCACTTTGGGAGAGTTGAACTTTAATATAAAAATATGTACAAAATTAACTTTTATTGTTACCATCAAATCCCATGTTTCAAAATATATTAGCTAATCAGGATAATTTAAGATGACTATGAGAATGGAAGTTTAACTACCAATGGTGAATATGATAGTAGGTCAAGTTTAGCTCTTCACTCATGAAATCTACATAGAAATAAAAATTGTAAATTGCTGTATTTTTTATAAACTGTATCCTCTCTGTTTATTTTCAAACATAAAAAGAGAATGACATGAGTAATGAGTTTATTCTGATTGGCAGAAAAATAATGTAATAAATAAGTGTATAATATATGTTTATAAGTTAAGTATGACCTGTTATATGTAAATATATATGTATATTTTAAAAAAAACTCAGTAGCTTTTAATGTGTGATTATATACATCTCTTGATCAAGTTTTTCAGAGCAAAGCTGAGAATTATTTACTAAATAATAGATCCCATTATTTGATGGAATTTGGGGTAGAAAGTGAGAATGTTTCCTTTACACAAAAGATAATAGAAACAGAAAAAATAAATCTTAGTGTAAAAGATTATTTGAGGTAGAAATGGAATGGTTGATTCAGTTTTTAAAACATGTTTTGCAATGTAATGCATCACATCAACAAAATGAAAAATAAAAATCAGTACATTTTATTGGTAGAACTGAGAAAGCACTTGATAAGCTTCTCATCTATTCTTGTTTAAAAACCCTGAAAAAATACTGATAGATAGAAGAAGCTTCTACAACTATTCTTGATGAAAAACCCTGAAAAAATACTGATAAATAGAAGATACTTCAATATGAGAAAGGCCATATAGGTCAAACACACAAGTACCATCATTCTTTATGGTAAAAAACTCAAAACTTTTCTGTTAAGATCTTGTAAAAGACAAAGTTGTCCACTTATACCACTACTATTCAAAATAGTATCAAGGTCCTATTTAGAGCAACTAGGCAAGAGGATATAAAAAGGAATTCAAATTGGTAAAGAAGTATATCTATCATTCTTCTGAAGTTGACGTGATAATATACATAGAAAACCCTAAAGACTTCACTAAGAAACTAATTGCAACATTAAATTAGTTCAGCAAAGTGGCAAGTGGCAAGTCACAAAATCAATTTATAAAAATCCATTCTGTTCCTGAATTCAAGCAATGAACTAGAAAAGGAAGAAATCGAGAAAACAAGTCCATTTACAATTGCATCAAAAAGAATGAAATACCTATGTATAACCTTATAAATAAAAAGAAGAGATTTGGGCTTTTACAATGAAATTTATAATACATTAAAAATAATAGAAGACAAAGATATAGAAAGATATTCTAGACTCGTTGGCTGGATCATTAGCAAAGCCTAATTAAGCACATATGTCTTTTGTTTTAAATTTTTTGTGGAGTGACAGGAGTCTCTGTAATAAAAAGTGGAAGGCCTTCTTGGTTTGTTTATTTCTTTTTCATAATTATCTCTAGGAGAAAATAGAATGCTGATGTTTCTGCTTTTTCATTGATAAGGAGAAATCATTGTCACCAATAGGGAACTGAAATAGGCTATTTATTTTCACCTAGATGTTTTATCATGCCAGTTAGGACTAACATGGAGTCTGATCAATATAGGTTCCACACAACAAATGCATAATTAGAATAGATTTTTCTTTCTGAAAGTGCCAGACATATCCTTGCCATTTCTCTATTTTTGTGAAAACAACTCCCAATTCCAAAATATGGAATGTAACGATAATATAATTAAAATGTTGTGTTTTGATACCATTCTCGTTTTCATTGCACTTGGTCCCTAAGGAACCCAAGAAGTGCTGGTCAGTGTTTTTCTAGAATACAGTGGAGTGCACAAAATGCTGACCACTGTGAATGGAAGAATGAGCAAAATTGTACTTAAAAATAAGCCTTAAAAATGTTACAAGGGGGAAAAAAGTGCTGAGAAAAGCCATCAGTGCTTTGACATTTGCTAAACAGTGATATAAGTAATCTTGCACTGAAAACATAGGAAAGGAATTTTAAATAACATTGGTGGAGGATGTTAGCAATTATAACCTAAATAAAAACTATAGTTATCACAATTGTTAACTATTCTGGTTTTCAAAATAAAAATTTACTTCTTTCAAACTCTAGAAAAATCCTTAGAGATGTTAGCCACAGTCATATGCACTTTTAAAACTTAGAGAATAAGCTGATTCAGATTTTCAGCATTTAATTTATTTCAAGAGGAAAAGAGGCATTTAAAAAAGAGCATTTCAGTTGATTTTAGATTACATTCTCTATCAATTAATTTAAGCTTGCCATATGCTGTGTCTTTAAACTACTGCCAGATGATAGGTTTTCATATTTTAAAGTTATCTGCAAACAGTTTTATTATTGTGCTTTCCTGTAGCATTGATTCAGCCTATTATTTCAAAAAGTATTCACCACCACAGAAAATATTTAGTTACTAATAAATTTTCCTAGCATCTGTATTTCTAGTTAAAGGTGTTCTAAGGTGTTCTCTCTGTTAATTTGGGTTATGACTTACAAGGGAGGTAATTCATGTGTATTGATCACACAGAGTGCTTCTTAGTTATGCAGAAAACAAGTTGTCATGTATTCCTGAGCACCTCAATTGCCTCTGAATATTCAATATTCACATAAGCAGATGAAACATAATGCTTTCCTTTAAGTTCAATAAGAAAATTAATATTGGGATTAGATAGGTAATGCAGGATTATTGAAGTAACAGTTTTGGCATTTTCTATTTAATGAGGGGAGGGTGGAAATTAGTGTTAATGTACAAATTTTCAAAATAATATTTTTCAATAATCAATGTTCAAACTTTTGTACATAACTAGGATACCAAATAATTACTCTGAAAATTTATATAAAAGTGAGAAATCTGAGATATTCAAATGCATTCCCTACATGTAAGATCTTTTAAGGTCTTCTAAAATACTGGGAAGTTTTTAAGCTACTTTATAAGCTAATTGCACGTAAGAGCTGTAGAATAATGATGAAATACCAATATCATATTTCTCTTATCCTAAAAGGTGAATCTAGGAAACAATCATTATTATCTCCATAAGTTATTAGAAAGAAAATCAATAAGGGATCTTATAATGGGTTATTAAAATAATAATATCAAAAATCACTGTTCTTTACTTTAGAAGTTGTACAAATAGACATGTGATCACAGGTTTAATGCTCTAGGAAGTACAAAATTATTTAAGTGAATCTGAATTGACTCTAAGTCTATAGATCTAGTACTCTGACTACAAGAAATGCATAAAATATAGCAACAGTTCTGTAGTTGAACGACTAAATGGTGCAACCAACTCAAAACATTGTGGAAAATTCTACAGGGTAAATAACTGAGTTTCTTATTTACCATAGAAATGAAGACAAAGGCAGAGGATAATGACTGTAGATTAAAGAGAAAAAACAATCAAATGCTACAGATGGATATTGTTAGACTACTTATTTAATTTCAAAAAATTATATATTTTAATTTATAAAATTTGTAATCAAAATATGAGATTAAGGAAGTATTACTTCTATTTTTATTGTACCAATTGCATAGTGCATATAGAAATAATAAAATTCTGTGGTTATATTTGCATTTATCTTAAAATACTGTAACCAAAATATTTAAATAGTAGGATAAGCAAGAGAAAGCAAATGAAATGTGAAATAGTAAGAGAGGGAGGTAGGAAGAAGTAGAAAACAGACAGGGAAAGAGAAAAAGTAAGATGGATGAAACAAGATTATCAAAATAGTGACCACTGAAGTTTGCTGATGTGTACATGAGAATGCAATCCATTGTTCTCTCAATAATGTGTATGATTGAAATTTTCCATTTAAGATATACTACTGAAGGGACCTCTGTGTTGGTGCTAAGTCTCAGCATTATGAAGCTGTTCACAGGCGCTGCAGCACAAGTTCAATCCCTGGCCAGGGAGGTGACCCATATGGTACAACAGACCTCTCCTGTCTCACTTGCTGCTCCCTTCAGTAGGGTGTTTCAGTAGATCTGCCTGTTTTGCTCTCTACTCCATCTCTTGTGAATCCTCTCACCATCTCACCCTCTCACCATCTCACCCCTCCTCCAAACCTACATCTCCACACCTCTGGCCTACACCCTAGTTCTTGTATGCATAAATAAATAAATCTTTAAAAATATAAACTACTGAAAAAGTATGTATTGATAATAGTACCTTAAGAACATATTCCAAGGACATTTTCAGAAATGAAATTAATTTCAAAATTTATATTTTTTCATATTATACATAACAGGGGAGATACATTTCTTAATAGTCATAAATTATATGTTTTTAATTTTTATATCAACTTTTGCAAATACCGTTCTGACTATGATAATGAAATTTCTAATTTATCCACTTTTCTATAGTCACACACACCACTTTGATAAAATTAAATATAGGATTACGATTAAGATTCTTGAGGTTTAAACCAGATTTAAAGTCACACTTCTGCCTTTCTAGTTCAGATTAACGATAGGATTCTTGCTTGCAAATTAATGTAGAACTTAAATTCCAAATTACATAGGGAGGTAGTAAAACTAAATTCCTGTTTTTTTATTGTTTCTAAAATAATAATTTAAAATAATATGGTTGGTATATGTTCAAGCAGTTAGTTATTCACATTCACAATAAAAAAATGTCCCACATAGTAAAATTATCATTGATTTTTGGATGTTGTATACTGGAGGGTGGTAGAAACACAAATCTTTTCTAGAAGATAATAATTATCCACTCTTCATGTAAAATTGACAAATGAATAAACATAGGTCCTGAGTAAATCTGAACATTTCAAAAACATCTTTAGACAATCTAGAGAAAGCATGTATATAGATAATTAGGTGAGGATAATTATACAGAAATGTCTTCAAAATTGCAAAGTAAAAGCAACAAAAATGGTCAAAATGAAAACACTCTCTTCCGGTAACAAAAATGGCATAAACCTGTTTATCAGTGAAGATGATGATTTCATTTCTTTCATTATTAACTTGGAAGAGTAGATTAATCCCCATTGTTAACTATCACTGTGTTTTATACCACATATGTTTACCAGTAAATATACCACTCAGGGCTCTCCCTGGTGGCACAGCGGGTTAAAGCACGGCTCTAAGAAGCTAAAGTCATTTCAGCATGAGTTCAATCCCTGCCCTGGAGGTGACCTACATAGTGCAGCAGACCTCTCCTGTCTTGCCCGCTGCTCCCCTCAGCACTGTACTTTGTCAGTCTTTTTTTTT
>NW_004567102.1:23910079-23915137 GCF_000260355.1 Condylura cristata
TATATATATATATATATATATATATACCACTACAGATATACTTTGAAAACATTTCCTATTTTATAATTACAAGAAAGTTTAGTATTGTTAACTACTTCAAACTACTTCAGTTTAAATAAAGAGTGAAAATTGGCCAAAGAACTGATACTTGGTGAAATATAACACAATAATCAACTCTAAGATAGGGTGTTAATAAATACTGATTTACATTATTAGAAATAACAAAAAAGGGAAGGCAATTTTACTACCTCAAGAATAAATCAAAGGCTTAGCCCATATATCATTTTGCCTTTTCACTTATACCTGTCCTTTGTGTGTGAAGCCTGCTGGGCACCATATTTTTGAAAATGTAAAAGGTTCCAGGTTTGTCATCCTTAAGTTACTTCTCCCTAGGGCTATCTGGCTATCTATCTATGTTGACAGGTAGGTAGGAAAGATGTCTTTCTAGGATGTTTTAGTTTTTTGTTTTTGTTTTTGTTGTATGTGTGTGCTTTTTTTTTTTTTTTTTTTACTGACAGAATTCCCCTAGACTGCAAGCTGCTGCCTGAATTCTGAATTTTAATGTTTTGGACAAGTGGAATAGAGAAAAAAAAATATCTATAGTCAAAAGTATCTGGATTAGAAATCTGGCTTTGCCATATCTAAAGCCCTCATTATCTATAATGGGAAAATATAGTATCTATCTCTCTGGCAAATATCTTCATTAATGACAAGTCCTATAAATCATCAGCATTTGGTATCTACTGGAAAGACAGTATGTAATTTTTCTACTGATCCTTCTGTGTTTCTGGTATGATTTACAAGATTTGAAATGCTGAATGAATTCTGTTGTAAATTGCTTTCATTCATATTGCCTTATAAAATCTATTCTCCTCTCTTCCCTTGTCCTATTTCTCTGTGATTATGGAGGGAATTTTAATGTAGTAGATATGTTAGTATCTTTTAAAAATAGAATTATACCAATAATGAGAATTCAAAGAGGGCGTGGTAGAGATATCTTTGGTTCATCTTTGGGTCAGCTACTTGGATATTGATATTCTTATTCCTGTGAAAAAAAAAAGAAGCAAATTGCCTGCCCATTATGCATTCAAGATGCAATGACTGTTGTACGAATGGAATTTAATAGGCACCTTTTCCAGCACCAAAATGTTATTGGGGGAAACTACAGGCATTTAGTGACCATTTCCAAGCAACTTAGAAAATTATCTGGGCACAACTGCCAGTTTCCTAATTAGGACTCAGACCTCAGTGATGATTCTCCTTGGCTTTAAATTCTGCCCTCTATGAACTTGGTTTTTCCTATAGATTATGTATTCAAGTGCAGCAGACCTCTGGAATTAGGTCTGCTGGAATTAGGTAATTTTAAACTCCTTTCTGTATATAGAAATTTAGAGATTCAAGGAACCCCTTGACATTGACTTCTCCCTACCCAGAAAAGCTAATACTTTTTTCTTAAAAAATCATTATACGTCCCCTATCAATTTATACTCCACTCCATTAGACAGACTCTTTACCCGCACGTTCTAAAGTTAAGCTTTCTCTACCTTCAGATTTTTGTAGACAATGCTTTTAATAGTTTAGAGGCATTGTTATGTAGCCAAATGCATCTATGGGACACACCTGTAAATTCTTAGTGATCTTTGTGGAACTGAGAGGTCTTTTGAGTGTTGCTTTAATCTTTCTGAGGTCTTAACAAAGTATCTTCCAGGCACAATATGATTCCCAGAGGCCATGTTTTACTGGCAGTAGTCTTGATTTATTTGATATTTGTCCTGAGGCTCTCTATTACTTTGAAAATGCTTTCCCTAACTGGAAAGACAGCACTGGCCCTATTTAATTCCCCAGAACTTTAATTTAAATTGAGAATTTTGTTCCTTTAATTAGCCTTCTACTTTAAAAACTTTATCATGAGCATCATCAAAAACCAGGAAATCTCCATATCTATTCCTTTGTGCATAACTGGTACATTTTCTATTTTCCACATTACCATCTATCACCATGTTGTCAAACAAAACTTTCTGTGACTGTATTACAAAGGTCACTCTAATACCTGCTTCCTATAACATTTTTTTTCTTGTTTTCTTTCAAAGTTACCCCTTATTGAGTCTGATCAGGTTTCTTCCTGTTGTGTAATCCTAAAACCAGCATCATGTTATTTAAGCTTCAATTATGGCAGGATATCACTTAGTGTCCAAGTTTATTTTACCTTTTTATTGTTGCAAAACAAACTAAATCTTCCCTATTCCTTGTTGGTATCATAGTAAGTTTTCATTGGTAAAACAGAAAGTTATCAACATTGAGCAGTATTGATGGCTACAGAAGGTTACAAAAAACCTGTCAAGAAATGGGAATTCCAATGGCATGTAATGGATATAAAGACCTAAGGAAAGAATAGTCATGTGTATCTCCAAGTTAACAGCTTGATTACCAAGATATGGCTAAGGGAAGTAGAAAGAGGTGGACTCTCAAACAATATACAGTTAAATATTAAGTACACTGAAGATCTTAGTCTTTTTGTTTGTTTTATGATACTAAACATTAAATTATTCGGCCCTGCATTCAAATTTCAGTCCATGTTCATGCAAATCATTGAGCTAAAAAAAAGTCTTCATTTTTTTTTTTTTTAATTGAACCAAGCAGGTGTTTTAGAAAGATTCCTGCGTGAAAGACACAGTGTGAGAAAGGAGAATGTAGCTTGGCTGTTTGAAGGGAATTAGGAGGGTATATTTAAAAGTAGGTCCATTCAGCAGGGAGAAGGAAAACAGCATCAAGGTTTGTTCTGGGTTGGGCTTTGCCTAAGTACACACAGATGAGTTACACTCCAATTGATGCAATCTCTCAGCCTTCTTCAGCCTAGGAAATAATTATTAATCAGGATCTAATCATTTTTGTCTAGCTTAGTGCCTAATCATCATTGTGGTGGCACATTGTTTAGAGAGGATACATCAATCCATGTTTTAGTTCCCCTGTTCAAATAGAATTTACAGCAACTTAACCTACCAGGTCACAATTTCTTTTACTTCACCTTTCTGATTTGGTCCTCCAAACCACACAAATTAAGATACTTTTATTAATTAGTACCAAAGAAAAGAAAAAATCCCTTTAAATCTTAAATTATCCCACGAGATAATCTGTAATATTATAAAAAATATTTGAAAAAATAAGAAAAACAAAATGCAATGAATAGGAATATTTATAAAATGAAAAAATAAATAGAACAATTTAAATAAGAATTATGGAGAAAAATGTATAGTTATCAGTGTTATAACCAACAGATAACATGATATACATCATGAAAAATAATTGAATGTTAGAATCAAAGCATGTTAAAGATAAAAAGGATCGTTGAAATGAGAAGTCAATGGGTTGAAGACTTAATATTTCCAGAGGAGGTAGAAGCTATAAGTGAGTAAGAATAGCACATAGTGAAGCGTTATGGGCACTAGTTACTAAACTGAATTACTAAAACTGTATACAGCACTTCACTTTTGGTTTTATTTTTATTTGGTTGGGTGTTAACACTGAAAGATTGATATTAAAAAACAAAGTCTCAGGAGAGACAAGAATTCAAATATACTCACCTTAGTGAAACATATCTAAACAGGTCTATTTAATATATTTGGAAATGGTTCCAGGCCATTTGGAATATGACTTTTATCCCATTTCAAATTAGAATTTTGTCTCTGAAGAAATCCTTCACTCTGTTGGAATCTGCTAAAAGTTGCGAAATATAATAATGCTAAAGATACCAAGACAAACTTCATCCTCTATTTCATAAATAAGATTCATAAATTATTACAGCTACAGGAGTATTTGCACATGATGAAGATTTGAGTAGCCTTTTTAATTGTAGTAGTCCTAGATGAACTTTAACTAAACGTTGCTTATTTTCATACAAAAATATTTCTCTTTCATTTTCCAGTAGAACACTCAGCTGGTAGTACCCAACAGGAAATTGCAAACAAAATTAATGAGGGAGTGGTTTAGACTGGAGATGTCGATTTGAAAGATATTTTCATAAAGTGAAAGCTGACACACTGTGAGCAGATGTTATTATCACAGAATGTAAAAGAGAACTTGGCAAACAAAAAAAGACAGAATTTGCTTATATTTTTTGAAGCATGAGAGTAAGTGAGTTTGTACTGTGTATGTTTAGCAGAGAAAGTAACTGAAGTAATATATGAATTGTATTTTTTAACTTAATGCTTAGAAATCTACATGGCATATTGAAAAATCTAAAACTAACATTAGTAATCCTACAGTCTAGCAATTATTCATGCCTATATTTTGCACTACATATATTAATATAACTGAAAGTAGAAAGCAATATTCCATTCAAATTCAGTCGTCTAATTTTATATTATTTTTATTCTTTTTTTATATTTTTTAAAGTCTAGAGTTTACCTGGAATTCGCTCAGATTGATATGTATAGATAACTTTTTTTCATTCTCAATGCTGAATTGTAAAATAAGTCTTTCTCCATTCATCAAGGGACTTCTAATTCTGTCATCTCACCATTTATATGGTTCACATATATGCTTTTTGTTCTTATATTCTGGTTTGCTTTAAAGTCCCATAGGCCTTGCCTGTTTTTCCATCATTTAATAACTAATATTTCTGGCATTTTCTACTAAAAAAAAACTGATCTTTGAGTGATACACTATGAAAAAAGGCAGGAAGTTACTTTTAACCAATATGCATGTGAAGGAAGTATTTGGCCAATTCAAGGTAAAAGGTAATTGGAGGTGGCAATATGTAATTATTTAAATCTATGCATTCTTAGTTTGTGGATTTTATTTTCCATTCCCTTGAAAATATTCCTCTGTCTGATTGCCAACTGGTTTACTGGTAATTTTATTGACACTTTTAATTTGTATTTTTTCATTTTATGCTTTTGAGATCAATGGTTTACTTTAGTGTTCTATAATTTCACTAAAATATTTATCAATGTTCCTTGGAATAGAAGGAACATACCTCAACATGATAAAAGCCATCTATGATAAGCCCACAGCCAATATTATCCTCAACGGAGAAAAGCTGAAAGCCTTTCCTTTGAG
>NW_004567102.1:23917983-23931283 GCF_000260355.1 Condylura cristata
TTTTAATAGAAAAATAATTAGTGATGTGATTTGTAATAGTGATATGGAAAATTTCTATGCACTGCATCTTCATTTATATAAATGGAAGTGTATTATGTAGCCTTTCTTTTTTTTTAACAGGTACTGCTTTTTTTACTATGTGTGTGCTGCAGCAACAGTATTTATATCAGTAGTTTTATAGTATATTATAATATGTCACATTAATTATATAACCCCCTTGTGATTACTTTAAATTATGATCTACCACAAACATTGCTCCATTGACCATACTGTGATTTCCATATAAATATCTGGGAGATGATTTATTTTTTTAAGGATTTGTTGATGAGCATATGATAAAATTTCAGCCAGCCTTTTTCCCTGCACAAATATATAGGATGAGCAGTTGGTCTAATGAAAATTATTTTGTTAATTTATCTAAGTCATGCTATTGTTTGACAGACATTTATGACTTCAATTTTTTTCTTTGTATTCTCCTTCATACTAGTTTACTTTTTAAATTCCAACTGCCATTTACTTTTAAGGTGGGTTTATGGTATATTTGGTTAACTCAGTAATATAATGTAAAATGTATTATTTTATTTTTCTCTTTTACTTATCCATGTTTGTTACATTTATCACCTATATAGCATTTGTATTAGTCTTTAAAGTTATAATAGGTTTTTACTGTGTATTAAAGATTTAAATTATCATAGAACATTCCTATTCTCTTCAAATGGCTTTTAAAATGCCTATTCAAACTTCAGTTTTAATAGAGTTAATTTTCTGATATTAGTAACATTGATTTTAATTTCAGTTTAAAATAATTTTTGCTTTGTCTTTTATTCTGCTAAATTTACCATATAAGGTTCATTATTTTAAACTAAGTTTCAAAAGCATTGAGTCAGCCAGTCAATCACAGACAACCTGATTTTAACTGTCAGATGTTCAACATATTGTAAAGTTATACAAGAAATTATTTCTAAAAATATATATTAAATGTCCGTTAAATGTAACATGTATGTTAAATAAAGACTACATGGGATAGTTTTAATTATGCAACTCATCTCAATATTAGACCATATTCCTCTGGGAGAGAAAAATCTTTTGTATATGGACTTTCTATAGATAATCACTCTTCCTTTACTTTCTAAAACATGCTCTTGAATTTTCCATGATCACACAGCAGTAAGTTTTAAAATAAAGTATTTTGAACTCATCAACTTATAATAAAAATTGACCAAAAGAGAAAAAGAAAAGCACAAATTATTGGTATATGCAAGTTGCTCTATGGAAGCTTATTAATTGCTATTGCTATTAACTAAGAAATTAAAAATACCCTTTATCTGATTCAAATGTAAAATTTTGTTGGCATTATTTTTAAAAAATTATTTTATTTAATAGGACTATTTAATACTTTTGCTTTAAAAAAGCTGTATAACTTTTTATTGAACAAATATCACAGTTTTGACACTTCATTGTAAAGTTTAAGTAAGATAAAAGTTGATAAAAATATGTCAATGTGAAATCATGATTATGTCATATAATGTAAAATCACAAAATGTCTATTTCTGCAAATACCTTTAGATTAGTGTGTTGTGATGCAGAAATCCCTTAAGGTCACCTCTGTCCTTATCATTTTAGGCACTTTTATAAGACACTGCATTGATAAATAGATGACTGAATTCCCAACTTTAACACCTTATTTAAATTTGTACTCTGAGCACAACATATTATTTTAGAATTCTACTTCAAAGTTCCCAGAAGAGAAGTGCACAATGTAATTTTCTTAATAGCTTTCATATTTGTATGCCTCTCCCAATCAAGTCATGTCTCTTTTAGTCACAAGATTTTGGTTGTATGATCAAGAAATTATTGAAAGGAACAATTTCCAAATATAAAAGATGCTATAATCTAAAGGCGCTCTCCAATATTCAAATAGTAGTAATTCTTAAATACTTATATGCAAATGCTTATTTTGCCATTATTTTAGGCATGTGTTAATGTCTTCAAATCACTTTATGAGGATTATTTTAATACTAATATTATATTTTTAAGTTAATCTGGAGGTTTTCCAAGCAAAGCAAATGGACAAGCAACAGGAGTATGTTGTTAACACATTGTCTCAGCAGAGATACTAATACCTTTGAGCCAGTGCCAACTGTACTGCCATGAACACAGTTGGATTTGTGATGGATGAGGATGATTAGAAGTTACTGATAGATGTGGCTTAATGGCCACTTTGGATTTGCAGTATACACTTGTATTTTAGATCACTTAAATGTTATCTAAACACAAAAATTTTATAATTCAAATCTTCTCTCTGAGATTCTTTGACCATTTATATTCAGCACAACTAATTAATTAGTCAAAATAAGATACATTTTATTTTCAATGCTTAGAGATTAATATTTATAGCAATGGTTTGCAATATGCTGGCTTTCATTTATCTCTATCAATAATTAGCTTTTATGTCTATAGTACAAATCCTAATTAAATGAAATTTTTAAACTCTAAATGCCTTTCAAAAGTAACCATTCACTATCAGTATATTAAATATCATATACATCAATATATGTGAGTATTTATCAATTGTGTTTCCTATACACTGTTGAGCAATTAATGATGTTAATAAAAAATCAAATTGTAATTGTATCAAAAGAATAAAAATCATGAAATAATTTAAATTATAAAACTTATCCTTTGAACACTAAAAATATCACTGAATGAAACTAAAGATGTTGTAAATAAATATGAAAGCAAGCATGCTCTGCTCACATATTAGAAAACCTGATATTATTAGATATTATTAAGAAAAGATTCTCTCCAATTAATGTGTAGGTTTAAAGCACTCTCTATCAGTATCCCAGCTGACATACTTGTAGATATTAGCCAACTGTTCCTAAATACTATATAGAATGAAGGGGTACAGGATGGTCATTATCTTGCTAAAGAAGGAAAAGTAGAATGACTTAGACATTTCAACTTTAAAAACACTTAGTACAAAGCAATGAGAATCAACTGTGTGACTATTATAGGAAAAGCATGGAATATAAATTAGTGGAGTAGAATTGAGAATATTGTGACAAACTCATATAGCTATGGACAGCTGATTTTTTAAAATAATATAATAGTTTATTTTTACATCATTTTCCTCTCTCAGTTGTAATCCCCTTGGACTTCCCATCACCACATCACCCATGTGCCATCACCATAGTCCAATGCATTTCCCTGTCCCCACTGTTTTCGATCCCATTCTCCACTCTACCCCAATAAGATGTCTGGTATATAACTGTTCTTTATTATTATTATTTTATCACCTGGTCCATTATATTCCTGCTATGAGAGAAACCATCTGGTATTTTTCCTTTTCTTTCTGTCTTATTTCACTAAGCATGATCTTTTCCAGCTTCATCCATGTCACTGCTACAGGCATGTGTTTATTTTTTTCTTGGTTGCTGAGTAATACTCCATTGTGTATATGTACCACATCTTTTTAATCCAGTCATCCACTTTTGGGCATTTGAGATGTTTCCATGCCTTGTCAATTGTAAATAAAGCAGCAATAAACATGGGAGTGCAGGTATCTTTTTGAATCAGTGTTTTTGTGTCTTTTGGGTAGATACCTAGGAGTGGGATTGCTGGGTCGTAGGGAAGCTCCATGTTTAGCAGTTTGAGGAACCTCCAAACAGTCTTCCATAGTGGTTGTACTCGTTTGCATTCCCACCAGCAGTGCAGGAGAGCTCCTTTTCTTCACATCCTCGCCAACATTTGTTGTTGCTAGTTGTTTTAAGATGGGCCTTTCTCATTGGGATGAGGTGTTATCTCATTGTGATTTTAATTTGCATCTCCTTTTTTACAAGTGATGTTAAACATTTTTTCATATGCTTGTTGGCCATCTGCATTTCCTCTTTGGAGAAGTGTCTTTTTAGCTCTTCTGCCTAGTTTTTGATGGGGTTGTTTATTTTTGTTGAGTTTCATCAATTCTCCGTATAGTTCTCTGTATATTTTTGTGATCAATCCTTTATTGGTAATTTTGTGTAAGAAAAATTTTTCCCAATCAGTGGGATGTCTGATTTTTTTTTAATTATTTATTCATGCTTACAGAACAGGGGTACAGGGCAGAGGTGCAGGGGCAGTGAGAGGATTCACCAGAGGCAGAGTGGGGAGCAGAACAGGACGACTGACTGAAGTACACTGCTGAGGGTAGCAGCGGGCAGGTCAGGAGAGGTCTGCAACGCCATGTGGATCACCTCCGGGGCGAGGATTGAACTCATACTGAAGTGGCTTAACTTCTAATGCTGTGCTTTTACCCCCTGAGCCACTAGGAAAGGTCCTGATTTCGTGTTATTTCTAAGTGGTGGCTTCAGTTTTGTTTTTTGGTGTAGCATGTGTCCATCAAAATTATTTCTAATGAAATGAATATTATAAAGCACACTTAATAGTTATTTTATAGTAAAATGCCCATTTTTTTCTGTTAGAAGATATATAATCTTTATGAAATGAAGGGGAAAGTGAATTGTTATATAAAGAAGTGCAAAATATACAATATTTCTAGCTCAGACTGAGGAACAACAGTATAGATTTGATCACGACTCCAGAATATCTAAGGGGTTTAAAGCATAGGAAACTTAGTTGTTCTGTGCTCCCTTTTTCTCTTCAAATCTGTAACATATAAGTTAGAAATACTTGAGAAGATTCAGGTAAAGCCCTTAGAACTATACCTAACATAATTTTATAATTTCATTTTACATTTTATAAAGTATCTTGATACTTTAACATGTACATGATAGAACTGGCATGTGGAATATTAAATAGGCATTCTGTTAGGTTGGGAAAAGAATAATTTTAAAAGGCCTCATGTGCGCCCTCCCTGGTGGCTCAGTGGGTTAGGACTCAGCACTGCAAGAGATGCATCAACTTCAGTGCGAGTTCAATCCTAGGCCCTGAGGCATGGCATACCTCTCCTGACCTGCCCACTGCTCCCCTCAGCAGTTTACTTCATCAATCTGCCTGCTCTACTCCCCACTGTCTCTGTTTAATCCTTTCACCACTTCTGTACCTCTGGCTTGTACCCCAGCTCTGTATGCATAAATAAGTACATCTTTAAAAAAATAAAAAGGCCTCATGTTAGTACCATATTGTATTGCTAATATCTGAGTCTAGAATATCTTCAAATTACAATTTGTTGCTTCAATATGTAATATAAAAATATTAAACCTTTTCAAGGAATGTTATAACAAATTTGTATATCAGGTGACATTTACACTGATCAATTTAATGGTTCTTTGTGAACCTTGGCTTATATTTACAAATGCCTTTCTGAAATACATTATACCTTATAGATATTTTCATCCAAAATTAAGTAATTTACATTTCTTATTTTGATAAATGTCCTAAAAGCAAACAACTTGACCTACCATACACATTCACAATTTGTAAGCTATTTCTATTATTTTATAAAATTGAATAGTAATTTATCTGTTATATTCATTAAAGGCACACTTTTGGGAGTGAGAGTATAATTTAAACTAGATACTAATTAAGTTTAAAAAAATCCATTAAGTCTTTAGTTCATCTGTTTAAGAATAAAGAGGTCAATAAAGAGTCAAAATTTTAAATTCAAATTAAATTAACTGTGCTCTGTTCAAGATTTCTATTCAAAACCTCCTACAAGATGTGACAAAGCTTAACCTTCTTTGAATTATTCCACCACTGCTTGATTCCTGTTTAAAGAATGTTTTTATTCCTGATTACTTTCTGATTACTGCTATACAACTTCAAAAGGAGATATAGTTACAAGACATTGTATGTTCCAGCTTGATGGCAATTAGTATTCCAATTTTGTTAAAGGGAATAGGACTCAGATGGTCATTTAAATCAAATGAAATAGTCTAAAGCCAACAGTGATTTAAAATTTAGGGACAGTAAAACACCAAACTAATGGCCTGGAATATCACATGAGAAATTTTATTGTTAAAAGTAAAATATCATGTGCTATTTTACAGTTATACCAAATGCAGTTACTATAGTTATTATTTTGCTCAGTCAGTCTTATATAAATTTAATGTCTAGTGACACAATTTCTGAAGAGGGATGCATACTTTCTGGATGGGTTATATCTCAATAGTAGTTACAACAATATGGAGATTATATCAAATTTTTGGGATCATATTCTCATCTTCATGAGGCCAAACATAAAATATATGGACATTAAAAATACAAGCTACCTTCCAAAAATCTTGTTAAGTATTTTACATAACTATAATCATATTAAGTATGATGTTAGCTGTAGTATTCTTAATCAAGTTGAATAACTTCTAAGTTCTTAGTGGTCCCTTTTATGACCTGAAATGTATAATGAACAGAGTACTTATGAAAATTCTCAAATATCAAGTTATTAAGATGTTTTAAGTATCTTGAAAGAAACAGTTATGATTTCTAAAACAGGGACCTTACTGGAGGAAAAACAAAACATCTTTCATTCAAAAACTTAATGACGAAAATAGGTGGCTCATTTCCATAACATGATCTGTGTATTTCTATGGCTGGCTATTTATTGCCACATGTGAAAAATTAGAACAAGTTTGTTTTAAACAAAATAGTGTTTAATATTTCTAAAATTATGTTTTAAATGTTCCTTCTTCTGGTGAATAGCAAATTGACATTTTCTGTTTCCTACAAAATAACCCTAATAAAAATTTATTATTTAACTTTTCGTTAATTATAGAGAAGGAATTTCATTATGCTTCTTTTTTAGATACTATAATTTGAATTGTGTTTATTTAGAATTCATCTGCCAATAGGATGTTTTTTATGTTGAAAAGATCACCATATTTTTTTAGCTCCAAAATAGTTTCCTTTGTGCTTGCAATAAGAATCTGTTTGTTTTATCACCAATAAAATTCTGATGTTATATGAATTTTAAATTTTTATTTTAATGTTGCTTTGTTATTAAGAAATATAGAAAAAATAAAAGCTAGTCTATCATATACTATTTTAAATTTACTGTTTTTTAATGTTCAATGTAAATTTTATTTATGTATCCTTAGAACATGTATATTTATGTTTATGTTCATGAATAATGTTTTGAATGTTCAGTACCATAAAGTGAAATGTTTATGATACATTTTTTAAGATTTTATTTATTTGTATATACAGAACTGCGGTACAGGCCAGAGGCTCAGGGGTGGCGAGAAGCTTCACCAGAGACAGAGTGGGGAGCAGAACAGGCAGATCAACAAAGTACACTGCTGAGGGGAGCAGCGTGCGGGTCAGGAGAGGTCTGCCACGCCATCTGGTCACCTCCGGGGCAGGCGGGAATCGAACTCATGAGGAAGTGGCTTTACCTTCTCAGTCTGTGCTTTAACCCGCTGCACCACCAGGGAGGGCCCTATGACACATTTTTTAAAGCAATCATAATGTAGAATGAAAACTTAATATTTACTTAACTTGCTATGGATTTTTTAGGTAAATCAGTATTCTATTTTTTTTAAGCTTGGAAAAAAATCCCCTTTTGATATTTGACTTTCATTATTTCCAGCTTTTTTAATACTAAGGGTAAATAGTAATTGAATTGGTCAATACCATGAAAAATATTTCTGCTTTCTTTTGTGATCTTCCTTTCTTATCTATCTTTGTTTCATTATAGTAAAATTGGTATTTTGAATGGTCTTACTTCATAGGATTATTTTAAAAATCAAATGATCTAACCTATGTAAGCATTTAGAATATTCCTTCAACATTCTTGTCAAAATCATTCAATTGATCTGAACTGTTAATATGCCCTTATGTTAGAGACCACTTATATGACTTAACTACTGTTTGACATTTGATGTTTGCTATTAATTTTAACATGTTCCTTAATATTCTGTCTTTCAATATTATTTCTATTTGTACAAATTGGAATACTTATTTTTTTAACTGTGTACTCTGAGTTATTTCTGCATTAGTTGGTATTGATGCTATATTTACATATTAAATCCACTCAATTTATTTCTTACCAACTTGTTTATGTCAGCTCTATTTTAATTACAAAAATAAACATTTGTGATAGTAAGATGATAAAGAGTTTTCTATCCATATAATCTATGTGATATCCTTTAAGATTGTCCTAAAATTAAAGACAGTATTAAAATATCAAAGAACATTTGCTCAAGTCTAAAAAAATTGCTTCAGAATGGGTACTTATAAAATGTCCCTTCAGGAACTAGTGCTTTTAACATCATGTTGTACAAATTCCCTATGTATGCTTTATTTTATTTGTTTGCTAAACTGTTATGATTATGGTATGATAGGTTATATATGCTATACTTAAAAAAAAAACAATTTGTCAGTACACAACTAACACAATAACTAATAAATCAAACAAAGTAAGTAATATCTTTGATCCTAAGTTTGCAATTTTGGGTACTTTGACTATACACTGAACTTATATAAGGATTTCCATAACTGTAGAGATTTCACTTTTGCCTTTTACAGATTCAGGATATAAATACTTTATAGCAATAATAAAAGATAAATTTTCAAAAGAAAATAAAAGTCCATAATACAAAAAAATAATTAAAATTTTCTTAGATACAGTATTTTATAAATGAGATTTAATATAGTACACTATTTTAATGATATATTTTCTGTAAATCATTATGTAAATGAATATCATTTCTCTATGAAAAACAGCAAAAGATATCTTTTTGATATAGTGAAGACAAGAGCTTGAGGGGAGAGATTTGTTCATTAATTTTAGTTTTCATAAGAAAATAATTGTATATAAATGAGTAATTATTTTTCTCTTACATACCTTGGTATGAAAGAGCAGAAAGTTATATGGCTAACTCTCTTTGGGCATTTACTCACAAGGGAATGGATAATATTGGGTGTTTCATTGTGAAGCTGCTGTCTTTTCTTCTCATTTCTCTATGGACACTAATCTGACTAAAGTTCTTTTAAGGTTATGCTTTGTCCTTGTAAGCATGAGTGGTTCGATCCCTCTAGCATATGCAAGTTTAGGGGTCCTGGTGTACCCTTAGTCTTAATGCTAGCAATTCAAAGTAAAGTTAAAAAATCTTCAGTTCAGCAATTCTGCTCCTTGGAATCTATCCAAAGGACACAAAAACATTAATTCAAAAGAATCTTTGCACCCCTGTTTATTGCAGCACTATTTATAACAGGTAAGATAGGAAAACAACCCAAATGTCCAAAAATAGATAATTGGATTAAGATGTGGTATATATACATAATGGACTATTATCCAGCAATCAAAAAAGGTGAACTCATGCCCTTCACAGCAACATGGACTATGGTCAGCAAAATATGCAAGAAGGAAAATGAAAAATATCAGATGGCATTACTTGTAAGGGGAATAATTAGAAACCAAATAATGGAGTAAGACAAATAATGATAATAAATAAATTTTAAAAATTAGCAGGCAACTATAAATCAGAGACATTCTGTAAGGGAGGGGGTGGTATTGGAATCAAAACAGGAAGAAGAGTACAAGGAACTAGAGTGATGGTGCATGAGGGAATTGGTTGTGGGAATTTTGTGGGTAATACACCTGAAAGGAGATACCGTACAAGCATACACTGAACAAAAATGAAGAATGATGTAAACTATATATTGATAACGTATATCAATAAAAAATCTTCGGGCCCTCCCTGGTGGCGCAGCGGGTTAAAGCACTGCACTAAGAAGCTGAAACCACTTCAGCATGAGTTCGATCCCCGCCTGCCCCGGAGGTGACCACATGGTGTGGCAGACCTCTCCTGACCCACCCACTGCTCCCCTCAGCAGTGTACTTCATTGATGTGCCTGTTCTGCTCCTCACTCTGTCTCTGGTGAAGCCTCTCACCGCCCCTGAGCCTCTGGGCTGTACCCCAGTTCTGTATGCACAAATAAATAAATCTTTAAAAAATAATAATAAAAAAATCTTCAATTCAAAACCTTAAAATTAAACTTTTCAAATTCTTATGAATGTAATCCAAATTTGTTCCACGTATGTTCACAACGTCCCAGTTTTTAGATTTCTGCTATGCATTTGGCCACAGGTTCTGTCAACTTTAGCTATCTTAGAAACATCAAAAATGCTTGAAAAGGAAAAATGACTTCCATGAGTTCCAATTCAATAGGCTCAGCTGAGGACTGATATTTTACATTTCAAACAAGTTCCAAAAAATGATGAACTGGGTAGACACACTTCAAGAATGACTGTTTTAAAAGAAACTGAATGATCAACACTCTCTCCTCTGAATTACCAGTTTGCTCTCCTGGTCCTTAGCTGCTTTGTCACTTTTTTTTTTTTTAAAGTCATTTTATATGTGTTCCATGTGTCTACCTGTATTCTCACTGTTATAATTACAGTGCTAATATAGAAAGTAGTACATATACGATATAGAAAGTAGTATATCTAAATTAGGTAAGTAGGAAATATTTGCTGTTTGTTTATGATTTTGATTATTGGGTTATTCAAACTATTTTATAAGAATTTTAGCTTTTTTTTTTTTTTTTTCCCTCCCTGGTGGTGCAGTGGGTTAAAGCACAGCACTAAGAAGCTTAAGCCACTTCCACATGAGTTCGATCCCCGCCTGCCCCGGAGGCGACCACATGGTGAGGCAGACCTCTCCTGACCCACCCGCTGCTCTCCTCAGCAGTGTACTTTGTTGATCTGCCTGTTCTGCTCCTCACTCTGTCCCTGGTGAATCCTCTCACCCTCTGCATCTCTGGCCTGTACCCCAGTTCTGTATGAATAAATAAATAAATCTTAAAAAAAATAGCTTTTTAATATCTGGAATTATTTTTAAATTACTATTAAAATTTTCCCAACAATATTTAATCAGCTTGTATGTCCAATGAAATATTCAGGAGAAAACAATCACATATATTTTGTTACTTTCTGGTTATATTTTAATAGTTCTTTATAGGTAACATACCCTAATATCTGTAAAGTTTGTTAAAATTATTAGCCATGACAATGCTATCTTCTTAGGAAGGGTTAATGAAAACAAGTAAAAAGAAATGTGTTTTTTCCCTTGATTTCCATTAACTTCCTGAAGTTTTGTTAAAAAGAAGCTTATTTTTTTTAATTATCTCCGTTATTATAAAGTCTTATGTAGTATTTGAGTGCTCAGTTAAAAAGATAAAAATTTAATTGTCTTAAACAAATATGGCTTAGCAGATGGAAACAAGAGAAGAGAGAAACATCTTTTCTTCATTGATTCAATATGTGAGGTTGGAGAAGTCAATTAATTCTTCAGGTGAAAACTTCCTACACATCCTATGTGATGAGGAAATTGCAAATTAAAACAGCAGTGCAATACCATTTCAAACATTAGAATTGTCAAGATTCAGAACACTGACAACACCAAATATGGAGAAACTGTGGAGCAAAAGGTACTATTATGCATTGCAGGTGGGTATTAAAAATGGTATAGTCCCTTTGGAAGACAGTATGGAAATTTCTTATAAAACTAAACACATTCTTACTATATTATCTAACAATTACCTAAAAGAATTAAATACTGTCACCCACAGAAAATCATGGATATGGATACATATAACATCTTTATTCATAATTGCTGTGAGTTAGAAGCAGCTGACATTAAATGAATTGAAGAACTGAAGTACCTATAGATGGTGTAATATTATTAGATATTAAAATTAAATGTGCTATTATAAATCCAGCAAAGAGATTAAAGATATTCAGATGCCTCTTGCTAATTGACATAAGACAGTCTGAAAGACTATCTACTGTATGAGTTCAACTATATGACAGCTTGGAAAAAGTAAGACTGTGGAGTCATTAGAAATGATCAGTATCTGTCATGTTAGAAGTGGGCAAAGGGGATGAAAAGGTGGGGTACATAGTAAGTGCTATATTGTATCACCATACTCAGTATATTATCTAAATAATAAGAACTGCCATTTAATTTTATTGGGAACATATTTTCGGTGACAGGGTTGAAGTTTGATAGCAACCCAATGTTCACAGTGATGAACAGATTAAGGTCTATATTTTGGCATCACATTCCTCAATTCTTATTTATATAATAATATAATGAATGACTATTCTACAAAGCCTCTCAGAATTTGGAACATAATATATTGAATCTGGGTATATTATGACTTATCAGGATTCCATTTTGTTAGAAAAAGAGGAAAGTAGGTGTTTCCAAAGGAAACTTACTTAGGAGGATTATTTTAGAGCTCAAATATTTTTTCCTATATATGTATGATTTGACTTTGTTACACTAATAACCTATCATCAGTCAATGAATGTAGTTCAACATTATTTGAGTTACCAAGGTCAGAAATACTGAATAACTGCTTCATTGTAGGTGATTTGCATTATTCATCTAAGTATTTACAAGGGCCTCCTCTGAGTAATATCTCCTCTGAGTAATACCCCTTTGCTCATATCAAGTGCATAAAACTATGAGTTAAGTGGAGATTTCATAGAGTTTGAGAAGCAACTAAAATCATGTATCCCTTTGAGGAAATGCTTTGCTTCATGCAGCTTTTAGCTAGCCAAAGCCAATTAAATTGAATTAAAATTGAATTGAATATGTAAATATTTATAAAGGTTGCCTAATTAGATCCATAGGGTAGCAAAACATCTGGGTTTAAAGCCCAGCAGCTGTAGAGAGGTTTTGCTAGCAAGAGCAGAGGGCTGGGAAGATTGGCAAGGTCAGTCCTCCATTGGAATCTGCCATTCTTCAGACAGTGTCTAGGGCTGTTGGTTAGACTAGTGCTTGAGCCAGGAAGATAACAGTTATTCCAACAGGAGCAAGGGACACTAGGAAAATAAATGAGCCCAAACTATTACTGAATCTAAAGTGATGCTCAGAAACTTTTATGCAAGAAAGGCTCCTGTGTTATTAATCTGAGCTGTTTTCCTATTTATGACTATGAACCAGGGTGAAAATGGTGGAACAAATAATGAGACTGCACAGATCAAAATGAAAAAAAAAAAAATGTGCCATATAGTTTAATTTTTTTACTCTTCAAAATTAAAGACTAAGTTTCTAAGTTTTCTTCTAAATGTGTTAAGAAAGCGATCATCCTGCGCCAAAGAAATTTTGATACTTTGCAAGACTTTTTGTTAAATTTGCCGCTTGACAGTTATTGAAACTTAACCTGACCTTATAATACTACAAATACCTATTCTTGATAGATATCTACATGTACACCCTTGATTTAAATATATAAAACTGATAGACTTAAAAATATATCCACTTGGGCCCTCCCTGGTGGCGCAGTGAGTTAAAGCACAGCACTGAGAATCTAAAGCCACTTCCGCATGAGTTCGATCCCCGCCTGCCCCGGA
>NW_004567102.1:23931453-23940787 GCF_000260355.1 Condylura cristata
ATATATATCAGCTCTTGCTATAATCGCTAATGCGATTACAAGTTATCCCCTCTTAAAATTATGGAAATCCTGTGAACTCCAAGCAAATATTTAACAACTCTAAAGTTTTAAAATGGGACGGTTGAAGATAATAGTTAAACTATGGAGCATTCCTATAAGTGATGCAGTTAAGTCAGAAAACTTGTTAACATTAAATACCTTTATTACTCTTTTTTTACTCATTATTACACCACTTGACATGAAAATATCCTGTCTTAATTCATTTCCTTTCTATCACAGCTGAGCCTCACTTTTGGCTGCTGACTTTTTCTAAAATCCATAGGCCTTTGGTGACTACCTAATATTTTAAGAATCATTTTGCTGATACCTCTGATTAAGGTGAAGATTTGCACACTAAAAACAGTCTTTCCATCACATATAAACTGTGTGAATGTACAACATAAAGTAGTTATATATCACCTGAGGTTATATATTATAATCAAAATATAACCTGAGATTATATTTTCTCAAATATGTAGCACATTTTGCCTTACATTTGATGCATTTAAAAGAAATGATAGCAAGAAAAATCTCTCCTTTCAAAATTTGAAATTTTTTCTACAAATGATTTTTGCCTTTAAATATACAAAATAGACATTTTACTTAATGTACAAGGATGGATTTTGTTATATTTTAGTAGGGAGGTGAGCAATCCTACAAGTCTGGCATGCTGAGCAGAATAGTGTGCTTCACATTTAGTAACTTATCTGCCAAATAGTTTGAAAGCAAGAAAATACTCAATTATGCTTCAGGTTTTACAATAGGTCATTATGGTATATTCATCAAGCTGATATTGTATTATGCTTTAGAAACAATTGCTGAATATGATTTTGTTGCTTTTTTCTATAATTAATATAGATTAATATAAAAAATAAGTTTGTTACGTAGGGATTTTTATTAAAGTGTGTTTTTTTTCCCCAATATAACTACATAGTGGGCAGAACACTATACAAGGATGATGGGTATGTGAGTCGCAGTAGAGAAAATCTATAGCGATGATGGCAATTTTATTTGAATTGTAAGCAATTTTCTCTTCATAATAAGAAGATATTATCCAATTGAGTTGAAAATTTCAATTGAATATATTGTCTTACCAGACACTTTCATAGCATGTTAAAATTTCTTAACCAAAGCACTAAACATTTTGTTCCATCAATGATGGAGACAAGATTATCACCCAACTCAAGAAATGAGTTTATAAATCTAATAAACACCCTGATTTGATAGAATGCATTCACACTTCTTAAGAGACCCCAGTGACCATTTTTCAGAGCACAAATTAGTATGTAGACACGAAAACATAGTCATGCAAAAAACAATTCCGTGAACTTAAAAGACCCTAGTATTTAGTGTTCAGTTAATGTAGACTCACAGCCATAGAAAAGCATAATATTTAATCTCAGAAATTCTATTTTTATTCTTTCACAGTATTATATATGTTTTCATATTTTGAACATATTTTACATTTATGCTATACATCTACATGAAATATAACATATTAGGTCTACAAATAACCTGCATACAAATATGCATGGAATGGATATATTTGTATATATTCTATTTGATATATATTTTGGCAACTGATCTATAATCATATGCCGTCTTATATTTATAACCATATATACATAATGTATATTCTATACAACTGCTATAAAAATTATCAATCTGTCTCAGTTAAAAATGTATGGATCTAGATAGTTGCAACATGCTAGGTATTAAACTTGTTGGTGGTGAATATAAATTTGAACATCGGATAACCTTATTTATTTGACATCTTGATGGGAAGAGTAAATAAGTCTCTGAAAGCTCTCTAGGTAGGTTTTCAAAAAAAGTTATTCTGTAGCAATTTCTTCTTAGGACTGTCATTAAACAAAAAAAAATATTTTCAGTAGAGTCTAATTTCACAGGCATAAACATAATAAATGCTATAACAAACTAAATATAAAAATCTTTACAAATTAGATATATAAAAATCTATATTATTTGATTTTAGGACTTTAAGTAATAAAATCATGTCAATCATTACCACATGTGAATTCTGAAAGATAGTATGCATAAAAGGATAGAGTTCTGATTTCAGCTGTCTTAAAGTTAAGTGGGGAAAAGAAACAAATGTTTGAAAACCAGAAAATTAATGTTAAATAACAGTTCAAAATCATACTACAAAATATAGTCTATCTGTGCTGTAAGATTTTAATAGATTAAGGATAATGAAATAGTTTTTGGCCCAAAAGTGCATTGGAAAGATTTGACACTTACAGAAGTAGTATTTGGATAGGCAGAGGGAATGCTTGTGTTATATGCAAACAACTGGAATAAGTAGAAAATGACATAATAAGTTTAAAGTATGGAGCAGGCTGTAAAAAGTGTTTCTTTTGACCATTTCAAACTAGTACATTTATTTTTCAGTTAAATTTATCTGAATTAGCTATAATGAAAAAATATAGAATAATTACAGCCTTCTTTACTCTGTGTCACACACTCTTCCCATTGATTTGCTGATATTGATCCATTGATCTATATGTCTACAGCCCTTTCTTGCCTGTTTCTCAACTAATAACTGTGAGGCACATGCAGGTGAATTGATTTGCCCCAAACCATGAGCCTGCTGATTAATAGAGCAAATTTCCGAACCAGAATAATTATTCCAGACTCCAGCACTGTATATTTTTAGCATCCTAAATCCACTTTGGGCCATGTGTTCTTTAGAGACATGGTTCACAACTTCATAATATTTTTTTTTTGTCTAGCTCCCTACATAGACAATAGTATACATGCTCCTATGTTCCTGTAAAGTTTAATAATCTAATATCTGCAAAGTACAGTGTCATTATTGATATATTAGAGACTAAAATCCCTACTCTATTAAGATTCATTTAGTTTTTATTTACTGTTTTGTATTCTAGGTGCCATACAAATTACCAGATGATACTTAGTCATTGTCCTTAGACATTTCTTGAAATTACAATTTAAGTTTTTATCCATACTGAGTCAATTTTGTTTAGCATATGGGATACCAATCTACTTTCATTCTTCTACATGTATGTATCTTGTTTTCCTAGTACTATTTATTTAAGATATTACCCCTTCCCCATTGTATTTTTGGCATACTTGTTGAAGATCAGTTGACCATATGTACATGATATTATTTCTAAGACTCTGTATTCTATTCCATTAATCTATATATCTGTTCTGTACTATATGCCAGTATGCCAGTATGCTGTGCTGTACTATAATTTTATAAATTAGTTTAAAACAAGGATATGTGGTAACTCCAACTTTGTTCTTGCTTCTCAGAATTACTGTGGTTCATCTGGCTCTCTGTGGCTCCAACTGAAAGTTGGTTTCTCTACTTCTGTATAAAACATTGGGATTTGTACCTAATGAATTATGATTGAACTTTTACATGGGTTTTTATAGTACGGCTATTTAGCAATATTAAGTCTTCCAATCCATACATACAAGATGGCATTCCATTTACTTCTGTCTACTTTGAATTCTCTCAGCAATGTCTTAAACTTTATGTTATAAAAGTCTTTCACCTGGGTAAAGCTTATACTTAAGTGTTTTTAACTTTGATGCTATGGTAAATTGGATTATTATTTCTATTTTCTGATCTCTTATTATTGGTATATGGAAAAGCAACTTTATATATGTGTGTGTGTGTGTGTGTGTGTGTGTGTTATACATATATATAGCTTTGTATCCAGCAACTTTAATGAATTAATTAATTCTGTTTGTGGAAACTGTAGGACCTTCTACATATGGAATGAAACGTGAGAGAGCAGACATTCTTATTTCATGCTAAAACTTACAGGAAATATTTTGAATTTTTCATCACTGAGTATATTGCTGGCCATGGGTCTTCATATATAGCCCATTTTGTGTAAGTTAATTCTGTATATGATTTGTTGAGAGGTTTTACCATGAATGTTATTTTTGTTTCTCTTGCATGATCATGTGATTTTCATATATACTCTGTTAATGCATTATAGCATATTGATTGATATGTTGATTCAGGATAGTATCCCAGTAAATAATATGACTTGTTCATCCTGTATGATACTTTAATATGCTGTTGAATTTAGTTTGTCAGTGATCTGTTACTCATATTTTAAATTATGTTTATTTATCAGAGATACAGTGGATTTTATTTTCTTATGGAACTTTGTCTAGCTTTCATTTCAGAGCAATGTGACCTTCTGCAGTGAGTTGGAGTACTTATTCTTTGTCTACTGGAAGGAGTTTCAGAGCTAGCATTAACTTTTCTTAAAATATTTGACAGAATTCACCTGCAATATCACTTGGTCTTAGACTTTGATATTGCTACTTGGTTTTGATAGATAATGTAACATCATTTCTGGTGGGTGGCTCTGTTCAGTATTTCTATTTCTTCTTTATTTAACTTAATAGGTTGTATGCTGCAAGGAAATTGATTTCTATCAATTTTTTAGTGTGTTGCTTTATATTTACTTATAATAATGTCTTGTGACCTCTGGAAGAGTACCAATTCAGATTGTCTGGCCATTTTATAAATTGGTTTGTTTTTTAATTTAGTGTTGAATTTTATGACTTCTTTCTATATTTTAGATATTAAACTTTGCCAGATGATTAAAAATTAGCATGAATATGTTCGCCGATCCTCAGGATATCTTTTTGTTTCGGTGATAGATTTTTTCCAAATATTTATTATGCTATGGTGTCCCATTCATATACTTTATTTATGATTTCTCTAAAATTGGAATTAAGTTCCCAAACACATCTCTAAGGATGATGTCAGGGAGCCCACTATACATATTTTCACTTATGTACATTATATTTTCTTGTTGTAGGTCTTACATCCATGTTTTTAACCCAAGTCTTTGATTTATTATTTTTTTGTGTGTGTATGGTATTTTTTAGTAGCCTATTTCCATTATTTTTGAAAATGATTGCCTAATTTCCCCAATGCCATGAAATGAAAGAGAGAAGTTCCCTTTTATTTAATAGATTTCTATGAGATTTTAGGAAAAACTGGTGATTCTTTTCTCAATTTTCATATATAAAACAGTCCTTCATACCCACTTGGTCATGATATAGAAATTCATTTATATATTACTATATATCATTTGCTAATAATTTGCTAATTGTAAAAGATTAAAATAATTCCAAATATCTTTTCTGGCTCAATTAGAATCAAAATGGAAATCAGGAATAAATGGAAAATGGAAGAACACACAAAGATAAAATAGTATTTGAATGGCTATTGGATTAAAGTAAAAGAAAAGTAGAATTAAAAAATACCTCAAGGCCCTCCCTTGGTGGTGCAGCGGATTAAAGCACAGCACCAAGAAGCTAACAAGCCACTTACGCATGAGTTCGATCCCGCCTGCCCCCGAGGTGACCACATGGTGCGACAGACCTCTCCTGGCCCGCCCGCTGCTCCCCTCAGCAGTGTACTTCATCAGTTGGCCTGTTCTGCTCCACAATCTGTCTCTAGTGAATCCTATCTCCTCCCCTGCTTTTTTGGCCTGTACCCCAGTTCTGTATGCACAAATAAATCTTAAAAAATACCTCAAGACGGCTCTCCCTGGTGGCGCAGCGGGTTAAAGCACTGCACTAAGAAGCTAAAGCCACTGCAGCATGAGTTTGATCCCCGCCTGCCCCGGAGGTGACCACATGGCGTGGCAGACCTCTCCTGACCCGCCCGCTGCTCCCCTCAGCAGTGTACTTCGTCAATCTGCCTGTTCTGCTCCCCACTCTGTCTCTGGTGAATCCTCTCACCCACCACACCTCTGGCCTCTACCCCAGTTCTGTATGCATAAATAAATTTAAAAAAAAAAAATACCTCAAGACATAAAAAGACAAGCACACATATGAAAACTTCTAGGCTACAGACAAAATGAATGCTGTGAAGGAAGCTTATAGCAATAACTGCATTATTTTTTTCAGAAAGGGTTAAAGTAAAAAGCATCATAAACAAAGAAATGATAATGTTTAGAACAGAAGTAAATAAAATGGAGTCTGGAAAGACAAAATAAATATCAACAAAAATAATGACAAAAGATCTTGGCTTTTTGAAAAGATGAAGGAAGAATTAACTTACCAATACTGACCAAAAGGAAAGTCAAATAAATAATACAAGACATGAAAGAGGATGTGCTGCAACCATTACCAGAGAATTAATAAAGATTATGATTTTATGTATGAACACACATATATAGGTAGATATCTCACATGTGTACATTTGCATACCTTTATAAATGGACACATGCATATATTTATATGTAGGAATCTTTATTGTTACATACCTTGATTAGTATTCATATAATCTCAATGTAATAATGTAAAAATCAAAAATACATTTTAGCATTAAACTCTGATATAATAATGGGGGAAATAAATGTTTGCCCTTATATTAAAAAAAAAGACAATGTGATGAGATTAGGAAGACTTAACTATGTAAATAAGATAAGAAATATAGAGGAGTTGGTCACAGTTATTAAGGAAAACATCATGGTACACCTGCAGCAATATGAGGGAAGGAGAAATAACATTGGAAAGTACTCAAATTTTGCATATTCATGATGCACCAAGCCCAAAGGAAGGTATTACAAAATCATTACACACTCCACATGATGTTGGTATACTTGCTGTTTTTCTGGATGAAGCCAAATGACTTGCTGATCTTTTATATCTTTTGTTGCTGATAAAATATAAACTGACTGAAATAGCATCTGTACCCTTGCTGTATAAAACATAATTGTGGTACAAGAGTAACAGTCTTCCTATATCCTCATCAATCATCAGTATTGTTTAGATTTTTTTTTTTAAGATTTATTTATTTATTCACAAGGAACTGGGGTACAGGCCAGAGATGTGGAGAGTGAGAGGATTCACCAGAGACAGAGAGGAGAGCAGAACAGGCAGACTGATTAAGTACCCTGCTGAGGGGAGCAGCGGGCGGGTCAAGAGAGGTCTGCCTCGCCATGTGTATCTCCTCCAGGGCAGGCGGGAATCGAACCCATGTGGAAGCTGCTTTAGCTTCTAGTGCTGTGCTCTAACCTGCTGCGCCACCAGGAAAGCCCTCGTTTAGATTTCTATGTATATTTTTACTAACAAGAGAAACTTGAGAATATAAAAAATATATCTAGGTGTCACTTCATTAAGGAGAAATAAGTCTTAAAAACCTAACATACATAGTTGAAAGAACTGAGGAAATATAATGATGCAGGAGAGAAATTTTAGTAGTGTTATGGTCTGAATTGTGTCCCTCCAAAATTCATCATTGCAGTTTAATCTCAAGATCCTCAAATGTCACCACTTGTAATGAGGCCGTTAGGAAGGGCCCAATGTGATTGGTGTCTTTATAAGAAGCGGAAATTTGGATACACAGAGAAACACCAAGAAAATATATGCAAAGTGAAGTCTATGAGAAGACAAAGCATCATGAAGACAACCAACCATATGCAAACCAAGGATAATGGCCTCAGAGGAAACCAAACTTGTGGACACTTTGATCTTTTCTTTCATCTTGGATTGCAGCCTCAAGAATTACGAGAAAGTGACTTTCTGTTGTTTAGTCAATAAATCTGTGGTATTTTGCTGTGACAGTCCCAGCAAACTGACAGGTTTTTTACGGGGAAGAAATGACGGTTATTGAATATTTAAAGTAGTGATATCACAAACTGTATCCATACATGCTCTAAATTTTCTTACACACATACACAAAATGAAGAGTAGAAGTCTCCAGAGATAAATATTATTAAATGTATTGAATCTTCAAGTTAAGTCAGATTATTTTAAAAGAATGTCTATTTCCTTTATGACCCTGAAAGGGAATATATATATATGTATGTATGTATATATGTATATATGTGTGTGTGTGTGTGCAGGAAAGAAAGAACAAAGCATGAGAGAGATAGTAAAGAACTCACTGACTATCCTTTTTAGCTATATAGGTCTTACCTCTAGGTATCAGGTTAAATAATGCTTTAGGGAATATTCTGCTAATTGGTCATCTCATTGTGTTCATTTTGCTGTCTTAAATGTGCTTGAAAATTTCCTTATTTTCTATCTTCATCCTAAAATCCAAAGAAGTAAAAACTAGGTCTGTCATTAACTTCATGACTATTACTTAGCAAGTCTGAAAAGTAGGACAATCAGTAAGCATTTGCTAAAAAAAAAAAAAAAAAAGAAGGAGACTGAGAGGGAGGAGGAAAAGAATGAGAAGGTAGAGAAGGAGGAGGCAGAGAAACAGGAGGAGGAAGAAGGAGGAATGGATGGGGAGGATGACAAATTAAAAGGTGAAGCAGTCATCCCACTTAATCAGCATTATTCAGAGGGAATTAAATGACTGTCTGGAGTGCTGAAGAAGCCATTCTCGGTGGTGTAGTTATGTACTTTATCCTGCTTTAGGATTCTGAATTCTATGACCTTATTATTATTTTAGTATTTCTCAATGTATTGAGAAATACTTAATGTATTAAAATATTAAGAATATTAAAATATGCTTAATTAATTCTATCCTTCAAAGTTATTTCAATTTACTGATAATGAATTGACATATGTAGCATTTAAAGTGAAGTAAGTTTGTTGTGGTCTGATGAAATGCTTGTTAGAATATTCATGCTCTCCACCTTCCCCAGGGGGTACTCAACTTAAATGATATCCTTTATAGCATGTTATGTGCTTCCTCTTTTCAATTAAGAATTTTTAAAAATAGTCATACAAAAACAAATGAACAAGTAAACATCAATTTGCTCTTATTTGATGGCTAATTAAAGGATAATTCAGTGTTATTTTTGAGTGTTGAAATTTCCTAATGCTCTTTATGTGTTGAGACACTGTGCTGCTAGTATTGGTTAGTGTTTCTTCTGAGTGCTCCTTCTGGGGTGGCAGAGGACTGGTATTCAGATCAGGTCATGGACTAATGCGCCAATTCTTCACAAAGGTCATGGTGTTGTGAGTATGGTGGGAGTTTGAGTGCTGTATCTGGTGACTCCCTCTGTGTTTCCACTGTTCCAAAGGGGTGTTGGTGAGATTTCTAGTTGTGATTGCCATTGGGGGGTGCAAGTTGTTGGTGGCAGTAGTTCCTCTGTTGCCTGATTTTGTTAGGGGGGGCTTTGTGTTCCTGTTGGCAGTAGCCTCACCGTGCCTGGTTTCCAAATTGGGTAAATACTACACCCTAATAGTGGCAGCTCTGCCATGCCCAACTTCGAGTTATGACCAGGTGCCCTAATGGCTGGGAGCTGAGCACAGGCTGTCACCCCTGCCTGGCACCCAAGGTCCTTGGGAGCTAAAGCGCTGGGCTCCC
>NW_004567102.1:23941412-23942570 GCF_000260355.1 Condylura cristata
GCTGCTCCCCTCAGCAGTGTACTTCGTCAATCTGCCTGTTCTGCTCCCCACTCTGTCCCTGGTGAATCCTCTCACCGCCCCTGAGCCTCTGGCCTTTACCCCACTTCTGTATGCATAAATAAATTTAAAAAAAAAGACAAAAAATATTTACTTTTAAAGTACTTACTCCTGACCTATTTTCATATTTCATATTTTATTCTTTATAACTTTTTCGATATAACCTTCTTGAACTTATATGTAATTTTAAATACAATGTTTATCCAAGTAGGTGTATTTTAACAGCTCTTCCTTCAAGTTGATATCATAAGTAGGTCAATATAATGAAATACATACATAACAATGAAAATGAGCTATGCTTGAAAAGTTGTAGGTGTAGTTTTGAATTGTAAATCTTAAAAAAAGCATCTTATTTATGAAATTTTATGCTATTTATATTCAAAATAATTTCACTATTAAATAGAGCTTCTTCATATTTTACAGAAAATAAAAAGAAAATCGAAACAACTGGAAAGTAGTTTTATACATTAAGAATTTAGGAAAATAATTAATTTCTTTTTTTAAGCATAATTAATTTATTTTTCTCCTGTCACTATTCTTTATACTCATAAAACTCTTTCCTCTTACCCCTTTACTATTCTTAACATCAGAAACCTCACATTTTTTAATCAATATCTGCTAGTATTTTGTTGTTGCTGTTGTTTTCATTTATACAACTAAGTATATGTCTATGGTTTATCTTTATCATTCAGTGCTTGCAATTCTGATTTGTTTTACGGCACATAATCCCCTCCATTTCCTTTCAATTTACTTTAAAATTTAACATTTTCTTACTCTTTATGGCTGAATCATATTTCATTTGATGGTTGTCACATATTAATCCAGTCCTCTAAAAATAGGCACTTAGGTCATTTCCATGATCTATTATAAATAATGCTGAAGCAAACATTGTACAGCATATAATTTGGAGGGCTTGGTCTCAGGCTATTTGCATACCTACCCAAGAATGGGATTGTTGTAAAAAAATATTTAAAACATTGATATTGATAGTAATTTCTACCTGATTATAATCTAAAAATGAAGTATTGTCCCTCCTGGTGGCGCAGCGGGTTAAAGCACAGCACTAAGAAACTTAAGCCACTTCCGAATGAGTTCCATCCC
>NW_004567102.1:23943210-23952080 GCF_000260355.1 Condylura cristata
AACGGGGAGCAGAACAGGCAGATCGACGAAGTACACTGCTGAGGGGAGCAGCGGGCGGGTCCGGAGAGGTCTGCCACGCCATGTGGAGCTCCTCCGGGGCAGGCTAGGATCGAACTCATGCAGAAGTGGCTTATGCTTCTTAGTGCTGTGCTTTACTCGCTGCGCCACCAGGGAGGGCCTACTTCCATTTTTCTTAATGCACTGTGGTTAGTATAGTTATTATTTATTTTAGTAGAATTAATGCATCAATATAGTATTTAAAACTAATTTACTATTGACAACAGACATGAAGCTTATGCAATTGTATTTTTCATCCCACTTTAATATAATTAACACAAATAATTTGTAAGGTCTTTTATAGAGTAAAATGATCTCTTTTTTTGGTCTTAGAGTAAAATGATTTCTAATTGTATATGTGTAATTTGTACATATGACTTACTTTATTTTACTTTTATACTTTTATTGAGGTAACATAGTTTTGTAACATTTTATTTTTTTTATTACTGAGGTAAAGGCTCACCTCCTTCAGATATATTACCACACTATACCCACCACCCTTGCTCCCATAATCAACCACCGTAATCCATTATGCCCCTAACTTTGTCGTCCCCCCACCCCCATAGCTCAGTTCTGTAGTCTGATTTCTAGTGTTTATTATTAGTTTGGTTTTATCTGACTGTTCTTTTTCCCTCTATAGTCCTTATGTAAGTGACACCAATCAGTATTTATCTTTTTCCTTTTAGTTTATTTTACCTAGCATAATTCTCTTCATATCCATCCATGTTGTTGCAAAGATATGGTATATATGAACATCAAAATATCACATGTGAACTTTTATTTTGCAGTGTGAATATTTAAAAGTGGATAAGTAATTATGTAAACATTTTACTTCCAATAAGATACTTCCTTTCCATTACATTTTAATTCTGAAAATAATTCTGAATTTTCATAATTTTAGAAAAGTACACAAAATCAATCTAAACTAATTACATAAAAAATGTAATGAATTTTAAACTTTAATGACTAGATCTTTCTGGGAAGTTATCTACTTGTAATCTTGTATATCTGAAGTCTGGAAAAAATTTCCAGGGAGAGTTTCTACTGACTGCATATCTTTCAGATCTGTTTCTCCTCCAATTCACATATGCTTATAATGAGGTTATATATAACATGTTTGTATTGCTATACCATCCCTTTTACCTTCATATTAAGATGCTGGGCAACTGGCCCATTAAATGTAAATGCAAGGGTAAGAGTATCCTGGAAGCCTTTCCTCCACCTGGACAGCTCGCAGTAACTACTCACTGAAGCGACTATGAACTGCATAAGGACCCCTCACTAAATCCAAACAAAATGTAGCCCCAACATAAACCTCTCTTTGCCACATCAAAAGTCTGATCTATATAAATTCTAAAGAAGAATTAGATAGGATATTGAGCTGAAGAGAAATAACATCTTGAATTGTTATATGAACCCATTGTGGGTCCTTCCATATTTTGGGAGTCCTCTCATGAAAATGTGGGTTTCTGAACTTACACTTCAATAAATTCTTGTAAATACTAACCTGAGAAATAAAGCACATTGAACAGTCTCTGACTCTACTACTACTTACTCATACTGAAGCACTGCAATGGGAACACTTCTTTCCACATTAAAGCACCTGAAGCATAATGAAGACCAATGAGCCTGTTCTTAACATCATGTTCTCCAAGGCTAAGGAACAACCCAGGCCCCTCTCAGCAAAAAGTACTTTTCATAGTTTATTACTCATGCAGAATTATCTTTCTCAGAGTTAATTGCTAAAAGAGTAATATGTCAGTTCAAGTATCCTTTGGGGGTATATAGTGTTATGTGGATAACTTTCTGCATGATGCATGATTTTTAAAATAGAAAGTGATATATGAAAGGATATGTGGGGGAAAATCACAGAAGAATCTAATGGTTTTAATATGTTTGCCTTGTTCTTTACTATATCATAGTCTCATTTATTAACTTCAAATAGCTTTCTATAGGTTAAGATAGTTTAGTATACCATTTTACATTTTAGGTAGGGATTCAGGCTGCTCTCTTGAAAACATTAACATAAAATAAAAATTTGTAAATCACTATGAATATTTTTATATGACAAAGAGTTATAACTTTAATATTAGAAAAAGTAACTCACACATCAATCAGAGACTGAGGATATTAGCAGGCGCAATGCACAGGTGGCAGGAATACAGCACAGCAGAGTTTGGCAACTATTATTCATTTGTTAGTGATTACCAGCGTAGCTCACTATGAGTCATATATGGCAATTTTTAACATTCAGAATAAGATCATATATTTATTTTTTTCCTTTATAAATTTCACTTGGCTTATTTCTGCTTGGTCATGTAGATTCTTTAGACTGAAAGGACTTATCTTGCTTTTCATCACCTGTCTTTCCATGACAGCTATGAAAGGTGGTTAACTTTTAATAATTCCAAAGGACTTTTGAGTACATATTTCATTTTTAAGTGAATTTTGTTGAGCTTAACATAGCACTTTTGTTAAATTCTTTAATAACCCAATAGTTATTTCTATTGACAAAATGGAAATTAAATAAATTAGAAGGTAATTGCCACAATGAAGGATACAAATCTTTTAAACATTCACATATAAACACATATACAGATGTACAGTAGAGTCACATTGTACACTTACATTATTTCCAATGTATTTTATCAGTGCAAACATAGGAGGAAAAAAAATAAGCCATATAGAACATTTGTCTGCATCCTATTGAAAGGAATTAAATTTTTCAGTAGTTGGGGCAGTAATAAATGCGCTCTGTTTTCAACTCACAAACAGGAGAAAGAATGAGTACTAACTTAGGTTTGAAGGTTATACAAAACCATACTACAAGGGACTGACATAGGTAGAATGTTTATTAGAGTGGTAATGTAGGAAAATATGAAGTATGTAGTACTTGATATATAAATTATAAGACAAACTACTTTTCCAATGATGAAAATATGTTGAGACTGCTACTATTTTGCTTGCTTACTGAGCATGGTAGTTATTCAATACTCAGCTTAAGAAACTACTCAAAAAGCTTTCTTTCACTCACCTTGTCCCACCAAGAAAATTGGTGTTTTTGTTTTCATCCTACCATATATGTTTTCTGTGGTGGAAGGTATTGCAATGAGTGATTACAACAGTTAAAGATACCTTGTTGCTGGATAGTTAAGTCTTCACAGCAAAACTTCTCTGTTTATTTTACATAGTCAATATTTTGTGCCTTTTCACATGTAAGGAATGTCCCTTGGTTCTAAGAAGGAACATGGGAATAACAGGAATAACAAAATGTGGGAGGAAAAGTGCAGTGCATATCTGATAAATAGTAAGTTGATTTTGACTAGCAAGTATGAAAATACTTGTTGGAAGAAAAGTCCCTCAACTTAACCTATATTACTGTTGCAGATAATTCTAAGTGCCAGAAGTTGTAATTTATACTTACCTGGGTCAAAAACACATAGTCTATAAAGGTATTTTGGTAGGTCACATTCTTGAAGTCCAGCAAAAAATAGCCGTATAAAATCAGTTCATTGTCAATGAAAGTAATTCAAATAATGTCATTAAGTGTAAGCTATAGTCATATAACTATAATGTTGATGTAATTCAAGACTGATACATTTTAAATGTGAATAGTGAGCTACAAAAAAGCATAAAAGTGTAATTACTATAAAAAGAATTTAAAGAAATAACTTTGGACTGGAAAAGAAGGGCATTTCTTAATAAATTAAGGTGATATTCGCAGATCCTAATACTGCTCAACTTTGTAGGTACTAAGGAGGAAATTGAGTTTATTTTTGATTGTCACATCTTCAAGAAAGCAATTTTCCTTTGTTGAATGGACAATATGATTAAGGCAATTGTGGGTGGGATTTGGTAAGTTATAATAAAGTGACATATTTTATACTGAAGACAGAAATGAGGCTAGTGACAAAAAGGTGATGGAGATTCAGCTAAGTCTGGAAATGATACAAAACACATTGTGGGTTTGTTGTCATTTCAGTTTTCCTCTGCATTGAGAAGCTGACTACCATGATTTTCAGGGAGCAAAACTCTTAAGCGGAACATATGCACCAACGTATTATGTCAAGTTAGCTAGAAACTACTTGCCCCAATGTCTTTCTTTGACTTTGTTTGAATGACCACAAAATATATTTCACATACATCTGAAAGCACAATGGAAATGAAACTGTAATATGTGTGTATTTAATATGTGTGTATGTGTAATATGTGTGCATATGTAGTTATTTGATGGTATAATACTTCTGTAAATTTATTTGTGAAACATTATGAAGCACAGCTGAACACAATAAAATATATATCTATAATTATCATATATATGTATATATAAATGAGATTTCTTATATATGAAGGAAACTCAGGTCAGTGCAAGATATACGATGCTGTATTGCTATTGCACACCACACACAATCACGTGTTGTTTCCCCTTACCTTTGTGGAGTAAGATCTAATCACGGAAAATCCTCCAACATCATCTATTCCTGTGTCAGGCATGAGTTTAGCTTCATAATAGTTACTATTTCATCTGTAAAACAATCCAAATGTCAGTGACATAGAGGAATAAAATGACCAACACTGCTTCCACTAAATATCTTTTGCTATTTTCTTTTTTTTTTAGATTTATTTATTTGTGCACACAGAACTGGAATACAAGCCAGAAGCTCAGGGGCTCAGGGGTGGCGAGAGGCTTCACCAGAGACAGAGTGGGGAGCAGAACAGGCAGATCTACGAAGTACACTGCTGAGGGGAGCAGCGGTCGGGCGGGTCAGGAGAGGTCTGCCACGCCTGGTGAATCTCCTCCAGGAAAGGCAGGGATCGAACTCATGCAGAAGTGGCTTTAGCTTCTTAGCGCTGTGCTTTAACCCATTGCGCCACCAGGGAGAGCCAATCTTTTGCTATTTTCAATTGAATGACCGCCTTTGAGAAAGAGATGATTTTTTAAATTATCATTTGTTAATATTATACAATCACCCTTAAGTTCATTGATATAATTAAAGTCAACACTGCACTACTAGTTCTAAATATGTAAAACTATTTAATGGGCAAAAAAAGATCATGCATTTAAACACTATGGATTTTAAACTTAAAAATGAAATGAACCTTTAATATTAAAACCTGATCTTGATTACCTTTTAATTTAGAAAATTGAGATGTTCCATTATCTTTTCCTTTTTTGTTGTGTTGTATTAATGGACAGAAAGATTGATTTTTTAAAATCATAATTTAAATATAAACATTTTCTTGCAATTACCACATTTTATAATTTGTCTTCAGGAACAGAGCTGTTCAAAAGGTGCTTATCGTGAGTAGAATGTGCAGTTACAAGATAAATTAGCAATTTTAAATGGTTATAAAATCATGACTACTTTTTCTAACAAATTTTCCAGCCTCTCTGTAAAATGATCTGCTTATGAAAGTTGAAGCTAAGTCCATTGCTAAGATCAGGAAATGAATCTGGACTCAGAAATTATTTATATAAAAATAAAAATTAGCCTTATATAACAAAAATAATTATATCATTGTGTTAAAAGGATGTTTAAGAAAACCATTAATACTCTATAAAGTGGCATCGCATATCTTTCAATAAAAAATATATATATGTAGTATCTTGACTATTACTATTGGAAATGTATTGAATAAGGAAAGTATCTTTGGAGAAGCCATGAGATTATTGTCACTGGAATAAGGAATGCATAGTACACACCTCAGTGTCTGAGTCGAAGGAAGTTTCTAATAAGTATCAATGCAGGATACCATAGAGATGATGATGGGAAGAGATTTGGGGAAGGGTTAGTCCTATTGGTTGCAATAAAATTTAAAAGAAAAATATCATACCAATTATGATAAAACATCATCTGACTCAAAATTGAAACAATCTATAAAACATATGTTGTAAATTTGTGTGGTTAAAGAGAAGTTAACAATATTTTTGAGATATCAATATACATTTTTGCACTTATTTCCCATTAACCTACATGTCAAAGCTTTGCATACAATATCACTTTAATTGTCAATTTCCATTATTTAAAAGTCATACCAACCTCCACATCAAATATGTAAGTTCAAAGGTCAAGGATTTAAATAGAAAATTTCTATCAGTAGTGGACTTTGAATTTCATGAGAAGAATGCAAAAACATGCAAATATGAATAGTAATATATTATCTTTATCACCTTTTTATTTTCTTTTTTGGATCACTTGTGTCTTTAAGATACTAAAAATTTCAAATTAGTGGAAAAAAAGTAAAGGATGTTTCCTCCACAAAATGAAAGTTTGAGGAATTCAATTCATTGTAGTTCAGTAGTTTACAGCTAGGATCAAGTAATGTAATATAATGTCAACTGATACAAATATACAGAGACAAAAATTAATTTCTCCACATTATGAGGAATAACTCATTATCCATATGGCTTTTTCACCAATATCTGTGCAGATGGAATTTAGCATACTGTTTTGTGTTTCTAAAAAAAAAAAAAAAAAGCAAAAAAGTAATTTTAGTAAATTACCATGTACTCTTTGTATAATTATAATCATGCCAAATTATGTAATTATAAAATATTAGAAGTATCAGCAATCATAGACTGACAGCTTGTAATTATGTAATTACTATGTGGACTTATAGAATTATGATACCTGAAGACATCAAAAATATTTTTCAATATGTTATTAACTCTTTCTTACAATCTTGAATTTAATTGAATTATGTAACATACATATGACAAATTCAGGGCATATTCTAAAAACTGTAGTTATGAACCTATTGAAAAATGTTTACTGAAGGGGGAAAATTGATAGTAAGAGTTAGAGATAAAGCTTTATATCTATTAAAGGAACTCATATATGATGTCTTCCAAAAAGAAATTTCTGACCCAGGTGAATTTATCAGTGAATTCTGCAGAATACTTAAGAAACACTATAGCAATCTATACATTTTCACTTTATGAGGCCATTATATTCATATCATAACAAAACAAAAACATAATAAAAGTACAAGTTAATGCCCCCCATGAATTTAGATGCAAAACTCATCAAAAAAGAATACAATACAATCTCACAAAATGAAAAAATACTATATCAAGACAAAAGGGGCTGAATTCTGAGATATAAAGCTAAGTCAGCATTTCAGAATCTATCAGACAACATATTCACACATAGGAAAGAAAACTGTGATGGGGCCTTTCCTTGGGGTTGGAGAGCTACACTTCAATCCCTGCCCGGAAGGTGACCCAGGTGGTACAGCAGACCCCTCCTGTCTTGCAGGCAGCTCCCCTCAGCAGTGTACTTAGTTGACCTGCCTGTTCTGCTCCCCACTTTTTCTCTGGTGAATCCTCTCGCCGCCTCTGAGCTTCTGGCCTTTACCCCACTTCTGTATGCATAAATAAATCTTTTAAAAAAGAAAAGAAAACTGTGAACATCCATATAAAATATTTGAGAAAATTCTGTCTGTGGTAACAATAGCAAAATGGGCAGAACGGGAAATTTCCTTGGAAGTTCCAAAGTTCATCCACACCAAGATACAGAGCTAATATCAAATTAGGGATGAATTATGGCATGTTCTCCCAAAAATTAGATACAAAAACCTGTGTCCTCGCAGATGGCACCAACAGATTAAAGAGCAGCTCTATGAAGCTACCTTAGCCACTGCAGCATGGGTTCGATCCCTGGCCATGGAGGTGACCCACATGGCAAGGCAGACCTCGCCTGACCCACCTGCTGCTCCCCTCAGAGTATATTTCAGTCAATCTGCCTGTTCTGCTCCCCACTCTGACTCTGGTGAATCTTCTCCCCCTCCCACCTCCACAACTCTGGCTTATACACCAATTCTTATAACTCTAAATAAATAAATCTTTTAAAAGAAAAGAAAAGAAACAAAAACCAGGGGTGTCTATTCGTATTGCTGCTAGTTAAATCTTAAGACAACCCTATAGTTTGTAGTGTAAGGCAAGGAATGAAAAGTGTTTAGATTGTGGGGAAAAAAAAACTTGTTTCCACTTTCAAATCTGGTTTTCTATAAATACCACTATAATTGATAAAGAAATTAGTTAGAAAAATTAGTGAGATATACATGGATATAAGGTTAATAAAAATAATTTTATGCTAACAGTGAAATATTGAAATTCAAGTTTTCTTTGAAACTATTTTTTCAATAGCAATAAAATATACTAAACTATCAAATACAAATAGGAACCGAAAAGTAACAATAGAAATCAAAGGAGATTCAAATGTATAGGAAGATATTGACATGATGTATTGAAAGATTCAATATTGTTGTGATGGTAGTTCTCAGAACAATTGTTATTAAAATTTCAAAAGGGTTTTTATTTCTCGTAGACTTTGAAATTTTTATTTTAAAATTTAATGAAAAGACTGGAAGAGGAAGAAACTGCTTTTGAAAGAGCAAAATAGGATATTCATATTGACTGTAAGCTTTACTATAATATGTACTATAATAAAGATATTGTGTATTTGTGAAAGATTAATTATATAATTTCTTAAAATTGATTATCTTAAGTATTTCAAGACTTATGCTATTAGTTGATTTTTAACAAGGCTGTAATGCAATTGAAAGGGAAATGATAGTTTATTAACAAAGGGTGCTGGTGAGATTGGTCATCCATAGTCAGGAAACCATGCTTGGACCTTATAAAAATTAGCTGGGAGGAATAGCAATAGCACTCCATGTAAAACTTAAAATTGCATCTTTGTTAAAAGATATATATTCTTGGCCCTCCCTGGTGGCGCAGCGGGTTAAAGCACAGCACTAAGAAGCTAAAGCCACTTCCGCATAAGTTCGATCCCCGCCTGCCCCGGAGG
>NW_004567102.1:23952540-23957164 GCF_000260355.1 Condylura cristata
CCCTCAGCAGTGTACTTCGTCCATCTGCCTGTTCTGCTCCCCACTCTGTGTCAGGTGAATCCTCTCACCCTCCGCATCTCTGGCCTGTACCCCAGATCTGTATGAATAAATAAAAAAAAAAAAAAGAGAGAGAGAAAATAATTGTTAACTTGATTTAGAAAATGACTTTTTTACTATACCGAAAGCACAATTCATAAAAGAAAAATTTGATAAATTATACTTCATCAAAATTTAAATGTTTTATTTTCTGAAAGACATTGTTAAATATGTCACAGACAATAAGAATATTTACAAAGTACATATCAGCCTGTGTCTGGATATATAATGAATGCTCAATACTAAATAATGAAAAAGGAAAATAAAACAAAAAAAGACAAAATATTTAAACAAATACTTCACCAACAAATATATATGAATGGTAAATAAGCTCATGGAAGTTGTATTCAAATCACTAATATACCATTATAAATTTTTATAAAGTCCAAATTAAAAGTAGAAAGAGAACTTTTATATACTGCTTGATGTTAATGTATAATAGTACAAACACTTTCAAAAATATTTTAGTGTTTCTTATCAAAGTAAATATATATATTTTTAAACTGAAAAGCATTTGTTTAAAAAAAGAAATGCATTTCCATGAAACCTATAAACAGTGGCTTATAGTGACTTTATTCATAAGTATCAAAAACTTGAAACAATCCAAATGTTCTTAATCTCAACATAGTGAATGGCTAAACTGTTATATATCCATATATTGGGATGTCATTCAGCATATTAGAGAAACCAATTGTTAACAGATACAAAAATTGAGTGGCTCTCAAAAGCTTTTTTTCTATCTAAAAAAGCAAGTTTAAAATAAATGTGTATGTATGTATACATATATGCATTTGCATGTGTATTATTTTCATACAGATAATGTGCTTAAATACTGTAATATCAAATTTCATAGTCAGGCAATAAATGTCACCATGGATATGGTTTGGTGCCAGACAAAGGAATTTTGGGGAATAATGAAATTATACTACATTGTGATATAGTGGTGATTATATGACTTCATGCATTTGTTGAAACTATATATATATATATTTCAAAGCCAACTAATGTTTACTGTATTTAAATTATTTCTCAACTTAACATATCTAAAATAAAATGAAACAAAATAGTAAAAGAATCTATAGCACACAAATCTAATAATCATTATTATAAAACTAAATAGGTAATATTAAATTAGAATATTAAAATGAGCTGCAAATACAATATGATGTCAAAAAATAGAAAAAAAATAATATGGATACATTCAAATTTATTCAAATTATCTAAAATCAGATTTTAATAATCAGAAATCATTTTTAATTAACTGTTAGCTAAATTTAAAAAATTATATGATTTCTATGAAAATGGGAAGATAAGCACTCTTAAGCCCTACTGGAAGGCCATTTCTAAGTTGTTATGTGGTACAGAATTGCTAAAGATTAATTAATTTGTGATTGTATTTTACTTACACTGTGTTGATAATGTCATGTGGGGGGGCATTTATGATTTAGGCTCTTTTTACCATAAAAGGAGTTATGTAAAAGAACCTGGGGAATTACTGCAAATTGGATTTAATTGGATCTATTTTTAGCTGTATAAAATCTCACTAATTTCATAGCAATATGCCATGCTTGATAATAGGAATTATTGAAATATGATATTGTAAAATAAATGCTCTGATATAGTGGAGAAACTAAAATAAATATGAAAAACTAGGATTTTTCACTTTTATTGATTGCCTTTATAAAAAATAATCACAACTATATACTTATATATGGCACAGTTTTTCAGGATCAAAGAGACAAACAACAATATGTTAAAGTTGATTTTCAGCCTATCTCTATTATTTACTCATCCAGTTCCAACTATCTGAAATAATGTATGGAAACATCTGGTATAGGGAATTTGCCTGTGTTGTTCCATATTCTACCTCTGCTAGTGTAGAACAGGGTTTGGACATAATAGATCCACAGTATCACACACTATTTAAAGATACCAAACTGAATAAGGAGTTTAAATATGTTATTAAAGATAGAAATGAATTATAATGCTATAAGAACTGTGTAATGTAGACAATGGACATCACATGGTAAAGAAAAATTACAAAAGACAAATCAACTTTTTGGGAGGAAGGGTGCACACAATAGCAGAAAAATAGTTTCAAAGATGAAAGTGATACTTCTCCAGAAGGTAGAAAAGTGATTTGATGTTAAGCAGGATGTTATTGGTGGAAGAGCCTTCTGTTTTGAGTCACTATAAAATTGTCACCTATGTGTGAAGTGCAGTGAGGAATTTCACAATTGAAAGTATGGCAATTCAATAGAATGGATGGTGGATTAGATATTTCCTCTACAATGAGAGCTACATAAATTTTCCGAACTAAAGATTATATCCTAATTTGGTTGATATGTGATAGATGTGTGTAAACTTGGAGAATTTTATTAAATGTAAACCTAAGGATTATTTCCAGTGTTAAAATGCCTGTAGCTATTATGCCGATGTTACTTCTGTCCACCACATTGTAAAGTTTGTAAAGTTGTAACAGGGCTCTTTTGAAAACAATCTATTAAAGTATTGGAAGAAATAAAAGAAGAGCTATAGTCAACACACACATATAGTTTTTAACACAGTTTTCCTCAAGTTCTTTAAAATGTAAACATTCATTTTGCTTCTTGAGGTCAGGTATATATTGTGGTATATCCTCAGATTACATGAACAATGCCATCAAATTTTCTATAAGTTATCTCATTAATTTTGTAATAAGAATGCATTGATAAAAGTGTACATAATTTAACATGTATTTCCTGGTTTCTCATTCTATAGAATAACTGATATATAAATCTTACAAATTAACATAGAAACTATATTACCTTATATTACCTAGACCTATATTACCTTAACACCAAAGTGTCAAACAGATTTGTAAAAATAAGTATATGACTTTTCATTAAATTATCAGTATCATTATTTCAAATTGCATTCACAGCAATTCCATAATCCATTTGATAAAATGGCTCTATATGTGTATATGAATGTGTATGTGGGGGGCATGGGTATATTCATACATATATCTAGAAGGAAAAATAAATGTTTAACTTTTAGATTCCACAATATGAAATTATATTGACCCTGAAATATACCTGTAAAATTCTGTACTGCAGTTTTCAGCATTACTGATTCAAACATTTTTAGCACAGTTGAAAATGCACTAGAAAAACAAATTTTGCTGCCCTTAAGTGTGTGTATATGTGTGCATGTGTGTTTTTTTCTGATTGTTGACAAATACTAACAAATATTTTTATTCCACATACTTGCTAGGCCAAGTTGTGTGGGTAGCTTGTTTCACTGTATAGGAGAGAGCACATTTTCTAATGACTATAAAATATTCTCAAACTAAAATTAATTTTGCACTTTTTTTCTTTTTTGCTGCCTCTCTTATCTTCTCATCTAGTATTGTAGACTAATGAATAAGTTTTCTCATATTCTGAATTCAGATGTGAAATCAAGGTTTGGAACTATTCCAATCTTTTATTTCTCTGTCTAGTAAATTTGTTTGTGGCTGCTTAATAGCTCCATAGTCAGAGCTCTTCATAGGGAACTTACCCAGATATTTTGGGATTTCTGGCTTTACCAAGAAACTTTCATTTTCCCCAGTGTAAAACTGAAAAGGCTTTTCAGAATATATTATTTTCTTTTGCAAACATACTTGTTTATTTTTCCATAATATAAGGTTTTTCCCTTCAAGTGTGGTTACCACAGTTTTTCCACCAACCAAGTGTCCATAGTCCTCCACTACACTTCACAGTGTTCTCCCTGGACTATTCTCTCCTCTCCTCCTCTGGCATCATCTCCACCCCTACTGAGTGTCTTAGTTCTAAGGTATGCCTTTCAGAATATAATTTAATCAAAGGAATGCTACCCCAAAAGTTACACATCTGATAAGTAAATTTTAATGACTCACTAAAATCTGAGAATATTGTGAACTTAGCTGATTTCATGGACAATTTTTCTGATCCTCTCTATATTGTCTCTCTTAGGAGAGAATAATACAAAAATAGATTTTAATGTGACACTTAGGATCATTACTGTTGAGTATTTTAGGCCGTCTAATCATAGTTAAGTACTCTCTATTTTACACTACCTACACTCATATCTGTTTAAATTGCACAGTTTTTGTTAGTTTACTCTTTATTTTGGTAACACACTGGAAGTTTATTTAATTTAATTATAGGAAACTGACCTACATTAAAGGTTTAAAAACCTATAAGTTGCTCCTACGTGCCATATTTGCTTTTGGATCAGTGATTTAGATGGCAGGCTTAAAATATACAAATTAGCTATTTCCTAGCTATTCATCCTCCACTTCTGAAGATGGAAACTTGGAAGAAATTTCCAGTTAGATCTGACATCCAATACTACTCACCATTTCTTTATGGTGGACAGTCTTTGAGTGATGGCTGTGGAACATTTTTATCTCTGCCAAGACTGATCATGTTGTTGATACTTCTATGGGTCAGTATTTGAGAATCAGGAAGACAGTCATGAGAAGAGAAAAAAAATTATCAGCATCATTACTTTGGTTGCCAGGATA
>NW_004567102.1:23957264-23970625 GCF_000260355.1 Condylura cristata
GAACTGGTGTACAGACCAGAGACTCAGGGGTGGTGAAAGACTTCACCAGAGACAGAGTGGGGAGCAGAACAGGCAGATCAATGAAGGTCAATGAAATACACTGCTGAGAGGAGCAGCGGGCAGATCAGGAGAGGTCTGCCATACCATGTGGTCACCTCCGGGGCAGGTGGGAATCAAACTCATGCGGAAGTGGTTTCAGCTTCTTAGTGCAGTGCTTCAACCCGCTGCGCCACCAGGGAGGGCCTGGTTGCCAGGATATTTTTAAGTTCAACATTTCAGTGGATTCTGCAGACTTCAGTGACCATTTTCAGAATAGAAACTGAAAGTCCAAATACATCAAGATTCTGTCTTAATTTTTGAAATTTTGTGTCAAAATGAAGAATAAACTTCAACATGATGCCGTTTATCCATAGATAACCATCATTGTTAGCTACAGCATCCTCTCTAGCTGGACAAATTCTGAGTATATTTTTGAAGGTCAAAAATTGCAAACTTACGTAAGTTATTATTACTGGCTGATGTGTCCTTTACTACTAGGAGTATCATCAGGTTCTAGTCAAAACAAAGCAAATGATATTTGTACAGGTGAACTATTATGTGTTTTGGAGTCATCAAAGTTCAGACTTACTAAGAACCTATCAGCACTGAGTAGATCTACCATTAAAATTGAGAATGAATATCACAAATGCCTCCATAGTAATCACACATAGCAAAGTGTAAAACAAAAAGAACATTGGGAAAATGGAGTTGCATGCATGTTCTTTGTTACTGCTAGGGTATCAAGACTCATATGGGGTATCAAGACTCATATGATTCATCAAGCTAGACTGATAAACAAAAGTGTGTTTACCACATCTGATAACTTTTTTATATTCTTATCCAAGTTAGATCTTTTTTTCTGAGGAATTAAATGCACACAAAAATGCATAAGATTGAAGAAGACTATGCTTTATACACTATACTGTTTCTGCTGTTCAGGATCTGTTTCTGCTGTTAAGGATCTATGCCTGTAGGTATGTGATTTATACTTCTAGATATTTGTAGTGCTTTTCTCTTATTTTTTTATAGAGGTCAAAAGCAAATGTAGAAAATGCATGAACACGAAGGTCACTATACTGAGGTTCTGTTAGGTGATAAAATAAAGGAAAATGGTAGATGACAACCATGCAAAACATCTGGCATCCTGTCACCTGAATATTTTTGTAACTAAAGTACTACATGTGCTTTTGTGAAACTGTGCCAGATGGGCACAGTAATTATATACTACACTGAATTACAGCTCTGGGAGGTGGACATTTGCATGTTTCCATCACACCATTTATGTGCTTAGGATAAGCAAGTCTAAAAGAAGAGAAACCAAAGTGAACGTTAACAGAAATTTTATTTTTAGTTTTTCTATGACCATTCATTGTTTTACACATTATTGGAAACTTTCTAGATTGCTAAGATATTTATTGTTGTTTTAGTATAGTGCCAACATCTATCTGAATAGATATAACTGATTCCTGACCCATTGCTTTTTTTCATGGGTGGAATGACTTTTAACCAGTCGCAGAAGTAGCATATAAAAATAAATCCTTCCATAAATTTTACTAAGCTTATCCCTTTGAATGTCTGATCATTAACTTGAGAAAAATCTATGTCTATATTACAACAAGGATGCTATTCCTAAACACACAATAACTCATTTTCCCTTCCCAGTGTCAACCTTCTTGGAACATGACACCTATTTTTCTTGGTATCATCTTTTCAGCATGCATTGAAAACCAGCAACTGCTCCCAGGAACTTTGAAAACTTTCCGTCATATCTTATTAATAAAGTATTATCTATTGTTGATCTTACTAGAAAATGGGAAAATGAAAAGTTTTCCCGTTGTCAACTGATAATAGTCTGTATCAGTGTATGCCTGTGTTTGGTAAGAAGCTCTTTAAAGTCTAGAATTTAAAATATATGACGAACCATCTAATGATGGTCTTCAATCCAGAATGAACAAATGATATGTGAATTTCATAAAATTACTTTCTTAATTATTTCATTATCACGTAAATACTTCCTGTATGTTACCCTGTTGGCTGTACTAATGCTACTTTTGTGATGAAAACCCTGGCACTTATATTTTTCAGTGTGGGATAAAAAAAGGTATGAATAATCAATATCTCAAGATTCTTAGCTAAAAAAGTCTTCAAGGACTGCTATCACTTGTATATTCCATTTTCAGTTATTTTGCTTCTACTATTTTATCTACTCTGAAAGTGTGAGAAAATAGAATGCTACTTAGAATTCTCGATTTTGTTTGTGGCTGGGTTAATAAAAAAAAGAAAAACACGAGAGTCAGTTAATTGGTATTCATTATTTCATTCCAGTGTCACACTTAATTTCCCCCATTATTTATTTACAATGTGTCCAATAGTCTTTCCCATAAACATATAACACATCTGAACATGTATATAAAATTTTTAACCTTCAAATGCTGTTTATTCATGAGAAAAAATAACATACTATAGACTGTGACAATGAATAAATGAAATAAAGTTAGACCATTTAATGAGTAGTTCTGGCTAAGAGAACACACCCTGTACACTCAATTAAAACTGAAATTTAATATAAAAGCTGACTTAGGCCAAAGAACTGCTAGTCCTGTTTTGTAAGATTGCCACCATACCTCAATCATGTGTGGACATCTAGGGGAAAAATATTCAAATCATTACTTACTGAGACTATTCTAACTCAAAAAGGATTTCCTCCTGCTGTTTTCCCCACTTCATGAAAAATAATATTGAGATTTCACAATATTTGCATTAATCAAGGAATTCGTTATTATTTTCATGCTTCTATCCATTTGTTTGGTGTAACTTCCCATGTAGAGAAAATTAAACAACAACAACAAAAAACACGATGTTAGCTATATTTTGTAATAAAAATGAGTTACTTGAAACATAAATGTCTATAATTACTTAGTGATTACAAATCAATGTATCAGTGATTGTGACATGTAATCCATGACACTTTTAATACATTAAATCCTACCTAAATATAAGCATTTATTTCATAAATCAGGTAAACAGAAAAATAAATATTAATATAAATTTAAGAGATTTAAGTTACACTTGAGTTATGGAGTATTTTAGCTTTATAATACTAAATGAGCTTCTATTTATATTTTAAAATTCACACAAAAATTAATTTACCTGATAACTAGTAAAAGTAAGTCACCACATTCTCCCAGATGGTGCAAGAGGTTTAAAGCACAGCACTATAAAACTATCCACAGCCACTGCAGTACTAGTTCGATCTCCAGCCAGGGAAGTGACCCATATGGCGCAATAGACCTCTCCTGACCCACCCCTTACTCCCCTCAACAGTGTATTTTCAGTAGATCTGCCTATTCTGCTACCCACTCTGCACCCCCATACCTCTGGCCTACCCCAGATCTTGTATGCATAAATGAATAAACCTTTTTTTTTTAAAGTCACCAAATTATAAAGGATCAGTTCTACCATACCTGAAAAAAATTTGTTGTATATGAAATAAAATTGAGTAAAAATGATAGAAGCAAGAATTAGAACATATTGAAAATGTCGTGCGTACAATAAACACTAATAGATATCTTAAAAGAGAAAGTGTCCAGTAGAATGGAATAGTTATAAACAGTTTAATGGAGGTGCAGGGACTTACAGGGGTAGAACAATCAGAGTGGAGAAATTGACTATACAAATTGAGTTAAGATCCATGGAGATTCACTTTTTATCTGGTACTCAAGAGCTAACTCTCTCCAATTTTAACCTGGCAATAAAAACTTCAGTTTCCAGGGTACAGGATCTAATTTCATGGTATTCTGTTTTTGGAGCTCTGAATAAACCTCATCATCTGAATGTAATGGAAGGGAGATTTGAGATCCAACTCTCTGAGTTTGTCTTTGAATAGCCTTGAGTAAATCAAATTCAGAGGTTTTGCCCTGCAGATATTCTGAAATTTGCTGGTAAGCTAGAAGTTGTAAGATCGATGCTTGAATGAAATAGGAGGGAAAAAAAAAATCAAAGCTGAAAAAGGTGAAATTAACTTTCTTAGTAACTAGCATCAAAATTTATTATTTTCTCTCCTCAGGTTTTCTTCCTCAAACAACCAACTCCTTTTCGTTGTTTAAATATAGATGCATTCTTTTTGATTTTGGGTAAAGGACATTTTATTTCCATCAGATTATATCTTAAAATAGGTTCCTGCCGCTTTGTGACATCATACAGCCCAGGAGAGTGCCATGGCAGATGTCTGCTGCTATTGTTGGTGCTTATCCGTATTTTATGTAGAAGCCTGGGAAATCTCACTACATTAGTTTCCCAATACATTTCATCGATTTTAAATCCTTACATGAATTTTTAATACTGCCAGGATATATTTTAATGATATTTTCCCCTTATCTTCTTTCTGTAAGTTCAAGGTGATAATGAAGAACTCTATAGTAAACTTGATCTATACATAAGTAGAACCACTATGAGAAATGATTCTCATTCCATCATTTTTATCCCTGTATTCAAATGGCAATTTAAAACATGTACTGTGATGATTATAAAAAAATAAAATATGAAGGGAAATTCTCATTATTTATTGATATATTTTGTTTTATTAGTTCAAAGACTGTTTTCTCCTCGAGATGTACAGATCTAAAAGGACAGATATTATGCCTGCTTTATTCAAGACTCTATACCAAACATCTGGCATTACCAACTTTATTCAGGTATTTAATCTTTGTTGAATGATATAAATAAGCCTAATTCTCAGAGATAATTAAGAATACTGCTTAGGGTGTACGTGTTCATTTGATTTCCAGATTTTAAAAGATTTAAAAAATAAAAGATGTGACATAATTGAGTTTAAAAGTCTATTAGTGTAAGACTTAATGAACATCATCACTATATTTAGACAAATGGGTACCAATATTTTCCATACATTATTGCCTCAACACTATTTGAACAACCATGGAACACTCGCTAATACTGCCTCATCAGCTGGGGAACACTTAATTATTCTCTGACTGCATATTTCATCTTATTAATTGAGTTTCCAAAATTCTGTCTCAGTCTAAACCGCCTGACATACATCGGTCAGCAAATACATAATTCTAGTTTACTGTAACCAGAAGAATTCTTTACAATGGAGTTCTGCTTGTCTAGTTAATTTTACTAAGTATTTTTTTTTTCTTTCTTGGGACCATATTGGTTAACAGTACTTCCACAGATTTGAGGGAAGGTCTGCCTTTGTCTCTTTTAAATTCATCCTGAGATTTCCTAGTGACAGGCAAAACTGTCATTAGTCAGTAGTCCTATTTTTATTACTCAAACTGTAGTGATAGGCCCTGTATCAATTATCTATTTTTAACCTTTCTATATTTTATAATTTTGTATGTTTTCCTTGGTCCAGGAAATTGTATAACAAATTGAAGAAGGTAAGTTTGAAAATACAGTTACAGGTTCAATCTTAAAGATACTTAAGATCAGACTTCAAAAATTATCCATTGTAAATAGACAATTATGAAGATCAAGAAACATCTAAAACTGCACTACTAAAAAAAACATATAAATGAAATCACTGGTACTTTTTTTTTCTAATTAAAATGTTTCATTCTATTAACAACTTAAAATACATAAAATAAAATAAAATGCACTGTTTATCAATCAGTCGCACTAATTTTAACACTTATCTATCTTCATACACTACCACACAAAACATGAGATTGGACATTTTCCATATTACCAGTTACTTCTTATTCCTTCCTGTCAATTCCATCTCTTTTCTCTGTGATAAGTTGCCTAATTTTCCTTTGACTAACACTTTAGATTTACTTTACCTATTTCTAAATTTACCATCTTGATATGTAGTGTTTTATGTCTAATTTGTTTTATTTATTTGAAATTACCTATGATGTACCCAGTAGTTCATGAATTTAATATGAATAGTATTCCCTTTTGTGACTAAAATAGAATTGTTTATTCATTCTGTTAATGAAAGTTAAGGTTGTTTCTGACCTGCTGTTCTTTTAAATAAGACTGCTAAAAACATTATTTTCCCGATAATTTAATGGAAATATTTTTATTTATAAGGATCTTCCAGTTATCCAAAATATTTTATACATTTATTGTTAAGTATTACACATCAGCAAATTATGACTATATAATTCTTCCATATTTCTGAACGTATTTATATACTGTATTTTATTTGGACACTTTAGTGGTGAGAAAATATATCTATTGTGATTTGCGTTTTCTTGATGTGCTAAATACGTACATATATTTTCATATACTTAGCTTTCACTTACATAGCTTCTTTGGTGAAGCACAAATTCAAATCTCCTTCCCAATTTTGAGGGTTATTTTTGTCCTCTAAATATGGATTTGTAAGAATTATTTTTATCTTATGGATAAAGTGTTTTTGAAGTGAAAAAAATTCAAATGTGTAGCTTTCCAATTCAAACCCCTACTAATATAATTTAATATGGAAAGAGACATTTAATTAAGTCTGATTAGTCAATTCTCTTTTAGGCTTGTTTTTATATATATATTATATTATATTATATTATGTTATATTATATATATATATATATATATTATATTTTAGGTTGATCTTTTGCCTAACAAAAGATGATAACTATGCTATCTTGCTTATTCTGAAAACATTTTGTAGTTTTCATATCAAAGCAATAATCTAGTTCACATTAATTTTTGTATATAGAACAAGTTAAGTCATCTGTGCTCTGTTTACTCACTTTGTTGATGGAGATAGCCTACTTTTCTAGCATTAACTGTAAAATATTTCCTCATTAGATTAACTTGGCACTTTACTAAAAAACTATTTTGCTATCTTCTTCAGCTCTACTTTTCAAATCTGCTCTATTATATCTCTGATATAGAATAGATGCTCTATTCTTACTCAAATATACTTCTTTAATTATACAACTTTATAACAAGCTTTTATATTAAGTAATAACTCCATGTTTTCTTCTTCATATATATATATAACTTATTTCCTCAGTTTCATTAAGATGCATATATATCACATAAAATATTATATGTTTAAATATACAGCATTTTATTTGATACAATTATATATTTCAAAATGTTTACCACCATAGGGGTAGTTAACACCTATATCATATTACATAATTACCATTTCTTTCTTATTAGAACATTTAAGATCTACTCTCAGATTACAGTTATATTATAGTACAGACTGGTAAATGATAAGCACAATGCTGTGCACAAGTAGATCCACACAGCTTATCTCTTCACTGGATGTGTATTATTTGCCTATCTCCCAAACCTCCCAGTCCCCATGTCCTAGTAACCAGCATTCTTGTCAATTTTTAAATCGGTGTTTTTAAGTTTCATATATAATTGATCACATGGTGTATTTTTCTCTATCTGTCTGACTTAACTCATTTAGCATAATGTCTTCAAGATCAATTTACAAATGGCAGGATTTCCTTTTTCTTATAAATGAATAATATCCCATTGTGCGTACATATATTCATCGCATCTTCTTTACCTATTTATCCATTGATTAATACTTAGGTAGTTTCCAATCTTGACTATTGTGTGCAATCTTACAGTAAATATGGGAATGCATATATATGAAGTTCTGGTCTCATTTTATTTGAATGTATACTCAGAAATTGGATGAGATGATTGTATTGTGTCAATTCTACATTTCATATTTTGCAATTATTTATTTATTTATGCAGACAAGAACTGGGGTGTAGGCCTGGGGTGTAGGCCAGAGGTGCAGGCAGTGAGAATCTCCAAAAAACAGAGGGCGGAGTAGAACAAGCATATCGACTGAAATACACTGCTAAGGGGAGCAGTGGATAAAATAGGAGAGGTCTTCCGAGCCGTGGTACAGCATCCTGACCAGAGATTGAACTCATGCTGCAATAACTGGCAATAGCCTGATAGCACTGAGACTTACCTCCTACGCCACCAGAGAGACCCCTATTTCATTTTTTTAGGAAACCTCATACTGTTTTACGTCATGATTAGCTCTAGTATAGTACCACTAATGTGGGCAAGGATTCCCTTTACTTTTGATTCTGTCTCACTGGTCTATGTGTGTATAATGAAGCTTCTATCATACAGCCTGAATTACTAAGCTTTGTAGGACAACTTTAAATCAGAAAGTATAGTACCTCTAACTTTCATTTGTTTCTCAGAGTTGCTTAGGTATTTTTTGGGGGGGATGGTTGATCTTTTGTTGTGCCATACAAATTAAGAACTGATTTTTTCTATTTATGTGGAACATGTCATTGGATTTTTAATAAGAATCCTATTGAAATTAGAGATCACTTCAGTATTGCAACAACCTTAATATGTTTCTGATCCATGAACACAGACATCTATTTGTGTCATTTTCAATATCAATTTTCTTTTTTAAGATAATTTAGCACATAATAAGTTCTTGCATTCTTGCATTCCATATAAATTTTAATATCAACTTTTACACTTATTCAAAATGTCTACTAGGATTTTTGCTTTAATTAGTCTTTCCAAACTATGTATTTAGCATATTTCACTATTTATGTCTTATCTATTTTTTCTGAGCAATATGTATTTGAACATATTTTGCTATGTTATGCATAGTGATATGCAGATGGTATTTGTATTCCACTTTTTGGGTATTGTTTCTAGTATTTAGGAATATAGATTATTTGGCTTAAGATTTATTTATTTATGTATATAGAACTGGGGTACAGACCAGAGGCGCAGGAGTGGTGAGAGGATTCTCCAGAGACAGAGTGGGGAGCAGAACAGGCAGATCGATGAAGTACACTTCAGCCGGCGGTGGTCAGAGAGGTCTGCCGCGTCATGTTCACCTCCCTGTGCAGCAAGTTAACTTGTGCTAAAGTGGCTGCGCATAGCTTCATAGTGCTGTGCTTTAACCCGTTGTGCCACCAGGGAGGGCCCAAAGGTAACTCTATGAACAAAACATAAAAAATATTCTCAACCTTTTTTGTTTCTGAAATCATTGAAATCAATAATTATAGCACAGCATTTAAGCAAAAGAAAATTAACATTTCAGAGGGAAAAAAGGTAAGAATTTAAATGTCTATCTTTGTTCTCAAAAGAGACTGGACATCTCATGTCTATGTGCTACTAACTAAAAAAAATAATTTTTCCAGTTAAATAAAGGAATAAGTCAAAGAAATGGAAATCTGGAAACAACACAAAAACAAAAGTGAAAGCTAAGGTACATACAGAAATAAGATACTAATTATCACTCACACTTTACTTTTTTTGCCAAGTCAGCTCAATAATTTGTTCCCTCAAGCCATTTGTTTCAACTTCACTTTCAGATTCATCAATTTCAGGATCAAATTGTGTCATGTTTAAGAATATAGGACTCACTGGATTAAAATATATCCATTTTTTTTTTTCTTTTTCACCCTCCTTTACTTTAGAAATGAGTAACTTTTTTTTCGGAAGGACAGTTTGTTCTATTCACTTTTTTCTGATTCATGAACATAACCCCCTTTTATGTTTTCATTTTGATTCTAACCAATCAATACTCCATCATAACATGAAACATGGTACAGAAAGGGGGTAAGCTATAATACACATGTTCACAACAAATGAAAGATGTTAATGCCAAGAATTATACTTTCTATGTACTTTCACATGAAAAAGAGAGTCATTAAATACAATGGACACATTATCAATTTTTTAGCTTGTCTAATTTGTGTATCTCCAAATAAGAGCGTATTTTGAACCACATCAAATATATGGCTTATAGCTATATATAGTTTATAGCTACTGTGCTTATTTGTACCACTTTGCCAACTAAAAGTGACATTTCTTCTTCAAGGAAGAATGCTGACTACAAGGTTGTGCATAGTTTAGGTTCTTTCAGTTCCAGGACAAAATATCAGAAGTTGTAGTCAGAATATAGTATTTGTAGGCTTTATTATTTTGTTATTAACTTCTGATAGTTTCATAGGTTTTTCCTGCATAGGCTGTTCTTTATTATCATAAAAATAAATTAACTCATGTCTTTGGATAGATTATTGACGCCCAATGACAACTTCACCTAGAAAACAATTAGATAATAATTGAGACCACGGTCCCTTTCAGTGTACATTTTAACAAATTTCTCTTTTGTTTCATGTGTAGAGTTAAAAATCAAATGTTATTCTCCTATTGCTCAAGAATGAAGCCATAGTACTTGGTGTACTTTTTTAAAAGAAATACTAATACTACATTAACAAAATGTAAATCACAATTTGAATGCACTTTCAATTTGATTAAATATAGTAATATGAACACTTTAGAGTGAGGATACTAAAATTAGAAATGAGAAATTCTAACATACATGACACCAATAATTTTCTATAGCATATCCTTAACTCAAATTAGAAAATGTTACAATTATCAGAGTATAAACTAGTTATTCGTTACCTTTTAAATCTACTAAAGATGCAACATTTTTAGTAAGATTTTATGTAGCTCCTTTCTTTTAAATCATGTCTCTCTTAATAGTCAGTCAGACAGTTATCTTCTGTCCCCATTCTATATAGCTGAAGCTATCTTTTCCTGCAAGTTGCCAGATTGGTACTGTCTATTTAATATTTTCAGCTTAATAATTTTAATGACTATAAATCTTAGTATATAATTCTTTTAAATTGTTATATCATTTTGTAATATAATTGCTTACACTGATGCCTTTTATATTGCAATCAGTTGCCTTATATTTTTCTATCTGTGATGGTCTTTATATCTTATACTTTGCATGCAGTGGTCCTTAATTAATGTGTTCAATAAATGAACAAATTATAAAAGAAAAACATGATGTTCTAATAACTTCATCCAGTTTTATAATTAAAAGAACTGGGGCAGAAAACTAGTACAACCACTATGGAAAACTGTCTGGAGGTTCCTCAAGCTGCTATACATGGAGCTTCCCTACGACCCAGCAATCCCACTCCTAGGTATCTATCCAAAACACACAAAAACACTGATTGAAAAAGATACTTGTACCCCCATGTTTATTGCGCATTAATTAAAAATGGAAAAACATGGAAACAGCCCAAATGCCCAAAAGTAGATGACTGGATTAGAAAAATGTGGTACATATATACAATGGAATATTACTCAGCAACCAAAAAAGAGAAACACGTCTTTTGCAGCAATTTGGATGGAGCTGGAAAAGATCATGCTTAGTGAGATAAGCCAGAAAGAGAAAGAAAAATACCAGATGGTTTCACTCATAGCAGGAGTATAATGGACCAGGCGAGAAAATAACAAAAATAATGAACAACCATAGACCAGAGACATTCTGTGGGGGCGGAGTGGGGAATGGGATAAAAAACGGGGGGGGGGGAAGGGAGAGAAATGCACGGGACTATGGTGGTGGCACAGGGGTGATTTGGTGATGGGAAACCCACGGGGATTACAATCGAGATGGAAAAAAAAAATGTGCAAAATGATGTAAAAATAAACTTTGTAATAAAAAAAAAGAACTGGGGCAGAAACCTTAGTTTTATAGCTTGTTAATTTGATGTTGAACTTGGTATAAAGTTCATTTTTTTGTAAGATTCATTTCATCCTTTACTTTTCAATTTTTGTTTTCAGTAATTTTATGTTATCTAAAAATAATATTAACTTAGAAAATATTTTTATTATACCTCATGTAAAACTTTTTCTTGGCTACATATACATGGCAGCTCAAGAAGCATTTTTCAAAGCAAACACAGTGTGACATTCTGCGATTAACTGACAGTTTTGAATGGAAGCTCTAAAACAGTGCTACTTTCATATAATTGGTAGCATATGTGGTAGCAATTACTAATTAGATAATTGGAGGCATATGGCAGCAATTACTGTCAATCAAATTATGCAGTATCCCAGTAGGTAAAGTAATACCTTCCATGCAGTATTGTCTGATATGTCTGTTTTCAATTCCATCAAAGGATTAATGAGAACTTTCTATACTATGGTTTGAGTCACTACCAATGAACAATGCTTAGATGCAATCTATATCTTTAATTGAGGTCGTGGCTACAGTCTATGACAGCAGCTATGAATTGGCCCTTCCAAATTGCTGTGGGTCATTAAGAAATTCACTGTTCAAAAATTGTGCAGGCAGGTCACAACAAATCATACCAAATGAATTGTTCAGCGAGGTACAATTCTATTGTATAGACGTGGCCTAAGGCCAGGTTTATGTATCACAGGAAAAATGCCCATGATGTAGTATATAGTGTATCCAAGTCTTAGTTGGTTTGTCAGATGCATCATGTACTTTGGCAGCAATAGCTCATTAAGATCTATATCCAGAGAATAATGGAGCATACACTAATAATATGTCATGGTTTCTGTGGAAGCCTGTAGATACACTACTATCAATCTGGTATGAGAAGGAAACTAGATTTAGATTGGAAACCAAAAGCACACTGTTCACCCACGTTCACCTTCACTGACCATATGGATATTACAGAATTACTGCTGACCCTTCTTGAACAAACTTTGTCCTCAACAATACCTGCTTATTATACTTAGAAACTTTTCAAGTCCTGCTGAAAAGATGACTCATCAAAACAAGTTTGAGCTGAACAAACCACAGATCTATTCCTTACTGTCAGTATTCTTAGAGCTAGAAACACCACTTGTTCACCTACTTAGCTCTCTCCCTTTCCAACCATTTTGTTACATTATTTGTACTCACAGTCTATATACATACACTGCACATTTTGTCTTATGATGACTGTACTTTTTGTTAGAGTCATAAAAATCATGACATCAATTTTATCTAGTAAGAAATAATTTCCTTGGTATTAAATCCTGTCTATTCATTTGATATATCATATGAAGTAGTCATAGACAACTGTGGCTCTAATGTTAACCCTATACCTAATTATAATAAGCAATGTTATATGCATCTTTATGTATATAAAAATGGTTAAATATCGTGTTACACATCAGGATTGATAATGAGAATAATGACATTAGTGATAATAATAGGCATTCAACTAACCTGATATTCAAAGTGTTGAATTTACTTAGGGTTTTTTTATCTTTCCCTTATAATACTAACACCTGCATGAAAACTTTAGTTTAAATAAATCCTTTAAACAAATATCTGAGTGCTTAATGAGTTCAAGGTACCATTCCAGGTGCTGTGTGTTCAAGGTCTTATTTATTTGTTTATTTATTTATTTATTTATTTTTGGTATTGTGGTATGTCCTGAGTTCAAATTAAAAAAAGGTTTTGTAGGCCCTCTCTGGTGGTGCAGCGGGTTAAAGCACAGCACTAAGAATTTAAAGCCACTGCAGCATGAGTTCGATTCCCACTTGCCCTGGAGGTGACCCACATGGTGCAGCAG
>NW_004567102.1:23971335-24019720 GCF_000260355.1 Condylura cristata
GTCTCTGGTGAAGCCTCTCACCCTCCACATCTCTGGCCTGTACCCCAGTTCTGTATGCATAAATAAATAAATCTTAAAAAAAAAAAATAAGTTTTGCTCTCATACAGACACAAATAATGTAAACAAACAACAAACAAACAAAAGCAGAACAGACATAAGTAAGTGAATTATATAGATGTTGAAGAGAAAGGCAGCGAAAATTTAAAAACTGAAGGAAAAAATGCAAACAAATGAGAAAGAGAAAATAGAAGGGAATATAAATGAAAGGGAAATATTTTCTTTGTGTAAAGGGAAAGAGAAACGAGAGTATAGTTAGAGAATAAAGTGAGAATAAAGAGAGGTTTATGTCCTTCATTTTCTATTTATATGTGTGTATACATATGCATGTATTTGTATATATGTATGTGTATGTGTGTATATATGTATACACACATATATTTCTTTTACAGAGGATATAAAACAGAATGTGTGTGTGTGTGAGTGTGTGTGTGTTAGTTGGAGGTTGACTGAAGAGAAAAAGGAATGGTAATATAGAGCAGAGGGGGAATCCAGTGGCTTAGGGGAGTGAGAATATAGATGAACAGTGGAAGAGCTGGCCTTACATAAAAGAACAATGTATTACCAGAAGTCATGTTTTCTCAAAAATGCTTAAAGGAAAGCTTGAATATTTCTTTCACTTCAAATGTTGATTTGTTCATTTAACAAATATTTACTTAGCAACTTCGAGTCCTTCAGAAACTGTTTTAACTGCTGGGGACACAGCCATAAACAAAACATTAAAAACAACCCTGTCTTCATTGCATTTCCCTTTTAACAAACCTGTGGATTTGAAAAACAAGCTGAAGAATAAAGACAAATGGCTATATTTTTCCAACAATAATTTTTAATCACTTTAGTATTGCCCTGTATTTGCTGAAATTTCAGTCTGTTTGCTTTGAAAGAAGCATGAAAGAAACAGCTTGGGCTATGTTTCCTTTAAAAGAACTCTTTTATTCACCTGACAGAAATGATTGTGTTTGGTAATCACTGTTTGCAAAGAACTGATGAGATTGTGTCAGCAGAGGTTTCAGAAGGAACACTGAATACTTCCAGAACTACTCAGTAAGTTCTTTCCTGAGAATGGTCAGGTAAAATCAATATTAAAGCCTCTGTAGGTTTCTTTTCAAGTCTCATGGGGAAATAACTGACTTGGCAAATGTTACATTCAGTCTTCCTGTTATATCTTTCAACATCACAATCTATTTCAATGACTAGAAGTGGGTACTAAACAATACTTTGTGTATAAAACAATTCTCCATCTGTTAATTTAAATGTGGTCAAAATACCATGTGCTACTTGAGGTAACAGTCACACTTCCTCCACCCCCACACACCGAAAGTTAGTGTTCATTGCTTATGCATGACTTGAATTCTGAAGTCACCACAGGGACCTAATTGAATATTTAATTCAGGGGTATCTAGGCAAAACCTGTTTTTTTTTTAACACTTCTTTAGTACAGCCTCACTAATGCAAGGCTTTTACTTTATGAACCTAACGTATATCCCACTTTGACTACACTGATATTTATCTTGACTCTTTAACAAATCATTAAATTTCTTAAACTTAATATATATTAACTCTTTTGGACTGTGAGTCCTGTACACATGACTGAATAACAGATATCCTGTTTGATAGACACCATTGGAAAAGGTTTTAATTAGTTTCTTGAATATGTGAAACTGAGCATCCTCATTTTAAATCAACTCACAGATAAATTATATGTATATTAAAGGTTAAAAAAAAAAAGGGGGGGTGATCTTCATCCTTCTAGTCCTTCTAACTGACTCTGCCACTCAGATGTCATTAACCAAGAAATAACAATGATTTTGCTTTTGATTGATATTGCATTTAATTTGAAGACCCTAGTTATTATGAAATTTTGTTGTTGTTACTTAATGTTTTAATATCTAAAACTATGGCTCTCAGCTGGGGTGGAGAAGTATTTCACCAGCCATCAGACTTTAGCAATATCTACAATCAGTTTAGTTGTTATTAAGGGAGTATCTGGGATGCTATTTTGTGTAGTGGGTAGAAGTGAGCTATGTTTCCTAACACCTTACAATGCAAAAAATATAGCTCTCCACATGAAAAAAAAAAAAAAGAGAGAGAGAGAGAATTATCTGGGAAAAAATGTTAATATGACAGAAGTTGAGAAAACCTGCAAAAGGCAGCTGCCTAGAATTGATGACAATTTCAGTATACAGTTGTCATCTCAACCTTATATGTGTGTGTGTGTGTGTGTATTTGTACACACCTATAAGTGTACCTGCCGCGCCAGCACGACAGCAGAGATGGTCTGAGCGAAGGACGTCAGGATTAAAGCACACACTCCTTGGTCAGCAAGCAAAGGCGCACTTTATTTTCTCTCCTTCCCTATTTATCCCCTTCAGCCTGGAGCTTGGGGCTGGGGTTAGGCGGAAGCTCTCAGCAAGTGCATCAAATAACATGCAACAATAACATGGGGGTCAAAGAACACAAGGTAGCAAACACAAGGCAGGAACACTTCCTGCCTCCTGTTTTTCTGTTCCAGCACCCATGGCTCATTCTTTGTTTCCACACAACAGTGTGCATATGATTCTGTGGGGGAGGTGGGGAGGTCTGTCCAGGCAAAGGACCCAACATGTACCTATACTTATACATACATATAAGCAGTCAAGATGATTCTGTTTATAACTGAAAATTCTGCAAGGGAAGATTCAGACCACTTGATAATATTTTTATTTCCTCCTCCTCCCCTTACTCACCCATACTATACTGCTTAATATACAAGATGACTAGATTTTTAGTGGAGTGGGGAGTGTGAAATTGTTTTAAAGAATAGCATAGTAAAATCTGAATGCCAAAATTGCAGATGTCCAGATGGCACAATGACATAAACTTTAGACATTTCCTTCTACGCTCTGGGCATCAAAGACATAATTAAAAGAGTAAAGTCTTATATTTTAATCTTATAACTAACAAAAAACCAAACTGACAAAGTAGGATGATGTTGATTTTTTCCCCTTTGACAACACAATTAAAGGAAGGATTCTAGGTCAAGTGTGTGAAATTTCATTTGTTACATAACAATTTTTTAGAAAACTAACAGAGGGCCACTGTGCCAAATGGAATTTGGAGCTAAACATTGTAAAAACACTAGAAGGTATAGTACAGTAAAAAGAAAACTGCTTTAAGTCATCAGAATGCACTAGCTCAATCTTACAAATCAATAATAAATTGACATTCCAAAAAACATACTCAGGATGGCAATTCCAGAGCTATAGAAAAATCTTATTCCCATGGCACAGTATTGTCTCCTGTAAAAAAGTAAAACAGAAAATAAACAAAAGGAAAAGAAAAGCAAGGTAGAAACTGAGTAAAAAGAGAAATTTAAAGTCTTCATTTTGACCATGGAATAAGTGCAACTGGAATTAAAAATACCTGATACAGTGTAATTAAAAAAAAATTCTACCTTGGCAATGAGTTTAAAAAAAAAATCTTAAAATGGGGGATATATTTTCAAACCATTATTATATACAAATATGTGATTTGTAATATAAATAGAAGTATAATTTGCCAGAAAAAAATATCCTCAAAAAATTAAACTAAGTTTTTCACTCCCAGAGGGCCACAAACTAAGTTTCATTCATTTGATAATATGATCATTCATGAATGTTGATCCTATACTAGGTCTGTGAATCTGATAGGAATAAAACGATGAACAATAAGAAACATACATTCTCATGAATCATAAATTTCATTGAGTGGGGAAAATATACATTATTATTTTGTCAAAAATAAGGTTTAAATAAGTTGGTTATGGCATACATACACATGTATATACATATGTGTGTCTACACACACACACAAGGATTTACTGAGGTAATATTCTATGTTGTGCTTTATTTTCTACATATTTGTACAAATATAATAAAAATATATGTTTAAAAAATAACATTTCTCGGCCCTCCCTGGTGGTGCAGCGGGTTAAAGCACTGCACTAAGAAGCTAAAGCCACTTCCGCATGAGTTCGATTCCCGCCTGCCCCGGAGGTGACCACATGGCGTGGCAAACCTCTTCTGACCTGCCTGCTGCTCCCCTGAGCAGTGTACTTCCTCGATCTGCCTGTTCTGCTCCCCACTCTGTCTCTGGTGAAGCCTGTCGCCGCCCCTGCACCTCTGGCCTGTACCCCAGTTCTGTATGCATAAATAAATAAATCTTTAAAAAAAAAAATAACATTTCTCCAGTGAACTAAAGCTAGATAATTTTACGAACATAGCTTCACATCTTAGTATCTACATATGCTTCACTATTCCCCTAACCAAAGTTATACCTTCATATTCAATATCAAATTCACCCTTCTACCCTTGTCTTCTAGTCCCTCCTTTCCTTTATTAGCAGGCATTTTTATTTTTTTGTTTGTTTTGTTTTTCAGTTTAATAGGTATTTTTGTTTTGATTTTTATTTCCTCTTGTTGAAGTGTATTACCTTTATTGATTTGTATATGCTGAACCCTCCCTGCATCCCTGGAGTAACCTCCTTAGTTATGATGTATGGTTCTCTTAATATATTGCTGGACTATATGCCAAGGTATTTGGGGAATTTTTTACTTCTATGTTCATCCAAGATATTGGTTTATAGTCCTTCCATCCCATCTCCCTGCCTATATGCCTCCCTCCTTCCTTGTCTGATTTTGGGCCAGCGTAATGTTGGTCTCATAAAATGTGTTTGAGAGTGTTCTATTCTCTGATTATTTAGAAGAACTTAAGAAGTATATTAAGTATACTAAGTTAAGAAGTTAGTTATTACATCCTCTTTAAAAATTTAGTTGAGTTCACTAATACAGTCATTTGGCCCTGAGAATTTGTTATTAGGGAAAATTTTGTTTGCTATTTGGTTCTGCATTTGTAATCAATCTGTTTAACTATTTCTTCCTTTTCAGGCCACTTTGTCCAGGTTTTCCAGTTTGTTTGCATGTAGATTTTCTTAGTAGTCTAGGGAAAACAATTTAGTAACTTGATAAAATCTTTTGAACAATTTAAACTGCCATTTAATCTTGGCATACTTTTCATTCTGTAAAGAGCACCTAGACATCATTTATTACCAATGATAAGCACTTTAAAGTTTCCATTATAAATTAGAATTTTGGAAACTTTGTGTCTGGAACTGGTTTCATTTAAATTATTAGACAGATTAACAGTACTTATTCCTCCTCAGGACTCAATATTAAATTGATGACGACAGTGGTAGACACTGAAGACTTTTGACAAGTGGACCTTTCTCTAATACATACTCTGCTCCTACAGTTGGAATGCTATTCTGAAGAATAAATGTAGCTTTCAAATGTTATCTTAGTAACTTTTATAATTTAAATAGATGACTATATTATGGAAAACAATGATGGATGAGGGAGTGAATAGAATTTCTTTCTGTGAAAACTAGATTGAAATTTTTTAGATATATATATATATATAAAGTTATTGTGATGTTTTAAAGTATTAATAACATTTGGAATGGGTAAGGTACATTATAAAAATTAGAAAGATAATGAGGATTTTCTTTAAAGCTATGGGATATTTGGACACGTGTTTTCAAATATTGTTAGATTATCACTTTATACAAAAAATATTTTTTAATTTCTAAAACAATAGAATCTCTTTTATAGAAAACTGATGATAGAAAGCGATACTCCGTTGACCAATGATTGAAGATTACATTATGACCATACTTAAGTGGTGAATGAATGCATGTATAGACTCCTAGAATATAAGTAAATTAGGTTTATGGCATTTAATTGTCATTTCTCTATGATTTATTTTTTTTACAAATTACTTAATTAATCAAATATCTAGATTAACTAAAGCTATCTAGATGAGAGAGATTATAAGTGTTGGAAATTTGAGAATGATTGTTGTGCCTCATGGTGAATTAGATTGACAATACTTACATTTTGGGGTTTTTTCTCTTCATTTGTATAGTATTTTATTTTTATTTTGTTGCATTTTATGAAAATATGGTCTGTGATCATTAAAAACAAACAAACAAAAACAACAACAAAACACCCTATTTATTTCCAATTTGAGCAACACCATTCCAGGCATGGGAAACTGAGACCACATTTCATCTGAAAGGCTGGAGGCTAATGGGGCAGACGCAGAGTAAGGAAGGAAGGCAGCAGAGTAGGATACCAAAGAATTCAGAGGATAGCTGGTTTCATTAGAAGCCCAGACAATTTATTTTTCTTTTTAATTCCTTTAAAGTTATATTACATTTTGCACAGATTGAGTTTTGTGATACTTATGCCCTCTTTTAAACTGCTCATTCCTAAGGGAGTTGTTTGGAAAATGTGTTGATGACTTAATCTAAACTAATTACTCTCCTCGAGAGACCAATGTCTTAGGCAATAGTTTCTGTTGGCAAAAGCCAAATCTTAAAAAAAAAAAAAAAAAAGTGATACACTTCTATAATAATTAATTACAACAATCCATGAAATTACATTCTGTGTAATCACAACACTTCTTTGAAAACCATCAGTAGTCTGACTGCTGCCAGGTTAAAAAGAACTAGTAAACATTAGCACATAGTGATCCCAAACAAGTGGCAGAATGAGAATACATTGTACAAATCACAGATTGTTGCATGGCCTTATAAAAGTATTTAGTATAAGGACACATAGATAAGTGTAAATATATGCAATTATATAAGTATACGAACAAAATTTTCTGAATGGCCTATGAGCTAAATATTTAATATTTTAATTTTACTGATACCTTATTCATCTGTCTAGTACATAAGGTTCGTTTGCAGTCATAAATCTGCCATTAATAACTTAGAAATCTGGTCTAGTAATTTATTGCACAGAAGCACAGTCTAATGTTTTGTAAAATAAATTCATACTAGAGAAATTGTTTCAAACTGCTTTCTCTCAACAATGTCAGCAATTACTATGTAAAGAGAAAGAGGACAACCTGATTGGCAAGGCTCTAGATTTCCCCTTCATGGAAGCCACAGCAGGTTTTATTTACCTGTAGGACATCTTCATCTTAAATGTAGGATTCCTTTCAAAGATCATTATGGCTATAAAAGTCTAAAATCCCTGTATTATCAGTTAAAGTCTCTTTCATGCTAAATATAATTACATACTAAGAGACTTCAGATTAACCTTACAATATTGAACTTATTCAAAACTTACAGTTTTGTAGATTGAGGGTAGTTGAATCATATAGTTCAGACAAATATTGTAATGTAGCATTACTTTTACTGTCATCCTTTACTCCCACCTCAGAAGATGTTAGCCTTTATGCTACTTTTATAAAACAATTGAAAGAAAGAAATGGAAACTATTAGTATCTGCATAGTATTTTTATCACATATGTGTACTTATTTTAGTATATGGTAAAACAAATGTATGAAAAAATTTAAATATTTTCAGGAAAATTTTGTTGAAGTCAAGAAGTGCATGTACTATTTTTTTTAAAGATATATTTATTTATGCATGAAAAACTGGGGTACAGGCCAGAGGTGCAGGGGCTGTGAGAGGATTCTCCAGAGATAGAGTGGAGAGCAGAACAGGAAGACTGAAATACACTGCTCAGGGAGACAGCGGGTGGGGCAGGAGAGGTCTGCCGCACCATGTGGGTCACCACCGGGCAGAGATCGAATTCATGCTGAAGTGACTTTAGCTTCTTAGTGCTGTGCTTTAACTGGCTACACCACCAGAAAGGGCCTATTCTTAATATAGTGCCACATCTTTTTGTACTGGAACACTTAGGTAGTTTCCATTACTTAGCTATAGTAAATGTGCTCACAATAAACTGCTACCTAGCCATCAAAAGTATAAACTAACACCATTTGCAGCATCATGGATGGAACTGGAAGAGATAATGATAAGTGGAATAAATCAGCAGGAGAAACTTAAGTATCAGATTGTGTTACTAATATGTGGAATATACAATGAGTAAATTAATAGTCACACAAATACAAGCTTAAAAACTTATCCTTGCTAGCTGACTATAAGTGAAGCACCAAGGGGCTTGTGGGTGACTAAAAGTAAAAACAAAGAAAGAAGAAAGTACAATGGTCTGTGGTGGTGGAATATGGGTAAGGAGTTGTAGGTGCACTATGTTGGTAACACCTGGTGGGTGTATTCAAATATTACCGCTATTAAAAACAATAATAAATAAATAAAATGTAGTTATAATTTTATTTCATTTACTCACAGAGGCATAAAATTTTAATAAAATATTTTAGAATAAACTATACATGATTTTGAATGACTCTTTTATAAAACACATGTTATAATATTAGTCACAACATTCTCTGGAAATTCATATTGGTATGTTTCTTAGATCAAAGTTTCTCATTGGACTTCAACTAATTGAATCTTGTTGTAGAACAAATTTTAATTATATAAATATACTTAATTCATAAGCAACGCTATCTAATTACTAGTGTTAAAATTAATCACATTTCCTGAGTAAAATCTTGCAAATACATGGGAATAATAGGCAGCCTAAGCCAGAATCATCTAACAGCAGGAATCATGATCAAAGTTAAAACTAACTAGAAGGAGACCAAAAAGATACAATTTTAAGGTAAGAGGGAAATGGGGAAGCACAGTATAGAAACTGAGAAAAGGATTCTCTGCAAATGGACCACTTAATGAGGAGTCTATTGACAGTTAAAGGGCACGGTGCCTTTAACATTGAATTTACTGGCTATATCAGTAATTCCTTCCTGTGGTAGGACTTGGAAGCCTGTAGCTTTATTTCTAACATGAACATCTTTTTATTTCCCCAGCCTATAACTGGCATTTATTTTCAGATTAAGGTAAGCTACCCATAAAAATTTTCCAATGGGAATTAAATGATTTCTTAGTCCAGGCCCCAATTATTAGAAAAGTAATGTTGATATGCATTTATAATACTGATAAAAATGAGTCTCTATTGTCCTCTAACATATTAATTTAAACAGATAGCCTACAAATTAAAAGCATGCTCACTGTCTCAAGAGCCCTGTTCAGTAAGGCGCTGAAATTCTTTATTTTTCCTTACTCTGGCAGAGATATGTTTGTCTTTCATCTGAGCCCCCCAGGTCCCGGGTGACACTTGCCACTACATGCTTTTGCTGTCACTACTGTCACTATTTGCAGCACCTGGCAATCCTCTGTGTCAGCACTAGCCATTCCACATTCACCAAAGTAAAAAGAAATCCTCACACAGAAGATATTACGTGTTTAATAATATTTATCAAGAGCAAACATGGATTTTTGCGTACAATACTATTTTGATGTCATTTTTTCTCTGAAATGAATCCCATGTGATTGACACCCAGTGTCACCTAGCATCATATCCACCCCCCTGACGATGGATGGCCTTACAATGAAACAACACTCACAGTACACTCTGAAACTTAGTCATTTTTCTGATCTCATCCATTCTCCTCCTCTCTCTTTTCAAGTTCTCCTTAAGCCTACAGCTGGCCTTCTCTCTGCTTGTATTCTGTGTACTCCCATGTTATGACTTAGCATTCTTCTGTCTCTTTGTTCCTCTAGATATTCTTAAGACTCCATCCCTTATTGCATTGTCCTCACTAAATGATATTTTATCTTTACTGCCCTTCCTGATCACCATTTATAAAGTAGAAACCTTATATAGCATGACATGTTCTGTTAACCTATTTTAAGTCAAAGCATTTATTACTATAGCATATAAGATTTTCATTATATTTTGTGATTATCCATCTCGCCCCCCAGTGAAATACAAGCTACAAGAAGACAGAGAGATTATCTATTCAAAAATAGCCATAGCCTGGTGCAGTGTGGTGACTGGCATAACAATTCAATAAACATGACAGAAAGAATGAATATCTTGACACATGTTTCAAGGATGTTTTCTATGGCCTATGTTCTATGTAGCAGTGAAAGTTGACTATATGGACATCCCCACAGAGGTTGTACAATAACCATTTTAAAAGCATTTCATCTATATTCTCAATCACCAACTAGTAAAATAAACATTGAACTTAGAACCCCTAAAGATCTGACAAGTCAACAGCAAAGGAATTCACATTTGCCTTTGTAAATATTCCAATATGTATGTGTAAATTAAACTTATTTTTGATAGAAACATAGTTATTTTAATTCAAAACACTTTAAATTTACATCTTAAAATATATTTTTTCAAAGTTTTGCTTTAAAATTTTCCTAGCAGAAAATACCTTTATTGAAAACCAACATGAACTGTTATTATTAAATTTATTTCTAAGTTATCTTTCTTCCCAGAAACCTAAATAAGTAAAGGACAGCAAAACAACTAAAAGAAATTAAGGGGTTATCACTTCCTAAAATGATTTTCACCTTGGAAAAGACTTCCAAAGATGTCTTCATTTGGAGTAGTTATATATGCAGCCAGAACTTTTACAGAAGGAAACTTTTACTTGCTAGAGGTACCTATCACTGTTAGGCATATCTAGATTTGACTCAGAGGATTTAGAGGAATTCAGGTTTAACATCTTAAATTGAGACAATCGATTATCACATTTGCATCCTCATCAAAATAATTATTTACCACAAAACTCTGTCAGTTAAACCCATTGTATGTTACTATGATCAAAATCAGCACAAGGAAATGTCGGGAACAAATGCCCCCTTGAGGCCAGAGGATGCAACTCAGCTAAATATTTATGTCCCACATGTGAGTAATCTAAAATGCAGTCTCTTCTTCCCCTCACTTAAGCTATGACCTATCATCTATATCAGGTGACAGCATTCCAAAGTAATCACCCAGAGATTGATTAATCATTTAAGTTTCCACAGTTAAAAGGAAAATATTTACTAAAGGTAATATAGAGCCAGGATGATATTTTGGGACCTTGACCTGTCTTTTGAGTTTAAGAAATGATGCTGTCATATTTCTGTAAGAAACAGCATCTGGTATGCAAGATAAAATGTCATTTCTCTAATATGCCCCAACCCCAAAGAACCAGCTGATTAGAAGCCTGAATGTTTGTATGACAAGCTTAGGTATTTGCTTGCCTCTGTGAAAATTAAATTGTCATTGTGCCAAGGGTATACAGAAAATATCCATTAGCAATTGATGTCAGTATGTTTATGTAGAATTTGAATGGGCTCTCTATACAAATCAAAAATTGGCTATGTGGAAAAAAATAGAGATCAATTATACACTTGGAACTTGGATTGTTAAAATAAATATCAATGCAAAAAGAGAGGACATACTTCAATTCTTACCTAGTCCCACCCCTGCAGCTCTGATAAGGGAAATTTATTTTCCTTTGTCAGAAAAATAATCACATTATTCACAGAGGGTTATAAAAATAACTGAGATTTTTATATGTGAAAATGCTTTAAATTATTAAGAGTCGATGGCAATGTTTATCTAAATTTATGATAATAGTTTTGCAGAACTGATCAGAACATGAGGTTGAATTCAGTGCATTCTATACAAGATTTCTTGTTAGCACATGTCTTTATAAAGATACATATATATCTAGACCAGGATCTTTGCTAATTATCACTTCCAGATTCCTGTGTTCACTATGACAGGCTATTTCCACTTATTTCCTCTTTTGAGTTTTTTCACTGAGTGTAATATATTTCATGCCTTTGCAGGATGGGGACAGTGGATATTGAAAATAAGTTGGATTATTTTTGTCTTAAAACTGAATAGTGAAAGAGATAAAGTGATGTCTATTGGAAAATGTTTCTAAAATTTTCTAAATGACTCTTCATAAGAGCAAATTTTTCTAATTGTATTTTTCATGTTATTTGGTAATTAATTTACTGTATTTTTGATAGAGGGATGGAGAAAATGATAATGAATTTGAAACCATTAGGATATAATTTTCTTAGAATATGTTTGTTTAAAATATTTACTCATATACATGCATACGACAAAAAAAAACTTAAAATATCTGAATACACAAGAAACAGTTATTCCACTATTTTCATCTTCAAAGGATTTATCATGTAAGTGGAAGCTCTATACAAGTAATAAAGATGCAGTAAATGAAGACCTCTGTAGATGTAAATATATGAACACAGATAGAAACTGCTGTAGTTGTAGGACTAGGTAACAAAGCATTGTAACAAAAACAAGGTGTATACACAGCAGAGTCATAGAGATGGTTTCTCTTCATAAGGATAAAAGAAATTATGATACAATATTTTAAATACTGTCTTGAGCATAAGTAGGATTAGATGATGAAGAAGTATAAACAATAATATACCGGTAAATATTTAACAACTATTTCATCCTTTGAATAAAAATAAAATGGCTGAATTTTCCCAATTTCTAATTTTTGTGGTATTAATTTCTACAACATTATTAATTTTAAGTTTCCTAGTTTATTCACTAAGTAGAAGTGGTGAGAGGTGCCAGAAGTGGTGAGAGGTGCCAGAATTGGTGCTTGTGGTCCACAAAGGAGGTCTCTACTATTCCACTTAAACGTGTGTTCAGGACTGACTGGACGACAGTCACTGTGGGGCTCAGCCCTGTGCTCACAACTGCAAGTCACCACTCAGGCACATGGCACAGCAACCACAAGGTTTACTAATGAAGGGATGACTGGGGGAAAATAAGAGTTTCTAAGTACACAGATAGCTGCTTTCTTGCCCCAAAAAGTGTCTGCACAATCATAGTCCAAATCGAAGATCACCGTTCAAAGTGGTGCCGTCCTTTCCACAATGGCCTGGAGCCAGAGGCACATCGCAAGCAGTGGACCTTGGATTCAGTTTATAGTGGCAGCCAGAGGTTTGGATGGAGGCGCACAGCAGTAGCCAGATCTCAGAGGTAATCACAGTCAATCTTCCAGCCACAGTTATAATGCAATGAAGGTCAGCAAATCTGGCGTCAGAGTACAGACACCTTGTGAATTACAACCATCTATGAGCTAACAGCCTTTTGGAGAATCCTGGTCCATGTTGGTGGACACAGGCTAGTGGTACCCATCAGCAGGTGACAGTAAAGGATCTAGACAGGAATAGCAGTGAGGTTGCTATTTGAAACTGAAATCATATGCAGAGGTCTTGGATATCTACAGAATTATTCCTGGGAGGTCAAGAAGTCTTCCTGAGAAGTCAGTCTGTGAAGCATTTTCCAGAAGATCCTGTAGAGTATGAATCTGAAGGCCTGAATCCAAACATCTGAATGAATCCTAGTCCTCTGGAACGTTCGCTTATATTTTTCACTATTTCAAGCATGTTTGTCTCACTTACCATCCTAATTTACTGTTGTTGGTTAAGCACCAATCCGATTAGTTTTTAATCTGGTGCATATGGAAAGGGAATCTTGACCTATGCATACAGACCCAGTCTTTTGTGAGGAATGGGTAGGCTTGTTGGCTGTGCAATTGGGGCAGTCACAGTCAGGGCCGAGCCTTGTCCCTGAACCAGGCTGATGTCAGAAGCACTGGGCCTGGCTGAAGACTACACAGATTGCTGGTCCTTAAACCCCTTCACGCCGCAGGGTTAGCAGCAACCTTGTGACTCCTGTTTCATCCTGAATAAGTAAGGTGTTAATAATAGGCACTTAATTCAGTCAGCGCTGACCCTTTATTAAAAGAATGCTGTGATAGACAATGTTTACAGGATGGCTTGTAAATAAAGTTTAAAGGCACAGAAGCCAAAATTGAGGCTATAGCCTTTTAAAAAATAGGTCTGAAATAGAATAGAAGCAGTGGAAACAGACTAGACATTAAATGAGTATTTTCTCCATATGCTTGTGAGTCAGAATTTTAAAACTGAACACAATATGAGAAAGAACTTGAAAAAACAACAGATTGTGTAATTATGTTTCCAAATTTGTAGTTTTCATTAATTGAAATATTTAACTAGTTGAATTATTAATGGAATTGCAATCTTTATTCAGTGGTAGACAATTTATATTGTGACGATCTGGCATTTACTTAATTTTCTTCAGTTTAGCAAGGTTTTGAAAATATAATCATTAATTTAAAACTCAATAATTTAACACAAAACGAAAGTATACAGTTTTGTAGTTGTTATTTGGGTCCTTTTCATTTCTGGTGTTAGCACACATATGCTTTGTGAAGTATATCATGTTTTCTTTCTATCACAGTCATTTATAGGTCCATATATGATACAGTTGAGCAAGTTTCAACTGTATAATGTATTATATATACTTTCAACTGAATGTTTATACAGCAAAATAATAAAATTTGTATTATTTTAAATTTTTAAAGAAAAATCTACAAATAGCTTTATGTTATTTTAGTTATTAATTTAGTAATATAAGAAACCTTTCATATGACTTGTTACTCATATTTCTTAATTGAAAAATATCATTCTTAATAAGTGCTTTATTATAGTTGACTTACATGTAGTAACTTATATATAGTTGACTGTCAATCGGCTATTGGAAGATAACACTTACCAAATCATTTTTTAAAAAATTGACAGTATAAAGAATGCATAAAACATAAAAAATAAGGATATAATTTTAGAGTTAATCATTAATAATATTACTTGAAATAAAACTATAGCTGTTTGAAAAATAGTCATAAGCACTTTTACAGTCCTTACTTTGAAGCATTTACGCTTTTCTTGAAGTATTACCCTTTAAGCTAAAATTTCTCACTCTTACACTCAGCTGTAAGGTACAATATTTGGAAAGGTTAGTAAAATTCCATTAAGTCATTTTGAGTTATCTAAGGGTGAACTTTACGAAATCGTTCAGACAGATTTAATACACTTGAAGAGTTGAAAAGTAGTTTTGTTTTTAAAGTTCACACTTGGCACATATTTAGTCTTCACTGAAGAATTGATGCCAGAACTTCTCAGGGCAAGTGGCAGCACTTTAAGAGTGAGATTGAAAATCTCTGTACCTTCTGTCTGATCCTTAGGTTGTAGGAGGCTGACAGTAGCCCTTGTGAGACTGAGAGGAAAGTATATTTATTACTGTCCTATTAATGAGTTTATGCCTTCAGTCACTTCTCACATATTTTCAATATATTCATATACTCGCTTGGGCCATCCTGCTGACAGAAACCTGATTATAGGACAAATATTTCCAAGTGAGAGAAAAATAGTTTTAAAGACAAATATGTGTCTCTTGTATGTTTTAAATAGCCATGCCTTTATTTTTACATCCTACTTACTCATAGATAAGCTTACCTGAGCAGAAATAATTTGAGAGAAAGAAGTGACTTAATTAAAGAGAGACAGAGAGAAAGAAAAATAAATAAATAAAAAGACAACGTGAGAGCCAAGAGCCAGTAGGGGTGTTGGGAATGATTTTATTACTTTAGACACACAGTAGAGCCCATTCTTTCATATTTCCAGAAATAACAGCTTAGCAATACAATACAAAAATTGGGTCTAAAAGGCCTATTAAAGCTAAGAAAGTATTCTAAGTTATAAAACCCAGAACACCAATTTATTTTTATGGAATGAAGAATATTCAAAACAGAATACAATCCGATATTTTCCAACCATGAAAGCTCAGAACAGCAGGTTGTCAGTTATGTAGTGCCGAGGTAACATTTCATTAGTCGATAGAAAATAAGATGCATTTATTCGTTGAGAAAGTTCATCCTTTAATTTTGAATTTCTAAACCTTTGTGAAACTTGAGTCAATCAAATATCTTGAAGTATTCTTTGTTTTTGTAATCATGACTGTTTTATTGGTGATTCTTCTTTTTCCTTCATGATATGTTTTAGCCAAGGTCAGCCTCAAAATTGATGTTTTTCTGTGTCTTGGCATTTTAACAGATGCTATTTGCAAGTTAGGTGATTATGATAAATTCTTTTAAAAATATTTCCTCTACCTTATATTGCTCAAATCAGTTTTTCAGTGAAGAAAAAAAATCTTGAAATAAAAGAAAAAAAAAAGCCACTACTGACAACAGAATGGTGAAATTACATTGAGAGATCATTTATAGTATAACAATACAAGTGAAAATTGCTGATATTTAAGTATGGGATTGAATCTTATTGACAGTAATATTTTTTCTAGGAAATCTTTGCTGCTTGATTTGAGCATTTCCTCTACAGGAATTTTTCTCTCTCACTTCTACGTACTTATGATTATGACTCCCTAGGGATAATTTATAATTTTAGCTTATTTTTTTTAAATCCTGTGCCACAGGAGTATTGTAAATTCAAGCAGCAAATCTACATTAAAAATAGCATCTTAGTAACAAATTGTCAGAGGATATTTTTTCCTACCCAGGTCTAAAGAGAGATATAAAAAAATAAGAATTGCTTTTCAAACTTAACAGACAACATTTAATGCTTTTAACTATTACATAGGTCTCACTCCTAACTCTCAAACCAATATATTATATCCTGTTCCTGTTTTTTTTTTAAAAAACATAGAATAATGTCTAAATTAATTCAAAAAAGTAAATGTCATTATATAATTACATATGTAACCAACTACATAACTAATTATAGCTACTCTTAGAAGTAATTAATATGAAAGCATCCTCTCCAACCTCATAACAGCTCATACACTTCTGGTTAAAGTTATGATTTTCAGACTTTCCTCTCTGTTCTCTGTTGTAAAAACAGTAACATATTGCATTTATTCTCAGGAGTCCCTAGATTTATTATTTATTTGTTTGTTTTATGAAAAAGCATTGCCAACTATCATTATCATATGTTTTGTTTCCTTCCTATTTTGCTCTGTTGACTTTGAATTGTATTTGCCTTAGACTTCTTTTTAACCCATGGAAGCAGAGAAGATACTTTTACAACTAACCCACACTGGCATATAGGACGGGCACCATTGAGCCTGGTATCTCACTACAACCTGTACATTGAAATATCCACTGTTGTTACAAGCAGACTGCCTGTGGGTTATTTAAAACAAAACTTCCATCTCATTTATGTATATGGACATATATAGCCATGAATATACATATTATTATATATGCAGGTATACATATAATGTGTGTGCTTGATATTCATTTTTTGTTTTTCTTTATGATATTACTCATTCCTAACCGCATTTCCCTTTACAGATAGTACTCAAATATTGCTAGCTTTCTAGTGTTTCACAATTATTTTAAATAAATTTGGACAGGTTTAGTATTTCATTTCCCTTATAGCTCTTAAACATGAGTTTGAAGAGTTCAATCAGGGATATGGACTAATTTTTTTAAAGATTTATTTATTCATGTATACAAGAATTGGGGTACAGACCAGAAGTCTGAGGACAGGGTGTGGTGGTGAGAGTATATTGACTGAAATACACTGCTGAGAGGAGCATTGGGCAAGATAGGAAGACAGGAGAGGCCTACTGTTCCATGTGGGTTAGCTCCCTGGTTGGGGATCAAACTCGTTCTGTAGTGGCTGCAGATAGCTCAGAAAGCTAAGACTTAAGCCCTTGCACTAACAGGGAGGCCCCTAACTGCTAGATTTTTAGATTTTTCTCACCCTACAGAAATCCAGTCATTATTGTACTGTCTGAAATGTTTTGTATAGTGCAAGGTTTCTATTAAACTCCAGATGAGTTAGCCAAAGCAGTCAAATGGACAAAGTGAGATATAGCTAAATCTTGACACTAAGTATATCTTAAAATCGATATGGGAGTATAGATACATCTATTTTACAATAGATGGAGTAATCCCTTATATAATAGTGATCTAGAAGTTTTAAATTTTATTTGAAATATTAAAATATTCTTATTTACCTTTTAAAACTTAATTATGCTATAATAGATGTTTGGAGTTGAGTCATTTAATGTAAGTAAAGTGAATTGTTTTTTCCAAAACTCTAATTTAAAAAGTTAATTCACAGGTTTTATGAAAGAACCTTTTTTTTTTTTTTAAGATTTATTTATTTGTACATACAGAAGTGGGGTACACAGGCCAGAGGCTCAGGGGCAGTGAGAGGCTTCACCAGAGACAGAGCGGGGAACAGAACAGGCAGATCTACGAAGTACACTGCTGAGGGGAGCAGTGGGCGGGTCAGGAGAGGTCTGCCACACCATGTGGTCACCTCCGGGGCAGGCGGGAATTGAACTCATGCGGAAGCGGCTTTAGATTCTCAGTGCAGTGCTTTAACCCGCTGCGCCACCAGGGAGGGCCAAAAGAACCTTTTTTATACACATTTCATTGTAAAAAAAAAATGATAAAGCATTGAATTTAATTGTTGTTCAAAGGTCATTTGAAACTAATTTAGTGATTATATGATATACTTAGTTTCATATTATATAAGCACTGATTTATTGTTAAATTCCTTGTAACCTTATTTTACTCTTAGTATAAAACATTTTAGTGCTGTCAATATTACTATATGTTTCACTATTGTTTAGATAGTATCAAGAAGTACAAATTAAGTGTAAAATAAATCAAGGTTTAACTGGAGATATGTTGCCTACTAGGCATAAATTGTATATTTTCAAATAACTTTGATTTGAAGCTAAAGATTAGCTATTTGAACACCTATGTTAAAATAGCTCAAATAGAAATAGTTAAACATATTAACAATATAGCAATGGTCCTATTCTCTATGACATAAGCAATTATACAAAACATAACAACATTCAAACTATAATAAAAACTAAAACAGAAGGTATATAATTTAATATTAAAGTGAATAAACTCAGGAAAATTAACAGTGTAATTATATTGAAAATATGAGATTAACTTCTTTAATATAATTAATATTTAGTGCTACTTCAAATTCATGATTCAGCATTTTTAATATTCCCATTATTATATTACTTAAGGGAAATTTAAAATGGAAAGCAGTTAATTGCTAGATACTGTAATAAAATGTAAATGTACAATTAGAAAATGAATTAAATGGCTGAGAAAATGAACAGGTTATATTAGATGAGCAGAATGAAACCTAAAAATGTAATGTAAATAAATCTTCAGATTATAACACATTGGATTATTTACCTACTTTATTTTATATAAAAAGGTGATTGTTTTCTTACAGTGAAGTGAAATCTAGGGTATGGATCAATGTTCTCACTAATATGTTATCACACCACATCAACTATAGGAAAATAGGAGTATATATATCCCTTCAAATTAATGATTTTTTTTTTAAGAGTCAGTGAAGAACCTTAAAAGCTGACCATAAAAATTAAATATCTGGAGTGTAGAGGGAGGGGTTGGAGAGTGGTGAGATTTTTTTATTCTTTTTGTATTTTGTTTTTTAAAGTCTTACATCCAAGTCTTTAATCCATTTCGAGTTAACTTTTTGAATGTTTTGAGATAGTGGTCTTCTTTCATTACTTGTGTATGATTGTACAGTTTTCCATACTTTGACATTTCTTTCTCCATTGAAATTAACTTTCATTAAATTTTCTGAAATTAACTGTCCATATAAATGTGGTTTCAATTCTGGGCTTTCGATGCTGTTCCATTGGAATATGTGTTTATTTTTATATTAACACCATGCATTTTGGGCTTTAATATGAAGACACAAGGAAATATTAAGTTCTTTTGTGTTTTCTAAGGGTTCGGGGCCCAGAGATTCCCAGCCTTCTCATTTACACTTCTGAAAGAATCTTTGTTTTGCCCCCTCTCCTGCCAAGGGCTCTAAAATCTCCTCGCTTTAAAATCTCCTCCTCGGCCCTCCCTGGTGGTGCAATGGGTTAAAGCACAGCACTAAGCAGCTAAAGCCATTTCAGCATGAGTTCAATCCCTGCCTCAGAGATGATCCACATGGCTGGGCAGACCTCTCATGTCCCTCCCGCTGCTCCCCTGAACAATGTATTTCGAGATCTGCCTGTTGTGCTCCCTACTCTGTCTCCAGTGAATCCTCTCACCGCCCCTGCACCTCTGGCCTATACCCCAGGTCTGTATGAACAAATAAAATAAATCTTAAAAAAGAAAAGAAAAGAAAAGAAACATAGTTCAAAAAACAAATATTTCTCTATGTTTAGGTTCCTAGGCCTTCGATAGAAATCTAATATACATTGCATGTCAGTATCAAAGTCAAATAAAGTCAACAAATTTTAGAAGTGCCATTAGGAATTTTATCAAAATCATGTATAAAACTGTTGACACAGTTAAAATGAAAATTTATCAAAAATATGTAATTTTATAATGAAGCTTTTTATAAATAGTACACTAATTAATAATAATTCAAAGCTAAAGCATTCCCTTTTCTAAGAGTTAGTACAAAAATAGTGCCCTTCTGGTGGTGCAACAGGTTAAAGTGCAACACGATGAAGCTATATGTAGCCACTGCAGCAGGAGTTGATCTCCAGCCAGGGAGCTGACCCACATGAGCAGCAGACCTCTCCTGACCTGTCCTTGCTCCACTCAGCAGTGTAATCCTGTTGATCTGCCTGTTCTGCTCCCCACTCTGTCTCTGGTGAATCCTCTCACATCCCTGCTGCTTTAGCCTGTATACCAGTTCTATGCATAAATAAATAAATTTTAAAAATTAGTGCAAAAATGATGTTATTGACCTCTATTTTAAGTCATTTACAAGTTAATGCTAAATTTAAGGTAGTGTAAAAATATAATCAAAATACTTTACAAAGGAGCAGGATCTGAAAAACCACTAGAGAATAATTTCCAGTAGTTATAGGAAATTCAGATCAATGATATGGCGAAGTACAGAATTGAACTTTTTAAAAAAAGATTTATTTATGCATACAGAACTGGGTTATAGGCCAGAGGTGCAGGCACGATGAAAGGATTCACCAGAGACTAAATGGAGAGCAGAACAGGCAGCAGATGTACTGAAATGTACTGCTGAGGGAAGCAGCGTGCCAGAGAGGACTGGTCTGCTGCACCCTATGGGTCACCTCCCCTGGCAGGGGATCGAACTCCTGCTGTATTGGCTGTGGCTAGCTTCACAGTGCTGTGCTTTAGCTCATTGAGCCATGAGGGAAGGCCTAGAATTGAACTTTTAATGGCAAACTTAGTGTCGTATATGTACATGTTGATTATCAATGCTAAGACAGCTAAAAAGTCGTAATGCAATATCATGTCAACAAAAAAAGAAATCAGTAATACTGATGCTCATGTTTTTATGCAGCTATTTTTAACTTTATAGGTTAATTTGTTACTGCATGTTTAGAAATTATGTTTACATCTGGATATTCAGAAGACATGTTTTCTCTCAAATTTGTATGCATGTACAAAATCATGGACACAGATAGCAAAGACTTCTGGATTGAATTTATTCCTTTTTTCTCTCTACTGTGAATCATTCTGCTAGTACACAATTACCTTTATCAGTCACACGTCTTTTCCTTCATGAAAACAGCCCTATAATTTAAATCACTAAAAAATAAAAGATACCACTTTCTGACATATTTTCTGGATATTCTGAACAAAGGTTAAGATTTCATTTGACTGGTAAATCATGTATTTGTGTTCCTGTAAAAAAAGTCTTAACAGTTTTTCATATTTATTCACTGAGAACAATTGTATCATTAGGGCACTATTCACCAACATGCTGTAGTAATATATCTAGTTGTATAGTAAATGAAAAATATAGTTTAAATATCAATAATTTCACCAGAGGGAATAAAAAAACAAGAAAGTGAGGAATATCTAAATTCGTTAGCATGTGTGAACATAAAGATTAAGACATGACCCATTCATTACACAATATATCAAGGATTGCAGTTCTTAACCCTGGCAGCATATTAGCCCACTTGGGAGAAACATGGGCGCTGATATACTCTCTTCTCTGTAAACTAATTTAATCAGACTCTCTGAAGAACTGAGTTGGGCATCTATATCTTTTTAAGACTTCCCATTGATTCTCATGGCAGTCAGTGTCAGGAGCAAAGGTTCACATTATCCCAGTGCAAGTGAGGCATCACTGGTGGTAACTTAGGTGCTCTCACTGATACAGGTCAAGTTATTTTCATGTTAATAGCAGGATTTTATTTTCCATTTTCATTTATCTTCTGCAGGTTATGATAGAGTTTTCTGGAGAATAAATCATATCACAGGAAAGTGGATACTGAAGTAGTGCTATACAACAGTCATTAAATGTATAAAGTTTTATAGTAAATGAAAAATATAGCTATAATATAAAATGTAAAGCAGTGCCTTCTCTCATGAATTTGCTTTATCCCCACTATAGAGATGAATAAATAGAGATTTAGAGATGTTAGTAACTTCCTCAAAGTCACACAGAAGACCAGTGGTATTGCCAAAATAAGAATGAAATACCTATAATTAAACAACTGCTCTGAAACATTATTTTACATGTTTAATGAATTAATGATAGTAAGGTACATTTTAGGTACAGTTCCCCCAAATATGAAAATTATTGAAGCATATAAATTGCTATTGTTTATAATTTTAGGAAGGTTGTTTACTGCTCATTTCTAGAATTGTATGTCTTCTTAGCCCCTTATGCACTTTTAATTTTTAAAAGTACTTGTTCTACACTGTTTTATAATACTGTATAATAGAGTTAGAACTCGAAGATAACTAGATTCTAAGTTTTAAAGTTCTAATATAATAACTGCACAGCTGGGAGCAAACCAAATTTTGAAGCACCAATTTAATAGGAGACTGAATTGGAGATCATTGTTAATAAGCACAGTCCCACTGAAATAAATGGTGTAGAAATTCCATCACATTGTGGAGCTTTGCAACAATACAAATAATGTATAATGAGATCATTGCCTAACATTGAAATAAAATTAATTCACAAAATTTATATTGAACTATCAGTGTGGTTCATGAATTTCACTGAACACTAGGGATTCGGAAATAAATAAAATGATCTCCTTACCCTCAGTTTACTGACTGACTTATTTGCAGTGAAATGTAGTGTAGTTATCTCACCCTAGAAATACAATCATAATCCTTCCTAGCTTTCAGTATATTGGTTTTTTAGCATTGAAGAACTGGGGTGTAGGCCAGAGGTGTGGGAGCAGCATGTGAGACAGGAGGGGTCTGCTGTGCTGTATGTGGATTAGCTCCCTGGTCAGGGATCCAACTCAGTCCCTAGCAGTGATCCTGCTGAGACTTAACCCCTCTGCTCTCAGGGAGGCTCAGTAGATTTTTTTAACCTTAAAGAGGTCAGCGATCCCAATTCCTTGTCATAAATAAGATGAGGCACTGTAGGTTTACCTGCCTGTGTCTTGATGCTTCCTTTGGATCGGTTGATGGCTACCAGGAAAGAGTAGGTGCAGAATTTTCTGCTTCTCTTAAGAATTTATATAGGTATCTCTAAAGTGTTCTTTATTTTATAGAATTGTTCCAAACCATGAAAATATTATACATAATTTTTGTCATGTTTATATATTTAGTGAAATGATATCACATGATTTTCAGCTAATATCTGTTATCTCATGGACACAATAAAAAGATAGGGAAACAATCCTTGTAATGAGAACTCTTAGAAAGTGCTCTCTCAAAAACCTTTCTGTATATTATACAATAGCATTAGCTATTTATCCCTTGTAGTGATTATCTTATAAATAATGTTTGTATCTTTTGACAACCTTCTTCTAATTTCTCCTCAGACCACCTCCCACTTCTGGTAACTATAAGTCTGATCTCTCTTTCTATGAGTTTAGTTTCATTATTAGTATTGAACAGATACAGGTTTCATGGACTCCGCCCCCCACTCCAGATACTGGAACTACAAACCCCATCAATACCAAGGAGAAGCACGCTGGGACATGAGGGCTGAGCTGAGCAGCCAGAACTAACGTATTTCCATTTATCTCTCTCCTTGGTACCAACACAGTATAAAAATTGTGGTAGTAATATTTACTACTCATGAATTTATTTTTGCATAACTTCGATAGGGAATTTTGTCCGGTTAAACTGAATAAATTGGAAATGTGTTTCAGTGGCTTTGCTTGGTATTCTCCAGGAACTTCAAATAGAGCTGAATCAATAAGAGGAGAACCTGCTTTGTTTGTAAGGTTCCAGAGACCTCCAAAGAAGGTGAGGAAGCTTGCCTCCAAGCTGGATGACCGGAAAAATAAAAATTCCTGGTAACCTCGAGAAGAGGAAATTCCAGATTGGGTCTACTGAGACCAACATTGCTCCTGAAGCCTGTGTGGACTGGACATCAACAGTTCACTCTGATCCTGTATGGAGGACTCCAACAAGGCCAGAAACAACAACAACAGCAACAACAAATTGCTACTTGATTATTCTGCCCTGTGATTTTATGCAAAAATAGAGAAATAGTTAAAAAGTAACTTGCGTTTATAAATAGCTTGTGCACAGTTGGACAAAGTTGGGATCAAGGTTGAGAGAACTTTTTACACAGCTTTTAGAGTTTTGTTTGTTACTGTGATTTTGATATACACCAGAAGTATTTTGTTTTTCTTCTTCTTCTTTTACATGTACTAACGGACTATTTTCCACTTATGACCATCATATCGGACATTCATGGACAATGTTAGTGACTGACTGCACCCTGAAATCCATGCCACCATAGATATGGTGGTATGAAAATCAAAAGGGGGAATTGTAACAGATGCAGGTTTCATGGACTCCACCCCCACTCCAGATACTGGAACTACAAATCCCATAAGTACCAAGGAGAAGCACGCTGGGACGTGAGGGCGGAGCTGAGCATCCAGGTTAGGATAAAACAGGACATGTGGGCTCTGGAGCTCTCTTGGCCTCATGGTTCACAGCTGGTCATTTTGGCTGTCAATCGGTTTTCAGTGTGCTGTTGGAGTCCAGGTCAGAACTGGTAGGATATTCTAGTTAACTGTATTTCTCTCTCTTTCCCTGGGTTGTTCCTTTACCTTTCTCCTTGTGAATAAATCCACTATTGAAACTTTGTGAGTGTGTCCACAGTACAATTGAATCTTAAGTGCATGGGTGAGGACCCGTAGACAGACAACCCAATTCACATTGGGGTGCCCTGTAACAGGATCATTATTTTAGATTACATATATAAGTAATGTATTTTGTATTTGTCATTTTGTGACTTTATGCACTTGGAAAAATTCCTTTATAATCTTTGTTATATTAATTTATTTATCACCCATTGCTCCTGGAGATTCCTTTTAGTACTTTCAAGTATAATGATATATTTTGAAGTAATTCCTATATGCATTTAGTACGGTGTTAGAGGAAGGGAACAATATCTACCATATCATTCTGTCAGAAACAAAGACACCAAATATTAGTGTTATTTTCCAATGTCTGAGAACTACCACACAGTCATTCCTATTGTGCTGCTTTATCCTGACTGCTTATGCTTCTACCTCATCGCTCAGCTCTCTGTTTCTCATGCTGTGTCCTCTCTGTTTCTCATGCTGTGTCCTATGGTTAGGACCTTCTTTATATGTGTGTCCGTGTACATAACAAACACTGTCTTTAAATGTCTTAATAGCGTTGATATGTAGCAATTGCTTTTAAAAACTTAATTATTGGCTCTCCCTAGTGGTGCAATGGGTTAGGAGTCAGCTCTGAAAGCTGTCTACGGCTGCTTCAGTGCTAGTTCATCCCCAGCATGGAGGTGATCCACATGGCGCGGCAGACCTCTCCTGACATGCCCGCTGCTCCCCTCAGCAGTGTACTTCATTGATTTGCCTGTTCTACACCCCACTCTGTCTCTTGTGAAGCATCTCACAACTCTGCATGCATGCATAAATAAATAAATCTTAAAAAAATAATTATTAGTTATTTTTTTAAGGAAATGAAGATGTCAAGGTACTGACTACACAGCTAAGACTAATCACTTCTAAGCATCTTTTATTGGCTATCTTAATTGATTGTTGAATGATTGACCATGGGAAAATTATTCTTTATTGACAATGCAGAAGCTGTACAAGGACCAATAAAATAGAGGAGTTGAAGAGTGGAAATAATATTAAGGATCAAGGGTCATGAAATAATTTGATTTCACTATTATCCCAGTTAGCTTTCAAGCATTGTCTTCAGCAGTTCTGGTGTCTATATAAAGAAATGTCCTTGTATTTTTAAACTTCTGATATGTTGAGAAAAGCATTTGCTTACATTGAAACCTTGAAGAAAAAAAATACTTGGTTTAATCAGATATTTTTAAAAGAAAATTTGGATTCCTAGCCTGGAATCTGGAAGTTAAAGAGGCAGTTTTTTTTTTTTTTTTCCTGAATATAAATAACCTGTGTACTGAATAACAAGGCAATGAAATTGATGTGGTTACATCTTCAGGGATAATCCTGTAGCAAAGTGGTTGAAAAGCAACCCACACTAGTGGGTGAGGCCATCTTCCATATCAGGTGGAATAAATTGGCTTACCAGTTTACTTTCTAATTCATAGCACAATTGGATACTACTTGAAGTCACTATTATCTCTGAGGGGATGAGGCAAAGTTCTTTTGCTTTTTGTTTTTTTTAAATATTCTAATTACAAAATATTTATAGCCACTCTAACCAGTTTAGGTTTGATAATTGACTGTAATGTCTGATCTTCCTTTGCCAGGTTATTCCAATATTCACGATTCCACCCACCAAAGAAGAAAATGGAGCTAAATTACAGTGTGTAAAGTAGGTAGTTCAGAACTAAGCAAGATAATAAATTGGGGTCAGGTTATGTAAGTCCCTGCAAGCAATGTAGAAGACTTTTAGAAATATTAATATTATAATGAGGAACCATTAAGAATTTTGCATGGGAGTAATTCATCCCCTTATCTAGACTACCACTTAAAAAAGTACCTTATCATACAATGTTAATTTATCATGTCAAAATCTAACTATATTCCAGTCTACATTTCAGAATAGCTTTTGCTTCTTTAACCTTCTAGCTTATTCTCCTTTAACCCATCCTACACAAAGCCAACAAATTAATCTCCCTAGAGCATAGTTCTGACTTTATTGATTGTTGTCCATTTCAAATTCATCAATAGTTTGTTAGTGCATTCCGAATCTGAGTCAATGTGCCTTTGGTGGATTTTTGTGGACCTCATCAATTCCAAATTATGTAAATCTACTACAAATTCAAATTAGTGCAAGTAATTATATTTGCTTTTATATTTATCTTATGTAATAATGATGGTATGGAAAGCATATTTATTTTGTAAAGCCATTTACACTTTTGCCATACTTTTGGGATAACATTTATAGTTAATTCTAAAATTGAATCCCAATAATCTGAATTTATGAAAAAAATAGAAAAAGCTTTTTGCTCAGTAACTGAAAAAGAAATGAAGTTTGGCATAATTTTAATTTTCTGGACGAATTGGGAAGAATTGTGGACATCTCTGGTATACAGAGAGGAGGAAGCTTTCTAAAAGTGAGTGCTCTTACCAAAAAAAGAGAATAGATTCAGCACAGCCATGATTTATCAGCATGACTCCAAATACTCCTATAGTGATAGTCATGTGCCACTTAATGAGGGAATACATCCTAAAAAATGTGTTGATAGACACTTTCACTTGCAAACATCGTAGGGTTTGCTTACACAAACCTAGATGCTTTAGTCTTATACCTAGACAGAGAAGCACCAAAAAAAAAAAAAAAATGGTATAAAAGATAAAAACAGTACACCTGGATGAGACAATTAATGTGAGTGAAACTTGCGGTACTGCAAGTTCCTTTGGGTGAGTGAATAAGAGAGGAATGAATTTGAATGTTCATGCTCTAAACTAGACATTTTAAACACTGTCACAAGGTTATAAGAAATTTATGAAAACCTTTTTTTTCAATACTAATATTAGCTCACTGTAGCTTCCCCAAAACTTTCATTTTTAAAAAAAACATTTGTCTCTTGTGGGCCCTCCCTGATGGCACAACTGGTTAAAGTACAGTGCTATGAAGATATCTGCAGCCACTGCAGCACAAGTTTGAATCCCAGCCAGGGAGCTGACCTACATGATGTTGCTGACCTCTCCTGTCCAGTTGCTGCTCCCCTCAGCAGTGTATTTCTGTCAATCTGCCTATTCTGCCTGCCCCCACTCTGTCTCTGGTGATCCCCTTCAACTCCCCCATCACTAGATTGTACCCCAGGTCTTACATGCATAAATAAATACATATATCTAAAAAAAAATAGTCTTGTCATAAAACTTGGTTTAACATATGAATAATTGCATAGTGGTAGAAAAATATTTTCTTTCTACATGTGCTTATTCTATAAGCTTTTCTATAGTCACAGAATGTTTTGAACCTAAAACTTTTTTGTTAAAACCGGAGGCAAATATGTAGCCTAAACCTACCTAAGGTGCGAATTATTAATATCATTGCCTTCCACCTCCACATCTCATCCCTGAGACTTCCAGGGCAGTCTCATTTGCATGGACCTACCATTTCCTATGATAAAAACATCCTGAATGTGGGCCCTCCTTGGTGGTACAAGGGGTTAAAGTACAGCACTATGAAACTAGCTGCAGCCACAACAATAAAAGTTCAATCCCTGGACAGGGACTTGACACACTCCACAGCAGACCTCTCTTTTTCCCCACTGCTCCCTTCAGCAATATTTCAGTCAGTATGCCTGTTGTACTCCCCATTCTGTCTCTGGTGAATCTTCTCACCCTCCATGCCTTTGGCCTGTACCCCAGTTCTTGTGTGTATAAATAAATAAATAAACCTTTTTTAAAAAATCTTGAATACATGCTAAAGGAACTCTGAAGTTCTTGAGGAGGGCTTGCTTTATAGAATATGTTCAGGGTGGCTTGTTCAGTGGTTTCTTTTTAAAAAAAAAAATCTTATATTTGCTTGTAAGAAAATGCTGCACCAAGAACTTGATCAACATGCTGGATGACCTTAGGACCATCACTGTGCCAGACCACAAAAGATTTTATTTCAAATCTGAACACTACCCTTATGCAGTACTCTTATCTTCTCCTTAAAAGTACTACAGACTACTACTGTCTTGGCCTTCTTATGAAGGACAATCTTTTCAGGCACCTATTTCTAAGTAGGGACTTTTCATCTAAATTGAAGATATGCTTTGACAAGTAATTTTTCTTCACAATCAGCTTATCTAGAATTTCCATGAAATTTTTTAGTTGCCTTTCGATCTTACAGATTCACTGTTCACTTGTACAGCATATAAAATAGCAAGTATGGAATCCTATAAACCAGGTATAATGATAAACCAGATATAATAGTAAATCCTTTGAGCCAGGTATAATAGTAAATTCAGTTTCATCATCAGGTGCAGTCTTATCTCTCAACATGGGAAAATAACCTTTTGCTTTGGTCATGATCTTGCTTTTAGTCATGTTAGACTATAGCTGGTCTTCAATCCAGGTCATTAGAAGTTTCTGTATATCTGATAAAAATCCTTAAATTTTGGTTAGTCCCATTCCCTATGATGAACCAGATCCTTAAATAACTTGTCACTGTTCTTTCTTGTTCTTCAGATCATAGCCATGGTGGAATAAGACATGTCCGACTGGTGAACAATAGCCATCATGGATTTTCCACTCTCAGTCCTTAATCACTTTGAAGGTCATTTCCAATCAGCCACTCATTGTAGCAACATTAACAGTGGATTTGGAGAGACTGTGATGAAAAATCAACACAAGATGAAGTCAAGCACAGAAAAAGTGATGCTATCAAGAGGTGAGGTCAACACTAAATGAGGCCCTGCCAGGTAAAGTGCTATGATTTCACCTTCCTCTCCTTTCTCTCAATCTCAGTCCTGTACCCGTCTCTTTCTCCTCTTCCCTATTCTCTTCCCTGGGTCTAAAAAAAAATCCATATTTATAAATTAAAACATTATCTTGTATGTCAAAGCTCAGTTTGAGATTTTAACTTTCTGTGAAGCTCCCGTCAAACCTTTAGCTATTTGAGATGCTATTTTCTGAACTTACTTAACCTCAGTGAGACTTGATAGATACTTTACATTGCTCTTGTCATTAATGGATCTGATTATCTCAGTCTACCTCTTTCATTTTATATAGGTTTGACATCATGTTTTTCATTGATTATTTATTCTCTTAAATATTTTTCAAAATGTTTGAAATAGTCGTAACTAAAATAACTCATCTGTAACATAAATCATAGCAATGAGCAACTGAAAATAAGTAAATGGGGATACCTTAAAAGAAGGGATAAGTGAAAATGTTTTGGAAAGAGAGATGGCAGGAGCTAACTGAATGTCATCAGTACTCAGAAATTTACTATAAGGTTGATGTGTGTGGATCTAGTCACAGGTGGAAGATGAGTGAATTACAATACCAAGTACTAGACACATTAGACAGAGTGGCTATTGGGGGTGATGTGTTTGATTGACATCCTGTTAAGTGGTAACAGTGAGAAACTCGCACTTGGAGAAGCTTGCGAAGGCAGCATTTATCTCTCTCTCTCTCTCTTTTTTTTTTTTTTTTTTTTGAAGTGTGACTGAGTATTCCGTTTAAAAAAAAAAGCACTGACCCATAACCCAGGAAATTGGGAAGCTAATTCATAAACAATATTAAGGAAGAATTTATGTGAAATGTGTCACAGTTATGCTATGAGAATTGTGAGTCTCTAAAACAGATGTAAGTTTTCATGTGTTTTAGCTATAGGATCCAAGGAAACATTAATATTCCACAAAGATGATGGTCCATGAATTCACTTTGAGAAATGCTAATAGAATTGAATGATAGTGGGCTTTAGAGTCAGATGACACTGCAGTCAAAACTTAGATCTGTAATTTAAATCCATGTAACCTTTTGTAGCAGTTTCAACCCTACAGACAGCTTTTTTAAATGGGCATAAAATATCTCACTACATGTAATTTTGAATGATAAAGTATACTTCATACTTGGCAATTAAAAGTTAATGATGAGGCCTTCCCTGGTGGTGCAGTGGGTTAAAGCATAGCACTAAGAAGCTAAAGCCATTTAAGCATAAGTTCGATCCCTGCCCCAGAGATGGTGCAGCAGACCTTGTCTGACCCACCCACTGCTCCCCTCAGCAGTGTTCTTCATCAGTCTTCCTGTTCTGCTCCCCACTCTGTCTCTGGTAAATCTTCTTACCACCCTTGCGTCTCTGGCCTATACCCCAGTTCTTTATGCATAAATAAATCTTTAAAAAAAAGTTAAGGATGAATACTATTAAAAATGAATTTTCTATGTAAAATAGACAAGAAACATAGCTGCCTTAGACCTTGGTGTAAGAGATACGGTTTCCTTTCCAGTAAAGTCTTGGCGATTTCATATAAGCACTTTTTCATCTCTACCATTTCTCAGTAGCATCCAGTGTAACCAGCTTTTTCCAAATACTGGCCTTATGTCCTTTGTAAACTTCCCAGCACCACCTATCTTTGAGTTTCCCTCATCACACACCTGTCTTCTCCTCATCCCCAGTAACTTAATATACTTGTCTCATTAGTTCTCACAAGAAGTTTGCTTTCTTCATTTTCTTTTTCTTAATACTTTATCAAATCTGCAGTCACAAATATTAGTAAGCCCATGAATACAATAGTAACCACCTAAAAAATGAAATGTTCCTTCCTTCTTTAGTGGCGAAAGAGTAATTGACCTGCTAATCTTTCCAAAATAATGAGATTGCATCTGAATATGATATATTTATACATGAATATCTCATTCACATGTATGTATACTTATATATGAATATGTATATAAGTATGTCCAATTTTGGAAAAAGAAATTAGTCATCTATCAATTATTGTGAAAGTTTCTGCTCTGCTGTCCACATGGGAATAAAGGGGTTACTGACCAGGATTGGTCATATGAGTGGAGGATATTAGTAAATATCAAAAAAAAAAAATTCAGAAAAGAAAAAAGAAATAGTTTGATCCTGACTCTTAGAGCCAGTAGTTATTAGTTGCTACATATTAAAATAAAACTGTAGAACATTGAAAAATGCCAATGACTGTGATCCAATCTAAATAAATCAAAACATATTTTGACGTGATGGTCATTAGTATTTTTAAATATTTCCACAGATATCTAACTTGCACTGATGGTAGGAAATTATTGATACATGCCAGGGCCTGCTATCGTGGCTATGTCTTATTCCAAAAGGCTTATTTAGAAGGAGGGGAGGCTTGTAAATTGAGCAAAATGAATAATACAATTAACAAAAAAATGGTATTACTTTCTGTAAATTTGTCCGGAGAATCTAGAATTTATGGTCCCATGATCAGAAACAGCATAATCAAGTTCTTCAATTTTCTACTTACTAGTTGTTTGAATGTGGGTAAGCATTTTGAGCCCTGCAACTCAGTTTCTTCATTAAAAGAAACTGCAGAATGCTTGAAATTAAGTATGAGAATAAAATTAAATAATATACATATGAAAATTTTACATCATCTGAAAGAATATTGAGATATAACTTATTTTAGTGCCAATCATACACTTGCAGTTTGAATTTATGGCTTTCCCCCACCACCACCTTTTTTATCTTTAATCTACAGTCTGATCTCTTAATTAACGAAAGAATTAGCATGATGAATTTTCTAAAAACAATTATGTACTCTATGCCTTATACACACCATCTCTAATGTATATCAGAGCATTATAAACATTATCTTGAGAATGAATTGAAATAACTAAATTTATTTTCTCCAAGTTATGTACTCTAGACATGGATGTCAAACACTCAAAAATTACAAAGTTTCCAATTCAGAATATTCTCTAGAAAGCCTGTTATGCTCTCTTCAGTTATTCTCCTTTTCTGCTGGAGGTAGGGTTTAATTGGTAAACAGAGTTTAAATGGCTTTAATTGTGAATGTTAAATAAGTATTCAGGGAAAAAGAGCCAACTAATTCCCTCTATTTTAAAATTTCCTAACACATTAGATAATTACTTATCTCTTTTTTTAAAGCTATCAGACAAGTTTGTGGATTGATAGTCAATACAAATCATTAACAGAAACACTTTTCCTTACTTTCATAAAGCCTTAAAAAAAAACAAATAATTTTGTTAGTGCTTTTAAGCATGATTTTCCCTTCATCTGGTCCGCTTCTGGATGACTCAGGAGAATTACTCTGAATCATGTCAATCCTGTTCAATCCTGTTCTGACAATTCCTCACTATGACCTTTGGGAAGTCATGTAATCCTACTGGACATTACTTCCTCTACAGAGAAATTAAGTAAATATTTTCCTTTTATTGTTGCTAACAAAACAAAAAGAAAAGCACTGTTCGTGAAAGTGCTTGGCAACTCTAATTTGACATACTAATGTGCCTTTAGTCTTATGTTCTTTGCTGCTTGTCTTTTCCTTTTGTGAAAGAAAATCAATGTTTTTATGGACAGGTTTTCTAAAAAGGTATTAGCAGGACCACAGCTAAAAGAAGCAAATTGCTTCTTTAATGCTAATGTCATTTTCTTATTCATATGTGTTAATAGGATTTAGAAGTCTTATAAACCTTGTTTGAATATTTGTTTTTAAGATATAACTCAATATGACTAAGTATAAGAACATTTGCTTTTGATTACAGAACTCAGTGTCAAAGGTTGACTTTGATAAACTATATAAATTTATATAAGGTGCCCCCAAAATCCTTTATCATCCATTATAATTATTTTTTAATGAGCAAATATAAAAAGGACACTGATTTTTAATTGTGATTAGAATAAGGAAAGTTTATAAGATCACTCCTACTCTAACTTTAGTACAAATTAGCAAGCCTTAGTGATAGTTACTTTTTTTAAATTTATGTTTATTATCAAAAAATCTAAGGAAGCAAAGAAATCTCAATAAAATTAATTCAAGTTCTTTCTATGAGAGAAGAATCCTAAGAACCTTTTCTTCTCTGCAAAGTAGTAAATAGAAAAGGAAAAGGCCATATAGAGAATTAGTGCAAAATCAGCCTAACTTTATCAAACTTTTACCAGACTCACAAAGGCTCCATAGTGGGTTAGAATCCTGTGGATGTCTAACCATAGCTTAAATCCAAATACAATTTTCTACCTCTTTCCTACAGGTGTTAGATGAACTCTTCAGGACAGTGTGCTTAAAGCCAAATTATACTAGAAATGCTGAGAGACATCTTTAGCGGTACCCATGACTATTACCAAGTGAAAGCTGTAGCACCCAGCAATCATGAGCAGTACAATATGATATAAAATCTGGGTTGAAACAGAACAGTGACACACTGGCAGCTGTGAACCTGGAAGAAAAAGATATGCCCACCTCTGAGTAGTATTTTTATTTTTTATTCACTCATAATTTTTAAAACAATGTCTAAAAATACAATTAAAAATAGAAAAACTCAATAGAGCAAAAAACGTATCCAAGATTTAAAAAAAAAAAACAAAAAACTGAAGCTATGAAAATCTGTGAGTGAATTTATTGGAAAACGAGACAATGTTTATAAAAGGAAGAATCATTTCAGCAGAAAGATGAGAAGTGTAAAAAGGATCCAAGTAGCAAAGCTTGGAATACAATATACACGGTCAGAAATGAATATATTAACAAAATTCAATGACATTGAGAATTATTAAAAGAAAGAGTGCAAGTTTTACCTAGGAGGTAGCAAAGGTTTCTTGGGTTACTAAAGTACTGGTCATTAAGGAAAAGTTCAACCTTGGCTTCAGCAAAATTATATAATACTTTCTTTAAAAAAATGCCATGAAGAAAATAGTTAGTAAAGCCATAGACTGAGAACAAATGAGCAAATGTTTGCAATACATATATCAGAAAAAAAAAGTACTTGTATTCTGAATATAAAAAGCCAAATAGGCCCTCCCTGGTGGTATAACAGGTTAAAAGCACAGTATTAAGAAACTAAAGCCATTTCAGCATGAGGTGATCCACATGGCGTGGCAGAACTCTACCGACCAGCCTGCTGTTCCCCTCTGCAGTGTACTTGTTTAACTGCCTGTTCTGCTCCTCACTCAGTCTCTCTGGTGAATCCTCTCACTGCCCCTGCACCTCTGGCCTGTACCCCAGTTCTGTATGCATAAATAAATAAATCTTTTTTTTTTTTTAAAGCCAAATAACCCAATGAAGCTACTACAAAATCCATTACATTCCATTTAGTCTTTGAATTGGAATCCTCATTCAATCTTAAAGAATCCAACTTTATCTTAATTATTGTATTTAAAACCCATAGATAAATGACATTTATTTGTTTCCTAATTTCTCAATTATTTATACACGTTTAGACACCAATTTCTGTGATAGAGACAAAGTATATAAATGAGGACAAGTATCTTGGGACATCAAAGATACTTTTTAAGATTCCTTTTCTGGAGGACAAGGAATAAATTAATGTTTGTGCCCATACACTGATTATTTTGAAAATCCTTAGCATTTTATTGAAAATTGATTGGATTAAATGAAACTTCTGTTCTATTTTAAAATCATATATGTTTCATAATGTGCCTATAGCAATAAACTATAAGCAGTACACATCTCCATTGCCATATGAAGTTCCCTGGTAAGACTCAACAATTCTTTACTCTTTCCCTCACCCTCCTTCCTATTTTCTCTATTCTACTAAGTATTGATTTTCCCCATGAAGTGGACTTAGGGCTGAGGACATAAAGATAAACATTACATGTTTGCCAAAATTCTCTTGGCTTACTAGTAAGGGAAAAATAGGCATGTCTCCTTGTAATAAAGCATTCAAGTGTTACGCCCCAACCCCCACCCCCACCCCCCAAAAAAAAGCTACAAAAAAAAGGATGGAGCATAATGGAGAGAATAATTCATCCCACTTGAGAATCCAGTGGAGACTGCACCTTAGAAAAGGTATCAGTATGCTAAATATAAAAGATGAAGAGATTTTTTTGGAGCCAACACAGGAGAAGAAAAAGAGCAAAGAAACAGGTGTGAGAGGGAGTTTGTTCACAGAGCAGCATATACAACTGGTTTTTATAGAATGGAAGGGGCATGAGAGGACCTCAGATGTGGCTGGAGCAGTAAGAGGACTTTGAAGGAGGGGTGTATACTCTCTGGGAACTTCACTTTACTTTTAGACCCACTGCATTTAAATAGAAGGTTTAAATATGAAAACATCATTCTGCTTGCTACCATTGTCTGCAGGTTACCTTGGCAGCTGTATGTTAGAAGGATGTAATGATGAGGTCGGGGTCCTGATTCCCCAAAGTAGGGGAAAGATAGGGCTTGACAGAAAATAGGACTGGTGTTTTTTTGCGACTCTTTGTGATTTTTTGTAACTTAATGTTTAACACTTTTAAATTTGAAGTGAATCTTAGAAAGACTATTTTCAGTAATGAAATATGTTCTCAAATCATGTTAAAAATAGTATCACCATTTTATCATTTAAAAAAAAATGTGGATTTTTTCCACAAAACATGTGGATGGATCATGACATGATCCATTATTTTATATTGTACCTTCCTAAGTATCATAAAAATCATTAGAAAGGGCCTCCCTGGTGGTGCAGTGGGTTAAAGCACAGCACTAAGAAGCTAAAGCCACTTCAGCAAGAGTTTTCATCCCCACCTGCCCTAGAGGTGACCCACAGGAGACCCCTCCTTACCCACCTGCAGCTCTCCTCAACAGTGGACTTCATCAGTTGGCCTATTCTGCTCCCCACTCTGTCTCTGGTGAATCCTCTCACCGCCCCTGCACCTCTGGCCTGTACCCTGAGTCTATATGCATACATAAATACATCTTTAAAAAAAAAAATTAGATCAAATCTACCCTTAGTTGAGGGATCAAATGAAACCAACTTAGTCATTTTAATGTAAACTGAAAATCACTGCTCTACACTTCCCTGCCAGCAAAATGACAACAAACAATTCTAATTTATAATTGCCTTGTTCACCCTATCATGATTTTTGAAAGCTGACATTTTAGTGTGAGTGCGTGACATTTTCCCCAGAGTCTACAAAATTCACATGTGACATTACATGCACCTAGGTTTTGACTGTAGAAATAAAGTATGAAGAAAATATTCTTCAGAAAATGCACATTTTCTGTGCCAGGTCTGTGCCAGATATAATTCAAACTTTAGTGTTTCGTCTAATTGAAAGATACCTGTGTGCTGGGGAAAGCAGGTTACACTTGGCTATAGGCTACCCGCTTTGCAGCAGATAACTTTATTCCAAGGCAATCTCTAGCCACAGGGTGAAGTTATCAGTGCTGATAACTTCTTTTCTGTTAATGCTATTAAAAAATACTGAAAAGATAGGTGATGTGGGCAAGTAACAGAAAGTATCATGCATGCTTAAGAGTAATTTAACTTTATCTGAATTTTTAAGATAAAAATTAAAGGAAAAATAATAATATATTTATATATAAACTACTCTTAATGTAACTATCTTATTTTAAAATGGGGTAAATGGAGACGAGAAAGGGTAGGAAAGGAGTAGGCCATTCTTCCTGTGTTTATTGGATTTATATATGCCTGCATGCATATAAAACAGACAGTAACATACCATTCTTCCATCCATATATACATTTATATATGCATACATATGAGTTCTTGAAACATAGAGCTATTTAGTGAATAACATCAATATGTATGAAGATGAAAGTAATGGAAGAATTTGTTTAGCTAAATGTTACTATTTCTAATTTTTGTTTTTTAAAAAAAGATTTATTTATTTATGCATACAAGAGCTGGGATACAGGCCAGAGGTGCAGAGGGATGAGAGGATTCATCAGACACAGATTGAGGAGCAGAACAGGCAGATGTACTGAAATACACTGCTGAGGGGAGCAGCAGGTGGGACAGAAGAGGTCTGCTGCACCATGTGGATCACCACCCGGGCCAGGAATGAACTCCTGTTGCAATAGCTGGGGATAGCTTCATAGTATTGTGCTTTAACACATTGTACCTCCCAGGAGGGCCCTAATTTGTGCTTTTGTTGTGGATCTGAAGTTTTCTTTTTCAAATTTTCACCCACCTGTTATAGTTATCTGACCTGTCACAAATGTACTAAATTAAGCCACTTATACAATATAAGCTCTGAAAATTTAAAAACATAACCTTTTTTGTGGTTATGTTTCTTTGTATATTTTTATATTGGTTTGTTAAATTCCCAGCATTTTTCTCACAAATGATTGCAGTGTAGGGATTTCTTCAGAAACATCATAGTAGAAATTTGCCTATTTTAATCTCTAGGTAAATCTCAGAATTTTTATATTCTCTCCTTTTCGAACATAAGAACAACTTTTCTTTTTTTGAGAACTCTAAAAACCCATAATAACAATGATAATAATAGTAACAGTCATTACAACAAAAATATATTATTTAAGAGATTAAAGTATCTAAAGTAGCTACTGTCACAGTAAAAATATCACGTACTCCAAGAATTCAGTTAGGGTATGTGTGACAGAAGCTTTGGATTTTTGTCCATGATTTCACAACAGGACCCAGTATACAGCCCAGAAAAGGAAACCAAAAATCAATTTGTAAAGGAACACAAAGGATTATAACCCATGGAACGATATAGAAGTTCACCACTAAAATGTATTTGATTGTTGTTGGACTTAATTTTGCCAAACTACAAGATTCTTAGTTTCCTTAATCAGACTTATAATATAAAATTATAATATAAATAATGTAAATTATAAAAAATCCTCCACTAAATTCTTTTAAAAAAAAGATTTATTTATGTATATAGAAATGGGATACAGGCCATTGGCTTAGGGGGTGAGAGGATTCATCTGAGACACAGTGGGGAGCAGAACAGGCAGATTGACAGAAATACACTGCTAAGGAGAGCAGCGGGTGGGTCAGGAGAAGTCTGCCACACCATGTTGGTCACCTCCCTGGCCAAGCATAGAACTCATTCTGCAATGGCTGTAGTAGCTTCATAGTGCTGTGCTTTAACCAGTTGTGCCACCAGGGAGGGCCCTATTCCACTAAATTCTATGAAGTGGATGGGAGAGAACTTACTTATAGCCTTAATTAGAAGCACCAAGGAAAGGAATATCTAGCAGGTACTGTGACTTTTGCACTAACTGAAGCCATCATCACAATGATAAGGACACTATATATATTGAGAAATAGCAAATAAAGTGAAGTGTTGCCAGTTTAGTCCCTTCATATCAGGGTGACCCCAGGTGGTTGCTACATTTGCATAGTCTTTGGTCCAATGACATCAAGCATCTACAATAAAGCCTAGTGATGTGCATTTTAATAAGTTAATATTATGCTCACCAAGTTAATGCTTTCACCAAATTATGGGAATTGCTAGTTTTTAAAAAGACATGCATTTGTTGGTTGCTTTAATCTTTAGGTTAGACCCTACAAAATAATTGTTAAGAAACATGGCCTTTACACAACTAACAGAGATGCTCTCTGACTTGGGAAAAGCTCAGTAAGTACTTGCTATCAAAAAAGACAGTAATAGCCATGCCATCCTCATTATATGTGTCCATATAAAGATATAGATAGTGGCTAAATTATTCTGTGGTCAAAACATTAAGTGCAAGATTTAGTCCTAAAATACTCTTCACTTGTAGATGATAGAACAAAGGAATTCGCAATTTACAGGCCTAAAGAAAGGCAACAGAACTATAATTTAAAAGATTTATTTATTTATTTGTGCTTACAGAACTGGGATACAGGCCAGAGGTGTGGTGGGTGAAAGGATTCACCAGAGACAGAGTGAGGAGCAGAGCAGGCAGATCTACTGAAATACACTGCTGAGGGGAACAGCGGGCAGGTCAGGAGAGATCTGCCATGCCCTATGGGTCAGCTACCTGGCTGGGAATTGAACTGGTGCTGCAGTGGCTTTGGAGAGCTTCATAATGTTGTGCTTTAACCTATTGCACCACCAGGGAGAGCCCAGAAATATAATTTTTAAATTTCATTTTGATGTTTCTAGCATCTTATTCTGTTCAAAAATAGGAAAAATAAATAAAAATGACAAATTAAGTCCAAATTCTATACTCTATGTTTTCCCACTATGAAGTTATTTGAATTATTACAAAAAAGATTTTTGGTAGGACTAGTCAGAAATATTTGGAATGATATCCTTATGCATCTATGCAAGGTAAATGGTTGGTGCACGTTGACACCACACTGACAAACGGGAGTTGTGGAGCAGGCTGTAGGATTCTGTATATGCATCTGTATATGCATACAGAACTGGGTTACAGGCCACAGATGCTGCAGAAGAGCAAAACCTTGGCCTTTTATTGATAGAATAATCATACAGCATCAGGTGTGAGGGGAGGGAGGACAGTGGAAAAGCGGAATGCTGTAACTAGAAAATGTGCTATCATCTATAGTATCAGGAGTTGTGACTGTCCTCCAGGCGCTTCTCTGCTTAATGACTTGATATTGTAATTGAGATCAACCTCTAGATCCCCAGTCATGGTTTCAATTTTATCATCAAGGCAGTCTATTGATCAGCTTCAGGGTATCAGCTTTGTCATAAACCAGTCCTGAGTCCCTCCTCCCTGCATTCTTGGCAGCCTGCTGGGTGTTCCCAGTCACCTCATGCACTGAGCACCAGGGTGATCAAGCTTTAAGCTCCTAATTGATTTGAAAGGCACCTTCCAGGTCTGGGCTCCTATAACTCATTAATGGGGCAGTTCTGACCTTGCTTTGGAATACAGAACCATAGGTAGCAAAATGGTGGCCAAAGAGGCCACTTAGAATTAGCAAACCCACAGGATGGAAGACAATTTGCAGCAAATATTTGCTGTTAATGTTTACTATTATTATACAATAGCATTTTTTCACATTGCTAATGACAAGATAATTAAATTCATTACATATAAGTTCTATTTTATTAGGTAAGTGTGCCTGTCAGAAATAAATGTATAGTAGTTCAGAACAAATACACTTGATTACTAACAATACTTATTAGCTTACTTAACTTCTCAGTTCCCACATTTTTACAATTAAATAAATACTGATACCTACTTAGATGGTGGTTAAATTAATGGCTATATTCAAACTGGTTAGAATTATGTCTGGCCCATAATAGATGCAATATTAGTGTTAGCAATTATTATTAGCAGTAATAATAGTGGTAGTAATAATAGTGGTGGTATTAGTACTGCTTTTCAACATTAGGCTGCTTTTCTAAGCCTAAACAGTGTGCTCTTTGTCAAACAATAAATGTGTAAATTATGAAAAGAACAATATATGCATATTAGGACCAGAAAATAAATATGTTACAAGTGGTTCATCTCATCATTTTCTTTCTTAACATTTGTACAAATCTTTTCGTGTAATGTCTAATGAATGAAGGAAATGTGAAAACATTCCCTCCATATGGTATCGCTACAGAACAACTTCTAGGAAGAGATTCTTTCAATAATAGCACAGATGTTCCAATCTTTGTTTCCATGAGATGCCAAGATATGTCTGCTGGGAACAAAACCAGGGGGTAATTTGTGTAAATCATAGTATGTTAAGTGCATTATATATTAAGTGTTTGTCTATTAGTGCTAGAAAAATAATGTCTTTTAAACTTCTGCATTCTGTTGTCTACCCCATAGCAAGCAAACAGGATTAGCTATTAAAAGACTAATGAGCAACTTAAATTCTGTGCCACACATCAACAAGAGGTTTTGCAAGATAAATGTTATCTGGCATTTAATTTTCCCTGAGAAACAGAATTTCACTGTTTCTTTCTCTATCAAAGATTGTATAATACATATTGCTATTGCAGCTTAAGGCAACCACATCTTCTGTTATGTATATCATATAGGCTGTATTTCTGTTGTGACATTTGTCTATCAAATAAAATTAAATATTAAAATATGTAAAATATAGGAGAATGATGCAATCAAATATGAAGCCCTCTATGAATTACCATATCTGAAATTTCTGAACCATCCATAGACATACTTGTTCTCTACTGTAAATCAGCATGTTCACCCTCTATATTCTTAATACTCTCAGCAAAAATTCTTTAATATTTTGAGGTTATTACTCATCTGTGTCTAATTCAACTATTTGCCTTGTCATTACATATGTTTTATGAAAATATTTCTTTTTTTTAAAGATTTATTTATTTATACATACAGAACTGGGGTATAGACCAGAGGTGCAGAGGTGGTGAGAAGATTCACACCAATGAAGTGCACTGCTGAGGGGAGCAGCAGGCCAGACAGGAGAGGTCTGCTGCACCATGTGGGTCACCTCTGAGCCAGGGATCGAACTGGCGCTGAAGCAGCGGCAGCTAGCTTGCAGTACTGCATCCTAACCCATTGTGCCAACAGGGAGGGCCTGAAAATATGTTTCTTATATAACTTGTCTAATAGCTTACTACTCCATAGCTAACCCACACTGCTATCATGGTGTGCATTTGTTACTCATTTATTTTCTTCCTGGCTTCCATTTTTAGTTTTCAGACAAAACAATAGAGTCTACCATTAATACTAGAAGAACTTGCTGAATAAAAGTACATCCCGTTTCCCTAATGATTTTTAATTCACAAACATGCAAGAAGCAATTCTGGAAAAAAATCTTCCCTTTCTTATATTTCTTGCTTGGTCTATATATTTATAACTCAGTATATCAGATATATTTTAATACATTTGACTTATTGACAGTTTTTTTTTTAATATTGTATTTAATAAATTATCTTTGTACTTAGAGTGCTCAAGGAAACTCATTTTGTGGTAAAAACAGAAAGTTATATTCCCTCTCATATACTTTCAAAAGGTTAAATGAGTTTTGAATAGACAAACTATATTTAACAATTCACCAAATTGTTAACAAGGATATCTTCTGGGAAGCAGGCCTGGAAGAAGAATCAATGGATTTCTTGAAACTTGAGTGGTCATTTCTTCTTCTGTTATTCATTATGTACCTTTCACAGCTTAGTTCTCTATATTACCAGTTTTGCAAAACAGAAGTGATTAAGAGAAATAAACTGGACATTTTATATTGAAAGAAGGTTTCCAATAAAGATATCTCTTATTTTACTCTCACTTCACAAATAATTACAATAATTTAGACTGTCCCATTCACTACTGAATTATGCGTATTTAAATAATTTGCTGTTAAATTTTAGATTCTTACTAATGTTTTTTAAAGCTAAATATTACCCTATTTTTTATTTTCTAATGTTATATTTGAAAATGCATGTGAAGAGGTTGTTAATAACTTGAAATTTTTTATTTTATTTATTTAAGTGATGTACGCTTAAGTCATGCTTTAGGTAACTATCCAAGCTTTTGTATTAAAAGAACTGGGGTGCAGGCCAGAAGCCCAGGGGCGGTGAGAGGCAGAGCGGGGAGCAGAACAGGCAGATCGACGAAGTACACTGCTGAGGGGAGCAGTGGGCGGGTCAGGAGAGGTCTGCCACGCCATGTGGTCACCTCCGGGGCAGGCGGGAATTGAACTCATGCGGAAGTGGCTTTAGCTTCTTATTTTTTAATCCAGGCCCTCCCTGGTGGTGCAGCGGGTTAAAGCACAGCACTGAGAAGCTAATGCGGAAGTGGCTTTAGCTTCTTATTTTTTAATCCAGGCCCTCCCTGGTGGTGCAGCGAGTTAAAGCACAGCACTGAGAAGCTAAAGCCACCTCCGCATGAGTTCGATTCCCGCCTGCCCCGGAGGTGACCACATGGCGTGGCAGACCTCTCCTGACCCGCCCACTGCTCCCCTCAGCAGTGTACTTCGTGGATCTGCCTATTCTGTTCCCCACTCTGTCTCTCACCACCCCTGAGCCTCTGGCCTGTACCCCAGTTCTGTATGCACAAATAAATAAATCTTAAAAAAAAAATTATATTCCAATGTTGTAGTAATTATTTTGCTCTGCATACATCTATTTTCTTCTCAGTGTGCACAAATTATTGTGATGAGCAAAATTGTAACTCATTCATCTACTCATTGAGTAATACCGTTCTTAGATTAAATATTTCCTTAAGCAATAACAGATATCACACATTGAAATGTGAACCAAAAAAAAAGAAAAACTGAAATACTTCTAATCATCACCTTTTATAAGAATTTCAGTAAAATATTATGTGATGAATATAAGATAATGAGTAGTGATTAAAGTTACCACCTGTCTCAATTTAGTCAAAGAGAAAGAATATTCAAGTCAGAAAATGAATATGGATTATATTATGCTAAAAATGCATCTAGTTTTGTTGTATTTGAAGTTCTTTTATAGTCTGTCTATTTCAAAGATAGTTTTTTTGAGAAACATCAAATCCCATTATGGTGGGATTTAAAATCAGTCTCTGAATTTAAAATAAAAAATAAACCCCCAATCCACAAAGATACTTTTAATTAACAGTGCAATTTTTGATTAAACAAAGAGAAATTATAAGCTAGAAGCCCAAATATCACATGTGATAAGTCACAGCACTTCAGCATGTTAGATCCCTGGCCAGGGAGGCGACTCACATGGCACAGCAGACCTGTCCTGTCTCACCCACTGCTCCCCTAGGCAGTGCACTTTGTCATTTGGTTCTGCTTCCCACTCTGTCTCTGGTGAATCCTCTCACTGCCCCTGCACCTCTGGCCTGTACCCCAGTTCTGTATGCACAAATAAATAAACCATTTAAAAAATGAAAGATTCAGTTAAAAAAGCAAGACTGGAAACAACCAATGGAAGTCCAGGAAAGTGGTTCAGCAGCTTGTAATGCCATTTGAGCTCATCATTTCTAATTGTGTCACTTACAAAGATAGAAGCACATGACAAAATTGAAAAAGAGATACTTTCTCAAAAAGCAGGATGGAAATTTTTATATCTGAGTTATAGGTACATAGCTCATAATGTTTTCAAGCATAGAGTGCTGCTAATGTTCATATTCATGGGAGGAAGGAGAATTAAAAGAGCAGGTTCACAACATACTAATGCAGCAATGTGCTTATTTCCTCTGTGCACATGGAAACATAAGAGACATTGACTACTTGTGCAGTACCAGTTTCTTCATAACACTGATGTTTAGTAAAAAGACTGTAACTGAAGAAAAAATATCTCTCTTTAAAAAAACACATAAACATAGTTTGTAGTAAATATTGTTACATAGAACTTGATTTCTGCAGGTTATCATGACATAATGCTCTGATGATTCCAGTGGCGCAACAATAGAGCCTTTCAGCAAATGCTGAGTGACAGGATTTTGACTATTATTAGTAATCAAGGTTGTTTGGTGAGAATGAATGTGTAGGCACGGGGCTATTAAGACTCATTAAAATTGCAAAATGTGGCCTTTCCTGGTGTCTCAGTGGGTTAGGATGAAGCCCCTGCCCCATAGGTGATCCACATGGCACAGCAGACCTCTCCTGTCTCACCCACTGCTCCCTTCAGCAGTGTACTTCATCAATCTACCTGTTCTGTTGCCTGCTTTGTATCTGGTGGTGAATCCTCTTACTGCCCCCATACCTCTGGCTTGTACCCCAGTTCTGTATGAATAAAAAAATAAATTTTCAAGGCCATCCCTGGTGGTGCAGCAAGTTAAAGCACAGCACTAAAAAACTAAAGCCACTTCCGCATGAGTTCGATTCCCACCTGTCCCAGAGAAGACCACATGGTGTGGCAGACCTCTCCTGACCCGTCCGCTGTTCCCCTCAGCAGTGTACTTCGTCAGTCTGCCTGTTCTGCTCCCCGCTCTGCCTCTGGTGAAGCCTCTCGCCGCCTTGAATCTCTGGCCTGTATGTGCAAATAAATAAATCTTAAAATAATTAAATAAGACAATAAATAAAGCTTCAAAAAAATTGCAAAATGTAGCCCAAAGTGACAGTGTGAGGTCAGTTATATGTATAAAAATACTGCCATCATTTCTAGGCAACAATACAACTCTTTTATTCATTTTCTTAAAACTATTTGCAATTTAAATATCTTATAAGCAGTCATAAATTCTAACAAATAGATTAGGCTAACTATATTCCTTTAATTTTCTACTTTACTACTACTAGTAGTAGTACTTTACTACTACTACTTTACTACTCTTCACTAGTACCTTACTAATCTTTTATAAGTATGCTCTAAAATCTTCAATGGAAATGTTTTATTTTTGTTTCCATTACACTAATTAAAATGTATCTTTCCAACAAATATAAGCACTTCTTTTTATCTAAGTAGCATAAATATTAATTTCTATCTTGAAATTGTTTTAATATATAAGAGATATTTACTTTGTAAAGTTTGATCCAATAGCTTGGAAAATATATTTAAAATAAAATAGAAAGAGCACTTTCAAATATTTTAACTGTAAAGACCTATATTTACTTCCTGATTACTAATGCTATTGCTTTCTTAAAATATTTGGTCATTCATCTTGACTAATAACTTCTTTTAGTTTCTAAAACCAATTATAATTTCTGTAATTCTTTTTGCATGTACCTAAAAACAAATTTTTGTTCTTTAACATTTGTTATTTATAATATATAAGTAGTGTCTTAGTGATGAAATTGATAAAGTGCTACTTATTTTAAGTTTTCTGTCTGTCAGAAACGTTGTAGATATTTTATTTAATAGGAAGATGTCTGATACATAAAAACTATCATTGTCCATTTATGAATCTTAGGAAAGTGAGAGATTAATATACCAAAGTTACCCAGCAGGTGAGCAGGAGAGCAGGCAGTGTATTGGGAACTTTGAGCATCTTACATTATAACAATGACCTATAATTATAGCCATAACCCAGCAAGCCAGAGCAAGTGGTATTATATATTCAGAACTGCCTACATTGTATTATTTCACAATAGTAATAGGGGAAAAAAGTGATGTCTTCATAAAGTTGATTCTTTCTGTATATGTCTTTGCTTTAAAGTTTTATCATAAAGTTTCAAAAAATTATATATTTTCTTTACTATGACTCATCTCTCTCCCACTATTCAAGAACCAATGTAGTGCTAAATTTCTCTCTTCCACCCTCCTCTTCTCCATCCTCTTCCTCCCATTCTTTCTGCTGATACTTCTTCCTAGTCAATGTACATAAAATTCAGTTTTCTTTCCAGTTTTTTCCTGCCTTCCCAATCTAGTTCTTAATCAGCTTGATTAAGCAAGTGGAGGCTTTTTTTTTTTAAATCAGATTTGCACCTTCCTTAGAAGGAAGTGGTTAATATGATCAAGTGAAACATTTATGAGCCAATCAAACCCCATAACCATTATTAACAATTGCTCATAGCATTCTGGCTTAATCTTCTATTTTTCAAAGGATTTCTTCATTTTCTCAGGGCAATTGAGCAAAACTGCTATTTTCATGGTTGAATCTATATCTACATGATCCAAAACAATCCCTCATTTCAAATCGGACACTAGATATGCTCAAATGATCAGTACTCCTCGTGTTTGGTTTATGGCTGTTTGAAATTCTTTATCCAATGGCTTATTAGATGTTTAAGGTCCAGTTTATATTGAGCTATTCTCCAGACTTCTGGGAGAATTGTTCTTTTTTTTTTTTTTTAAAGATTTATTTATTTATGCATACAGAGCTGGGGTACAGGCAAGAGGCTCGGGGCGGTGAGAGGCTTCACCAGAGACAGAGTGGGGAGCAGAACAGGCAGATCGACGAAGTACACTGCTGAGGGGAGCAGCGGGCGGGTCAGGAGAGGTCTGCCACGCCATGTGGTCACCTCCCGGGCAGGCGGGAATCGAACTCAGCGGAAGTGGCTTTAGCTTCTCAGTGCAGTGCTTTAACCCGCTGCGCAGTGGTTCAGGGCCTGTTTTTTTTTTTTTTTTTAACAAACAAATGTTGTTTAAAGTGTGCTAGAAAAATATTTATATACACATGTTTCTTATTTGTGTTTAAATCAGCATTGAGAAAATCCTCATGGCAATGTACTTCAGTGTCAGTCCCAATTTAAATTTGTACAGCCATAATTATCCTCTTTTTTAAAAACACACAATTTACAATGTTGTAATGAAGTAGTAGGCAACCAGCCTCTCAGGTGAATGACAGGAATGAAGAGTAAGTTTCATCTGCTTTAAATAAGTCGATGACAAACTATTGGCAAACACAAACTTTATTAATTTCTGGAGAGTTCCTCTAAATGGTATGCTTCTAGCAGGTTTACCTAAATCTCTGAGCTTAAGACATATTATTACTTGAAAAATTCCATAGAAGCCTTACATTGAATGTATGAAGTGGAGATTCTAAAGAAAGATTCATTTTACATAATGTCTACATATATAACTTTGAGATTAATTATGTTAACATCAAACATGAGAAGATTTTTGGTACCCTGGACCTACTATGTATACTTCTATTCTTGAAATTATTAGAGTAGATTCATTAACTGATAGGCTCTTCAATTCTTGTGAACTTGATTTAACCAGTATATATGTTAAGGAAATGCTATAGTACTGCTTAGCTACAAATGTGGAGTAAAGATAGCTGAGAGACACATAAAGGCAGGATAACAAGGAAATAAATATAGTTGAAATAGTTTAAGAACTGTGTATCACATATAGGTTTTCATTTAAAATTTATTTGTGAAAGACTTAATAGACCATATTTGATAATGAATCAGGCTGAAGTATTAAAATAGAAATTACAGTATGACCCTTTACCTCTTAGAAAGATATGTGATTTGTTCAGAATCATGTATGTCTTCCCTGTTTTATTTTGTTGTACATGTTAGTTAGCTACCCAGCAAGCCAGAGCAAGTGGTATTATATATTCAGAACTGCCTACATTGTATTATTTCACAATAGTAATAGGGGAAAAAAGTGATGTCTTCAT
>NW_004567102.1:24019820-24027215 GCF_000260355.1 Condylura cristata
TTAGAAAGATATGTGATTTGTTCAGAATCATGTATGTCTTCCCTGTTTTATTTTGTTGTACATGTTAGTTAGCTTCACTGACTAATGTTTTGATATAAAGAAAGTTAACATTATCTGAGTTCTCCTTTATCCTTGTGATTTGGAAAAGTTATAAAATTTTCTGTCATTTTTTAAATAATAGAATATATCTTGGGTGACCAAAGGATTTATTATCCCACTGCTACTGTTCTCTTACTTTCACGTTCATTAAAAAAAAAAAAAAAAAAAAAAAAACGCGGTCACGCGGTCCCTCCCTGGTGGCACAATGGGATAGGATGCAGCACTGCAATTTGGCCTCAGCCTCTTCAGTGTGAGTTCAGTCCCCGCCCCAAAGGTAACCCAGATGGCATGGCAGACCTCACTTGTCCCGCTCGCTGGTCCCCTCAGCAGCACACTTCGTCAATCTGCCTGTTTTACTCCCCACTCTCTCTGGTGAATCCTCTCACTGCCCCTCTAGCCTGTCCCAATTCTATATGCATAAACAAATAAATAAATATGTTTTAAAAAATGCTCTTGGCAGCATAAATCACCAGGAAAAAAGCAAAACAAACCACACTAACAATATCACAATACACTTATTCAAATTACAGTCATCCAAAATGACAAATATAGCAAGTATTGATGAAGATATCTGTAAAGGAACTTTTGTATACTACTGGTGGGACTGTAAATTGGTGTAGTCACTATAAAAAACAACATGAAAGTACCTCAAAAGATTAAAGATAGAACCTGTCACATGATCTAGATATATATCAAAAGGAAATGAAAATAGGATATTAAAGAGATAGCGTCACTCCTATTTTCAGTGAAATAGTATTTACAATAGTCAGGTAGAGAGACAACTTAAGGGTCCATCAAGAAAAGAATGAATAGGGAACTGTCGTGGCAGACCTCTCCTGTCTCGCTCCCTGCTCCCCTCAGCAGTGTACTTCATCAATCTGCCTTGTTCTGCTCCTCACTTAGTCTGGCGAAGTCTCTCACCGCCCCTGCACCACTGACCTGTACCCCAGTTCTTTATGCACATTTATTATACACATCATTTTTCAGGATGTCTCTTTCAATATATTATTAAATTAATATTTATATATATTTTTTCATATCTTGACATTTCCAATGATGTTGGCAGTGATTTTTCTTAACCCTGTGATCGAATGTTTGTTAAAGAAAATGCTTATCCATTTTTGTTAAGGTTTATTTATTTACACATACAAGAACTGGGGTACAGGCCAGAAGTGGGGGATTGGGTAGGGTAGTGAGAGATTTCACCAGAGACAGAGAAGGGAGAAGAACAGGCAGATATACTGAAATACACTGCTGAAGGGAGCAGTGGGTGGGTCAGCTCCCTGGTCAGATCAAACTCTGCTGTACTGGCTGCAGACAGCTTTATAGTGCTGGGCTTTAACCCACTGTGCCACCAGGGAAGGTCCCTGTTTGTCCATTTAATAACAACTCTCTTGGCCAAGATTGGAATTACTTAGATTGATATTTTGTTTTACCTATCTTTACCTTTACCTTTACCTTTTTGTATATGGAGTTAAAACACCAAATCTCTATTTTTTAGGGAAGAAATGCTCATTTTAATAAGATGGTTAGTTTTTTTTTTCCTCCAAGTTACATTGTATATATGAATAAAACTTCACTATCAGCAGTACTTAAGGTGAGTTATAAATGGTCACACTATACCATTAAATAAACCTTATTTACCTTATTACCATATGCATTGTCTTGTATATATGGTATACTATATACATCTACATAGGTATTCATACTGTCTTATTTTACCCTAAATGTATCTATCTATCTGTCATCTATCTATCTATCCATCTATCCACCTACTATCTACCTGCCTACCATCTATAAATTAAAGGCAGGAGAATATATTATCCCTGTTTATATTACTCTTGGAATAAATACTTTTTCCTGATCTAGTAAAAGACATTTTGCATTAGTTATTTCATTATAGATTAAAAAAAGAAAAAACACTCTTAGAAATAAATCTCTGTAGTTTTGTGTCTTTTGTCAATGTTAAAAAATTAGGAAAAACAAAATAACAGTTTTCAACAGTATATTCTGTATTAATTTCACACAAAAAGGTAAAACTATCAGCTATTGAAAATTCATAGATTATGAAAGCTCTACATACAGAATCATATTAAGAATTTCTAGTTCATCTTCCTAATTTTTGCAAGATATTCAGGCTTAAATACTCTTCTATTTAATTTTTTTTTCCTTCACTGATTAAAAACTTTCTGTTCCTTGTAGGTGCTCACCTCATTTTCTGAGGTTTAAATTTGTGCTTCTCATTTAATATTAACAATATAGAGGGGATATAGAAGATAAGAAATATCTATTAAAGCAGTTATATTTTTATAAAAACTGATACTTAACCAATAAGCATAGTTTTTAATTGTGACAATTTTGATTCAAATGGATTGCCACATATGATATGATAAATTTCCCAGGGCCTATTATATTTTCTTCTCTTAAGATTCATCAGCAATTTTATCTTTTTTCTAAGCATTTACTACATTTTAAAAATTGTTTTAATAGATGCATTCTCTGACACACTTCTAATGAAATGCTTATTAAGCACAAAAATATTCCAATCATAACACTAGTTTCTAACGCCAACAAAATACTGGTACATGGTAAATCTACAATATATACTTGTTAAATGAATGACTGAATAAATGAATGAATAATCTTTGTGATCAGAATTTCCATTTTTAAAAGTGAGGTCATAGATACTTGTGTGTGCTGTAGACTAATTTTAATGAAAGTGATTTTCAGAAAGATTCTAGGGTTATTTGGTTATATTTTCTTCAGATATGGCTTTAATGGAGACTTTTATTAATCTTCTGAAACTTAATTTGGATTTAGAAATACATTTTAGTCATTAAGAGTCTTTTAGAAAGCTTTAAAGTACCTATAAATATATGAGGAAATTAATTTTGTTGCTATTATCAGATGAGGACAAGAAGAATGTGTCAAAGGAAATCTCTGCCTGGTCTCAGTCTTTTGTGAATTAGATCAGTTCCTCCCACATGAGACAGAATGAAGTTCTAGTCACGGGAATACTTTAAAAAGACTTGAAAATTTAGATCATTTTGTAAAAATTAAGAAAAACTGGTTCAGGCTCTATGGAAATAAGAACCAGTCTATCAAAAATCTTGATGAGTTGCCAAAGGAAATCTATAAATAAAAAGGAAAACCTTGATCTCCATGTAGGAATAAATTACTAAGTTATTAAATTTCATTCATATTAAGAGTTGTGGAGGCAAAACTACTGAAATCAGTGCAAGGATCAAAATTGGATAATTTAATAACATTGCAATTTTGTTGGAAAGTTACATATAAAAAATAATACAAGGTAAAGACACCTAACATAAGAAAATTATAATTGGGCTATGGAGATAAGAAGTAAAGAAATTGCTGGTCCATTTCAATTCATATACTCCTGAACAAAGCTCATAGAATCACCTTTTCTGTTTCCTTTTCTCATCCTAGGAGGTTTTGGCAATATCATTCAAGTGATAATTTATAGATCAATAAAATTTGTGGCAGTATTCAAATTTTGAGATTACTTACTTCACCCTTTGGCTACAGATTTTTCTGACATTGAATTAACAGAAAATATTTTCTAGAAATGCTTTATTCACATTCAGGATGCATTGGTGCAGTGGGCGAACATATCATTTAAGAACACATATGTTTTACTACATCCCTTTGAGAAAGAACATTTCATCTAGGCAATGCAAATAATGTTAGACAGAATGAAAATTATGGCGAAGAAAATAATTTTGTATTAGCAATAGTAAATTATCCTCCCCATCCCTACACACACTGAAAAATAAGATCGATAGACATTCTTACATCTAACTGTGTGGAAATCTGTACTGAATATGTTTTGTATATTAATTACTTTGCCAGCAACAAGAATTAGTTCTTTAAAGTAGTTTAAGCTCAATGGCAACAAGTGCTGATCTGCTTGAAATAATTTATGCTATTTAACTGATAATGTGTAATTTCTATCTTTGACTGCCAACAGTCAGTAGTTTTTTGCTTAGGATTACTGTTTGTGGTTAGTTTAATACCCTGTAGTTGATTTCGATTTAGATAAATGACATCTTTTTACAAATATCATAATGGATAATTTTGAATTTAAGAATTAATGAGTATTTCAACTGTCATGATAGTCACCAAAAATTAAAGTGTCTTATTTTCCACAGAGTAACTCTTATCTTGTTGGTCATGGTCATATTTTCAGAGAATCATTCTGTGTGTTCTTGTATACGTAAATCAAGCACTTGAAATCCCATGTCTGTAATATATATCTCTTAAAAGACGCCAGAGCAAAACTTGAGAAAGATGAAAACAAGTAGGTTCTTGAAACTACTCCCTGGGATTTATATTCTACCTTCTATTAGTCATGAAGCAAGGAGAAAAAATACTTTCCTATTTCTTCATATAAATCCTACCCAACAGTATAAGGAGTCAGCCCCTTAAAATGTGTCCTTTTCTTCTGGAAGCCAATATAATTAACTAATTAATCTACCTTCTGCAGTAGTGTAACACAACGCTATACACACATACACACACATGAATTTATGTGTGTGTGTGTGTATATATATATAAAATATATCATAAATATCATCATGAAGACAGAAAGACTAATTTGAATTTAAAAAGACTCGCAGTACACAAATTTGCTGAAAAATAACTAAGATTAATGTAGGCTGAGAAAAAAATCCAGCAAAGGTTTGAGTTTAAACCAGAAAAAAGAAACATATTCTCTAATACGAATGCCAATGCTATGTGAAAACTTAGAGAAAAAGATAAAATACTGTTTTCAGAAAGTTCGCTGTGTGCTCTGTTGTTTTACTTCCTCCTTCCCTTCAGTAAACTTCATCCAAAACATAAATTTCAAGACACTTTAAAAGCTTTTTTAAATTGAAGTATAATTTACATGTAATATTGTATGGGGTTTGTGGAATATATCAAAATAATTTGCTATTTGATAGGTTGCAAAATGATCACTCTAGTAAGTCTGGTTAGTTTGTCACTGTGTAGAGCTACATTTGTTTTGCATGTGAAAAAAGATTTACTTAACTTTCAAATATGAAATACAGTAATATAACTGTAGTAACCATGCTGTGCATCATATTCCCTTGACTTATTCTTTATAACTAGAAATCTGTACTTATTGAACATTTTCATTCCTTTTACTTATACCCACCCTGGCCTGACCATCGGCTCTCTGTATCCAAGTCTTTGTTTTTCAGTTTCCATATATAAGTGAGATCATATCATATCTGTCTTTCTCTGTTTAACTTAGAATAATATTTGCCTCAAGGTCCATTAACAGTGTCACAAAGAATATGATTTTTTTCTGTTTATTTGGTGAATAATATTCCCTTGTGCATGTCTATCCATCCACTGACAGACCCTTATGTTGTTTATATACCCTGGCTACCATATATAATGTGGCAATGAGCATAAGGACATATATTTTCTAGTTACTATTTTCATTTTCTTCAGATATATTCACAAAGTGGAATTTCTGGATGGTATGGTAATTCTCTTTTAAATTTTGTGAGAAATTACCATATGTCATCCTTAGTGACTGCCCAAATTTACATTCTGAAGGAGAATGTACAAGATCCCTTTTTTCTTTTATTTTTTATCTTGAAATTAACATAGGTTTATAGAAAATATAAACGGTTCAAGGGTGGGCTTGCACCATTTATTAATTTTTTCACCAATAGCAAAATCTTATGTAAGTGGAGCATAATTCTATAAACTAAACATTGGCGTTAGTCTGGTGAACAAGTGCCCCTTTTTTTGCATCCTCCCAGACACTGCTATTTTCTTGTGGTTTTGATAATAGCCATTTCAGCATTGTGAGGTGATAGCTCATTGTGGTTTTGATATGTTTGTTCATTGGTCATCTGTGTATCTTCTTTGGAAAAATAAGTTCTTCTGCACATTTTTAACCAGATTGTCCTTTTAAATTTAAAATATATTTTATTTATTAACCACTTATCATCTGTATAATTTGCAGATATTTTCAACTGTTCAGGTTGCCTTTTCATGAAATTGATGATTTCTTTTGCTGTATGGAAACTTTTGATATTCTTACTTGCTTACTTTTAATTTTGGTGTTAAATCTAAGCAATCATGGCCATGAAAAATGTCAGGAACCTTTCCTTCAATGCTTTCATCTAGAAATGAGATATTTCATCCTTACAATCAAGGTTTTAATTCATTTTATGTAATTTTGTTTCATTTCACAATTATTTCACTTGCTTAGCTAAATTTATTCATGGGTATTTTATTATTTTTGATACAATTATAAATGATTGTTTTCTTAATATTCCTTTCTGATAGTTTGTTATTAGCATATAGAAATGCAACAGATTTTTGCATATCAATTTTGTACCTTCAACTTTACTGAATCCACTTATTAGCTCTACCAGTTTTATTTTTTGTAGTCCTTAGGATTGTATTTGGTTTTATAATTGCTTCAGGATATAAAATCAAACTGAAATTAAGCATAAGGCAATCCAGTGCTAGAGAGCTTAAAATCAATTTACTGTTTCATTTAGTATGCATTTATTGAGCAGCTTTTTTGTTCCATTATCTTTTGAATATCATTAAAATTTGCTCCCTCTTTCAAAATGAGAAATACAAAATAAAAACAGGTAGACAAAATGATCATTGTACTACATTGCAATTCTTTCAACTTGATTTAGAAACTTAATATGTACAAAGTTGTTTTGGGAACAAACACAAAAATGCGAAAGTTGGTCACACCATTTAAAAAGAGATCTGTGACTAATGGACTATGGCATACTCTCTCCTGATTTGGTACTAAAATAATTATAATATATATGCACAAAAAAATAGAGAGAGACAGTTGACATTTTTTATATGTAGATAAAGGCCCTACATGTGTATGATTGTTAGCATTTATATTTATATATTTCTTATTTCCTCTCAGTGGAAAAGAGAAGACTTTGAAATTACATATGTCTTGATTAATATATCATTTCAGTCATGTAAATGGCAATGTGATCTAAAGCAAAACAGTAAATCTGTGAAGCTAGATTCTTACCAGAAAATAACTGCCAAGGGGCAAGCAGTATTTCTTCTACTAAATTTTCATCAGTTAAAGTGCATCATTATTGTTGAATAATATTGTTCCACATTCAAGGAATAAAAAGTCCTGTCAATTGTCATTTTAATATAAATCAAGAGTGGAACACAACTAAAATAACATAAATATGATTTTTCATTATATAGAAACCTCATTAAGTTTTATCTTTGATCTTACTATTTAATATTACACGAGAAAAA
>NW_004567102.1:24028155-24029234 GCF_000260355.1 Condylura cristata
AAAAAAAAAAAAGAAAATGATATTTGGAAGCTCTGCTTTCTGAATTTTTTACAAGCTGTGATTAATATGTCTACATTTTGGTATATCTGTATATTTTTTCTTAAGAAAGTGATGCTCATTTTTCTTCTTTAGGGGTTGCTGTTTTTTGTTATTATTATTGAGATAACATTAGTTTACAGCACTATATATACTTTAGGTAGGTTCACACCTTGTAACATGTATGTACCAAAATATACCTACTACAAAGAAACGTGTAATAGGTTTCCTAAATAGTCCATTGAGGCCCCCTCCACTTCACCCTCTTTGTTTTTCACTTTCCCCTCCACCTCTGTTGTTCTCAATTTTATATTCAGATTTCACGGTTTAGATTTTTGTTTGGTTAGAGACAACACTTTGTTTTGTTACCCCATGTTCCGCATAAGAGTGAAGCCATCCAGTATTTGTTTTTATCCTTCTGTCTTATTTTGCATAAAATTCTACATTTCCATATATGTTGAGACAAATGGCAAGAACTCATATTTTGTATAGCTGCATAGTATTCCTCTGTGTATACATACTCCATCTTTATATACTCATCTGTTCTCAAAAATTTAGGTTGTTTCCATAACTTGGCTATTATAAGTTGGGATGAAGTGAACATAGGAATAAATATATTTGAATTAGCATTTTGGCATTTATCAAGTAGATGCCTAGTATGGAATAGCTGATATGTATTACAGATCTATTTTTAATGTTTTTGACAAATTGCCATACTGTTTTCCATATACAATCATCCCCAAAATGTAGAAGTGTTCCTTTTATTTTATATTCTTGATAAAATTTGTTATTTCTAGTCTTTTTTATGTGGTCCATTCTCATATGTGTGAGGTAAAAATCTCATTTTGGTTTTGATTTGCATTTTCTCTAAGATTAATGACAAGCATTTTTCATGTGTCTGTCCACCTGTACACTTTCTTGGTAATGACAAACTCTTCTACCTAATTGTAATTGTTTTTTCCTGAGTTTAATGTGTTTTTTGTAGAACTTGAATATCAGACCCTTATTAGGTGCCCTTGTTGGGCTAATATTTTCTCCTATTC
>NW_004567102.1:24030599-24051247 GCF_000260355.1 Condylura cristata
AAAAAAAAAAAAGCTTCACTAAAATGAAGATGTGCATATACACATTGTTCATGACTGAAATAATTATTATAAGTCTAAGTTTTAAGATAAGTCTCAGTTTTGTTTTACTCAAGAATGCATCCTCCATGATTAGTGTTTGCATTACCAAAAAAAAAAAAAAAAATCAGCCACATGCCTCACCATTTGCTCTTCTCCACAGGTAAAGCTCGGAAGAGCACACGTCTGAACTCCAGTCACTGCTCGACATCTCGTATGCCGTCTTAAAAAAAAAAAAAAAAAAAAAAATCACTGGACCAAGAGAAGAAACAAAAATCTTAATCTGGAATGAATAAGCAAAATTAAAATGAATTCAAATAAAGTCAATATCTGGGAAATTTAGATATGGTATTCCTTCCCAAAAGATTGAGAGAAGCAGGAATCTATATCCTACAAGAATATGTAATAACCTCCTTCATTTTTTCCTCTGGAATTTGACAATCTAAACTTGATAGAAAGTAAATTAAGATTTTCATAAATGTGCCCCCCCCAAAAAAAATTTTTCAAGAATAGCTTAGATAGATGAAGGATATATTTACTAAATACCTTCCATTGTTGGTAAATTAAACAATCGAAAGTTCTAGAGGAGGTTTCCATTTCTATATGCAATATTATGTCACTGATATTACCTGCCAAAAACATGATTCCATGGTTCTTAAATTTAAACATTTCTAAATATAGATATTGTTCATTGTACTTAATTTGAGTTTTTATTTAATAAGTCACTTGAATCTTACTTTTTTCTATTTATTGGTTTTGATCTGATTTTTAGTAATGCTCGTTATCAAGGGTTAGCACAATGTTGTAAACGATGCATATTTGCAGTCTCTTTTTGCCAGCAAATGATACCAAAAACATAGCAAATAGTCTAAAGAGAAAGGCAATCCCATTTTGACTACTCTCATCTATATTCTTCTGAGGCTTAAATGTGTGTTTATTGAAAACTGATGTCTATATTGTCAAGATAACAGTAACCATACAACCTCTGATTTAGGTGTGTGTCTTGCATTCAACATGACACATTCCTTTCTTTGTGTTTTCTAAAATGATAAAACAGATAAAATTATGGAAGTATTCTTTCTGAAACAAGTAATATCTCTATATATTGTTTATTACAGCTATAAATATAAAGGTGTTAATATGTGATAGATACGTTGGAAAGCATGTTTGGAAAATTTTAATTTTGGTGGAAAGTTGGGAAATCTGTTTTTGTTGTGCTTCTCCAATATGAAATCCATCTCTTGAGCTACATAGAGAATATCTACACAAAGAATGAACAAATTTACTGAGTGCCTAAGATATATTCACCTCTCTTCTCATGAATGTGCTATTCATTTTAAAATCTTAAATTTAATATCTTTTCCTCAGGAACTCCAATGCTTTTCTTTCATAGATTTTTTAAAAACATGGCGTAATTACTTTTATGCTTTTATATATCATTACTACCTTTCCTAGGCTATTATCTGAGAATAATAAATGTATCAATTTGGTTTGCATGGCATCTTGTGTACATGACAATGAATTCACTAAGTAGTTTTTGTATAGATGGATAAAAGTAGAGCTGAAAACAAACCTATTCTGGCAAGTTCTAGCTATCAAAGATACAATTATTATAAGTGAAGACTTACATTTAAATAATAATTAGAACAGTAATTTTAAACTGAATTTAGTAATCTCAAAAATTGTTCCAAAATGTGAATTATTGTTAAAGTTAGGTACACACACACACACACACACACACACACACTGATAATGCTCTTATTACTATTCTGGTAAGTGAGAAAGCTGGGGGATGGCTAATTAACTGGTAAATAAAAAATGAACTTCCCATTGGGGTGCTATGAATAATGTAAATAAAAAGTCTATCTCAGAACATCTAGAGAATACTTAAAATCTTTAAGATCAAAAGACTAAAAAAATAACATTTAACAAAAGCAAGACAATTGAATGCAGACTCAAAATACAATTCGCAGACTTTCAAAATTTGAAAAGTTGCTTCAACTTCAAAGGGAAAAACAAAATCCTAAGAAAGCTTACTTGAAGTGGGCATTATACCTGATGTTATCCATCATTTATATACGCTTCCCTCTGCCAACACTAATTAAGGATGATAAGTAAGCTGTGCCCCATGAAATAATTCTAGATCTAGCTCAGATGTTAAGAAACCCAGCCCAATCTATATCAAATTTTTTCTCACATCTCACTTAACTCATCACACTCATCTCACTGCTCTGAACTGACTAGGCTCTTTAAATAGTGGTGATAGTGATCATTAGAAGACCTGTCCATTTTTTGTTTGTTAGTTTGTTTTGTGTTGTTCTTTTAACCCTGTCCCTCAGCTGTCCAAGCTGTTTTGGGTCCCCAAATATATTATGGAGCAGAGAGATCAAAGGAAAAGAATAAGGACTATTGACAAGTGTTGTGATGTGTACTTTGAGGCAGTATTTTCTGTGTAATTTGCACCCAATGCTATTTCTTCCTTTTACAATGCTTTCTGGAGACTTGCCAGATGGGGTTAACACAGATCAGAAGAGGTGTGAATCCATTCCCCTAACACGCTGTATTATAAATAAGTGATATCTCAATAACACATTTTTTTTTTTAAATCTGGACAAGTGGTACACCTTTTAATCTGGTATTTGCAACATCTCTATCTAGTTGGTCATCTTTAGCTATTTTCTAGTGAGAAACACTCAAGTAAAAGTCTTCATGGTTCTGTATGTCAGCCAGCATTCAAGCAGGAGTAAGAAGTCATTTACCTTTGTTTTATTCTATAAACTTCACCTTTCTAGTCTTAAGATAAAAGGGAAATATCACTATCCTTTTACCATGTGAAAAGGAAAGTTTACAGCAGCATTCTATAGCAGGGAGTTGACAGTATTTTTGAATCTGAAACTCTCCTTACGTTTGAACTTTTCACCTTATATCTCATATAACCAAGAAATGAGGGACAGATTAAGAATCAAATAACTCTCCTGTGGCCCTTGGGGTTCTCTAACAATTGTGTAAAGAATGGGCACTTAACCACTCACAGCCTTCAACTTTGAGACCTCAGAAATCAATCAGTGATAACAGAAGTTCCATCTTCATCCTATTTCAAGCAAATGATACAGAAACATTCATAATAAATAAGTGCAACTTCAAATCCACCAGTTGTACTTTTATAGAAACAATATTAAATGTTTCCACTTTTAATTCTTTTGATTTCCTCTATAACTTAAGTGTTTTGGAAATTTCTTACATAAATCATAAAGCTATATATCTCCTTTCACTATGAAAAATGCTGATAATTTTAACATACACCATGGCACCTTTATTCCTACTTTATTCTTCAAATTTCTCATGTTTCCATATTATTTTAGTTATGTTTGCAAATTATTTACAAACTTCCATTTTTTCCCCTGTTAAATGTAAGCAGTGTCTTGATTCCCTACTCTACAATAGGTAGATATTAGTGATTTTTCTTTTTTCACTTAACTTCTTCCTTGCTAAATTCCATTTTGACAACTGTGATTTCGCTTTTATATCATATCCTGTTTTAAAATGATAAATACAATTGTTCAACTATCTACTAAAGTTAACAATAAAGGATGCTTACCTCATTTTGATCATCATATTATTGGCAAGGAAAGATTCAATAAATATTTGGGACAGATTGCCTGTAGCAGTTGGACAAGAAATTTTCTGGTTTCAAGGTCATATAAATTTTCATGTTCTGCAATCTGTAGTAGCAGTTGCTTACTACTTTACTTACCAAATCATTCAAAGTTAGGGATATAAAATTAAATCCTTCTAGTGAATGGTAGTGATGTCTTTTTTAGGTCAACAGAACTGTATGACCTTCCAGCACATTCTTCTACTTGTGTGATCTGCATCCCATATGTTCTAGATGATATGATGATGAGATATGAGCAGCCTGAATCCTGAGTCACCACTTGGAATAGAAGGCAGCTAGTCTCTATAGTCACAGAGGCAGAGACAGACCCGAGTGAGAATGACACAGAAGCTTCCATGTGTTAAATCACTGAGATTTCATGTGTTTGAACTTACTTTAGCCTAGGTCAAATAATTAGTAATTATAACACTTGTTCAAAATCATTCAATCTTATTTGTTTTTCCTTGGTTTGTGTTATCTTTCACAACTCCAGTTTTGGGGGGGAGTTTTATTTCACTTTCTTTTTTCTTTTTGAGCAAACTATATTATAAACTTTCAGCATACCTTCAAAATTAAACAGTTTATATCATTCCATTTTAGTATCAATAATTGTTTTCTTCCTGGTAGTATTCTCCCAAGAATTTTTTGCTATAATCTGTACAGGATTTTCTCTAGATCTACTACTGTCTTGCCATAACATCACCCCTCACTATGCTCATTAGTTAGAACAAATACATAGCGGCTATAACATTTACTGTCCCTTACCTCACTTAAAATACTTCAGAAAAGTTGCAAAGGAGGTGACATTTCTGATTATCTCCATATATAAAATATATTTTCATTTTCATTGCTAACAGAAAATGTTTGTAGTATTAATTTAATAGAATGTAGAAGTCTGTTGAGCAAAATTATTTCCACATTTGAATTACTTTTCTATTCTATCATGCATTTATTATAAAATAAATGAATAATGATGTGATTTCTAAGTGTTCTGCTTCCCCTCCCCCCTTTTCCATTTTGTTCTCATGCTGTTCATGCTTCATGTCCCACATACCCAAAGGCTAGGAGATAGGTTCTGCTTTCTCCCTGCTCCAAATCACATCCAGATTCATGTCTTACACTCTATGGTAACATCCCAGAGATATTCTTTAGCTAAAGTCACCCTTATTTTCTGATCACTCATTCATCTTTCCATGTCTGTTTTTGAGAATATCAAATACACTCTCTTTTACATAAATCAGTACTCTTATTTATGCTTACTTATAAATTTTGCATATCTTCCTTTCCATCCTTATCAAATTTCAGTTTTCACTTGACACATTTTCTTGCCAGTATTGGAATCTATCTCCCTGATCTCCTTTTCCTGACACCATGCAGTTTCCTGATTTGGCCCTGGGAAACACTGATGCTAAATCAAACTAATGTTTGCACGGTTTGTCTTTTTTATGTTCACATAGGACAAAATGGTTACTGAGTAATATTTAACACATAACACACACATACACATACTTGCTCACATGTACACAGACACATTAAAATAAATGCAGCTCCACAAATCTTTTGTCTCTAAATCTGTGGTCTCAATCATAGCCAATTATTCAATAATAGTCATTATTATGATTTCTACTTCACTACCTTCTGCCTATAACATCACAATGTTTATATAGAAAATATAAGTTCTTCTCAAATGTCTTAATCCACCACTTTGATTTCACTCTCAGTAGATAAACTTCATTTCCACAGTAAGGAAAAGATAGAATCACCTCATTTTTTACAACCAAACGTCATAAACTATTTGTCTCCATGTCAGCATTTTTCTTTCCAGTTATTGAATAAAAGTATATATAAAGGATAGATTGTCTGAAATGTGTTAAGGAACAGTTCTTAAATCTTAGTTGTAGACTTACATTTCTACATCATCCATGCCTTTCTTTCCTAGACACAATTCTTAAATACTAATTACTTTCAGGCCTGTAATTCTTTCCCTCAACTTACAAGCAGCTACCTTGAGCATCTGAAGTACTTGACCCTGGAAAGAAGGGTCTGACTATTTTCCAGCTGAAAAAAATCTTGATGGCCTTTTTTTAGCTTGAGAAGGTGACCATCTCATTTTTGTTACTTGGCTTCTAGAAGTTCATTTTTCAAGTGAACATTGGCCTATCTCTTTTCCCTTTCAATTCTGCTCATGCCATTTTACCTCAGTCATCTTTTTCTATAATTAATGAGAAGCAATTAACATCTATTAACATTATGGCTTTCAATCATTTCCCCTATAACTACACATATAGGAGCAGTTTGGTCTCTCATATTAATGTTATTGTAGGTATGTGTTTTATTTCCTATTTTGTATGACATAATAGTGTTCTCTCAGCTTTCCATTCAGTTAGATCTTTTTCTTCAGTCACTTGACTTCCAGGCCTATGCCACACACACTGATTTGTGATTATGAGTGGACCTCACCCAGGTAGCAAATCATCCTTTAGCTGTTGTAATACATGCAGCCATAATAAACACATTCCCAAGTTGGAGTTTTCAACACTATAATAGCATATTGCTGACTTGCTACCTCATCTAAAAGTCCACTCTGGATATTTTTGTTTGGCAACAGGAAAGCTTTACTCACAGTGTGGGCCCTAAAGCTGCTGCCATCTCTATTCTCCTGGGTCCCTGTGGCATTCGCGGTACCTCAGACATCAATCAGGAAGTATGTTGAAAAGGTTTTATGTTTTATGTGTCAGTTTTAGAAGTTGTCCACATAGGTAGATCTAACATTCTATTAGTGCACAAATCTAGCCGTTTGGCCATCTACACTTTGTAGGCAAACCAGGAAATTTAGTCTGTAATTAGCCATCTGTTTCCCAGGATCTTTTCCACCATGAATGCACAGGGCAGCTAACCTTCACAGTGTACATTGAAGTACAGCTGATCTTTTTAATGTAACAAAATTATAATGCTTTGGTTTGTAAAATGCTTTGGATTAATAATACTTGGCATTAAATATACTTGATTGATTATTAAATATGTGCAGGAATGGCTCCAAGTTAGCAAAGCCTTCAAGATTTTAGCATTGTGATTGCACTTAAAGTAAACCTTTGTCAAGTCTATCAGAGAAGCTGATAAAGCTACAGAATAGATAGTGATTGTGACCAAAGATGGTAAGGAAATCTGAGTTCTGGATTGTCTGGATGTCTAGTGTATACCTGCAGAGAACCAGGAAGTACAGTGGATTTCTTTCTTTCTTTCTTTTTTTAAAGATTTATTTATATATGCACACAGAACTGGGGTACAGGCCAGAGGTGCAGGGGCGGTGAGAGGCTTCACCAGAGACAAAGTGGGGATAAGCAGAACAGGCAGACTGAGGAAGTACACTGCTGAGGGGAACAGCGGGTGAGACAGGGAATTCTGCCACACCATGTGGTCAACTCCCTGGCCAGAGATGGAACTCTTTCTGTAGTGGCTGTGGACAGATTCATGGTGCTCTGGCTTTAACCCTTTTTGCCACAAGTTATGGCCTGTAGAACAGATTTCCATAGGACTATTCTTCCATAATTGTAGCTTGATAGTCAGATATAAAACATCCATTACCCAAGTGTTCTTATTCTTTGCAACATTATCTTTATAACTGCCCCACCCTCCTACCCTAAATTGAGTACTAAATTGAATATTAATGCTACTTATTTTTGTGGTAATCACAAAAGCACATTTTTTCTTTCTCAGTAAACTGCTATAAAGGAGTATGACAAGTAAAAAAATAATAAATGTGCATTACACTTTGAAATATATATATACATATATATATTTTAAAGGCAAGAGGCTTTCAGTTTTTTTTTTTTTTGGTTGCAGTGGAAACTGTAATTGCCACTGTTCAGATGGGCTGCACTCAACTGAAAAAAATAGGTTATTTTTTTCATGGACATTATAATATCCATAGATAAAAAGTATACATAAACTACAGAACAACAGATTAAAAAATAAAACCATCTATAGACCATATATCAAAAAAGACAATAACAATATTTTTATTTATATTATTGGTGACATTTATATGTAGGTATTTATAGCTGTGTAACATATCTAAATATATAACTTTTTTTTCTCATATTATTAGGATCACATATCACATATGGTAAATCCTCATATTTAATAATTGTTTCTTTTGTTAATCATCACTTTGCTATTAAATATACAAGATAGTTTTGGGAGAAACAAAAGAGCCTAAGCAAATAATCAGTACTTTTGAGAATGTGGAGGTAATAGTGAAAATAGATTCTTTCATAGGAGCAAATAGCTCTGACTGAACATTGATATACTGCTTTTCTAGAACTCAACTTCCCCTACCACGAGATTCAGTGAATTTTAGCTAAATTTATTTTATAATTTAAGTTTTTTTTTTTTTAAAGATTTTATTTTTTTTTTTTTATTTGTGCATACAGAACTGGGATACAGGCCAGAGATGTGGAGGGTGAGAGAATTCACCAGAGACAGAGTGGAGTGCAGAACAGGCAGATCAACGAAATACACTGCTGAGGGGAGCAGCGGGCGGGTCAGGAGAGGTCTGCCACGCCATGTGGTCACCTCCGGGGCAGGCGGGAATCGAACTCATGAGGAAGCGGCTTTAGATTCTCAGTGCTGTGCTTTAACCCGCTGCGCCACCAGGGAGGGCCATAATTTAAGTTTTATTTGAACACAGCTACACCTAATCAATTACACATTGGCTGTGACAAGTTTCATACTAAAATGATACACAGCTGAATAGTTGTTACTGAGTTTGTATATTCTAAAACCTGTGTCTCTTTAAAAGTTTGTGTAAACTGCTCTAAGGAGTTAGAAGTTAAAAACCTAGTAATGAAATGAAAGTACTTAGTTGTGAATCTTAGATGAGGAAAGAGAGGTTTTCCATGACTGATTAAGTGTAACTGGGATGCAAACCAGACAGCTGACATGAAAGCCTGTAGGTTATCTACAATCTAATTTGAATCCAAAATGCTTTAGTTTGTTACATTTACATATGTATATTTGAAGAAATGAGACATTTTTGTTATTTTGTTGCCTAGTTTCCATTGCTACTTTTGCATTATAAAAGTAATTTTATTATGTTTATTATTATTTAGAATCTTTAGCTTTAGTAGTCAATAACTTTTTCTTAGTCCTCAAAGAAAATGCTTTGGTATCATTCTTCTATTATCTGTGAAGTCAATGAGCCTTTATACTAGCTGCTTTCCTTCAGTGTGTAAATCTTGATTGGTCTGGTTTATTGTCTATGAAGTATTTATTTTACCCTGTTGATGGAGAACCTAAGCTGCTCAGTAGTTCACTTATGTTATCACTTAGTGGTAATATATGCATATTGGCATGCCTATCTGAGACATATGAATATGCCTTCCATAGAAATTTGCTGTTGATGTTTTAAATAATATGATTGCTAATAAGTAAGCTTCATAAACTTGTATTTTCAACTTATAATTTCCCTCCAGAATTACTTAGTGTCACTTAAAATGGAAGGGTTTTGCAAATGTTTCATGTTTAACATGGAAGCACAAAAATCCAAAATGGTGTTTTCTGTCAACAAGCATTTTGTACAGAAAGACTGTCAGAATACAAGTTTGAGGGGAAGGGGAAATCAAACATCGCAAGAGATTCTACTCTGAAAATTTCAGTCTTATTTACTTATTTATAGTTTTACTTTACCCTTATCTCAAATATTTATACTAGATATTGACACCCTTTGCATATTGTTTATCCCATTCTTAGACTCCCAAATTCTTATGTGATAGTTTGTTCACTGTATCTAACGCTTCATTCATACTGATAAGTATAGATCTACCCCTTTTGCTTTGTGAGTTTGCAGTGCTTCTTATTAGAATCCTCAGTAAAGTTTTTTTTTTTCCTTTTTTCCTTTAAGCTTGTGATTTGGTTTCTCCAAAAGAATATGAGCAAAAATAACTTACACAAGGGGAGGCTTTCAATAAGCATGAATGCTTTGTCTTAGCTTTCTGTAGCATCTGGTTTCTCTCTTGAAGAAAATAGCCACTGTTACCTTGTGTCCTGAAATGTGCAATGAAAACCTATGAAAAGACCATTATTTGTATTTTTCACCTTTGTGTATTATTGGTCATCTCTATGGAAACATTTAAATATTTTTCCCCCTAGTTGCTCCTTCCATCCATGAAATTTTAATAGTATAGATATATTTTTTTCTATTCTGTCATCCTTTAGAAGAAATAAATCATTGCAACATCTAAAATTGTAGACCTCAACAAAAAAAACTTTTATCCCCCTGATGTTGATAACATTTGCATTTCATTTAATACCAAACTTAAGCCAGGAGCTCAGTCTTGCCTTTCAAAAACCTCTAAGATTTGTCAAACTATAACTGAGGGACAGCCCATGAGCAGTTTATTATAAGCTACTGCTATTTGAATGTATTTTCTTTTTTTATAAAATTTCTTTATGCATACAGAACTGGGGTACAGAGGAGGTGAGAGGATTCACCTGCATACAGAGGTGCAGGAGGTGGGAGGGCTCACCAGAGACAGAGTGGGAAGCAGAACAGGCAGAGGGGACCTGAGGGGAGCAGCGGGCGGGTCAGGAGAGGTCTGCCATACTACAGTTGTTACCTCCCTGGCCCGGGGATTGAACTTGTGAAGCAGTGGCTATGGCAGCTTTATAGTGCTGTGCTTTACCCTGATGTGCCACCAGGGAGGACCCCTGAATATATTTTCTGTACTGCAGTTTGGCAGACAGAACTAATCTATCACTATTCTTTACATCAATATTCATTTATTCAACATTTATTCTATGGTATTGAGAACCATAGAACATCAAACACTATTCAGCGAAGTGAATACAAAAGTAGAGCTTAAGATTTCGAAGACGCATGATCAAATGAATATAATGATAGTTGATCTAATTCTCAAATAAGAAAGTTATAGCAAAGAGAAACAAGTCTAGAAGAACTTTTAAGCAGAGGTCTTACAAATGTACATATGGATTCCATTACTGGAAAAGAATTACAGTGGCTGAGAAAATTATGTGTAAAATTTTTGACTTTAGAACAAGACTCATGCAAATAATGAGGAATGTAGTGAGAGATGAGTTAGGATATAACTAAAGACACCCAAGGCATGGCGAGTTTTGTCTGTAGCCATGGCAAGTTATTGAAAAAAGAACTTTTATCGTGGAGTCCATATACCTATTACACTGTGTCATTGCATAAGTCTTAATCGCATGAATTTCTTGAATCTTTATATGAAGCAAGATCTTATAATGTTTTCTTCTTATTTGTTGAGATGGTTCCCTAATTTGCAAATATCTTCTATAAAGTTCTGTGACCCAACTAAGAATAAGATCCACTTTATCAAGTGTTTTCCATAGAACAATGTCCTAGTAAATTTTATCTTTTGGGAATATTACTCTGGCCATCATGTATAACACAAATTTGAAATATTAAGACTATGGGATGTGTCAACAGAGTCATGGACCAGAGAAAGTGAAGATGGCAGCACTATGGAGGTGCTTGTGAGAAAATGAACTATTTAGAGAACTATTTAGTAACTAAAATTTATAGGAGTTGGTAATTTTTTACTTGAGGATATTGAATATTATGTTGAAGGGAATGGATAGTTCCATGTTTCCTCTTTGAGAAACTGTAGGATGAGTGTAGCATTGCTGCATAAAGGCAGTTTGGTAACAACATGCTAATGACATGGCTGGTGAACAAGTCCAAAGTTGAGTAGATGCAGGAGGATTACTATCTCTCCCAGTTTCTATCCATATGGGACAGACAAACTCATAAACCCTAAAAGTCATGTTGATGGGTAAAGAAAGTACTGGAAGAATTATTTGTGCTTTAACACCACAGAGAACATTCTCTCAAAATAGCTAAATTCTTTGTTGTAGTAAGTGATTTTTGCATTCTCTGCATGCCACAACACTTTTGCAGACTTTCTGGAAACTATAGGTCTTTCCCATGCCCTCCCTTCACATCTAGTCTGTCAAAATCAGAAAACGTAAAATTTATGCGGGAAGAATATGATAGACGTCCTATATCACTTACTATATTCTGTGCTACTTCTGAACTATGTATTTAACTTTCAACTCTCTCTGCCTGGTGTGTGACAAAAAATATTAAACTTTTATAATTGCAAGCCTCCCTGATGGTGGTGCAGTGCAGTGGTTAAGTCTCAACACTATCAAGCTATCCCCAGTCACTGTTGCATGAATTCGATCCCAGTCCAGGAGCTAAACCACATATAGCGCAGCAGACCTCCTCTGTCTTGCCAGCTGCTCCCCTCAGCAGTGTATTTTAGTAGATCCACCTGTTCTGCTGCCCACTCTGTCTCTGATAAATCTGGTCACCCTATATCCCCTCACCTCTGGCCTAAACTCTAGTTTTTTAATGCATAAATAAATAATGATAAATCTTTTTAAAATCTTAAAATTCCTACAAATTTTCTAAAAATCAAATTTGATGAACTTTAGGTTTGGGTAGAAGCTTACCTCTATTCACTAATAATAATAAACAATTCTTCATTTTTGAATGAAATGAAAATTCTACATTTCTTCTTTTTGATGTGGTTACTATTTACCTTGAATTGTGATCACCTTATGTAGATAATTTGTCTAACTTACTTATTTTTATATCTCTAATGCACACTGTATTACTTGGGAAATAAGTACTCCCATCCCCTGTTTATCATGTTAAATGAATGAATAAGTGAGTTGCTTTTAACAAAATCACCCAAAATATATTTCCTACCACCACACTAACCTGACATTCAGTCTAAACTATCTTTTTTGAGTAGTTTTCTAACTGTTCCTATTTTTAAGTTCATTCTTAGGTTCTGATAAAGAAGTAATCAGACTTGGGCCTCCCTGGTGGTGCTATCAGGTTGTCACTAGCCACTGCTGCATGATTTCACTTCCCAGGTCAGGGAGTTAACCCACAAGGCTTAGCAGGCCTCTCCTCTTTGCCCAATTATCCCCTCAGCAGTGCATTTCAGTACATCCACCTGTGCTGCTCCCCATTATGTCTCTGGTGAATCCTCTCACCCCTTCACACCCCACACCTCTGAGCTATACCCCAGCTCTTATATGCATAAATACATTTTAAAAATCTTTTAAGTAATAGGAATTAATTATTCAGCATTCTATATGGTGGAAATCACGAGGTAGTTACGAGGTCCTAAGAAGGACTCTTCACTCAGAGACATCTCACTATGTCCTCACAAGGTGAAAATGCCGACAAAACTCTTCTATAAAAAGGTACTTATCCCATTCAGCAAGGTTCCACCTTCCTGATATAATCATTTCTCGAAGTCATCATCTATTAATACCATCATCTTTGAGAGTTAGGATTTCAGCATATGATTGGTATGGCGTGGAGAAAGGACATGGTATAGATACTCAAAACAGTGTTTGCCTTGTTAGAATTAATATTTCCTTAACTACAATCTGATAGCCAATTTATAGCAAATTTGGACTTTTTACTGAAAATTACTGAACTCTGATTCAGTACTAAAACTTCTTACATTTCAGTTTGGTAAAAACTTCTCACAGTCCAGCTTGTTAATGTATGTGTATGTGTGTGTGTTTGCTTGTATTTGGCAAAGTAAGACTTTTTTGTTGCTATCTCTACAACCTTGACATAGATCTTAAAGGGACTTAATATTCAATAATCAACACTAATATACTTAACTACTTAACTTTCACTTGATAATTGATAATATCTTGTACTTAATTTTTGAATATTTTGAAACTTATTGCCAACTTAATGTTAGGAAGACTCTTATGATTTATTTACAATTAACTTTACTTTTGTCATATCATTAATAATGTTGTCTCTATTTTTATATAAAATTGAAATTCTGATACAGATTTTTATATAGTGGAAACTGGGAACCATGCTGATCCTTTTTTTCCTTATTGCAAATGTAAGGGTTTTACAACTGCTCCCACCATTTTTAACCACAATAAATTTGTCAGAATTTTATTCCAGATACCTATAATAAAAATTTCTTAATAGAAGGCAAACAACAGATGGAAACCTTCAATTAGCATTAAGCTAGAATCATTTAAACTTTGCTAAGATAGTTCAACTAATTGGTGTATTTCTTTAAAGACGGTTTTTACATTTCCCTGTGTAGAATTTGTCCTCTTTCTTTGTCTGTAAGTCCACATTCTCATGCATTACTTAAATGTGGTACTTTGGAAACAAGTCAATTTCTCACAGTAGGAAGCTGAGTTTTCCTGAGTAAAGGATCTGTTCTATAACATAAGCTTTGTGAAAACACATAACTTCTTCTACAGGCTCAAACCATTTAATGAATAAAACATGAAACTCATAAAGAATGGTGCATTGCCCTTTAGCTAGGGACTTCAAACTATTGCTAGAAGAAAGGCACTGCCATTTTTTTCTAACCTTTTTGAAAGACTTAGTTCTGCAAATCTATTTCTTCTATATCCCCTTTCATGTCATTTCAACCACTGGTTATTTAATTGCATATTATTGTCATTCAGTAAATCACAAATATAGTTATTGCAGTATTTTCAAGCTATAGAGGAAAGAAGAGTTTTATTTATATCTATTAAAGCTCCATTTTCCTTAGCAGTCATAGAAAAGTAGGCTTTCTTAGGGACTGCCTGAGCATTGCTTTGTGATATATTCAATATACTCAGTGACAAATCTCTGCCTTCCTGTAGCTACTACTCACATTTAAATTTTAAGGAGATTAAAAACAAAACCATATTTTTGGCATATTGTTACTACAAGAGCCTATCCTTCTGGATGTTGATTAAACTCTAAAAGCAGATAAAGGACCCTGAATTTAATGTGTGTTCCTGCACAAAATCTCCCTGGGCTCATCAACTCTGACAGTTTTACTAGGCTCCATTAACCATTAGTTAAATTAGCCATAACTTTTTAACATTATTGGCTAATTGCTTTGTGATTCTGAAGTAACTCCAGAGTACACTAAAACTTCATACGAATACAATACGCTGTTACTTCGCAGGATGATGTCACACTTTTTAAATCCTGATCAATGGCTAATTTTTGTGATACCCTAGAACTTCCCTGCAGAGTCATAGAGCAAGAATTAAAGAATTCAGTTTTTAAAGTCAGTATTTCATTCATTTATATATGCAAATGTTATTTTCAAAGGTTACTAACACCCTGAAAAGCATTATTTGAAAGCATTCTTTGATTACCTGAAGCAAAACAGCTATTGATGAAGGATAAATTTTTCTGGTATCGCTACAAACTGTACTCAGTTTATTTTACAACTATCACTGACTTCCTACTCTGTGTTCATGATGATTCACAAGTCAGAAAAAAAAAAAAACTCTGTTCTCACAACAGGTGTAAAGTAGTGGTCGAGAATACAGAAGATAGTCAACAGTGACTAATGTACTAATAGGACATACCACCCAATGGTAAGAAGAAAGGTGGAAATAAAACAACAAGGCAAGAAAACTGCTGTTAAGCACAAAGGCCTGACAAGATGATGTTAAGGTGAGACCACAGTGTAAAGGAACCAACTGTGAGAAAACTTAAGTAACATAGGCTAACTGTAAAGGCCTCTATAAATCACATATTATTTGGTCCCATAAAATCAAAATTCTAGGAATTATTTTGTGAATATGCTCAATATTAAGTATCATCTATGAAACATATCGTTGAGGGGCAAAAGTAGAGATTACAAATCTGATCGAATTAAACTAAATAAATAATATAAAATGACACTATAGTGGGTTACTATGGAAGTATTTAAAGAGATAAGGCTTATCTACATGTGCTAACATGGAAATATTGCTGAGGTATTAATTTACTTGACATGTGTATTTTGATTTCACTACTTTTTTTTTTTTTAGTAAGCAGCCCTCATCTACTATAGCTTTATTTATTTATTTATTTTTAAGATTTATTTATTTGAGCCCTCCCTGTGGCACAGCAGGTTAAAGCACTGCACTAAGAAGCTTCAGCCAATTCCGCATGAGTTCGATCCCGCCTGCCCCGGAGGAGACCCACACGGCTGGCAGACCTCTCCTGACCCGCCCGCTGCTCCCCTCAGCAGTGTACTTCGTCAATCTGCCTGTTCTGCTCCCCACTCTGTCCCTGGTGAATCCTCTCACCCTCCGCATCTCTGGCCTGTACCCCAGTTCTGTACGAATAAATAAATAAATCTTTTTTTTTTAAAGATTTATTTATTTATTCGTACAGAACTGGGGTACAGGGCAGAGATGCAGGCGCAGTGACAGGACCTACCAGAGACAGAGAATGGAGTGAAACAGGCAGATCAACGAAGTACACTGCTGAGGGGAGCAGCAGGAGAGACAGGAGTGGTCTACTGCACTATGTAGATCACCTCCAGGGCGGGGATTGAACTTGCACTGAAGCATCTGCAGCTAGCTTGTAGTGTTGCGTCCTAACCCATTGTGCCACCAGGGAGGGCCTAACTACTAAGTATCTGTAAAAATATACAATATACGCATAACATTTTCTCAAGGAAATGAAAAATACTGATAATAATGGTCATTCATGGAGAAAAGAGATAAATTCTTACTTTTCCTTGAAAACATTGAGTTAATGTTTTCTGTGTGTATCTGTTATATTATTAATGTAATTCCAAAAGGATCAGTTTAAATAAGAAAATATGATACAATTAAGACACACAATATGGCCACCTTCATCTTAGCACTGCTATTTTACTTTAGATCCTTTCTTTTTCCTTTCTAGTCCATATTCACTGAGGCAGTCTCTGAAGTGATTTGTGGAAAATCTTGTAACCTCACAACTTCTCTTAAACAAAATCAAATTTAAAATATATATATATGTATATATATATATATTTTTTTTCCTTGAAGATTTATTTACTTATGCATACAGAAATGGGATACAGCCAGAGGTGCAGGGGCGGTGAGAAGATTCACCAGAGACAGTGGGAAGCAGAACAGGCCGATCAACACCTTATACTGCTGAGGGGAGCAGTGGGCAAGACAGGAGAGTTCTGCCCCTCCATGTGGATCACCTCCTGTTGGAGATGGAACTCGCAGAAGCAGCCACAGCTTGGCTTAGCTTCATAATGCAGGGCTCCAACCCGCTGTGCCAAAAGGGAGGGCCCCAAATTTAATATTGTATGCTCCTACTTAGATCCACTTTTCAACTAGCATACCAATAAAGTTAGTGGGGGTCAGTTTGCAACTGGTTATCTAGTAATGCAGGGGATGGGCTGGGAGGAGATAATCCAGGATGTCAGGAAGAACAAGGTTGACCTAGCCAAGCAAACTGAAAATGAACAAGATGGGTAAGGGATTGATTCAAAATATATGAGGGCATAGAATATAGAAAAAATATATTTATTCTTATTAGTTAATTATAGAAAAATGAAATCTAAAGTTCAAAGTGTTGATGATGTCATTTTTGGAGTTAGTGGGTTTGGAGTGCTGGGTCCTTGGGTTCACTCTTATCAAGCTCCCCTTTCAGCAGTATGCAGTGAGTTTCTCAGGCAAGTTTCTCCATGAAACAAAGACATTCGTTAAATTTCAAGAGCAGGTTTATTGGGGAAGACGACAAAGGAGTAGAAGGCACTTGCATAGTGGGCAGGAAGAGCTGCCCCAAAAAGGACAGCTTTACTTAGAGAGGCCTGTATGGTTGCAGGCAGGTGGCCTTGAGGAGAGTGACTCCATTGAGGGAGGTCACTGAAGAGAAATCCTGGTATAGTGCAGGTCACTGACAGGCAGGAGGGTGCTGTCCAGAAGATGGGAGAGAGGGTGGAAAGAAGCACCTATAGTCACAGGTGGGCAGAGGACTGCTGCCCTGGGCCAGTGCAGAGACTTCCCTGATAGAGACATCTTCTCTTGGGAAGGGCTCACCCCTTTTGAACCTAGGTTTGTTGTTCATTTTGAATAAACTATGTAGAATCTTAAAGGGAAAGGAGGTTCCACAATGGGCTCAATTTCCACTCATTGTTTTTTAAGATTTATTTATTTATACATACAGAATTGGGGTACAGGCTAGGGTGCAGGGGCAGTGGTGGGAACAGAACAGGCAGATGGATGAAGTACACTGCTGAGAGAAGCAGCAGGCAGGTCAGGAGAGGTCTGCCACACTATGTGGGTCACCTCCGGGGCAGGGATCAAACTCATGCTGAAGTGGCTTTAACGTCTTAGTGCTATGCTCTAACTCACTGCGCCACCAGGGAGGGCCCAAATCTCCCTATCTTTACCTTTGTGTCTATGATCCAGATAGTCCCTATAGAAGTCTGATACCTACTTGGGTCTTGTGCTTTGCGATCTAGGCATTGACCCCGATCTAGGCATTGACCCCTAAGGAGCTTGGTTTCTATGGCTGGGTCAAGGGCTATGCTAATTCCTTCTGCCTCCAGCTCCTTGTGTGAGTCACTTGTTATGCCTCCTTTGGGTCTTCTATTCTTTCCAGCATCATTAACATGGATGATTATCAGGGAATATTGTCATTCAAGGTATCAGAATGTGACTGCCAATGTGAAGTGGGGTAATTTTCTCTGGAAATGTCTATGCAGGAATTTACCATGTACATTTGCATGTTATATAGGTGATTCCTATGTCTCAAGGAAAGAGTGTCTGTAATTAGAAAGTTCCCTGGGGAGACACTATGTCCTGATCAAGCTATTTTGCAGATAATAAGTTATTTAAGCAAGTTCTGCCAAATGAAGTCAACTAAGTGTGCTCTGTAATTTTCCAAAGATACTCTGCAGATTATGTATATTGCAGTCTTTCCACCATGTGCCTGAGACAGGGTCATGCAGTATACCTAGGGAAAGTGAACTAATGTTCTTAATAAAATATGGGCCTAAGTAAACTGAGGTCTGTGTATTTACTTTTATTGTATTAGACCTGAATTTTCAGAGATCTATATGTTTCCCCTAGTTTCATCTTTTAAATATTGTAGAGCATGTGAAATTTGGCAAGTAAATAATAGACACTACGAATAGTTAACTTTTATAGGTTAATAAATTTCTGATTTTAGTTATATTTTGTTAACAGGTTTTGTAGTACATAATACTTTGATCAAATTATATTTCATGCTGCCCATGAAGAATACTGAATGACTGTCAGTGTCTTCTAAGAATGTGACTATCTATTTGATAATATTGCCAATTAAGCCTAACCTCTTGAGTTTGCCATTGTGCACTTATTAAATTCCAATACTTGAAATTATTATTTAAAATGCTACCACAGAACAAGTCCAATATATTCTAATAATATACACTAGAATTTATAACATATATTATTATTATTTAATAAGCAGTAGTAAAAACTGATAAAGTATTAAACGAGTGTTTGAATTCAATTGCTTCTGGAAAAGAAAAATAACTAAGGCCTGTCACCAAAGTAAGGGTATATACCAGGTAGTCAGAATTGTGTTTGAAAATTCAAATGTTACCCAAAAAATTAGACAAATAAGAGCAAGGATGCCATTTTAAATCATTCTTAAGTGAGGAGTATAGAATCCCATTACTTAAACAGAACTCCATTAAAAAAAAAAACTATATTCATGAATGTGCCATATGATTTAGCTTTATGATTGCTTTGTTATGTAAATATGTATGTGTGGGTTCACTACAGTAAGTTTTCATTTCAAAACTGGAATTTTCAAGAGAATTTTCTTTTATTGTATTAGACTTTTCTGTGAATCCTAGGCATTGTTAAAGGAGAAAAATATTTTTATACATTTTGATTTATGGACATATTTTCTTATACACAAAATAGAGCTTAATTAGTTAATTTATTTCTGATGTGAAATACAACATTAGTATATACTTCAAGTCAAAGTAAAAGGTTTCATTATTCTACTATCTTCCTAATTTAAGAATCAATATTTATAGAAAATATATAACCTACTGAATATAGAAACTGAAAATTCATACACTATTGTGATACTATAATTTCACAGGAGAGTAAAAAATATTAAACATTAGCCTTTCATTTTCCTATGGTATAAAATGTTGATTTAATATTTTACTATATGTATACAATTTAACCAACTATAACTCATGTGTCAGTAATTTTTTTTTCTTTATTAGGACAGATGATTTATAGTTAGCACAAGCATTTGAAATTTCTTATGCTTCTAAAATACTAGCAAGATACTTCTAAAATAGAGTAAGCTGTACAATAATTTCTATTTGTAGGGTATACTACAAAAAGTAAAATATATTGCTATCATTGAAATCAAATCAGGATTTTTTAATATGGAAAATTGTAAGATTGCATAATTGCTAAAATTAATATTCTTTATTACACAAAACAGGCACATTCACAGCTTGAAAAATACTCATTAATAATATCTTAGACATCTATAACAAAGAAATGGTTAGGTCTCCAGTTTAGCACTTTCCATGTCACCTGAAAATTTTGTATGAATACAAATTTGTTGTAAATTCAAATACAGACTTACTGAATCAAACTCCAAGTGTGGGCCCAACAACTGTGGCACTCTAAAGTAAGACAACTATGAAAAGGGAAGATGGAGATCAGATCACAGCTATCAGAGATATAAGTAATTCAGGTCACCACACCAAGTGACAAAACACAGATTGCTATCACTAGGTATCATTCTTTTGAAACAAACCAGGCTTTTTGTTGAATGAGTAAAATGTAAGTAGGTAATGCATAGACAAGACTCCATGGAATCAAGTTCATCTTCCACCCCTGTTTCAGATACTTGTAGCCTTTCTATACAAAGTTAAGGTATTTACCCTCCAACAACCAGCACCTGTGTTTTTGCCTCAGGCTGTCAGACCGGGACTTCTTAACCCCAGCTGTGTGCATCTATAGGGGTTTAAAACACCTGATCTCCCCTGTAGTAAACTTAAACAGTAGCCGAAGTGTGGTAACAAAGAGTAAGAGGCAACTATGTGAAAATTTGAGAAATGGAAGGTCCAGGAAAATGGAACAACAATTACAAAGCACTAAC
>NW_004567102.1:24051867-24066240 GCF_000260355.1 Condylura cristata
AATAGCAGTGTCGGCCTCTTCCAAAAGTGGAATTTTAAACCTATTAGGAGTTTCCTGGTTATCTCTATCTAGTAAGGTAATCTGTGTGATAAGATCCCTCTGTCTTTCCCTGAGTAAAGACGACTTCATCTGAGATAGTCACTCAGACTTTTGCTTGGTATATTTACTCACCCCATCCTTTTCTCTCTATAAAAACTTTACATTTTGTATGAATCCCTGGCAGACTTTCTATTTGCTCTGTGGGATGCTATCTGACTCATGAATCTTTTAATAAAGCCAATTATATCTCTAAATTTATTCAGATAAATTTTGATTTTTAACACTGGCAGCAGCAAAAGAAATCCAGTGTGTCTAGAGGGCAAAGAGTAATGTAGAGTCAGATGAGGTGGGAGATACAGGCAGCAGAAAATCCCATGAGACCACAGGGAAAGAGAAGGCAATTGAATTAATTCTGAACTAATTAATTATACGATGTAGTATAAGTATCATATGAGGTGAGTATCTCTTAGAAATATCATTCTAAATAATGAAGATAGACATATAAAGATGGAGTGAAAGTAGGGAGACAGGTTGGGTGCCCCATGTGTATGTCAGTTTCCTGTAGTCTTTCATTCTCATGTGTCAGCTTAGATCGAGTCATTTATATACAGAAACTAAGTCGAAGGATATCTAATATCTAAGATTTCATTAACACCAACTCTAGTTTTTCTTATAAAGTCAGTTTGTTCAACAAAGCAAACTCCCTTTCCTTTTCTTGTTTGTCAAATCTATTGTGTCATTCAATATAAGATATAGTGTCCTACAATAGTTATTTTTCCAAATGGGTTAGAATAAAATCTATCCTTCAACATTATCTACTTAGATGTATTTCTCAGTAATTTAAACATTTTGGTATTTTTTTATATTTATTAATTCTTCATATTCTCTTTATATCTACGAAACAAAATGAAATCAACACTCTAAAAATTATTTATAGGGCATAAAGACAATTACATTGCAAGGGGACTCTGTATTTACAGTCCACATTTACATTTCAGAACCCTGATTTTATTCTTTCTTTTCATAATAGTTCTACATTGTTGATGTTAAATTAGATGATTAATAATTTATCACCTTGAGTATTTTATCTTTGTTATATATTTATATTTATATCTACTTATATATAATTTATATGTATAATCTTACCTTTGCACTGAATATCAGCTTTAGAAAATGTATTATTATGGCTTTGGTTTATTTTTTAATTGGCAAACTAATAAATAATTTAAATTTTAATTCTACTAAGTAGTAGAGTATATGTTTATTTCTGGCTGATTTTAAAAGTCTAAAATTATTATAAAAACTTTCTATTCCACCCTCATTTCTTCATTTGGATTTTGACATAGATTCATGTGACTGATCTAAGATGTACTGAAAATAATGGAATTCCAAGACTCAATAATCTACTAATGATCTTCATCTCTTTTGAGGTAGCTCACTTCCAAACTCATTAACCATGGAATTGATCTTTGCATAAAATATAGACAGAAGGGTACAGAAATACTTTACTAAATGATAATCAGGACTTAGACTATTAGTAAAATGATTTTCCTAGAAGAGCATTTTATACTCCTTGTCAAAATATAAATCTGAGTATTGATGAATTACTTGAAATTCTGTAAGTGTTGGTTGAAAGTTGTAAATATACTTTATTGGTAACTACCCACAATCATCATTATAGGAAAATACAACCCCAGATAATATCAGAGTAGCAAAAAATTTCTATTATTTCCTACATAGGAACAAAATTATATATAAAAAAAAAAAGTCTCCCTACATTGAAAGTGACCTTCTTGTGCCCTCCCTGGTGGCACAAGGGGTTCTGTCTCAGGATTATGAAGTTACTGGCAGCCACTGCAGCATGAGTTCGAACCCTGGCCAGAGAGGTGACCCACATGGTGTGGCAGACCTCTCCTGACCTACCCACTGCTCCCCTCAGCAGTATATATCAGTTAGTCTGTCTGTTCTTCTCCCAACTCTGTCTCTGGTGATTCCTTTCACCCCCATACTTCTGGCTTAGGCTCAAGTTCTTTTATTTAGAATAAATTTGTGTGTGTGTGTGTGTGTGCACACAAACACACATATATGTAGGTACAAGAATAAATTTGTATTTTTTTAAAGATTATATATATATATAATCTTTTAAAAAATTTGATTCAGTTATTTTTTGTTTCACTGTGGCTTCCCAAGAAGCAGAAGCAAAATTTTATTATATATAATTTATTGTATTATATTTAGTCCTTTATACATTGTTAATGATGGGGACTAAGGGAAGGGCACTGTAGCTGTTCAGGGAACCTGCATACTCACAGAATGTAGGCTGCACTATACACTGTGTGACGAATGTCATTTTTTTTTTAAACTAAAACTCATGCTTTTAGCAGAGATTCCTACCCGATGATGCCTAAATGAGTGCCAGGCACTGACATCATCTGCTGTACCAAGGTCAAGATAACCAGGAAGCTGATAACAAACTCCGGAGACTGAATATGACGAATACCAAACACTTAACCTGACAGGCTGTTCTGATGAGCTATTTGCTTATGACTAACTGTTTTTGTTTAACTCATTATAAAAAAGCTAACTAGAAATGAGATGGCAGAACAGCTCCTTAGATCATTGGTGGTGGGAGAATGGTTTCTTGAGAAGAGGTGATATGTCCACCATGCTCAGTTGCTGGCTGGCTACGTAAATCATTGTGTTGATTATAGATTTAATTCCTGTCTTTACTTATTGGCTTCTTGGTAGTTACAGGTAGCAGAACCCAGACCTATAACCAGTAACAGTAACAGTTTTAATGTTTCTAATTTTTAATAGATTCACAAATTGTTTTCAGATTTACCCTTTTATTCTATTTGTATTAGATAGATCAATATAGTGAGGTGCTAAAATCCATGATTATTAGTGGCATTTATACATTATTTCATATATTTTAATTAAGCCTTAAGTCCACTGAAGAAAATATATTGGATATATTTATATCTCTGATTATGTACCACATGTATAAAGGTGGAATATTTTTGTGTATATATACCTACACTTGGAATAGTTGTTTAAAAACAAATATACAGTTAAAAAAACAATACAGAAGGTTACACAATTTATCTAAATTAAGTTGTACTTATGGAACTTAATGTTCCAATTTAAAAGGAAAAAATGTAGCTAACATTTAAAGTTATCTGCTGATTTATCAGATATGAGATTTCAAAAGTTAAATTTAAGAAGTGAGACACCTTCACTCAGGACACATGCCAAATGCATGTGGCAACACTATGAATTTATTGGGTCAATCATGCTGATATTATTAATAACATTAGTTATCATTATATTGTATTACAATAATAAAAATCTATAATTAAACTGGAAGTTAAAGGAGGCAAATTCGAGAGACTGGTGATGCAGAGTGGGGAGGTTCTAATTCAGAAGCTCTTGGAATCGCCATCTGTAAGGGAAATGATATACCACTTCTCACTTTTCTTACTTCAATTCATGAAATGGAGATTAGCATGCAGGCAGTTTATTGGGGAAGGTTCTCTATATAAACAATTTGGAGGAGACAGAAAGGTCAGGTTTGCGAATGGTTCGAGCATATAGATCAAATGTGCTTTAATAGATCAAATGTGGGGCTCTGAGGTTAGAATGACCCATCAGAGTTGTCTGAGTTTGGGACAGGAGGTTTGGGGCCATATAACTCAACATGATTCACTTGCTGAATGTAAGCCATCCCTGGAAAGAAGTATAACTTAGGGCATCTTCATCTTCATTTAAAGGAAGCTAACAGATGAGAGCTATCCTTGTAGCAACTGCATTTACTGTTCCTGAATTGTGTTTTTTTTTTAAGGTTTATTTATCCATGCATATAGAACTGAGGTACAAGCCAGAGGCACAGCAGCAGTGAGAGGATTCACCAGAGACAGAGTGGGGAGCAGAACAGGCAGATGAAGTACACTGCTGAGGGGAGCAGCAGGCAGGTCAGGGGAGGTCTGCCGCGCCATGTGGGTCACCTCCCTGGTCAGGAATCGAACTCATACTGAAGCAGCTGTGATAGTGCTGTGCTTTAACCCATTGAACCACCAGGGAAGCCCCTGTGATCTGGTTTATATATCACATAGTTCATTGTGAAAATGCACATTGCAGAGCTTCCTAGGGAATGGGGTATGAGGAAAAACTCAAATGACTTTGTCTAAATCTTAAAACGATTGACCCCCATGTATTCCACAGCCCAAACTAAAACAGTTTATGTATAAAAAGTATTTTTCTACTGAGTAATCAACCTGAATTACATAAATTATATTTATCCATTTATGTGCTTATTTGCAGTTTCATTCTATAAATTGTGTGGGAAATAGTTTAATTTAAACTTTTTTTTCTGATACCCAATTTTCCCTTTGGCCTACTGTGTTGCCCTTATATGTGCCCTTAGCAGATAGCTGCTACTAAATAGTTCATTTTTCATTCATGCAACCTAGGCATACGTCCCTGAAGGAATAACATGTATGGTATCATTTAACAAAGGTTTATTGTGTGTATTTTTTGTAGTTAGATTTTTTTTATTGATTATTGTAGTTCCAGATTTTAAGAAATAAGTATTATACATAGTTAATCCATTACAGGGCGGGAGGAGAGCACCACTGAAGCCCCAAACCTGTCTGCTCTAAGTGGGTTCTGCCATCCACTGCATCAAGACAAAACATATAGAACTTTAATGAAAAAGGACTTTAATACAGTAAATATACAATACGGAACACAAAGAATATAACTTCTAAATCAAACACCTGAAGCTACCTATCCCTTTGTGGGCAAAAGTCAACCCAAAAAGGGTTGGTCTAAAACAAGGCCTGAAAGCCTGCCACAGGTCTAAAGCACCTTCTGGCTGGGACCCATGGAAAAGGGTCAGAAATGACCAGACAAATCTGGGAGGAAAAGAGCAAATTCAAAATCAATATAAACACTGCCATAGTCACCTCTCTACAGATCTCTCACCCACATCTGCCTTAACCAGTCCAGGGTCAGGAAACAAGCACGGTTTCTTCATCACATGCTTGCTGTTCCATGTGGCTTCCTCAGATCTCCTTCATGTTCTCCATCCAGCTTCCTTCTCTTCTTCTCCTTCTCCCTTTTTCTCTGCTCAGCTCCACCCTCCATCTGGGTGGGGCAGAGAACCTGGAACTTCCCCTTTTCCTAGGGACCACCCTGTTACAAATCCAATTGCTGTGAAGATTGGCTATAACACAACTATAGCCTGTGTAAAAAAAGAGTTTACATGATTAATCAAATAATTGTCATTTAAATGACTTTTAATTCTTTTTCACATTTAGTATGATTTGTTCAGAATAAATATGTTCTATAAATGTAAGTGATATAACAAGTAATTAAAATGAGTAACCATGAGGTATTTTAATTAGTGGTAATAAATTGACGACAATGTAAAATTATTATGCTCTATCTTTTCTAAATTTTTCCTAGTTATAGAAAATAAACAGTTTGAATAAACTTCAGGCATATGACTTATACTTTAAAATTGCTGAAAAAACATGTGTGGGGCCAAAGAATCATAGAAGGAACAGTATGCTGTTTACATTTAATCTATTTTGAAGTGTCTATTATAGCAGATATGTTTTCAGAAACTCAGGGAACGGTTGGATCTTATGAGAAAAGCAAAGATAAACATCTATTGGATTGACATTTTAAAAAATTGTGCCAGGAATGTGAAGACTAGATTAAAGAAAGACACACAAAAGGAAAAACCTACTAGGGTGAGGTTAGGTTAATGTTTATTAATCCAGGTGTGTATGATATGTCAAGATGAATGGGACTGAGAATAAAATGTGTGCACCATGTTTGGGTGGTTGGAATTGGGAATTTGTTATATTTTTTGATATTCAAGATGGTATAAAAACCTATGAAAACAAATTAAAAGTGTTTTTATATGGGGAGATAATATAACAATTTATAATTAGCAGTAGTTATACATAATTCACTATCATCTTGAAGCTAACCAAGCTTGTTGATGCTTTCTGGTATGACTTAATATGATTTGATATATCTGTTTCAATAAAGAAGTCCCAGGATTCCAACTAAAGAAAGTTTTAATAATGCGTCATATGATTCAAGGTATAAACTGGTGAAACAATATTTAGTTAAAAATAGGCTGATGATCAAAGGATACTTGCAATAAAATATTATTTTTATGAAACTTATAAATAAAAAGTAATTTTATAAATAATTATACAAGAAATCATAAAAATTTACACAGGAAAAATACATACATAATAATGTCTACAAATGATAAACAATAGGTGTCCACTATATCTGTAACACTTTAATTTGACTCAATGAAATGAAATAATAGATAAAATGCTGCTGGTACAACATGAGGGATCTGTAATTATATTGTATATAAATGATTAAGATTAAAATTTTAATTGTAATTTAAAAAATAAACATGCCAGAAGGAAAATATCATATGAATTCATTGTTAATAAATTATATTAGATTGGGTTCACCAGAAAAATTAAAATGAGATCTGTTTATGTGAATGACAGAAAGATTGATGGGAAGATGAAAGGTAGCTAGAGAGATCAAGAGAAAGGTAGATATAGAACCAATAGAAAAATAGCCTACTGGGTATCAGCATTGGATATCTCAATCAAGAAATTTATTTTTATTATTGAAGTTCAGGGGAAATCCTCCATTTGTTTGGGTTCTTCTTGAACTGGATGAGAAATCAAAATTGTATCAGATGGGTTCAAAAGGAAAAGAACAATTTAAAATAAAGTGCCCAGAGGAACTACAGTGATTATGCAGATACTAATTTAGGCCAGAAACCATCTGAAAGAAGCTGATGTCATACTATGGAGCTGAGTCACATGGTTATAGAAGTTGAGCTTTTGGAACATTTGGCATCAATATAATAAGAACCTGCTTATGCAGTATTACCGAGCACAGAATTACAAGTAGTGTTTACTGAAAGCCAACATGAACTTTCAAGTCATAAAAAATTGTTACTGTATGAGCAATTAGTGAATTGTTCCATTATTGTAATCATTCAAAACTGAATGACATCCAAAGAAATGTGGTGAATTATTGCTTCTAGCATTTTTGTGTCTGACTTGGAACATATTAATACATATCATAATCAGAGAGAGGGGCGATAGAGGTGGAGGAGAGAGAAAAGGTGGGGGTGGAAAAGGAGAGAAAATGAAGTTGAATAAAATTGGAAAGAAGGAAAGGAAGGCAAAGCTATCTACCAGCATTTAGACCTATACATGTTACGTACAACTTAAAATTCCTAGCTTCTGTCAGAGACATGGAAACAACTGGCCATCCCAAGGTCAACAAGTGGAAGAAGCAAAGAAACATCTGGTCCTTAAGTTATGACAAGCACTTGTCAAGACTGCAAGAAATTGTTAGCTATTTCTGTCTGACATGGATATTTTCCAGTTTGGGTAATATGATGCACACCTGGCTTTTCAGGTATTTGTGTTTATAAATCATTAGCTCAATAAAAATCTCTGAGATTCTTGCTATTTCTACTAGTTTATAAAACACAAAGGCATATATAAATCCTCTATTTCTTCTTTGATGCCAATGTTATTTTTAATGTGGGCTTGTTCCTTGAGTTCAGCATGCTTGCCTGATTTTTCCTACTTCTTTTCTTTAAATGTTTGCAAAATTTGAAATCAACCGATGCTAGGCTTAAAACAAATTCAGTTAGAAATAGTAATTAGACTACAGCAATGTAAGCATAAACCCAGTATAACCAATTCAAAACAAAATTCTGGATTTAGCAACACACTGTGAAAAATCTATTAACTGTTCTAAGCTGGAAGCAATATGGTAAATGCTTTTGTTGTGTTCTTATAATAAAAAAACACTTAGTTTTATTTTACAGTGTATAAATATGACTGAATGAGAAAAGTAAATTAAATCAAATATATATACATATTTATTTATTTAAAGTAGTCTCCAAAATGTAGTGTACTTTAAGCAAAATAACTAACTCAATCAGATAAGCATGTCAGTATCTATTTTGTGCATAATAAAACCAAACTTGGATCAACTTATTACTCTAACCAGGATACCTGAAAGCAAGTATATGGTAGATAATTATAAAATTGTTTTCAATATGACAAAGCATCCATCTTTATGAAAAGTAAAAAATTTCCAGTGTCAGCACTTTTTTATGGATTATTGACATATACTTAGGTGTAAAATATGTGAATTAAAATGATGAGAGACAGAGTGCCAAAAACCAGCTTGCAAAACGTGGGTTATTACACTCATCTATTTTCTTGAAAAAGTGACATTCATTTGTTTTCTCTTAAACTGTAACTAAAAAAGTGTGGTCTTTGAACATACTTTTTATATTTAAAATAATAATCTTTTCTGAAAAATAGTGGTTTTCTCTTTCTAGAATCAAAAGGTATAATTTAGTTGGTGCATGGGTGTCAAGATTATCAAAGTTCTACAAAGCTTTGCTTTATTACTTCCACCCTGATGTTCTGGAAGAGAACATGAGCAGGAGGAATTATCCTGAAACATTTACACAAACATCACAAAAGTATTCAAGAAATATCTCTGGCAGCGGTCCAACTGCTCAAGTGGAAACATGGAAGGTTTTTTAATCCCTTAAATTTACCTATAACTCACAAAGCTCTTTATAAATTTCTTTCCAAGGTGACGACTTTCCTTCACTTTACCTGGTACTAATTTTGATCCATTCATCATCAGTTTACATTTGAATTATTGAGACACCCAATATTAACTTCTGTATCGCAGGGGCCTTCCTGGTGGTGCAGGGCTTAAAGCAGCATTAAGCTATCCTCAGTCACTGTAACACTAGTTCTATCCCCAGCCAGGGAGGTGACCCACGTGGTGCTGAGACCTCTCCTGTCCCTCCTGCTGCTCCCTTCAGCAGTATATTTCAGTGGATCTGCCTGTTCTGTTCCCCAGTCTGTCTCTGGTGAATCTTCTCATCCCCAAATCTCTGGAGTATATCTAAGCTCTTGTATGCACTAATAAATAAATTTCTATATCTCCTTCTACTGTATTCCATTCTTCATGCCAAAGTAATCCTTAGAAATGCATTTCTCACTATATCACTCATTTATATAAAATTATTCAGTAATTTTTATTTTGTTATATATACTATAATTATTCATTGCTTTTACTGTAAATTCTGAAATGATATGGTTGCTATCTAACTCCTGCTCTTTTTCCCCCTTTAGCCCTCAGCATTCTAGATCATGGTTGTACAACCTCAGAAGTACTAATGCTTTGCTACAGATAATTCCATGTTGTGAGGGGACTGTGTTGGCAATACAGAATATTTAGTACTATCTCTGTCTCCTTACTAGATGCCAATAGCATCACACTCATTGTGACAGAATATCCCCAGATATTGCCAGTTGTCTCCTGAGGGACAAAATCATCCTCATTAAGAGCAACTGGTCTAGTTTCATTGCTGTTTCTTTATATATTTTCACATGTTCTTTTTTCCATTTTGACTTCAGATCTTTTAAAAGTATGTCATATTCCTGGTTGTTCTTTCAAAACTCCTACTTATTGTGCCACTGATTTAAAATCACTTCCTTCCAATGTTGTATGGTAGGTTAGTTTAAATCTCTGATATCTTTTGGATTCAATTCTTTAATTCTTTGTTTTAAAACCTCATGCCATTTTATCAGTTACTCCAGTGTGTTATGGTCCTCTTGATCACAGGGTTTTTTCTTTGCTTTGTTCTTTCAAGTTTTCTGATAAATTTCCCTACCTTAATCTGTGTCTCCTCAGACCTTGTGTTGCTGCCTTCAGAAACACATCCTTAGCGCCAAAGTATTCATTGTTCTGATATTTTTATAAAGATTTAAAAAGCATACAAGAGCTGGGGTATGGGCCAGAGGTGTGTGAAGGGTGAGAGGATTCACCAGAGACACAGTGTAAAATATAACAGGTGGATTGACTGAAATACACTGCTGAGGGCTGCATCAGGCTGGTCAGGGGAAGTCTGCTGCCTATGTGAGTCACCTCCTTGGGTGGGGATTGAACTCGTGTTACAGTGGTTGTGGACAACTCCATAGTGCTGCGTCTTAACACCTTGTGCTGCCAGGAAGGTCCCTGTTGGTCTGATTTTTTGCTGTTTTGTTACTGTTAAGCTTCCATATATATATATATATATATATTTTAATATTGGGAACTTGTATCAATTTGCAGTGTTTGGGTTTATTTACATAACAACCTGACATTTCTTGCATACAATTCATTGTACTGAATATAAGCAAGAACCTTGCATTTTTGTGTTTGTTTGGGAGAGAAACTTGTTTTTTTGCTTACCATTTTAACTCTTAACACCTATCAAGAGCTGCTATGTACTCTACAGCATATATTAGTGAATGATATTGCGTGATTATGTGTAAAATAGTGCCTCCAGTTTGAAATGTAAGTTGCTTGAAAACCAGGATCTTGTTCTTGTTTAGAATCTACCCACAGTATATATCACAGATTTTCAATATTATTTTTTTCAAAGGAATGGAAGTTTTCCCAAAAAGCTTATTTTTGTGGAAAGTTAAAAATGAAGAATGTCCTTAATATTACAGAATTTTAGATAAAAAAAATAAAACTTAGGTATAGGCCAGTTATTTTTATTTATTTATTTGTTTGTTTGTTTATACTGTAGATGAACACCCATGCATTCTCATTGCAATGTAAGTTAATCGTAGGTTGGGAGCAGAACTGGGTCTCTTGAGAATTAGCTAAACATTTTTCTTCTTACATGTTTAATATCACTTGCCAGATATCTTTGAGACCTACAAAATATTTTGTGATGTATGAATTCAAACTTTGTAAACACCTACAAATACTCTGAATTGTTACTATGTGATACATTTAATTTGTTTTATCTCCCAGTATGTTGCTGTCCTGGTCAGACTTTTTGTAGTCAAATTGAATTCCTCCAATAATTTGCTTTTTTTATGTATGTTATTGACACTAATGTTATAGAATTCACACATAATTTTAAAAACAATGCACACTTTTCTTAAATTGTCATGTTAAAGGAATTTATTTAGCCAATATATACATGCCATAGAATAAAGCAGGAACACATATTTTAAAATATTATCACTGATGCTCTGAATCCTTCATTACCCCAAAAACTATTTTGAACTACCTGGCATATGAAAGAGTTTTATCTACTATTGCTTTGGACTGTCATCTAATGAGCAATGTTCTAGAAAATAAATGGACACCCCTGCATAGGGGTCAAAAGCCTATCTCAAATACTCTGGGAAAACAAAGTCACATTTGTCAGAAAAAGGTTTTAACTCATGAATACAAAAATATCATCATGATACTGACTCATCCTAAGAAAAATATAAGCAACAAAAAGAGTTAATTACTCCCATCCCTGCTATATTGACTATTCACAAAGCATGTTCATAATTCCTCTTGTATACAAAAGGCTGCACAGATAAACAGTTACAACACGTAGCTAGGCTGTGTTTGACAAACTGATGTAGGCATGCCATTTCTAGAATATAACTCATTAGGCTTGGCAGGGTAAATCACTTCCTACATTACTAGCCAAGAAAATTATGCAATGCAGGCTTTGTGGGATGAAAAGCATTTGAGAAAAGTTTGTCTTCCAGGCTCCAAAGAGATAGGATAAAAACCTATGTCATATCAACATTTGTATTTAGGGGATTGTGTTTGCTTCAGCAAACTTTGTATTGATCATATCTTGGAGACCTTGGATATGCACATATTTTTTACAAAATATTGGTGATTATTTAAATCTTGAAAAACAAATAGCAATCTTTTTATAAAATATTACCAAAATAAGAGATCAAGAATGCTTCCTTTTCTTGATTTACTTTACCAACACCCTTCAAAAAAAAAAAAAAGAAAAAGGATTTGGAAATCAATGCTTTATTCTAAGATAGCACTATATATAAAAAAAGATGTTTCAAAATGCAACCCCATTAAGTTGCTTACTAGAAACTTAGAGTAATGTTAAGTCATTCATTACCTTAAGTATCGTTCTTAATATAACATTTGCATTTCATCAAAGAAAATAGATTCAGTTGTTTATTACCCCAAATACATGAAAATAATTTAATAAAGACATTTATAAACCATACTTAAGAAGTAAGCCATATAAATATAATAGCTACAAAGAGCTGACACTTATTTCCCATTTCTCAAATGTTTCTATATTTGTAAGGCCATACGTAAAAAGTCCCAATGCAGTGAACTACAAGTTCTAAATTCTAAATTAAAATTTTCCAGTAACTAGCACTGTGGTTTTAGTACATCTATTTTCTTGCATCTCAGCTAGTTTAAAATATGAGGATGTTTCCTTGAATTGTCTTGAAAGTACATTCCAAGCTCCTTTATTTACAATTAAGAAGCGAAATCACGTTCATCTGAATGAATGACAGTGAACAAGAAGCAATATAATGTAGCAAATGTTATTTTTAGGAATGAAGAGTATTCATTTAAGCTTAACAAAAGTCACACAGAGTTCTTGGTGCAGGTGTCTTTCCCATAAATGTAGACTAATTTTCTTTAAATGGCTGTTTAGATCCAGGGTTTCATCTTCTTCTGCCTCCTCACTCATTTTAAGTGGCAAAAAGTCATCTTTGGCAGAAATTCCTGTTAGCCTTAGAGCAATAACTATGTAAATTTTCTTATTCCATCTTTTTATTTTAGTTTCATTTTGGAGTTAGTTATATATCAATATAATTAAGGTGAAACATATTTGTCCCAGCTTGAAAATATAATTATTTACATCTTCATGTTTAGTCTTTAAGTTTTTTAGACTTTTTCATAGTGATTTCTATATTATTGTCACAGATACCTAAGCTGTGCTCATTTATCACCTATATTTTACTTCTCTACAAGGGAGTTCTTGCCATATATGTTTTTGTCTTTTTTCCTATGTTTACTTTATTTGAAATGTTTTCACACTAGACAGTCTCATGTTGTGGTGACTAAATTCTCTCCTTGTTGTTCTCTGATGTTTTCACCCTGACCACTGTCTCACCTAGTAAAGTAGCTGCTGGTGTGTACAGATTTTATTACATCTCTCAGTATGTGTGTGTGTATAAAGGAATCACACAACAACTATATCTAAAACAAGAGTCTATTTCTTTCCTATCTTATCCCTTTCTGTTTTCGTATCTCACTAAATGATTCTGCAGTCCACTTAACTGCCTGAGACAAAAACTTACAAGTCATGTATCGGCCCTCCCTGGTGGCGCAGCGGGTTAAAGCACAGCACTGAGAATCTAAAGCCGCTTCCTCATGAGTTCGATTCCCGCCTGCCCCGGAGGCGACCACATGGCGTGGCAGACCTCTCCTGACCCGCCCGCTGCTCCCCTCAGCAGTGTACTTCGTCGATCTGCCTGTTCTGCTCCCCGCTCTGTCTCTGGTGAATTCTCTCACCCTCCGCATCTCTGGCCTGTACCCCAGTTCTGTACAAATAAATAAATAAATCTTTAAAAAAAAAAAAAAAAGTCATGTATCATTTCTTTTCTCCTCATCATTCAAATTCAAAATCTTCATGTATTCTAATTCTAAAGTAAATGTTAGTCCAATTCACATTCTACTGCCTCTATTTCTGTCTCACTTCACTCTGCTATCATCTCTGGCTTATAATGCAAGAGTTTAGTGCCTTTCCTGCTCTAAGTTATCCCCATGGTATGTGAATTTAAATCCAAATATATGTTCTCAGGTTATAAATATGAGTTCTGTTTATTTCTCGTAACACACATATGTCCTATCACTTTCAGTTGCAGGAACCTTTGTTTTTTAATCTGTTTTACAAAATAAATATGAAGTTTGCTCCTAATGTATGGCCTTTACCCTTGATGATATTTTCTGTTGAGATTGCTCTGCTTCTTACTTTGTTCAGTCAGTCTTGCCCAGCTCACACATAATGTCCACTGGGCTAGCTTCTTTACCCACACTTCAACCAACATCCATAACCTCAACTGAGCTAAGTCTATTTAGTTAATTTGTTTATACCTTTTTTTTTGTTTTTAATAATGAGATGATCTGATATATTCATATTTTTAATTTTTACTTTTGAATGTTTTCTCTTCCCAGAATAGAATAATTACTAGAAGTAAACAGAGAATTTAAGTGTTGTGTCCACCTTGGTCCAGAGTTAAAATTCAGTAAGCTTACTGAAAAAAAAAAAAGAAAAGGTTAAATGCAAACTTGCATTTACTTGCATATAAAAAAATCTTATTTTTTAGAACATCTTAAATTTTTTAATCCTTTATTTACAGGTTACATATAAAAAATCTTATTTTTTAGAACATCTTAAATTTT
>NW_004567102.1:24066885-24132957 GCF_000260355.1 Condylura cristata
TGTCTTGTTGGGGACTGACCCAAATCATGAGTTGTTGGGGGGCAGAACAGGCAGGCTCTTAAGATGGGAGTGGCATCAGCAAGCAGAGATTCCTAAAAAAGGGGGAAAAGGGGAGCAGGCATAAGGAAGACAGGGGAATCAAAGGTGGGTGCAAGTCTTCCTGCTTTGGTTTCAGCAGAGGTTTATTTTATACATTTCAAGCAAGCAGTGGGATGGCATTAGCATATGAATTGGGCTGAGAGTTCACAATCATCTTTTTTCTAAGAACAGTCTGAGGTCCTATTGACCTTTAGTTGAAATGATAGCATTATTCTTAAAATCAATCTATCAAGTTAAAACAGGTACATATATTTATAAAATTTAAGACTAATATCACTACATTTACCACAGTGAAGATTAACCAAAATACAGTTCCTTACACTAACTACTACTTAATGGCTTTCATTCTCATTGAGCTATTCTAGGGGGTAAAGTAAAGTGAGGGCCGGAAGGAGAGATTTTCTTGTAAATCAGTCACAAATGGAAATACAGTAAAGTTCTTTAAAAACCAAATAGAAAGCTTGAGTGAATTTCCTTAAAGTCTAGACAATAGAAAGCTTAAATAGTTCATTAGAAACTGAATAGGAGACTATGTGTAATGGTAGAGTGATGAGATTTGGGTTCTGTCCATCCGGGTGGTTAAAGAATATGTTCTAGTATTGTCTCATATTATAATATTGACTTTGCTATAACAGCCAATTGCTTTTATTAATCAGCCAATTGTAAAATCACTTTTGACTTCAAGAGGAATTCCTCACCCTGGTGAGTGCTTGCTTGTCTGGGCCAGGCAGCACCTTATGAGGCTAAGGCAATCCAGTTGTAAACTGAAGGTTGCTCAGAATATTTTCATATTATAATTATACAAACAAGGGAGGTCATAACATAAGTTAGCATGGAAATTCTGATTTTTCAGAGCTTTTTCTTTTCTATCTGGAATTTGCCAGTCAATAGAAATTGTATAGATTGTGTCAGTGTCTGAATGTACTGCTCTCTCTTTTCACACTTGATGGAATTAGTCATGAAGATTGTGTCCACAGCTTGCTTTCCCCCATATTTCCTTATAAATTCTCCCATATTCTTAAAGAAATTTTTAAGGTCTATCTATGAGCATTCTTCAACTAGATCAGCATGAAGGGGGTACTCTGGCTGGGAGCACTGTATGTACCAGTACTGTGAAGGTCTGGATTATTTGGTCAGTCTTAGTTCCCAGTTTTCAATATTAATTACTGACAGATCTTTCCCTTTTCATCTAAGTTCATGCAATAGGTCTTTTTCTCCTTCTTCTATTTTAAAGTGTTATCTTTGGTGGTTTGAATGGATGCTCTGCTAGAAAGTAGATTTTGATTCTGAAAGCTCCCTTATCATATGGAGGGTTCTCAGGAACAAATAAGCTCTTACCAAATCAACAAATTAGTTTCTTCAACCTAGATGTTATGAAAGTGTTTCATTCCACATTTGTAGATTTCTTCAAGCACCTCATCATCCCCCTGCTGGCCCTCCTTAGGAAGCTTACAAGCACACACAAGCTGCCATTAAAAAGAGTGTCACCACTATTGATTCCATAGACAATAAAGTGGCAATAAAGGAACACTGCAAACAACTATATGCCCACAATCTTAGTGAGTTAGATAAGCCCTTTTAACTAAGGAAATTGAACTGATAATTAATAGCCCTCCACACAAACCCCCCCCCAAAAAAAAAAAAAACACCTTAGTCTTGGATGGTTTTACTTTTGACTTGTAAGAAATATTTAAGAATAACAATTCTACATGGTCACTTCCAGAAAAAGTGGAAGGAAGCCTTTCCTAACTCCATTCATGAAGCAGGGTTACCCTTATATAAAAAACAGGTAAAGGTATTACCAAAAAGGAAAAATAGAAAAACAAAAACCAGTATTGCTTTTGAATACAGATGGAAAAATCTTCAAAAACTGATAAATACAAACAATATTTTAAAAGTATCCACTATAACCAGGATTTATTTTAGGGATTTATCCCAGGTCAGCTGGTTCAACATATGAAAGTCAGTGTAGTTCACCATGCCAACAGAATAATACTAGAAAAAAAAAATCATACTATCATATCTATTGAAAGAAAAAAACACTTGACAAGATCCACACACATTCAAAATAAAAATCCAGGCCTTCCCTGGTAGTGCAGCAGGTTAGGACATAGCATTGCAAGCTAGCCACAGCTGCTTCAGTGCAAGTTTGATTCTATACCCAAGGTGACCCACATGGTACAGCAGACCTCTCCTGTCTCTCTGGCTGCTCCCTTCAGCAGTGCACTTCATCCATCTGCCTGTTCTGCTCCTTGCTTTGTCTCTGTGACTCCTCTCACTGCTCCTGCACCTGTGACCTGTACCCCGGTTCTGGATAGATAGATAGATAGATGATAAAATAAAAATCCTTAGCAAACTATGAATTGGGGGCGGGTCTTCAGTTGTTAAAGGACATCTACAAATACCTCAGCACTAACATCATGCACATTTCCTTAACATCAGTAACAAGGTAAGTAATACGCTCACTAGCGCTATTCAACAACAGACTAGAAGCCTATCAAAAAGAAAAGAAAGATACATAGATAAGGTAGGGAAAATCAAGCTTTATTTGTTCACAGATGATATGATTGTCTATATTGGAAATCTCAAAGAACTGATTAAAAGTGAAGTTTTAAGATGCTCACTACTGTGTAAAAGTGAATTGCTTTCCTATGTACCAATGATAAATAATTGGAAATAGAATTTAAAATTAAAAAATAATATAAACACACAAACATGTTTTCAATAGCACAAATGAATTAGATATTAATGCAACAAAATTTGTAGAACATCTATGTGTACAAAATAATAAACTGCCATAGTACAAATAAAATCAAATACATTGGGTCTTCTCGGTAGACTAGGGGTTAAGTCTCACTGTGAAGCCCAGCCCCAAAGTCCTGAGTTTGATCCCAAGCCAGAGAACTAATCCATAAATGGTACAGCACACCTCTCCTTTTTTACCTGCTGCTACTCTTAGCTGTGTATTTCAATAGAGCTGTCTGTTCTGCCCCCACTATATCTCTAGTGAGTTCTCTCACCCTCTCCCTCACCTCTTGTCTGCACACCAGTTCTTCTACACAAAAATAAGTAAAATATTTAAAATAATAATATAAATAGAGAGATATGACATGTTAATGAATTGGGAGACACAACATTGGCAAGATATCAGTTCTTCCCAACTTGCTTTAGAGTAAATAAAAGTCCAATCAAAATCCCATCAACCTAATTTGTAAATATCAATTCTAGTGTTTATTTAGAAAAAAATGACAATAAAGTTATAAATAAAATACAAAAGAGCATACTATAGCAAAAGAACTCACATGATTGATGTCAATGCTTTTTATAAACGACGTGACTGATATTTATGTAAGAATAAACATAGGCCAAAGTAAAATTTTCAGCACACAAATTTTTCCTTCTCTCATATCCCCATAATTTAAATATTTCTAGTTTTATCTATTTTTGGTCATTATTCCTATAATTCTAGTTACTATGTTCATGTTTCTCTGTTTTCATTTTACAACTTTAGCTACCTGTTGGTTGCCTAACATTATACAAAGAATTCAAAGTTTAAGATAATAACAAAACTATGGAGGTACAATAAGATTGTACTTAAATAAAGCAACTGCCATTTTGCTTCTTAAATTATTAACAGATATCCTCATATTTTTATTTCTTTTTATACTTTGTAAGAGTAAAGTTATTTCTTTCATTCCAGCCTGCATGAATGAATGCATATATTTTACAGGCTGTATTTTGAGGTAATTAGTTATCTACTCATCATATCAAAGAGGATCAAACCACATAAGAGTTATGTCATTAAGAAAAGGGAGATGAGAGGAAAAACAGGTCATTTTTGGTGGAGAAAAAAACTTAAAAACCAGAGGTGAAATTTCCTCCCTTCTCACTTTTGTTCCCAGAAGGCAAACCTTTATAGCAGCCTGGAATGAAGATTTTCTGGATGTCCCAAAAAGTAAAACTAAATGCCTTATGAAGCAAATCCCAGCTTTTTCTTGCCTGATTTGTTTCTTGCTACAGAATACAATCTTTCAATCACAGTAAAGCTCTGTTCTTGGTAATTACTGAACTAAAAGAGAGAAGAATTTTTAGTAAATATGTCAGAAATTGAAGACCTTAAATAAGCCAAAAAGGAAGTGTGATCTGAATCTTAATTACTACTGTTCATGATCTCCGCTTTCTCAGAGAAAGATTAGATGTCTTGACATTGTTTTGGATTAAAAGGGACAAAAACAACCTCACAAAATAAACAGAATCAATTTTAAAAAACTAATGAAGATTCTAGGTCTCTAGCAATTAGCAGAAAAAGAACTTAATAAAAATTCAGAACACTTCCATATCTGACAGAGTAACATAAATAAATTAAAAGTATTAAATCTGTAAGAGAAATATTTATTCAGAATGTTTAACTTCAGGGAGTTTTTGACAAGCATTACCAAAAGGAGTCAAAAAAGAAAAAGTTTTACAGAGAGAATTGTTGATTTGGGGTAGGTACATAGTTAATCTACCACATCTGGTCTTACTACTTAGTAGTCTTTTCTGTTAAACATCAAAAAGCTTTTTTTTTTTTTCTCCTGCCTTGGTTATTATGTCAGATCTTACCTAACAACAAGTTTGTTCCGTTCAATTTTTATTATAAGGTTTGGAAAGATCAAGGAAATGCAGTAGGGCCCCTTATCCATCATATCAACAACCTTCCAAGTCCTCGTAAAGGGGATTGCTCGGCAGGCCTTTTCCACCTCACCCTAACCTACTAAATGTTCAGAGCATTTGTAAGTAAAGCAGTTGAAGTCTATTAAAATGTTTTATTTCCACAGATGTATTTAAATGAAATCAGTAGTGCTACATCCATCCAGTAATTTTGATTTGCATTAATATATGTAGCACATAATCGGTCATTCCTAATGTCTGCAGCAGAGAATAAATTCATTTAACATTTCTTCTTCCCAAGTACATCAGAATTTGTGTCTAAAGAGTCCAAAGTAAAAAAGGAACTTGAAAGATTATCTGGCTAATATTATCAGCTGAGAAACATGGCCTATTTGGGACATGACTTTCTCAATGTTTAGCTTCTATCTGTAGGTGCACATTCATAGATAAAGTGTTTTAACTTTACATACTTAAAAAATACATGTTTAAAATGTTCAAGAAAATATTACTTCAGGGAATCAAGTCACCACATACCAAAGGTTTGAAAAATATAAATATTCTCTTATGTATTTAATGAACATATGCTTGTTTTCAAGATGAGCCTGAATGACATCTCATTTTAATTATAGATCTTCAATTCAGTTACATAATTTTCAAGAAATAAATTAAAGCAAGGAAATTGATACAGAATGAATAATCACAGGCACATAATTGATGCAAACAAAGAAAGTATCACAGAAAGAGCAACATGAAAAATCTTGAAAAAATAATAGTATAAAATATTAATTGTAGGTATTAGTTATTCCCATATTTTAATCTTCATTTATGTTTGATTTCAAAGTATATTTGTTAAAACTTAAGGACCCAGGAAATCTCATGTATTTGTCAATTTAAATACAGCATCAAGTAAAATTATTGCATTAATAAGAATAGAAATTAAGTAAATTTTTTAAATGTGAATTTTCACCTTTGGAAAAAATCCTAAACTTAATGTATACCTGATCTCATTTGAGTGATTTTTTTAAATGTATCCATAAGTTATATAATATTTTCACATATAAGTTTATAGGAATAGAAATTGCATAGCATATAAATACATTTTGTCCAAGCCTTGGGAAATATACTCAATACACATGTAATCACAAGTACATAACTTTTGACAGATCTTCATTATGAATTCATTTTTTGGTCCTATAAACCATATAACCAAAATTATCAAAAGGAAAGGTCAAAACAGACATTTCTTCTATTAGTGTATAGGCCTGAGTAAATAAAGAAAATTCAGCTAGTCTTTATCCCTTTATATAATCATTTTAAGGAAATGGTATGGTGTTTAACTCTAAGTAGCTGAATGCTAAGGTCTTTCTCAGAAGTAAGTTATTATTCAATCAAATTCTATCTTAGTATTGGAGGTAATATTCATTGGAGGTAATATCTGGTCATGATAAGAAAGAACACGTTTGCCTTTTCTGATTTTTAGTCAGCAGAGTTTTTTTGTTTGTTTGTTTGTTTGCTTGTTTGTACTTTAAGGCAATGATGACATAATTCAAACAGAGGAGTAAATGTTACAGAAAAAAACAAATGGTGGTTTTTTTTGAGAATGACAACAGATCTCTTTTATTACCTCAAAGTAAGTATTCATGGTTCCACTTCATGATAACCACCCCCAATGATGATAACTATATTTTTAATGAATTTATTTATGCATGCATGCATGAACTGGGGTGTAGGCCAGAAGTTTGGTGACTGAGAGGGTTCACCAGAGACAGTGAGAAAAAAATGAACAGGTTTACTGAAATATACTGCTGAGGGGAGCAGCAGGTGAGACAAAAGAGTTCTGCTGGGCCATGTGACCAGGATTGAGGTGATAGCTCTGAACCTAAACCTCTAGACCACCAGGGAGGCCCATAAGTACATTTACAGTTAGAAATTGTTATATATTATTTCCTGAAATACAAACTTGTTTGGAAAAAATAAAATAAATGGGCCTATATAAAAGAATGCTTTACTGTAAATACAAACAAATATTTTAATGTTATAAATTAAATATGATATTAAATTTTTATAGACATTTGGTTATAATAGTAGCTAAGGATTAACATTTACTGTGTTTTCTATTTTGTCATATTCCTTCTAATTTGTATTTTATTCTGCATCCCATATTTTAATGTTTACAATAGCCATTTTTAAAGGAAAAGTAATTTGATTAAATTATTTACACTATTGTATTTCCTTGAAGCTGTCAGAAATAATAGTCTTTATTTCTAAATGCTCTTAGTAAGTATTACCCTCTTATAGTCAGCTTATAGACACTTTGAAGACATTTGTGAAAGTTCTGATTTACATGAATTTGCCTCACTTTTGTACTCCTAGACCTGAGTAACTTGATTTTTGATTTATATTAAATCCTTTGAGTTAGGAAGTAACATTACATCAGGTAATTCCACAAAATTGCCCTCTCCATTTTTTGTGTAATTTCCTTATATGCTTATTAAATAATATGTGCCTATACCATAACTTTAAAAAAAATCACAGTTTTCAGTCTCTCTGCTTCCCACATTATATTTGTCAGCAGGCAATCCAGTTAGGAGTCTGGGATTTCTCTTTTTTTTTAAGATTTATTTATTTATGCTTACAGAACTGGGGTACAGACCAGAGGTATGGTGGGTGAAAGGATTCACCTGAGACAGAGTAAGGAGCAGAACAGGCAAATCCACAAAGTACACCCCTGAGGGTAGCAAGAGGTGTGGGTCAGGATAGGACTGCCATGCCATGTGGGTCAGCTCCCTTGCCAGAGATCAAAATCGTGCTGCAATGGCTGTGGAGAGCTTCATAATGGGTTGTGCCACCAGGGAGAACCCAGGAGTCTGAGAATTTAAAGACAGTTTCTGTATCTCTATCCTGTTTATCCATTTGTTGAGTAGCAGTGAGGGAAATTTTTAAACTTGTATAGCCTTAGTTTCTACAACTTAAAGATATGTCTAATTTTAGTAACCATGCCATAGAGTTATTATTATTATTATTGTTAAAACAGAACATCCACCTAAAAATATAATGCCTACCATGGAAGCAGCCAATAAATACTAGCCATTAATATGGTCATCATTATTTTCACAGACACTAAACATCTCTATTGTCATTGACCTCCAGGCTCACTGAAATTCCAATAAATACACTTTGTAATGTCATACCCTAGTCTACTCAATACAAATTTTTAACTCTTGAATCTGTAATAGCCACTGTGCTATATAACACACACACCTTACATGTGGACATTTATAACTACTCTTGTTTTCCCATGACAGTTTTACTTCCATGTTAATAATTTTTAAAAGATTAATTAATATATTTTCAAGTCTAACTTTTGTAATAATGTTCAAATAGGATAAATATTAAAATATTTCCCATGTGTTTAAGTTAATGAAAGTTTGATTCAACTTAGCTATATTATTCTTACTTCTTTCTATTCACAATAAATTATGTCCTTTTATTTCAGAGCAACATCAGTTATTATACTTGTAAATAAATTATATGTATAAATAATTTTATATGTGATATGTAGAAAGTTATCTACTTATAACTAACATGTTGAATACTCTAGTTTATACTTCTTTTCACCATAGGAATAGTAAGAGAAACTCCTTTTGAAAAGGATTAATTTAAAATATTTTTCAATGTCATTTTGCATGATTGATCCTAAACAGTTTCAAAGAGGAAACAAGACTGTACCTTGTCCCTAGTAGATTAAGCCATAGTATTGATATCAGAGATAAAACAATTTGCATGCCTGGCGTCATTCCCAATCCTCATGACCTTGAACAAATCATTCAGACTGAAATCACCACACCATTGTGTGCAATACGTAGAAGTGCCATCTGCAGTCTTTACTTTGCAGTATGGGTCTTGAGTTAGCTACTATGTACAACCTAAGTTTTGCAATAGATTTTTCTTAGCTTTTTCCCATTAATTTTTCATGGAATATTCTCATTTCTTTAGTTATAAGTTGTTGTACTCAAATACCTTCAACAAAAAATTAACATAAATATGAAACTTTATTTTCTTTAAGTATCTAATTTTATTTACTATAATTCAAAATTAGAAACAAATTCCTGATTTAACAGTTTGATTCTGGTTAGCAGGATATGTGTTTGTTCTCTTTCATCATTACATAAAAATATGCAAAAATCAAGGAAAAACACTATCACATTGGAAAATAATTAAATATTTATCCTTTCCATGTAGACCCCTCAGTATGTACAATTTTAAAGAAAAAATTCTGAGTTATCTACAGACCCATGATAACATTACCCTATAAGAGAATTGGGGATTAAAACGATGGCTATCTGCAGTCACACTAAGCAGAGACCAAGTCATCTATTACTCGTTCTTGCTCCATCTCCAAAATTTCAACTTTTCAAATAATGTAAAAGAAGTTAGGTTGGTTATGCAAACATAATCCTAAAATATGATTCAACTGGTGGTAAAGACAAAAGAATAAGATTAGTATTAGAAATATATTCTGTCTGCTTTATTTTTCATGTTTCAATTCTAACACATAAACTACAGGATATTGCACATCTTCCACAGAAATAAGATTTCTATTTCCTTGTAGATTACCAATAAAGCAGAGGAAAAAAGTCCTACTGAGGAGCAAGTCTGCAGAGTTGATATTTTTTTGTAAGTAGGAAAAAGGACATAAAAGGGCAATACATCGATAGGCTTTACTTTCTCCATATAATAAGCACAATTGTCTCCTGTGAATTATGATTAGAAAATGGTTATGGTACTTACGAAGATTCATTAAAGTTTAGAATATCGATCATGGAGAGAGAACCTTGTGGCTGATCAAGGAAAACTAAATGGGATGATGATTGACAATGAAGATTCTGCTGATGTTTGAGATTGTGCCTTTATGGAAGAATCAATCCATCCATTTGGATACATTTCTACATGATATAGGAACAGAGAGGACAAATAGCAGAGTTATCATGGGTTTAGGGTAAGGATTTGACTAAATTGAATTTATTAACTTATTTAAGTCATTTAGCAACAGAGAGTCATATTCAAAACTGTTGGTCTGCTAACCCTAAGCAGCCTGTTCTGCCACCATTAAAGTTCTGTATTATTCATAAAGCAAGGTCAGAACTTCCCAGTCATAGGAGCCCAACCCTACAAGAAGCCTTACAACTCAGTCAAGAGCAGAAAGCTTGATAACTCTGGGAAGGCTATTCATCAGGGGGTTGGAATGCCCAGGGGGTTGGGGTGGGGAGCCTAACACTGATGTATGACAAGGGATCCCAGAAGCTGATTAGTGGAATGTCTTGTTAAGATTGAAGCCCTGCCTGGGGAATTAGGTCTTGATCTCAGTTACAATACTGAGCCATCAAGCAGATGCGAAGTACCTGGAGGGCAGACTCACCATCCTTCACACCATAGATGAAATTTCCACCCTCCCCCTTTCCTTTTTTCTTGTTTCTCCTTACAGCTGATGCTGTATGATTATTTTCTCAATAAAAAGGCCAGGATCTTGCTCTTCAACAGCATCCTGCATTAGGTAGCCTGCTCCACAACTCCCATTTCTTTATCAGTGTGGTGTTGCCTGATGCAACACAAAACTAATTTTTTTTTTTTTAAGATTTATTTGTGCATACAGAACTGGGGTACAGGCCAGAGGTGCCGGGGTGGTGAGAGGACTCACCAGAGACAGAGTGGGGAGCAGAACAGGCCGACTGACAAAGTACACTGTTGAAGGGAGCAGCGGGCCAGAAGAGGTCTGCTGCACCATGTGATCACCTCCTGGGCCGGCTGGGATCAACTCATACTGAAGTGGCTTTAGCTTCTTAATGCTGTACTTTAACCTGCTGTGCCACCAGTGAGGGCCCTAAAAAAGTTATTTTACAAAATATCCATGATGGTAACCTTATACATTTAGTATTTTAATAAGTAATTAGCAAAAACATTTGTTAAAATGCCTGCTTTATCTGTATATTGTACAATTTAGTATATGTAGAAAACTCAGGGGACTTGAGTTTGCAGAATAAAAGCTATTAGGTTAAGAATATAAATTCAGTCCTTCCTGGTGGCGTAGCAGGTTAAAGCACAGCACTTAGAAGCTAAAGCCACTACCACATGAGTTCGATCCCCGCCAGCCTTGGGGTGAATGTCAGTGATCCACATGGCACAGCAGACCTCTCCTGACCTGCACACTGCTCCCCTCAGCAGAGTACTTTGTTTTTCTGCCTGTTGTGCTCCCCTCTCTTTCTCTGGTGAAGCTTCTCACTGCCCCTGCGCCTCTGGCCTGTACCCTACCCCGGTTCTGTATGCATAAATAAATAAATCTTTTTTTTTTTTTTAAAGTGTAAATTCACGTAGGATAAGCTTAAGTGAGAAACTTAAAAATGGAATATAGCAGTTAGAGATGAAAAGAGATCTTGTGTAGAGATGACTGGAGACAGAGATGGGAATATGTGTCCTTCAAAGAACTATACAAGTATAAAATTATATCTAAATGTACACTACACAAATCTACACTAGAAAAACATATGTGTTAAATAATATTTATATATACAAAGAGCTTAATTCCTTAGATGTAATTATGGTTTTTGATGAGTATGTGCAGAACCACTGAGTTTTACTAGGAAATAGAACATGTCTATTACTTAAAATGAGATTTGTAATAATATTTGTTTACCACATGATCCAAAATGTAAACTATGTTTTTAAACATGGAAAACCATATTTTCAAAATAATGTTAGATTCAATCTGTAGTTGAGAGAATTGTAATGTTTTTGATTTCTGAACACATCATAATTCACTCACTTTTTTGAAAGAAACAGTATTTTTGATGTTTATATTTCTTGATGTCTTGAATTATAATTATGCTTGCAATGCCTTAGTTTCCATTTGGAAATAAGCTTCATTGACTTAAATAAGATGCTGATTTGGGGGAGAGGATTGAATTACCCTGAATACTTTACATACTTATTTTGTCCAGCAGGGATTTTAAAAAAGAGGCTCACATGATAATTATTATCTGCTTCCTGTTGGCAGCTGCCCTATTTCAGAAACATAGAATTTGTGATGTTCCATGTGATACATTTTGTGGTTCCCTTGTTGATAGGGAAAGAAAAGACTAAATTGACTTAAATTAAATTTAGGAAAATAATGACTCAAAGTATAAGTATCTATATGCCAAGTGTCAGGGAATAGAAAATAAAAATATCCAAGTTATAAATCATTCAAAAAGAGGAATTTATGATGAAAACAACAAGCCAACTTTAACTATAGCTTCTCTGTTGGGTGCTGCTCTATAGAACGGTTGTAATAAATTGTGCAATGAGTGAATAGAAAATAGAATTCTTTTAACTTCCTAAGGATAAACTCCTGAGACTTACTTCTCTCTGACTCTGTGTATTTATGCATACACATATCCTTCTTTTTATTACAGATATTTTACACTGTATCGACTGCATCATGCTTGCCATATTTTAGCAAGCAAATTAGACACCTGTGTATGATCAGATAGATATTCCTACTCTATTTTTCATTTTAATTTGGTATATACTGTATTTGTACAAACTGTGCCAGGGTTTCAATATACCTGCTATGAGAAAATCTATTAGCCCAGTCAACTTTGAAGAGACTACAGAGAGCATGTTTCATATAACATACTAAGCTTAAAAAGTATAGCTAGAAATACCATTTGTATTTTATAAACAACTGGAATTCTATTTAAAATTTGTCATTTTAAAATTTTTAGAGTTTAATTTTAGACTTTTTAGAAATAGTCTTTTCTTTTAATCATAGCTTTTAGATTCATCTTGTGAGATAAGAGGCAATCAAGGATGTGGTTGTACTTTTTTTTTCACTATAGGTGTAGTTTTTATTAATTGGAAGCTTGTAAGTTTGTAGGCAAAAAAAAAATATTAGAATTAAGCAAATAAAGGAAGTGGTGATAGAGATCAAATGAGGTGAAAAGAAAAAAAAGATGCAAGAAAGGCATACAGTGGCAAAGAGGTGAAAAAAATAACTTGAAATAAATGCCAAAAAAAATAGACCATAATAAATTATCTTTCATATATAAGAATTCTATTATTAAATCACCTGGATATTTTGTGAATGTTTACTACCTAGGAAACTGGAACAGACATAAAGAGATTCAAGAAAGAAAAATAAGAGAATAACTAAAAAGAAAAAAATATACATATTCAGACTTATGAGATTTCCCCACAAATCTCAGTAGCTTGCTCTAGCTTACTAAAATTAAAAATACCTTGAAAATAGGACTTTTAGCTTATGCAGTGCCTTAGATTTAGAAAAATTAGAACAATCTTACAACTTTTGAATTTATAGAAATTCTAACTAGGAACATAGGAATAATTTTCTAAGGCAAGGCATTTTCAAATTAATTTATGTCAAAATTTAGTCAAAAAGTTATTTTGTATTAACAAAAGTAGAATGTACTTAAAACTTCAGGGTACAAGTGTTTCTCTAAGAATGTTCCCTATCAAAAAGTCTAGAAACAATAAATATTCATAAGGATGTGGAGAAAAGGGGAACCTGTTTACACTGTTGGTAAAAATGTAGACTGACCCAGGCCCAAGGGACTACATCATGAAGGTGTCTCAAAATATTAACAATAGGTTTAACACACAATCCAGCAACTCCACTCCTAGGTGCTGTCTAACAAGCGCAAAACTAATTACAAAGGATCCACGTGCTCCTATGTCCAAAGCAGCACTATTTACAATGGTGAGTTATGGAAAAAATCAAGGGAACCATGACAGAAGAGCAGATTAAAAGGATATTACTCAGCCATAAAAATTGATGAATTCTAATCAGTTACTACAACACAGATGGAAATGGAGGGACAAAACCTGAGTGGACTAAAGACAAATACTGTGTGGTTTCATTTACATGAGATATGGAAAAAAACAAAAGAAAGCGTCAGTCAGAACCACACCAGTAACGAAGTCAAGGAGTATGTCTGTGGAACTGATACCAGACTGAAAGGGAGAGGATGGGGAACAAAATGTGGAGGGGCACAATGGACTATGGTGGAGGCCTATATGTGCCTTGGAGGTGTAAAGTGGTGACTTACAGCTGAAGAGGTGGGATCCAAGGTAACCAAGGTTACCTTAATTTTTTTTTTTTTAAATCAAAGTCTTTCTGTTCATCCTCAGAATGGTGGACATGCAAGCATAGCATACTAGATAGTCATTATGTAATTTCGGAAAGTAATACTTCCCCCCGAGTTATGAGGTTAGTAAAGGATATTGACTCTACTGGCATGCATTTCAAATATTTGTAACACAGGCAGTGACAAGAGGTTTGGAAAGTTCACTGACCTGTGGTTCTCTTTTCATGCTTGTTTATCAATATGAGAACAGGAAGTGGAAATAAAGTTAATGCTAGGGAGGTAGCAACAACAGAGACAAGAGAATCTGACAGAGTTGGAAAATGCCATTTTCCGTTTCAAACTTATTTGTGTGGTTAAGACACAGAAAGCAGTGTGAGGAACATGTGAATCCCACACTAAGAAAAGGTAAGTTGACTGAAACACAGTTGAATAGATTGAAAGGCAATTATGAGCTGATGACTAGATTTTATTTGATGACAGTCTGCATACTTATCTAAGACTATCCACAATCTTTTCCCTGTGACTCAGGTTATAAACAACATGCAGATTTTTTTTTCCCTTATATTTATAAGAAGCAAAATAAAATGAGAATTGCATGGTTAATTTTAAGTGCTATTTCACAGAGCTAGATTTATCTTTCTACCCTCTGTCAGCATAATGCACTGCAAGTGAGAAAATAAAGTAATGGACTAAGAATTAGAAGCCTGGATTGTTCACCTCGGGACTGTCATCAGCTCGCTGACTTGAATATCTCAGTGTCTCTGGACTTGAATTTTTTCATATGTAAAGGAAGGCAGTTACTGATCTCTAAAGCCCTTTCCGAAACACATGGCTATATATATGTGCATCTGTATTTTCATGCACATACACACACACATAACAGTCTCTTTTCTAGCAGATAGGTTTATACTGACCTATCCATGTGACTTCTGTTCTTTTATGTGTGTTGCTATGCTCCAGTAACCTTGACTGGAAATGTTTATAGGTACAGACTGTTCAACAGGAGAACTCAGAGAGATTCAAGAATCAAAGTCCCCACCACTGTCAATTAGCAAAGGCCCCAATCAATGTAGTTCCTTGCTGCTACTGTGATGCCAGTGACTAATTGGGGATATGTTTCATTGGATATCTGTTTACTAAGAATGGGCTGTCTATACAGTGAGGTAGTCAATTACAATTTCAGTAGCAATTGGATAAGATATTCTCTTGAGAGCAAATTTACAACTTTGTTTTTTAAACTGCATCTTTATGACAAAGATAGTAAAGACAGGAAAAAATAGTAAATTAAGGTGATTATAAATCATCAGTGATGAAGTTCATAGTACTTTTGTGAGCAAAAGTAACATGCATAAATATGCTTTGGCTTTAATAGCTAACTAATAGTAGACAATGGTGGGAGGAGAGATTAGAAATATATAGACAGTGTGAAATATATATAAGTGAATATATATGTGATTAGAAATGTAATTATAGTTCTATATGCTTAGATTTTAATAATTATATGTATAAACAATAACTAAGAAAAAGAAAATAGAACTGTTTATATAAAATATATTTTATCTATATAAATAATTTGTGTGTGTATATGTACATACACACATAATGTACCTCCATAGGGAGAGAGAGAGAGAACGCAAATTGGGAATAGTATTAGTTCATATTTATTGTATTGACTATAACTACAAATCTTTATGGAGTCTCGTCTCAAAATCACTTGAAATGTCTATGGAGTGAAAATGTTAACATATTATGGTTAAATTTTAATAAATGTGTTCAACTTGTACTTCATTAGACTAAAAACAAAATGGAGTGTAACTTGCACATTTTGTTATTTTTGAAGTAGCATGCATTATAACTATATATATTTTAGTTGTACATCTTTATAAATTATTGTCTGTATACAGCATATTAAAAACACCAGTCTGATTGAATCTTTCACCATGCCATTGATCCCTTTTCCAGAATGACCAAATTCCTTCCATTATGGCAAATACTAATTTGTTTTATTTTACTTTATTTTACTTGCTTCATTCATTATTTTTCAATGTACAACATATGAATGGATTCACATGGTGTCTTTTTTTTTCCATTGAACTTACTTTACTGAGCATAATAATTCCCTCTAAGACCATTTTTGTTTCATATCACAGAATTCCATTCTTTTTTTAAATTACTGAGTGGCATTCCATTGATTATATATACCACATCTTTATCCAATCCATCATTGATTGGCACTTAAGATTGTTTCTAGTTGTCTATTTTGATTATTATTGCAATAAACACTGGGATTGATATATCTTCAAATTATTATCTTTGTATTCTTTGGTTAAATAACCACATGTAGGATAATTAGATTGTATAGAATTTTTTTTTATAATTTTTTGAGGAATCTCCATACTTCTTTCCATATTGATACCATCAATTTATAATCTGCTAAATGGTGTACAGTCTTATCTCACTATATTCTCTCTAAAATGTGCTGTTTCTTGTCTTTTAAATAATAGCCATTTTTATTGTTTTGATTTTTATTTCCTTACTAATAAGAATGACTGTCATCTATCCATTGGTCTTTTGGCCATCTTTATGTTTTCTTTGAGAAAATGATTAAAATCCTCTGTTCAGAGTCCTCCCTGGAGGTACAAGTTGAAGCACAGCACTATGAAGCTATCTGCAGTCACTGCAGCATCAGTTCTATCCTGGCCAGGGAGGGACACATGGTGTGGCAGACCTCTCCTGTCCTGTCCTGCCTGCTGCTCCCCTCAGCAGTGTACTTCAGTCACCCTGCTTGTATTGCTCCCAACTCTGTCTCTGGTAAATCCTCTCACCACACATGCACCTTTGGTCTATACCCTATTTCTTGTATACATATATAAATAAATCTTTTTAAAAGTCCTCTGTTCATTTTTTTATACTAGTTTTTTTTGTTGTTGTTGTTGAGCTATATATGTTACTTAGAAACTTTGAATATTAACTCTGTGGAATATATGATTTGCAAATATCTTCTCTTATTCTAGTAAGGTATCTTTTCATTTTAATCTAAGTTTCTTCTATTGTATGAATATTTTCTTAATTTTCTATAGTCTTATATGTTCATTGTTACTTTTTTCTCTTTCCATTGAAGTTCACACACACACACACACACACATCTGTGGGTGAAGTCCCTTTATTTTGTCTATATATTTGACCCTTTCAGTTCTTACATAAAGACTTTAATTCATTTTCATTTATTTGTTGTTGGAGACCAGCTCCAACTATTGAGGTGTTTGGAGGCAGGACAGGCAGCACCCTAAGGTGGGAAGGCGTCGGTGAGCAGAGATTCCTAAAAAGGGGAGAAGGAGAAAAAGGGGAAAGGGGGGCGAGGAAGACATGGAAGTAGGAGTTGGGTGCAAGTCTTCCTGCTCTGCCTTCAGCAGAGGTTTATTTTATACATTAGGAGCAAGCAGTGGGATGACATCAGCACATGAACTGGGCTGAGAGATTACAATCATCTTTTTTTTTTTTTTTTTTTCCTAAGAACAGTTTAGGGGCCTATTGCCCTTTAGCTGAGATATAACATTCTAAAATCAATCAAAGTTAAAAACAGTACATGGGTGTACAAAGTTTATGACTAATATTGCTATAGTGGAGAGCAACTAAGATAGAAGTCCCTTAAACCTTATCTACTACTTAATGGGTTTTTGTTTTTCTACCTGAGTCACCCTGGGAGGCAGAAGAGGAAATTCCTTGCTAATCAAGTCTCTGAATAGGAAACATAGGTGAATTTCCTTATCTAAGACTACATAGTAGAATCCTGAAAGACTAGCCAGAAGACTTTTGTGGATTTCTTTAAGGTGTAGCAGGTAGAAAATTTGACTAGTTTCAAAACAGGCAACCTGGATGAATTTCCACATTTAAAGGCCAAACAATAGGAAGTTTGAGTAATTCTTTAGAAGCTGAATAGAAGGCTAGGTGAGATAATAGAATGATAAGATTTGGGTTTTCCTCCATCCCACAGTGAGAGAGACTTTGCAAAAAACGCCCCTTTGCTTTCATTTATCAGTCAGTAGTCAAGTCACTTGACTTCAGGGGAATTTCTCACCCTGTGCAGATCTTGCTTGTCAGGGCAGGCAGGCCTTATGCAGCTGAGGCAATTCATTTGTAAGCTAAAAGTTGCTCAGAATATTTTGATATTACGATTATACAAAGAAGGGAGGTCATAACATAAGTTAGCAGTGGAAAGTCTGATTTTTCAGAGCTTTTCCTGATCTACCCAGAATCTGTCAGACAATAGACGTTGCTTAGCTTGTGTCAATTTGTGTGTGTGTGTGTGTGTGTGTGGTATTAACTAGTGTCTAGCTTCATTCTTTTTTAATGGGGTTCAGGCCAGAGATGCAGGAGTGGTGAGAGGATTCACTGGAGATAGAGTGTGGAGCAGAACAAGCAGAGTGATGAAGTCCACTGCTAAAGTGAGGAGCGGGCAAGACAGGAGGTCTGCCACAGTTTGGGTCACCTCCCTGGCCAGGGATCTAATTCAGGCTGCAGCAAACTTTAACTTGTTGCACCACCAGGGAGTGCCCTCGTGTCACTTTAGCATGTAGATGTCTAATTTCCTAACACCATGTTTTAGAGAAACATTCCTTACTCCACGGAATGCTCTGGTTCCCTTATGGTAAATTAGTTGTCCACACACACTCACACCCACACCCACACCCACACACACACACACATATATATACACATATATGTGTGTGTATATCTCTCTGTGTGTAATTATGGTTTTATTTCTGGGCTCTCAATTCTGTTTTATTGATCGCTGTATATTGTGTTGATGATTGCTTTGTAGTATATTTTTGTTCTTTTAACTCATGGTTGATTTTCCTATTTGAGGTATTTTATAAATCTAGTTCTATTTCTTTGAAGAGTGCTGTCTCTTCAGAAATGTTTAATATACTATATTGACCAACTTATCTAAGATACAGTGTTTAGGAGAACAAAGATATGATTATTAACAACCAGTGTAAACTTAATTTTATTCTGCAGTTATACAAACTTTAATGCTAATGCTTTCAAGAGGTTTATTTTCACAAAAAAGAAACTTTTTTAAAGACTATATGAAGAAAATCAATAATGAACCATCAAGTTACTTATCAGGGTTGATAGACTAACCATGCTTTATAAATAGCATAGAATTCAAATTTGCACATATAGGAGACTAAATAGACCATATCATCCAATTTTTCACAAGTTAGTCTGTGAGTCAACCAAAGCAAAGCTTTCCTTTTCTCTACTTTTTTTCTATTTTTTACCTAGTATCACTATAATATAATTAAAAACAATTACCACTCCAGAGAATAATTTGACTTAAAAAGTAGTGACTCAGCCCAACTCTATTGCATATGAATTCACTGAATTCTAGAGAGTTAAAGGGACTTTCTATAATCAAACAGTTCATTAGTAGCATAGTTGGAACCAAGGTCTTGTGACTTCAAATGTAGCAATTATCATTTAGCCTTCAGACATTTATCTTTTAGCCTTTGTGTAGGCTAAAATCAAGACCAATTATTTTAAATATGATTTTCCTTTGGTATTAAAAATCTTGAGTTTATTCAGGAAATTAAAATTCACATAATTTTTATGGAAATTAAGTTCTTGTTCAGAGGATGAAATTAGCCAAGTGAAAAAAAGTCAGTGTTTTGAATAGTTTCAATGAGAGCAGTCCAGTCGTTTAGAAAACCTTTACTGGACAGATGTGGAGGCAGCACTAGATGACATATCCAGTGTTGCTATCCTTCTGAGCTCCAGTGTATAATGAATTATCATGACCTAGGTCACATTAAAAGTTTCTGCATGTTTACTTGCCCAGACTCCCAAGAAAATGCTTCTGGTACTTCCTGACTTAGGAAGCACCATAATCTTTCCTGAACTTTACAAAGGCAAATGACAATCAACAGAGCCTTCGTCCTCCACAGAAACAATGGACTGGAACAATTAATGATGACATAAAAGCTTATTAAGGAAATAGGTCTATGGACAATAGGACTTCTAAATTTTCAGCAGGAAAGTTTCCTATGAAGGTTCACAATTTGAAGAGACAGAGAAATGTCTGATTTTAAATGGAAAAACTCAATTGACAAAACCAATGCACCATATTTGACAAGGAAACCTTGGTTAAGTTCCCGGATGTCCTTCATGTTGGTATTTTGCCAGTTTAGCATAATCAAGAGACTGTCTCTGCCTCTCAAAAGTTGTATCCAGATGTTACTGCCCCCAGTGAATGTGCAAAATGGATGGAGGTGGATGTCAGATCTCTACAGAACAGCTATAGTACAAGTGGAAAGGAAGACACACTAAGAGACAAAACAGTACAGTGCCTTTTTAAATTATATTTAAAATGTATATTTTCAACAAATATGTAGGGACATAGGCATTTTTAGACATTGCCAGAGGGAACCTGACTTGGTACATGCAAACTGGAGCAAAATCTACCATATGTTATCAAGAGACATAAACATGTTATGTGCTTCTTTCAGATGAAATATAATAAAATTGGAAAGATAAAAAAAAGTTATATCCAGAAATGTTGCCATATACAACGTGAACCCATACAAAATAAATTTAATTAGATCACTTTAGACTAAAATGTCTGCCTTTTGTAGGAAATCAGTAAGAAAATAAATGTAATTAGATACTAGCATGTGATAATATATACTTAATTTTTTAACAATTCATTTTCAAATAATCTTAAAAATTATAAGAGATAGAGTGAAATTTTAATGGCATCAGAGCAAATGAACCTGAGCTTCTATTTTTTCATAAAGAATATTATTAACAATGTGACTAGAATAGCCATTAGACTAATGGCTTGAGAAAGTTGTGCCAACTTTTGCCACTGTGACGCTCATTCTGTTTTTAAGCCAATCCATTCATACATGGCCAGTTCTCAGCTTGACATGCTGTCTGTCATTTGGATTGTCTCCATGTTCAGCTTTTGAGTTGATTCATACTTTAATCCATGTAGAGAGAAGGCTGTAAATAAAGAAAAAAAAAAAAGAAATTTTTCCTAAACCCTCTTTGTAAGAACATTGGATCAAAAACTGTACTCTTTGAAACTTAACTAAGAGAATATAATAGCAGAAATGAGAAATTTCCCCTGACCTTCCTCCCAAAAGAAATTTATTGGGAGATAGCATTTTTAAGAGTTGTCACAGGCATATAAAAGTAGTCTTTAATAATAAATAGAAATGTGTTTTATTGCCAACCTATATTTTAGTGGCTATGGCCCTCCTGACATTTGGCAGGACTGAGGTACAGGACTAGGAATTGTGGTATCAAGGAAGATACTATCGTTGAGCTTAATTTTTTTGTAATGGCAAGTAAGAATTCTTTATGAGTAGATGAAATAAATCCCCCTGGTGGCCCTGGGGGTTGTGTTGAGGGTAAACATAAAAAATTAGAGCCATGGCGACTAAAATACAGGTTGGCAATAAAACACATTTCTATCAATTCATTAGTAAAGACTAGCGAAACCTGATATTTAAAGAAATTAATTTTCAAAGGAAAACTGCCTCTTTCTCTATGAAATGCTTGTGACATGTACAATTCCAAGACTTAGATGATAATATGTTTTGCAGCCCCAACCTCCACACTCTCCAAGCTGTATAGCATGTATTGTTGAGCAGTTCATGAGAACATAAGAATATAAAGCTTTATATGCAATCTGGCATACAAGACTGAACTGCAATACCTTCATCACTATGAGAGGCTAGGGAACCAGTCCTCAAAGTTATTTATTCAGTGGGGCTAAACATGCCTTCTTGGAACTGCTTACGAGGTGACCAAGAATTCAGTTAGTATCAGTTCCTAGGAGAAAAACAGGAACTTATAATTTGTAAACAGGTAGCACATTTTTGGACATTCTTGGAGCTGCTGACATAGTAGAAATTATCTACACAATCCAGTAACTATTTGAACTACTTTAATTATTTCAGGGTGGAATGTTAAATCCATTCAATGTTGATAATGGAGAAAAAATCCTGAAGCTCGTTAAAAACTTATTTTCTACTTGAGTATTATACTCAAGAAATAATCACCTCAATTTTATTGTCCCCTTAACTGTCATACATCTGAAAGTCCCTGTGCAAAAACACACTAAATGTCCTCCTTCAGGACACTGAGCACTTGTCATTAGTAGAATACTATAGTTTTTTTTTTTTTTTAAGATTTATTTATTTATTCATACAGAACTAGGGTACAAGCCAGAGATGCAGAGGGTGAGAGGATTCACCAGGGACAGAGTGGGGAGCAGAACAGGCAGATCGACGAAGTACATTGCTGATGGGAGCAGCGGGTGGGCCAGGAGAGGTTTGCCGCCCCATGTGGCCACCTCCAGGCTGGATCGAATTCATGCAGCAGTGAATTCTTTGTGCTGTGTTTCAACCCGCTGCGCCACCAGGGAGGGCCAGAATACTATAGTTTTATATGTATAGTTTTTAGATAGCCTTGAGACCTAATCTAAAATGACTAAGCTGCACTTGTATTTATACCTGAACCTATTTGTGCTAGTTGAACTTGTTATAACATTTAATTGAGTCATGAAAATTAATGATATAAGGAAGAAAAATAGAGCTTTCATAGAAAAATGTTTTGAATGTGATAAATGAACTGCTTAAAGTGTAATGAGTGATCATAAAGTTTAATGAAAAAAATATATTTTACATTCATTCTTATAAGTTGTTTATATATTGTAGACATTTCAACTGAAAATCATAGACATCCTTTATGAAAGTTTTTCATTTTTGTAAGAAAGGTAATAATAGAATCCTTTTCAAGCTAACTATTTTGTAACTTAATACTATAACATAAACAGAAAGGTTAATGAATATAAATTTAATTGTAAATGAAAATGCCATATATTCTTGTATCAATCCTCATATTTTCCTGCTTAGTAACTTTTAAATTTACTGACAAATTACCTACTTGAATCATATCTAAATAATCATTATGTGAAGCCTATACAATCCATGTTATTTTTTTATTTTGTATCCTATACTTTAGAAATACAATGGAAATATATACCAATCTCTATTAAGCAAAATCTCTTTATAGAAAAATATTTTCTCATTTTGTTTATTAAAATATTGAAGCTCAATAGCAAAGAACATGAAAATGTTTAGACTCATTTAAATTATGAAAATTATTAAATAAGCAGATGATTAATTCCCAGTATGATACCATATTTGATTATCTTTTCAGTGTAAGATGATTTTGAAGGATGACAATAGATGATTTTGTCATTATGTCGCTTTATGCACAGAGAAATAATGCTTAGAGAAAGCAACTGAAAAACACAGTGATGCAGTAAGTGAAAAGCACAACACAAAGACTGAACAAATGCCTGTTTTAAGATTCAATAGCCCGTTTTGAGATTCAGTAATAAATGAATAATTGTAACGATGAGTTGTAAATGCTCTAACTTTGTAAATAAAGTGGAAACCAATTTTAAGTATAAGTAGTTCTAACACACGTTGCCAAAATAATTTTGGTTGGGACACCTTCTACCTTCTCTTTTATTGGTAAGTTTACCTTTATAATTGTTCTATTATAAAGAAGAAACAGCATGTGGTCTTTTCTTTAAGTTGTTTTATGTTCAAAAGCATGTGGGAAAGTATGTGGAGAAATCTTCAATGAGTACTCTATAACCTGTTCTACAACCCCATGGGTAGTGAAATGACAAAATAGTTTAAACTTTTAAGCTAAAGTTGGAAGACAAATCCTTCTCAATATTTTAGTTACGGATATTAACTCCCTGAAATATTTGGTATGGGTTTGACAGCACACAAAACACTTCAGAAACTCTTAACCTCTTTTGTTCAACTTCTTAGTTGACTGATCTCAAGCTGTAATTCAGATTGAGTGTGACTATTATAGGAAATCTGGGACAAATTAGAGGATGGTGATGCGGTGTCTTCTGGGAAGGTGAAAAACTTGTACACCACTGAGGATGAAAGGTCCTTGTAAATAATTTCTTAAGCAAATCTGCTAAAGAGAAACAAAGTGTAACAGGGTGGTCCCTAGAAAAAGGGGAAGTTCCAGGTTCCCTGCTCCACCCAGAAGGAGGGTGGAGCTGAGCAGAGAAAATGAGAAGAAAAGAAGAAAAGAAGGAAGCAGGATGGAGAGCCAGAAGAAGGACCTGAGGAAGCCACAGGGAGCAGCAAGCATGTGATGAAGAAACCGTGCTTGTTTCCTGACCCTGACTAAGGCAGATGTGGGTGATTTACCTGTAGGGAGGTGACTATGGCAGTGTTTATATTGATCTTGATTTTGCTCTTTTCCTCCCAGATTTGTCTGGTCATTTCTGACCCTTTTCCATGGGTCCCGGCCAGAAGGTGCTTTAGTCTGCTGGCAGGCTCTCAGGCCTTGCTATGGGCCAATCCCTTTTGGGTTGACTTTTGCCCACGAGGGGATGGGTAACTTCAGGTGTTTGATTTAGAAGTTATATTCTTTGTGTTCTGCATTGTATATTTACTGTATAAAAGTCCCTTTTCATTAAAGTTTGCTATGTTTTGTCTTGATGCAGAGGATGGCAGGACCCACTTAGAGCAGGCAGGTTGGGGCTTCAGGGGTGTCCCTCTCTCCCTGTCCTGTAACAAAAGGTGTAATTTTCACAATAACAATATATTACATTTTCTTTTCACAGAATGATAAATAGCATTTGCTTGGTAAGTGTTTTAAGATAACCCTTTTTTCAGATTATTACCAACGTGTTCAGAAAACTAAAATTGAAAAATTGCATTGTATCAATTTAGTATTTGATCTGTTTTCCTTCCATTTTACAAAGGGTTTTCTCTGTCATGTAATATAATATTATAGATACGTGGTCATTACCACATAAATTAATTTTGCAACATTGTAGAATAATGAGAAATATGTATCTTATTCCTCCTCACATAGAGCTCCCCACAACCCTCATATTTCTTCATAGGAGTATCTGACAGGGAGTATATAATCACTTGGAATATACAAGATAACAGTTGGGCTTTTTGTTTGTTTTAATAAGGTGGCTTTTAGTAGAATACGTAATGGGGACTGATGCCTACCTAAACACTTCTCTATAAAATGCAAGTGTAGCAAGAACTCTGTCAAGTCAGTGTAACCAAAATATCCCACCCTGGAGTATCCTTGATGTTTGCTTCTGTGCTGAAGCTTTCACCATTTCCCAAAGATAGCTGATCTTCCTGGCGTATCCGTATCTTTAAAAGGATCCCTTTATTCAGTATAGCCAGGATCCCTCTTAATCCTGTTTCCTCTTACTAAGTTTCCATTCACTGAAGCCCACCATATCCTTTGACTACAAATTCTCACTATTCCACGAGAGTTCAGTCTGCTGCCTCCACCGTGTAAAATCTATTGCAAGTGTACCAGTACTTATCTCCAAAGTCAAGACTAGTCTCTACCAACTTAAACAAATGTCACTGTTTATTTTCTTTAACACCAGAAGTGTTAATATTTTCTTTAACACCAGAAATGTCAGCAATGAAATGTTCTGAGTAGTCAAGAAAAAAATACGATAACTTTTCTTTTACAAAGTTTTACAGATGACTCATGTTGAGAAAAAAAAAAAAAACTAATAAATTAAATGTTGTTACACTTTATTTTTTCCTGTAAGTTTAAAATTATATACATATGGCAAATAAGTCATGGCCGTATTACTATTAAAGTTTTAGTTTATCTGCTTCAGTGAACACTGGGAATTCAAAAAGAATTTGCAGTATCTAGGAATCATAATTGAAGGGAAAGTATATGTATTTCATACATAGTGGATGTGAAAAAGTGAGTTTCACATTATAATAGCTGGGTTGATGAAATCCAATGTATTTTTCTTGTACTACCTGTGACATTTTTTCACATCTATGAACCTGTTTTCAAATCAATTTCTCAAAATTTTCCCAATTTGTTCTATGAGTTTTGTACATTAAATTTTTACATATAGTATTTAATCCATTTTGAGTTGTTTTTTTTTTAACCTTAGTGTATTTAAGAGTATTCTTTTGCATGTGACTATATAGACTTTCCAGCACCATTTGCCCAAAAGGACTTCCTTTCACTGTTGAATGCTCTTGTTACCTTTGTTGAAAATCATTTGAACATTTATGTGAACATTATTTTTAGGCTCTCTGTTCTACCCTTTTTGTCTGTATATCTACCCTTTTTTGCCAATCCCTCAGGTTTCAGCTACTGTAACTTTATAGCAAATTTTGAAATCAAGAAGCCTAAGTCTTTCAACTTTGTTCTTTTTCCAGGTTACTTTGGTTATCTGAGGTCTCTTATGTCCCTCTATCAACTTTAGGATGGGTATTTCCTTTTCAGCAAAGTTTTCATTACTTATTCAAATGTATATTAAAAAGAAAACAAAACAAAACAAAATAAAACAGGGACTCCTTGGTAGCACAAGGGGTTAAGTTTAATACTATCAAGTTATTGACATCCATTGCTGTGAGTTTGATCCCCAGCTAGGGAGCTGACCCACATGGTGCAACAGACCTCTCTTGTTTTGCCAGCTGCTTCCCTCAGCAGTGTGTTTCAGTATATCTCCCTGTTCTTCTCCCTACTCTGTCTCTGGTGAATATTCCCACCCCCATATCTCTGGCCTAAACCTCAGCTTTTGTATGCAAAGTTAAATAAAGTAAACCCTTTTAAAAAGTGTATAATAAACACTATAAAAACAAATCAAGTTCTTTAAGAACTTTTTTTGGACATCTAACTGCAAAACTCTTAAAAATCAAAATAAAAGAAAGAAGAAAGTTGACTAGACATGTTAGATTTCCAGTAAAACAAATGAGAAATTGTGCACTAAAATGCATTTTAGTTGATAAATTATAATGAAATATTTTTTCTCCTTCACAGAATATGCTCTGTGGATATGACATTTTGTAACTGTTACAATGGGAAAAAAAGGTAAGTGATGGTTGAATGCATGAAATTTATGATGTTGACCTGAAGTACTTTAAAATGCAGACCCTTCCTTTTGATGACTAGATCATATTTTATGTGGTACAGTTGAGCAAATAAATATACAGGACTCAGCATACCCTAGCAATTATCAAACTTTCTAGCAGCATACATTTTCTACTTCTCTTGTATTCTCTGTCATTGAGTAATATAATTACTATACTAGATGTTCTCTATTTTCTGCAAAGTTATTATTCATCGCCTGCTTTGCAATAGAGTAAGAAATATGTTGCTACATTGAAAAATGCTCACTGTAAAATGAATATATCCAAGCTTGTTTATTTTTAAAAGCAAGTAAAAATATTTCTGCAATAGTGTAACTTCAACCTTTATGAGTTAGGCTGAATTGATTATACAAGATATTATCTTTTCATTATAAAAATATACAGAATGAATAAGCAAACTAAAAATTAGAAAGAGGAAAATGTGAAGTTCAGTATGTCCATGAAGTTTCAGTCTGTATGGAATTTAATAGTTCTGTATATACTTGTAATAATTCTAATAGGTATCATTTTAATAATTTTCTTGAGAAAGTTTATTTTCTGTAACTTGTAAATTTGACATATTTGCTTTTGCTCCTTTGCTGGATACTCATAATGTTAGACATATATTAAAAAGTAATTTTGTTAAATTAAAAATTCAGCCAATATGCTTTTGAACCACTTGAGGCAGATGAAATGTCAATAAATATTTAACAGTTCTTTTTTTCTCTTTTTTTTTTAATTTGGTATTCCTAAAAAATAAGATAAAGTGGTTGGCCTGTTATATCTAATGTACAGATCCAATTGTCTGTCAACTCTTCTGTGACACCAACTTCTTGTATAACTTTTAGAATTCATGTACTCAACCACATTTGATTGCCTTGTTATTGGGGAAGAAAAATGGATGAAATGAAGACATGTTTCAGTTTAATACAAAATGTGCTAACTTACTGCCTTGAAAATGTGAATAATTAAAAACGATATCCAAATTGCAAGGTCATTATCTACAATGCAACCATTTTGAAATGTCTGTTTTTGAAGTTAGCACTTTCATGCAGAAGACCAGATCGGGTCTCTAATGTGAAAATATAATTCTGGAAGAATCATTTAGCTCTTAAGGGGATATGGGATTTATCTCAGCTGCAACTAGGAAAGCACATAATCAAAAGAAAGAAACACATCATCTCAATATGGCTAGAAGGCAAAGAGATCTTGAAACCAAATACAATCACCAGTTACCTGCCTTTACAAATATAGCTAGACAGGATTATTCATAATTGGCTTAGTGTTGTCAGATTAATCACACAATCTGTATATTCCTAGTTTCTCCCACACATTTTCATCAAATCAAGTAAGTCATAAATGAAATAAATCAGATATGTATTCACATATAAAAAATATGTGTGTGTAATTCATAACAAAGACATACTTATATGTATAGATATTCACACACACATATACATGCTGATGGTTGTTTAGTTACCTGATTAAAATCAACTTCACAAGCACCTGTGAAGAGGATTTAAAATGACAAGGAATGTGTTCAGTTTATTCTGTCTTGATGACAAAACTGCTGAGGGGTATGGATCTTCTAGTGGTGAAGGAGTTTCTGATGCATTCGTGTGTATGGTTGTTGTATCTAGATTAATTTTGAAGTATACTCAAAGAAAACTTAGAACTAGTTCCTACTGTTTTAGTGAGAAAATGATCAACTTAATCTACAAGTCACCAAAGTTATAAAAGGATCCAAATTGTGCTATTAAAAAGTCTGAATTTTGAAACAAGACAAAGTTTGACTTTTTTATGCAAGACTTCTTGCATGTCTGGGTTGTGTAGCACTTTTCCATTGTAGAAATAAATTATAGAAACGAAATTACAGTGTAATGGGGAGACAAACATTACAAATGAATACTAATTGAAATGTATAGAAATTTTTCCTACATACCCCAAGTAAAAAGTCTTCCCATAATTGACTCCTTATTTGCAAACTTGTAAATAAACATTGTGACACTAATAAACAATAAGATTATGTTGGTATTGTGTATTTTAAGGTAAGAGAGTTTTCAAACAGACTTCCTGCTCTCTAATCTTCCAATCTTTCCATTGCCTCAACCTGCCCATATTTGGATGTGGTTATATGTGCAGCAAGTGCTCTCCTCCCTTGATTTGGTATGTGAATTAAATTGTATGGATTTGTCTTATTTACCTGGACTCTACCAGGGTCTTGATAAAATTCAGCCCTGGGGTCCTATTCTTATTCTCTGCAATTCCTAAATTTCCACAGTGGAGAAATGTTGCAAGAAGTGTCTATGCACTTTCAAACCAGAGACAATCTCTATGAAGAAGGGCATATTTTTATTACTGCAAACCTCCCTTCAAAATGCAGCATGTGGTGGCACAGGGGTTAAGTCTCAGTATTATCAAGCAGCAAGAGTTTGATTCCTGTCCAGGGAGCTAACCCACATGGCTCAGGAGACATCTTCCGTCTCCCCTGATGTTATATTCCCCCAAAACTTAGTTTATACAAGACTACAATTTGATGGGCTCTCCCGGTGGCACAACAGGTTAAAGCACTGCATTATGAAGCTCTCGAAAGCCACTGCAGCACGAGTTCCATCCCCAACCAAGGAGATGACACACTTGATGTGGCAGACCTCTCCTGACTCTCCCCCGCTGCTCCTCTCAGCAGTGTATTTCAGTACATCTGCCTGTTCTGCTCCCCACTCTCTCTCTGGTGAATACTCTCACCAACCATACCTCTGGCCTGTACCCCAGTTCTGTATGAATAAATAAATAAATCTTAAAAAAAAAACAATTTGATGAAGTTTTCATTCTTAAAACAATAAACTTGAATTCATCTGTATCTTTTAATCATCGATATAGCATCAAAAATACTATGATTTTGGAGTCTTAAAATTCTTCACTATTTGCAATTGTATCCTCTGTTTTCAGCATATAAGTCATTGGATAAAACAAATGTAGTAATACTATACTATACATACACACATGCACACACACATACACATACATATATACATTTTTCTCATAGTTATATTTTTAAATAGGTCACATCATTTAGTGGATTATGAATAAAATGTTTATAATTTCCAAATATCTTGCTACTTTTATACAAAAGTTAAACTGAGAGCTACTTATGTGTATTTTGGTTGGTCAGCATTAATTTTTTTACTGCTTTTCTAATATTAAACCATTACTATATCATTATAGAATTGAGATATTTACACCTATATATTTCTTTTCTGTTTATAATTGTATGTAATTCTCATCTAGGTGTTCACAAAAGATCTGAGTATTCTCCTCAACCGATTCTTGAAATATTCCAATAAAACACACTGAATCAAGATTGAAAAAAATTGCTATATATCAATTTGTCACCAAAATGTGTTCTGTGATAAATGTAAAGCATTCTTAAGATAATAACCATAGTTAGGAAGCATACTTGAGAAAATAAAGAACCATTCCATTTTTCCATTCAAAGTTTGAATCAAAGCTAAACATCTTCTGAAATACTAGGCATTATGCCAGAACTCTGCAGGGAACGTCTTCTGCAGTTAGTATCACACACAAATGACCAATTTTGTATATAGCACTTTAAACTTTCATACTAAAAATAATGATATTAGCTCAGTCAATGAATTTCTACTTGTTCTTTTAATCATTCAAACCTCTTTAAAAAAAACACAGAAAATGCATATGGTTTTCAAGTATTTAATGAGTATCTCGGCAGTGAATTTTCACATTAATTGCTTTAGACCATTATTATGACTTGTATGTAGAAACATGCATATGAAGAAGAAATTGATTTCCAATTAAGCAGTTCATATTAAGTTTGCCTGCCAGATGTGAATTAGTTTTAGGGGCATTTGGAAAGAGATGTTTGAGAAATATTTATGGTATATTCTCATTAGTTAGAGAATTATTTAGCAAAGTTCTGGCACAATTCCTCTACCATGAGCAGATATATTGATGTTTTGCTGACTTGTTTGCTTGTGGAGGCATTAACAACTATGTGGGTGTATGTATTAATGGTTTAGCCCTTAGGAGTAATTGTAATCACAGAAAGTCAGAGCAGACAATCAAGGACAATGATGCATATCTACGGTGAAAGGAAACTTCAGGCAAGCAGGAACTTTCAAAACATTGAAGGTAAGCAACAGGACACCTAAAATGTGGTTAATTTGACTATTATTTGTATTTTTTTCTCCACACCAGAAAAAAAAAAACATTATAAATTCTGAAAAATATTATAGTACTCCATGCCAAATAATCTAAAAAGAATCTGATATATTATCTCCAAAGTTCTTTTTCAATAGCCTGTTCTTGATAGCTTTAATTTTACCTTTTAGAAGTTTGTGCTTTCTACCCACTAAATTATCCTGTACACACTGCTGGACATACTTTAAAGAAAGGAAAAATATTGCAAAGAATAGAAAACTAAATAAGAACTCAGTGTGGGATGAATTAATTTGTTACTAGGAAAACCTTAAGAGCAACATGAGAATATTTGGAAAGTTAATCATGAAAAGAGGGTGAAGGGAGTAAATTACAAAATAACTAGATAACTAGATACGGAAATTTAATTAAAAACCTTACCTACTTAAAAGCTGCCTAAAGTACTCTTCACAAGTGAATGATGACACCATTAGTGGACAGTGATTTTAATATTTGTCTATAAGCGGTTGAATATGTTAGCATTTACCTCATATTAATGTATTTCAAAACACTCAGATTTTACTAAATGTTTGGTTAATTGATTAATTGATAATTAAAACCACGGTATTATTCTCCATGGTTAATTCATCTAACAAATAGGTTTAACAGCCTAATTTTATGTTTACAAACTTTGTTGTGTATATAATATACACACAGCAAAATTTAATGGAATACATGTAATATTAATTTATTTTTTTAATAGTCCACACTTATCTGAAATAGACTTTTGCAAAATTCAGTGAGAATAAATTAAATTTTTAATTACAAATTGTTCTGTTAGATTAGATAGGTTGACAGATTTTAGATAGATGGATAAATAGATGATATAAATAGAGATAAAGTTTGGAAGTTATTTCATTGATAATAGAGAAGCAAGTAATCAATTAGAAGTAATATTAACTCATAGTGAGTGAAACAGCAAAGGTAAAAATTACCCCTAAATATTTGAATATATTCTTAAATTTTTTATTGTTTAATCTTTTTTTAAAAAAACGATATGTTAACCTACATTCCATTTAATTTGTTTAAGGAGTCACCATGAATAGAACATAAAGACCTTTACATTTAGAGAACTTTACTATAGAAGTCACTCTTAAAATTTATAGTTGTCTGCATTTAAACTAACTTATCTACACTACATTCCTTCTCTATTTATATTACATAAGATATGCACCAGAGCAAAATACTAAAAATGACAGGTTTCATTAGCTCTAACAGATTTTTTTGTTTAATCTATGAAAGATCTTTAAGAATTTTTTAAAAAACATTTATTTAGGGCCCTCCCTGGTGGCGCAGCGGGTTAAAGCACAGCACTGAGAATCTAAAGCCACCTCCGCATGAGTTCGATTCCCGCCTGCCCCAGAGGTGACCACATGGTGTGGCAGACCTCTCCTGACCCGCCCACTGCTCCCCTCAGCAGTGTACTTCGTAGATCTGCCTGTTCTGCTCCCCACTCTGTCTCTGGTGAATCCTCTCACCGCCCCTGAGCCTCTGGCCTGTACCCCAGTTCTGTATGCACAAATAAATAAATTTTAAAAAAAAAAAAAAACATTTATTTATTTGTGCATACAGAACTGGGGTACAGGCCAGAGCTGCAGGGATGGTGAGAGGCTTCACCAGAGACAGAGTGGGGAGCAGGACAGGCAGATCGACCAAGTACACTGCTGAGGGGAGCAGCGGGAGGGTCAGGAGAGGTCTGCCGCGCGATGGGGTCACTTCCGGGGCAGGCGGGAATTGAACACAAGTGAAAGTGGCTTTAGCTTGTCAGTGCTGCGCTTTAACCGGCTGCGCCACCAGGGAGGGCCGAAAGATCTTTAAGAATTTTTATATGTTATCACTTCCCCAAAGAGATACTTTTACTTCTTTTCCAATTGGATGCCTTTTATTTGGTTTTCTGGTCTAATTGGTCCCTACTCTGTCTCTGGTAAATGTTCCCACTCCCACGCCTCTGGCCTGTACCTCAGTTCTTGCATGCATAAATAAATAAATCTTTAAAACAAATAATTATATAGTAATTACAACATTCTTGTACTCAATATTCACATTACCTCCCTAAGAGGTCATAACACTGTTTAATGAAAACAAGGAATATTGGAGCATTAACAGTGTCAGGTTTGATGTTTCGTGTTAACATATTTGGATGAACTGTCATAGGAGTTACTGATTATAATGGACACTAAGAAAAATGACAGTATCATTAGTTACAAAAACTAGTTGTGTTTTTTGAAATTTTCATGTTAATTGATTTATTATAAAGGATTTTTCCCCTTTAACTGCCAAAAAATGAAAAGTTTGATTTCTGAAGTTGTTGGGCATAAGAACCATTTTACATTAAAGTTGACCTTTTCTGCAGAACTTTAAGAAAATAAAAAAGACAGGAAAAAGAAAAGTCCTTTGAAGTATTCCACTTAATATAAGAATAGTATAAACTTAAATTATAGAATACATAAATACTGACGTCTATATCAAGTATTGTGTGATAGCTTATTATGTGTTAGCTGCTCCACTACATGTGGATGTGAACATTAAGTGCAAAGTGTTTTCTAGCAAGATGCAAGTACAAAGTATTTTCAAAGCAAGAAGGCTTGGGGTTGTGAGTGTAAAAATGGATCTATAAAGCAGATCATTACTATCTGATATGCTAAGTGACATATTAGTTCTGAACAAAATGCTAAGAAAAATACTGTAGGAGACAACTATCCACAAAAACCATGGGGGCCTTTCCAGGTGGCTCAACAGGTTAAGATACAGCATAGAAACTATCCTCAACCACTTCAGTATTAGTTTGATTTCCAGCCCTGGAGGTGACCCATAGGAGACCTCTCCTGTCTCGCCAGCTGCTCCCCTCAGCAGTGTACTTTGTTGATCTGCTGTTATGCTCCCCATTCTGTGTCTGGTGAATCTGCTCATAGCCCCTATACGTCTGGCCTGTATGCCAATGCTGTATGCATAAATAATAAATCTTAAAAAAAAAAAAAAAAAGCATGGGAAAGAAGACCAAATGAAGTAATACTAGAAACGAACTTTGAAAGCTAAGTTAATTTCCTAGGGAGATAAGTACTAAGGAAAAAATAATTTCTGGATGTGAGACTAGCAGTGCACACACACACACACACAGAAAGTATAAAAATATGAATTGATTTTTCAAATAGCCTCAGGAATGCTGAACATGTAGACTTCTTAGAGGCCTGAGATATTAATCTCTAAGAGATTTCAAATTTGCAGAGAATTTGAACCAGAGTGTTCATGCTGATACACTCTTAGATTTTTTAAGGCACAGAGATTTCAGAGAATCAAGTTTTGTGTTTTTATACATTTGCTCAGACCAGCAAAGATCCCTTCTAAACTATAGTGACCTGGGGACACTTCTTTTTTTTAGGTTACTTATCAACAACAGAGAGAGTAGCCATTGCCTAAGAGAAAATCGTGGTCTTGACCTTCTTTTATTTGCTTTTACTTCTCAGGTATTCAGTATTGGTAAGATTATGTTAATTAAAAAATCTGACTTTAAGAAGTTACGCTAGATGAGAATTTCTACTAGTGTTTTAACTCTGCTTAAAATAGAAAAACTTTTCCAATTCTTAAGCATGTGACGTAGACCTCAAACAAAAAGCAATCTGTTACTCCAACAACAAAATGTTTTTATTTGAAACTAAATAATAAAAGAGAGGACATATGTACTTTCTTGAGTTCAATCCTAGCAAACCCCTAAATAAATGTTGGCAAACCTTCTCTTCAGCGTTGCTAGAGGGTAAAACAGTGTCACCTTCCCTGGAAGAGGGCAAACCTTAAGGAACCTGTAGTTGGTGATGTATGCAGGGCACACTTCAGCCTCCCAACTTCATTCATATCATACTGTATAGGGGTGAACTTACACCTATCCCTAACTCATACATTGCTATAAACCATCTTCACCACACACACACACACACACACACACACACACACACACACAAAGACAAAATCAAAAATAACTAAATTGGATTTCTGTCTATTAATGCTCACATTCCTTGTGATCTGTATCTTTCTCTGAAAGCATAGCTCATCAACAGCCAGGTATATCCTCATTTGCAATGGGTTCAAGAAGAATCCCTGAAGATGGAATTTCCTAGGTCTTATTTCCACACGAACAACATATTACAAAGTTATTTCTTCCAGGCAATTAAGAAAGAAGATTGGGAAAAACTCCTGTTGTCCCGGAAGCCTCATGATTAGACATCAGTAAAACTCTGTAAAAGCTGGTTAAAACTCTTAAGTTTGTGTCAATCTCTTTTGTAATGTCCTGATTTCTTATCAAAGTGCAGAAACTAGGGGGCTTTTGATTCTATATAGAAGTTTTATTTGGCAAGATCGAAGATGTAGGATTTTTACAATGTTTCTTTAGGTAACTCATCCAAAATGCAATCAAGCTAACTTGCTAAATTAACTAAATTCAAAGTAGATTATGTCCTATAGCCTAACAGATTTCTTTTAACTGAAAGAGAAAGACTTTGGGGCCCTCCCTGGTGGCACAGCGAGTTAAAGCACTGCACTAAGAAGCTAAAGCCACTTCCGCATGAGTTTGATTCCTGCCTGCCCCGGAGGTGACACATGGCGTGGCAGACCTCTCCTGACCCGCCCGCTGCTCCCCTCAGCAGTGAACTTCATAGATCTGCTTTTACTGTTCCTCGCTCTGTCTCTGGTGAATCCTTTTACCCTCTACATCTCTGGCTTGTACCCCAGTTCTGTATGAATAAATAAATAAATCTTTAAAAAAAAAAAAAGAAAAAGAAAGACTTCGGTTTAGTCCAAAACACACTTAACTAAAGGCAACCCTTGTCCACTACAATCAAAGGAAAAAAAAAAAAAACCTGAATTTTCCCTAAAAACAAACTGAAATCAACTATAATTATAATGAACAGGAGTATCAAGATTTTGTGTACAAGTTTAAATTATATTTCAATCAAACAGACCTATAAATGTTTGTGGACATGATTCGGTAAAACTTATCAGCTTTTTAGCCTCTTGAGAAAAGTTAGGGGATTGTTTAGCTAAGTCCTTTTTAGGATTTTTCTCATCTGGAAAGTTTCATCTCATATTTGGTTGACCCTCAAAAGCAAGTGACTTAACTTATATATGTCAGAAAATTAGTTTGGTAAATTTACATCATGACATCTAATTCTTCAGCAAGTCTATGAAAGTCATCCATTATGTAAGGAAGTTTCTTAACTATGGAGGCAGTCTGTGCTTAGTCAAGGAATATAATAGAGCTGAGATTTGCTTGGATTCTCAGAAGGCTTAATTTTAAAAGGGCAGATTGTAATGAATTAAGAGGATGAAGGCTCAGAAGGAATCTCAGCATACAGAGTTAGTTAAGCAGAGCTGAAGTGTGTAGGCTGAGATTCTAAAGGGAGATAGAAAGACCAGAAAGAAAGGACAGTGACTGCTGGAGCAGATCAGAGCACATGGCAGCACTGGGGTGTTCAAGGACCAAAAGAAGAGGAACAGAGGGAGAAAAGCACAAATGTGGGCCTGAGTGGTGATGGCACCCACGGGTCCCAGCATTAAGAAGGTGGGGAGGAGACACAATAGTTTTGAAACCATATCATTTTCCATTGTTTGTTAGCCTCAGTTAATATAAAAATACTTGGCAAAGAGGTGATTTTAGACTCTTAGCACCTTTTGGAAACCTCCTTCTACCAATTACAACAAGCTTTCTACTTAGTTTTAGTAATTTCAGAGTTACGGTTGTCAAATTTAGTTATAATAAAAACAAATTTAAGGATGTCCAAGATACTCCCTAATGCCCATTGAAGTTTTAAATTGCTTTAGCTAATTTAATCAGCTTAACTAGAAATGTACATGTAAAAGGAACATGGATCTGGAATATCAAGTAAACAAGGATTCCTGATGGAAGAGCCCCCCAAATACTCTTAGCTACCCATGGCTATATTTCTTTTTACACTTATTAACATTATTGTTTATTATTATTATTTTATTATTATCAGAAATTCCCAAAATGACTCACTTTTTATAGATGATCCCTATCTCCAGAAGGAAATCAGGTTGAGTTCAAAATGGAAAGTTCTTAAAGTAATGTAAATCTGAGCACTCACACACAAGTGCACTAATGGAGTAGCTAATCATGAGATAAATCAGGCTAGTATGCAAACAAAGCACAAAACACAATTCCACAGTTCTTCTTTCATAAAAACAATGTGATTTAGGGCCCTCCCTGGTCGCACAATGGGTTAAAGCACAGCACTAAGAAGCAAAAGCCACTTCAGTACAAGTTGGATCCTCACTCCACACAGGTGACCCACATTAAACAGCAGACCTCTCCTGGCCTGCCCAAGCCTCCCCTCAGCAGGGTACTTCATCAGTCAGTCTTGCTGCTCCTCACTTTGTCTGGTAAAGTCTCTCACTGCCCCTGCATCTCTGGCCTGTACCCCAGTTCTGTATGCATAAATAAATAAATCTTTTAAAAAAATGTGATTTATTTCCAGTTTTAGGCCTGCAGGTTATTGGCACATTCCTAGAGGGAAAAATCTGTCCCTAGTTGATTGGATTAAAGGTACTACTCTATTACAGTCATATAAACATAAAATCTCTCCAAAGCTGACACAATTCCACTGGGTAGCATAGATCCTGAAAGAGGCATTAACAAATGCCACAGATTACCCTCATGTAATACAAGGTCTTAAGTAGACAGCAAGTTTCCAAATAATTCCCTGAAGATTTGAACTCCAAATTTCCTGAAGAGATCTAAATCAGGAGAAAACTGATTTTTGAGAAATTCAATTCTATGGGCACCAACTTCTTTTTTTCCAACCAGCCTTGAAGAAGTCAAGAGTTAATCTCTAGTTCCCTGGAGAGGTGTTCAAATATGTTGACCTCAAACAAAAACAGTCAGTTATTCAAATAACACTATGGATTTATATGGGAAACAAGCAGCAGACGAGAGTGTTTTCATGGTGAGACCCAAACACACTTCCCAGAAATCTAAACACACTTCCTAAGTAACCTTTGGAGAATCTGCCCTCAGTTGGGCTGAAAAGGAAACCACATAACCTCCTGTGGGTGATACTAGGCAGGCTGGATCCTGTAATTTGCTGATTTATGCATGAATGTGCTAACAATTTTTAGCATCTCAATCTCATCTGTACAGAGCTGCCATAGTTAAGTACAAATAGTAGTCAAAGTAGGTAGGCAAAGAGTATTAGATAGTCAGGAGGATTTGAACACAGGAATCAAAAAGATTTTACCCTATCAACCTGTGCCAATGATCACAACTTTGAATTTAGCTTATTTATGTACATTGATTTTAAGCGTCAGTGCAGCTTTCCTGCCCACCTGTGATTATACAGGTACCTCTCTTTTTCTTCTTTTCCTGATAATCCTGTCCTTTTAAACTTAAAAATAGGAATAATAATAATAAAAGAAGGAGTCACTGACTTTAAGAATGTAATTATTCGTGATAGGGGACTTGTAAATAGTTCTAAGTTACCCTGACTTAAATATTTGATGATGGTAGAGGAAGGCAATGTAGAATTTAATTCTTTCCTTGATAATGAACACACAAAACTGAGTACCCATTCTTAATTTTTTTTTTTCACCTGAAAAGACAGACTTTAATTTCAGGCAGCAGATCCCTGCATACAAGATTGAGCCTATGAAGACGGCTGTGAAGACTGATTTGCTATCTTGCCTACTAGACCAGGGAAAGAGACCCCCAGATTTTTAGGTATATTCACACTACTTATTAATGTTCACAATGAGTACCAAAGGGGCTATGAATCTGACATTGAAAGTATGATTTGAACCATTATATTTTATGATTGAATAAAAGAGAACTGGTATTAAAAGTAAATTATTTAAGTTGCTTCTTCTGGAGATATTTGAGCTCCAAAGAAACCCTTGTTATACAAACCAGCATCTGGGGCTCTTTCTGGTGGTGCAACAGGTTAAAAGCACCACATTATGAACCTCTCCTAAGCCACTGCATCACAACTTCTATTCCCGGCCAGGGAGCTGACCCACATGGCATGGCAGACCTCTCCTGACCAGCCCACAGCTCCCTTCGGCAGTGCACTTTGTCAATCTGCCTGTTCTGTTCTCCACTCTGTCTCTGGGGAATCCTTTCACCCACACCTCAGTTCTGTAAGCATAAATAAATGAATTAAAAAAAAAATCTGATTTAAAGAATGTGCATGTTCCACTAACACAGATCTAAAAGAAATTAAATTATCCCTTAAAAGTTGCCTTCCTATAAATTTCTTTGCTCCCCTTTATGTCCTCAGACCCCTTCATTTTCCTTACATAGCTAAAGATGTTAGGCAAGTCTTAATTTCCTGAATAACTTTGTTATCTATTTATCTACCTATCTCTCTACCATCTGTCTACTCTCTTTCTGTCTGTACATATCTCTCTCTATATATATGTCTAGCTACCTATAGATCTATTTATAGGCTACCTAAGTCTATAGATATATCTATAGCATAGACACACGATTCCTATACTAACATAATTAAATTTGTTTTTCTTTAATTTGTATTATATCATTTTAATTGTTTTATTGAACACAGAAGCTATAAGGAAAGAACAAATTTTTTTCCCTTCCAACAATTGGGAAGTACTTGAAAAACAATATGAAAAATGCAGTTAATAAATGCAAGCAAGCAAACCTGGAAAAGAAAAGGGAAATGCCTTTTGAGTTTGGATTTGAGAGTCCTCACCCAACTGCTCAGTAACAAGGGACAGGGCCCAAAACCAGATTTTAAAAAAGCAGTTTAATAAAAGGTTTTATTGACATAAGAAGTGTGAAGAGGGAGAGAGAGAAAAGATTAAGGGAAAGTAGAAAAGAGATTTGATTGGCAGGTTCATTCCACCCTAACAGTAGCTGCCAGAGTGGGTGAGCAGGCAGTATTCAGTGCTCCCCCCAAGCCTGGGAAAAGCGAGATGGTCTCTAGCTCCTTCATTTCACACAACACTTCCAAGTGAAGCAGCTTCCCTTCCAGGCTAACATTACCAACGTTTATCTGACTGTCCCTTCGGTCCTTTCCCTCCTTCTATACAATGGTTGTGTTACAGGACAGGGTAAGAGAGGTACTCCTGAAGCCCCAAACCTGCCTGCTCTAAGTGGGTTCTTCCATCTGCTGCAACAAGACAAAACATATAAAACTTTAATAAAAAGGGACTTTAATACAGTGAATATACAATACAGAACACAAAGAATATAACTTCTAAATCAAACACCTGAAGTTACCCATCCCCTCGTGGGCAAAAGTCAACCCAAAAGGGGTTGGTCCAAAGCAAGGCCTGAAAGCCTGCCACTAGACTAAAGCACCTTCTGGCCGGGACCCATGGAAAAGGGTCAGAAATGGCCAGACAAATCTGGGAGCAAAAGAGCAAAATCAAAATCAATATTGTTGGTGGGAGTTGAAGTAGATGTAGGAGAGATGGGGGAAAGGGGCCAGAGCATTTCAGAACAAATTGCATTAAAATATAGTTACATCAAGTTAAAACTTGATATGTACAGTCATCATAGTAAAAATCATCTCCTTTTTATATAGGAAATTGCAATTGTATTTAAAAACAGTATGACCTCTCAAGAAAATAGGCTTTCACATAATTCTCATAGAAAGCAAAACAAAAATTACAACAAAAATAATTACTAAGCTTGACTAACTTATTAAATAAATGAGGTGAACAGCACAACCAAAATTAATAATATCTCTTATCTAAATAGATTCACTTTAAATCACTATATGATCATTATAAACATGTATCAAGGCACAGGGAAAATTCCTCCATCCCACCTAGTATCTCCTGTAAGTAATAGTAATAGATTTTTCAAGGCTCTCACAAGATCTTGATTGACCTTAATTTCTTATCAAGATCAAATTAGTGTCAAACATCTTAGTAGGAGAAAAAGGCAAAATGTAATAATTTATGTGTGCTTAACTTGATATTAAAGAGAAAGAGGAAGATGACTTTACAGAAAAGAAAAGAAGGTTGTGACCTCATTTTTACTCTTGAGTTAAGATTCTAAGATACAGCGGACACTGATAAGCCTACACTTAACCACATTCCTCTAGGTCATAGGAAGGAAAACTGATCTTGAAACTTCCTTCTCACTATCAGCAAGAACAAGTTGGTTGTAATGAAAAAGCACCAGAGTGTAATGCTTACCTATGAGTCACCCACAGCGCAGAAGCAACTGACCTTAAACTAATCGCAACAGAAGTCGAGATGCTGATGTTAAACCAAGAAGACAGTATAAAGAGACCACCCAAATTACATTCAGAACATTCAGAAGCTAGAAGTTCATCCACAAAAAAAGATGCACTCATTTTAAAAAGACCTATTCCAGTAAGAACTGCTTAATAACCATACAATCAACTTTAACCAAGTCCACATTCTTTGCCCTTAATCCACTACTTAGCTAGTAATTTTACTTAGTAAAATTAAACTCTGCTGTTTAATTTTTTTGGAGGCATCCAATGCCTCCAAAATTATAATAAAACCCTCTCTTTACTTGGAAAACAGATTTGTTTGTCTCCCAGCTTCTTTCCAGCCCCCCTTGCAAATAAACCTTTTCTTAAAATACTGGCATCATAATATTTTCTTTTATGCACATTAGACAGCAAGTTCTTTGGTTCTATTTCAAATGCTTCTTTAGTTAGAATAAAGGGCAAAGGATTAAAAATCTTTAAGTAACTTCACTGCTCTTAGCTTTAAATAACCTTCATTCTGCAGGTAATGGTAATAGGTTTCTGGAGGTTCATAGAGTATTGATGGAACTTTATAGTTCATATTAAGTTGATCCATAATTTAAGAAGTCTACTATGGGCATATGAAGAAAGCCTCTCTTACCATTTTGGGAGTCAAGAAGAAAGAAGGATACATGGTAATATTAGGATGAAAATTCGCTTGATTTCCTCATCAAAACATAGTATTTATTCATGTAGGGCCAGTGAGTAGCATAAATGAGGAATATAGTCAACTAAAAATGGCAATTGTAGATGAGAATACTATTTTTTTAAGTCAAATATTCAAGGTTTCAACTTATCAAGTAGTCTATGAGGAACTATAAAACTCCACTCTTTGACTATATTCCTCATCAATGCTACTCAGTGGCTCCACATGAATAAGTATTATGTTTAGATGAAGAAATCTAGCGAATTTTCATCCTAATATTAACAGTTCAAAGATGAAGTTTAAAAAATTAGTATAGGGGCTCTACCTGGTAGCACAGTGGGTCAAGCACAGCACTATGAAGCTAGCCACAACTGCTTCATGAAGAATTCAATCCCCAGCCAGGGAGGTGACCCACATGGTGCAGCAGACCTCCTCTGTCCCACCGGTTGCTCCCCTCAGCATTGTACCTTGTCAATCTAGCTGTTCTGCTCCCCACTCTGTCTCTGGTGAATCCGCTAACTGCCCCGTACCTCTGACCTGTACCCTAGTTCTGTATGCATAAATAAATATTTTTTTAAAAATTAGTTAGGACTCTCCCTGGTAGCACAGCAGGTTAAAGCACAGTAGTAAGAAGCTAAAGCCACTTCCCAATGAGTTCGATTCCCACCAGCCCCGGAGGTGATCCATATGGTGCAGCAGACCTCTCCTGACCCATCTGGTTCTCCCCTCTGCCTGTTCTGCTCCCCACTGTCTCTGGTGAATCCTGTCACCACCCCTGCGCCTCTGGTCTCTACCCCAGTTCTGTGCCTCTGGTCTCTACCCCAGTTCTGTACGCATAAATAAATAAATCTCAAAAAAAAAATATTTTAGTCAATACTTGAATATATCTTTCTAAAAACCTCAATCAATCACATAAATGAAGTGTCCATCTTAAGTTATAGTTTTCTCCTTTCAAGCAATCTAATATCTGACAGCAAAACAAAAAAAAATAATTCCAATTTCATTTTTCAATCCCTTTTAAATACTTAACCCATCTCCAAGAGTAAATTTTCAATCAAAAATATAAATAACTGAATAAATTAAAAACAAATGTTTGTGCTAATTCTTTCCCTAGGGAAAGCTTTTCAGAAATGCAGCCTGAGGGTTGGAGCAGGTTAGTGAGCCCGAGGTCAGCACTGGGAGTTGGGGAAGTGCTATGCTATTGTTACAGGACAGGGAGAGGGGCACCACTGAACCCCAAACCTGCCTGCTCTAAGTGGGTTCTGCCATCCGCCGCAACAGGACAAAACATAGAAAACTTTAATGAAAATGGACTTTAATACAATGAATATACAATATGGAACACAAAGAATATAACTTCTAAATCAAACACCTGAAGTTACCCATCCCCTCGTGAGCAAAAGTCAACCCAAAAGGAATTGGTCCAAAACAAGGCTGAGAGCCCCCCACAAGACTAAAGCACATTCTGGCCGGGACCCAAGGAAAAGGGTCAGAAATGCCCTGACAAGTCTGGGAGGGAAAGAGCAAAATCAAAAATTAATATAAACACCGTCATAGTTACCTCCCTACAGGTATGTCAAACACATTTGCCTTAACCTGTCCAGGAAACAAGCACCATTTATTCACCACATACTTGCTGCTCAAGTGGCTTCCTCAGGTCTCCTTCTGGCTCCCCATCCTGCTTCCTTCTTTTTTCTTTTTCTCTGCTCAGCTCCACCCTTCTTCTGGGTGGGGCAGGGAACCTGGAACTTCCCCTTTTCCTAGGGACCACCCTGTTATACTACCAAGACCCCTTCTCTGCCCAGGACATCTCCCTTCAGCACCTAAAGGGTGGAGAACTGGTTATTTAATTGTGAGGTGGCCATTTAATATGTAAACAGTCCAGATAACCCAGAAGCAAGGCAGGAGGCAGTAGGAGGGTGGTGGACAGCTGAATCTCTGGGTTACTGCTTGGAAGTGTAGGAGTTGGGGGTGAAGACTCATGCACACTTAGCCTGGTCTTGCTTTATTTATTTTTAAAGTTTTATTTATTTACACATACAGAACTGGGGTACAGGCCAGAGGTGTGAGGGGCGGGGGTGAGAGGATTCACTAGAGACAAAGTGGGGAGTAGACAGGCATATTTACAAAGTACACTGCTGAGGGAGCAGCAGATGGGGCAGGAAAGGTCTGCTGCTCCATGTGGGTCAGCTCCCTGGCCTGGAATCAAACTCACTGCAGTGGCTGCAGAAAACTGCAGTGTTGTGCTTTAACAGGTTGTGCCTCCGGGGAAGACCCCTGGCACTGCTTATAACTGAGAGCAACTTCTGTGAAAATGCAGTGTCTAGAGGTTGGGAGTGTAACAGGTACAGGTTTCATGGACTCCAGCCAGGTTGGGATAAAACCGGACATGTGGGCTCTGGGGTCCCTTGGCCTGGTGGCTCGTGGCTGATCCTTTTGGCTCTCAACCGGTTTTCAGTGTGCGGATGGAGTCCAAGTCAGCAGAACTGGTAGGACATTCTAGTTAACTTATATTTCTCTCCCTCTTTCCCTGGGTTATTCCCTTACCTTTCTCCTTATAAATAAATCCATTATTTAACTTTTTTGAGTGTGTCCATAATACTATTGAATTCGTAAGAGCGCAGAGGAAGACCCACATACAGTCAACCCAATTCACATTGGGGTGCCCTGTAACAGGAACACAGTAGCTAGTTGGATTTTTCAGGGTGTCTCTCCTCCCTTCACCCCCATCCAGCCCCTTTCTCTCCATCCCTTTTCCTGCTCCCCCAACACATGCACTCCATATATAAGTGAAACCCATTTATTAAACTTTCTTTTTCTCTGTTTTGGAGTCTATCTTTTGTTCTTGAGAAGGAGGTTGAGGACTCACTCGTTTCTAGATTTACTTGTTTGCCCAAAGCATTTGCTAAGGTTTTCTCTTTTCCTAGATTATATTATGTAAGTCTTCTATAGTGTTCACCCTACTTTAAAAATCAGGAACTAAAACTTTCAGAGATAAAACATAATGCCCAGTCACATGGATATTAAAAGGTAGAGAACAAGGGATCAAAATCAGTTTGTTTTTAACTTTTATTTCTCCATTTTAACTACCAAACTCAGAGTGAACTAAAAAAACAAACTGACAAAAAACAACTACAACAAAACTTGCTCTGGGGAATGATTTTTGGACTAAGTACACAATATTATTTTATCATTTTAAAAATTACACAATTTTCTTGAGGATGAACTTATATTTTATTGTTTAGTGAGGACTCCCATTCATCATTTATATTTGAAATGTTGATTTAGCATCATAATCACTTTCCTGCTCCCAAAGAAATTTCTTCACAACAAAGTTAATTCATCTTTATTTGGTTATGTCTTTATAGGTTAAATGGCTGCTTTTATTTGACAAATTAAGCACTTCAGAATTTATTATTGGTTCTTGGGTAGCAGTGTGATTTCATTGCAGTGCCTCTCAGTGCTCATATAAAAGATAAATAGTTTTGAGGTTTGAAATAAGATAGAAAAGTTAAAAAGTTGTTTGTATAATCCAATAAGACATTTAGTAAGTAAATATGAATTTTAAATAAACAATTGCAACTTTTTAAAAGTTTTCCTTTATAAAAATTATTTTCGATATGCATGCAATTCTAGTTGGGAAACCATAATTAGTTTTCATATATTATACATTATCTCATTTCGACTTTCAAAATAATACTTAAATTTTAAAAATGATGTGAATTAGCTATGGAACTAAATTTATAACCAGAGAAATAAGGATGTCTATTTTCATATATATAGGCCACAATGACTAAATGTTACACATAAAATTAACCTAATGTGATTTAAATTCATATGATGAAGTAAATTGCTTTATTTTCAGGCATTATGAGTGGAAGCCCACATTTAATTAAACTTATGCTTGGAAATATACTTTGAACTAAGTAGTACAGATAGCAACTGTTAAGTAGCATTTTCTGAAGTATGAATCCATGGAATGCAGTTCTTCTTACAGATCTTATATATCCTCTCATGCTTACACTGACATTAACCGGTCAAGTAAATCTAAGAAATAATGCAGATGAAAAATCCTCTGTAATTGTCAAAATAGCAAATGCATATGAATAATTCTGAAAATCTTTGTAAGTTTTAAATAATTCAAAATAAAGTTATTTCATATATATTCAACAGTAATAAAACATACATGGATTTTAAGAATTTGCTATATGCCAAGGTGATACGTTGAATATTTTAAATAGATTATTTTATGCAGTGCCTACCTCAGTACTGAGAATTATTAGTTCTTATTATTATTCCCATTTTCAAGAAGGAAATCAATTGATAGGAATTAAATTGACTGACTCAGTTGTCTAGGAAGATAAGCATATATAATCTGCAAATACTGAACTTGATATGATAGTGAAAGAATTATAATAATAAATATTTTACCAGTACTTTACATGATTAGAAACTACTGAATATCACAATCCTGGTACAACAATAAGGCAATCTAGTGTAGTGTTTCTTCCAAAAACAAGAACAGTGTTTTAAAAATTGATTTGGATATGTTTATAGTAAATGTTGTCAACTAGAAGATGGGAGCTTTTAGAATTATATTTCAAATAATTTAGGATGATAAGCTCTTATAACTAATTAAATTATACCACAAATAAAAATGCTAACATCATTTATGGTGTGGTGAGCAGATCAGGGTGAGGCTGGAGCTGTGGGTGTGGAAGAATTCACCTGATACAGATATGGAATGAGGAACAGAAAAGGGGGGGCTTTGTTGAAATACACTGCTTTGAGAAGTAGTGGGGAAAGAGGAGAGGAGAGGTCTGCAAGCTAAGAAGGATTTGGAGTTTCCTTTTATAACCAGTTTTTGCAGGCTTTTCATGACCAGAGTGTGGGTTTGGGCTGGTTACTGCTAGTATGTTTGATCTTGGGCTTTGATCTTGGACACAGAATATGTCCTGGCCTGTTTTTGCCTTCAAGGTCAAAGTGATGGGGCTTATGGCCTGGTTCCCATGGCAACGTTATCAGGTCCCTGAATGGAGTCAAGCCTCCCAAACCTTCCTGCTGGGCAAGGGGTGGGGCTTCTTTTTAACCTTATTAAATGATACCTTGCCAATTTAATCATCTGTAGGACATAAGTCACATTGGAATATATCTTCAGTCGCCCTTCTATCATAGACATGTTCAGTACAGTCATAGTATTTAGGAAATAGGGAACACTGAGGAGTCATGTTTACTAATTTCCTTGAGGAGTAGGGAGTGCAGATGACACAGGAAATCACAGCCAGTTCAGACTGGACTCAAAGAAACCCCAGAATGTGTTCTCCCTTTCATGCCTTGCTTGCTTCAAATTTGGGATCATTTCTCTCCTTAGTTTTCAATTATACCATAATAGTTCTGCCAAGTCAGGATGTGAATCAATAGTACTTTAATAACAAAAAATAAATTCAAAACAAATACATATATAAAACGTTGTTTATGGTATGCAGGATTTTGAAATTGCTTTGGTATGAATATATGTGTAAATAATGAGAAATAATTCATCTGTAATTTTACTTTTACATACATTATATTTAAAAAATTCTACAAATAATTATGCAGGTATGAAAAGAGGTTCCTAGAGAAATCTCTGATATAAATTGTTTGAACTTCTTTTAGGTGCACCTTTAGAGCTACTTCTTCATTAAAAAACAAAACTCCTAATGTACTACTTTATGTATCTTTCTATAGTAGAGTCATTGACATTTTTATTATTTTGATGTAACTTTAAAAGTATTGTACATACTGAAATTTATGGAGTATATTTGAAGAGTTGACTCTGAAACAGAAAGATTTAAATGCTTTCTTGGAGGAGTAAGATAACTAAAGATTATCAGGGAATCTTAATACACAGGGACTAGACAGATGTCTTCTTACCTCCATGGGAATGTTCTGCCACTTGTACCAGAAATTACATTTATTATAATAAATTTAAATTTTTAATATGTCAATATAGTATCATGAGGTTTTAATAAAGTGACTTCTAGATTAAAATGAAAATTAACTCTATAGATTAGATTAGTGTTTGATAGTAATAAATATGCATGTATTGAGATAATAATACAATAATAAATATAATTGTTCAGATATCCAGGTGTGGTTGAGGCACAATTAGAAATGATTACTTTCTTATTGATAGAAATGTGATGACAAAGCACAAAGGAGATGCCTACTTTTCCCCTTAAACCCAGTTAAGTTACTACAAAAACAAACAAACAAAAACCTAAATAAGCATGAACCTATAAGCACAAAAAACAAAAGAAGAAATGAGATAAGAGAATAGGGATCAAACAACAGAGTTGAAAAAATGAGGTGAATTAATTTTCTTATTTCAGCAAAAAATGCTGAAACTTATGAGAAGAAGCCAAAAAAATGTGTATATGCCTGGAAGTTTAGATGGTTTATAGAACATTAAAAGTGGGAATAGAATAGTAATGGTTGAGGTTAGAAATACCTATGGAAAGCTCTGTGAGAGAGGTAGCACTTAGACACCTAAATGGAAATGTAACAGGTACAGGTTTCATGGACTCCGCCCTACTCCAGATACTGGAACTACAAATCCCATCAATACCAAGGAGAAGCACGCTGGGATGTGAGAGTGGAGCTGAGCAACCAGGTTAGGATAAAACCAGACATGTGGGCTCTCAGGGTCTCTTGGCCTGGTGGTTCGCAGCTGCTCTTTTGGTTTTCCATCGATTTTCAACATACTGGTGGAGTCCAAGTAGGTAGAACTGGTAGGACATTCTAGTTACAGATTTGGTTTACTGTAACAGATTTTGTCCTGGAACAGATTCTGTCCTCTAACAGATTTGGGGTGCGCTATAACACATAGACTTGAGAAAAATGTACACTGGAATAAACTCTTTCATTGGGCCCTACCATGGATGTTGCCCTTCTTGTTATAGGACAAAATCTGTTATATAACAGGAGAAAGAGAGGCACCCCTGAAGCTCAAAAAACCTGCCTGCTCTAAGTGGGTTCTGCCATCCGCCGCAACAAGACAAAACATATAAAACTTTAATGAACAGGGACTTTAATACAGTAAATATACAATACGGAACACAAAGAATATAACTTCTAAATCAAATACCTGAAGTTACCCATCCCCCCTCGTGGGCAAAAGTCAACACAAAAGGGATTGGCCCAAAGCAAGGCCTGAAAGTCCGCCACAAGACTAAAGCACCTTCTAGCCGGGACCCATGGAAAAGGGTCAGAAATGGCCAGACAAATCTGAGAGCAAAAGAGCAAAATCAAAATCAATATAAACACTGCCATAGTCACCTCCCTACAGGTATCTCACCCACATCTGCCTTAACCAGTCCAGGGTCAGGAAATAAGCCTGGTTTCTTCATCACATGCTTGCTGTTCCATGTGTCTTCCTTAGGTCTCCTCCTCCTTCTTCATCCTGCTTCATTTCCTTCTCCCTTCTCTCCTTTTTCTCTGCTCAGCTCCACCCTCCTTCTGGGTGGGGCAGGGAACCTGGAACTTCCCTTTTTCCTAGGGACCACCCTGTTACATTCTTAGGACCTGCTGTCACTATACTTGTAGTCCTTATGTTTGGTCCTTGCCTTCTTAAACTCATTATCAAATTTGTTTCTTCTCACTTAGGAGCCACCAATCAACTACTCCTACAAGATCAGACAGCCCAAACATTCCATCCCTCAGTGCATACCTCCCTCCTAAACCAGAATCAATAAAGAACTCAGGGACTAGAGCTAGGGAAACCATATCCCAGGCCTTGGCAGGTAGGGCCAGCTCTACATCCCACATCAGCAGGAAGCAGGTAAGGAAAACGGACCTCCTCCCTTCAGCTCCCCAAAAGATTTTGGGCTGGATATGATAGGGGTGGGGTGAAGGGAATGATGGAGGAAAGAATGCAGGGGAGGCATCATAAGGTTGAGTTGGACAAAGGGGATGGGGAGAAGGGACAAGTGCAGCAACTGACACAGCCATAACATCAAGGTCAACCGCTGCCTAGGATGCCCCTGGGATGCCTGAATATCTGCAGATAACAGACTGCTGGGGGCTGTGTCTGAAGCTCAATCCAAAAGGTGAAAGATAAGGATATGGAGATGAAGGTCATCAGAAATCTCTTCAGATTCTATTCAAAGTCAACCAACACCGGGAGTGAGCCCCTCCCAGAGAGAGGCTGCCTGTATCAGGGCAGTCTCTCCACCAGCTCTGAGCAGCCACTCCTCTGCCCACCTGTGGAAAGAGTGACTATGCAGGTGCTTCTTTCCACCCACTCTCTCCCTCTGCAGGGCAGCAGCCACCTGCCTGCTCATAACCTGTACCATGCTGGGACTCCTAAGCACTGACCTCCCTCAGGGAAGCCCACTCTCCTAAGACTGCCTGCCTGCAACCATGTAGGTCTCTTTCCCTGCAAACCTGTGCCTTTTGGGGCAGTTCTCATCTTTTCTCTCCTGTCTCTTTCTAATAAACTTCCTCTTTAAATATTACTGAGTCTCTGTCTCATGAAGAATCTCGCCACATGCCACTGAAAGGAGAGCTCTGGTGAAACATTTCCCAGAGTGAACCTAAGGGCCCCAAACTCAAAGACGACATCAACTATTAGAACATCTTTCCTCTGATACAGAAAAATAGATAATTTTTCGGAGCGGTTGGAGTAAAGAACTCTGCCATTGGAGCCAAGACACACAGTAAAGTAGTGCTTTCTTTCCTGAACCCAAGAATTGAAAAAAAAAAGTACTTTCATAATAAAGTGTAAGGTAGGGGCCTCCCTGGTGGTGCAAGTGGTTAAAGCACAGAACTATGAAGCTATCCACAGCCACTGCAGCATGAGTTCAATCCCTGGCCAGGGAGGTGACCCACATTCACAGCAGACCTCTCCTGTCCCACCCACTGCTCCCCTCAGCAGTGTACTTTGTCAGTCTGCCTGTTCTGCTTCCCACTCTGCCTCTGGTGAATCCTCTCAAACCCCACCCTCCAGGCCCCTCTTGAACTCTGGCCTGTATGTTAGTTCTTGTATGCATAAAAAACAAATCTTAAAAAAAAAAAGTAGAGGGTAACCATACACTTTCTTATTTTTAGTCATCGAGTTAATGATTAGTTCAACTTCCACAGACATGTAGATTTGTGTCTTATGGAGTTTTCAGTGTGGTTAAAAGTCAAATTAGTACTACCTCGCTATCTATTTTTTTTAAGGATTTATTCATGTATGCTTACAGATTTGGGTGTGGTGGGTGAGAGGATTCACCAGAGACAGAGTGGGGAGCAGAACAGGCAGATCTACTGAAATACACTGCTGAAAGGAGAAGCATCAGACCAGGAGAGGTCTGCTGTACCATGTAAGTCACCTCCTTGGCCGGGGATTGAACTTGTGCTGCAGTGGCTTTGGCGTGCCTCATAATGCAGTGCTTTAATTGTGCCACAAGGGAGAGCCCAGCTGTCTAATTTGAAGTCAAACTTATACCTCACTACCAAAGGCACAGACTGAGGGTTTTTTTTTTTTTTTTTAGTGACACTGACTACCATATAAACTTTTCATAACATAAAATTTTCTCAGCATATAATTTTCAAGTAAAAATGTTTCTCTTAAGTATAAGTAGGTCATCATAGGAGTGAGATAGCAACCACAGACAGGGAGAAAATGTTCATAACTTGTAATATTTTATGATAAAATGCAGAGTATATTGCAATACACATTTGAATTTCCCAATAGATAAGAAATTCATAAATAATAGAAAAATAGTTAATGCAGTAGAAAACTGAGCAGAAATCTTGAACAGATTTTATAAAAGAGCTGTAATTAATGACTAATACACATGTGAAAGGTGTCCAGCCTTATTAATAATCAGGAAATTGAAATAAAGCATTATTAAGAAACTAAGAAACATCTACCAGAATAACAAAAGTGAAATGTTATGGAATTAGCAAGTATTTGCAAGGTAATGGAATAAAACTGATATCGAAATGCCAGGTTTTCAGGCCTAGTCTCCCAGCAGGAACGGATCCCAGGCTGCCAGTGGCAGTGCTGAGTCCTGGCCACTAGACCACCATGGTTGGGGTCTCATGAAGCCACAGCAGGAAATTCACACACACTCAGCCAAGCAAGCAAAGTGGCAAATTTGTTTAGAGAAAGAAAAAGTTCATTGAGGAGAAAAGAAACAGAAATAAAGTAGGACTCCCAGGCTGGTGGAAACAGGTCAGGGAGCGGTACGAGCTGAAGTGGAGTAGAGTCATGCCTCAGGGGATATATATATACCTTCTCTCCGGAATTATTCTAAAGCTCCACCTCTCTCATTGTGACATGGTCTCACTGTCTTACTGTCTCTGTGCCCAGAACTAAGTCTCTGTACCTCAGCCTTTATCTTAGAGTTCTTTTCTTTCTTGTCCTTGCTTCAGAAGGTCCTGTCACCCCTCATCCTGGGGTGTTTGATTCATACCCTTTGGATGCTCTGGAGCCTCCCTTAACTCTTCTGAAGTCATTGAAGCTGCCTAGTTATCTCTAACTTACCTTAGGACTCAAAGGTAGCATTCAGATATTAATGATAGAATCTAAATTGTTAACAACTCCTTGAGTAACTAGCAGTATGTATATCATATGAATCAGCAAAACTATTAATAATATACCAATGCAAACCTCTGTATATCTGCAGAAAAGGAGATTTACAAGAATGTCACTATTTATACAAGCCCTTAAGTGAAGATTACTTTTATTTAAATCATCAACTAAATAGATAAAATATTAAAAACATATTCATGTGTTGCTATACAGCAGTAAGAATAAACCCTCTGAAATTACATGCAAGAATACAAATGGATCTAATAAACATAATATTGAACAAAAGAAGTCACACATGGAGAAAGTGCATATTGTATGATTCCATCTATTTACAATAAGATGATTTTCAAGGGTATTGCTAAAGTTTTCTTTCTTCAGAGTACTTACTGGACTAATGTGCTCAGCTGATGAAAATATTGTGAAGTGTGACATTATTATTTGTACATTCCTGTTTTCTGTCAATTTCAGTAAATATATGCTATTTATCTTCATTAACAAGTATATGTACATTTCTACATTCAGATATAAGCATTTCTACTCAAAATATCTATATGAGTATGTAGAACTTTTAGTTATTTGAAGATAGATTTTTTTCTTTTAGAGATTTATTTATTTATGCATAGAGAACTGGGGTACAGGCAAGAGAGGCAGATAGGTTCTTAAATAAAGTGTAACTGGAAAATGTATGTGAAAACTATAAATGAAGAAAGAACAGAAAAAAAATTAATAAAGGAGTAGAAGAACTATTTGCCTAGAAATATAATTTATACCCTCTGAGAGATAAAGTAACATAAATTAAATCAAAATTAATTAAGCACTAAAAGCTAGTGTTAAGGAAACTAGCCATTGACTAAACAAGTGTAGGAAACATGAATCATGTATCCCCAAATTATCAAAATGTTTAAGGGAAAAATAAAATATTGAGAGATTTCTTCTTTCCTATTGAATAGCCCCTCCTCTTAAAAAAAAAAAAAATCAACAATCTGGGCCCTCCCTGGTGGTGCAGCAGGTTAAAGCACAGCCCTAAGAATCTAAAGCCACGTCAGCATGAGTTTGATCCCTGCCAGCCCTGGAAGTGACCCACATGGCTCTGCAGACTGGGCCTGTTCTGCTCCCCACTCTGTGAATACACTCACTGCCCCTGCACCTCTAGCCTTTACCCCAGTTCTATATACATAAATAAATAATTCTTTAAAAAAAAAAATCCAACAATCTAAAATATGGTGTTCTGAAATAAGTAGTTATTTAAAATTTGCCATGAATCAAAGTGGTCCTATACCTGAATTAAAATGTACACAAGAAAAGCCTTACCTGATTAGACACCTATAAAGTAAAAAATTATTTGTTTTGTGTAGAAGTTAGTTCATTGGAAAGAACAATGAAGAAGGTTCTGTGTATGTATATGTGTAATACACATTTCTTCTTGAAATATGAATCAGACATCACCATCTCCTTCTCTTAAGGACCCCTTGGATTGCAGCCCCGGAGTCTCCTTACTCATGCTGTTTATGGTCCTGCAATTCAATTTGTATTTTATTACTTTTAATGGGTGATTTTAGCATTTTCAGATATTGTTTGTCCTTACAATGTTAATATTTGTATAACTGAAGTAGAGAGATTGAATCTTTACAATTTGACCAATACTGCATTAGGTGATGTCACATGCATTACTCATCTTAATTTCAATGACACTCATTTTTTTCCCACCACCAGCCCCTTTCCCTTTAGTTTTATTTTTCTTCAGCAATAGCTGTGTTTTAGATATTTAAAAGCACATTCTATATTTCACAATGGTTTTCAAATTTAACTAGGTTTGCCCTAAAAGGGACATTTGACAATATCTGAGAACATTTTTGGTCATAATGATACAGGGCTTTATATATACTAAAGCCCTAAAAGTGTTACAGGTCAGGCTAAAAGGCACTCTGGGACCCCCAAACCTGCCTGCTCTAAATTGTTTCTGTCATCCTCTGCATCAAGACAAAATATAATCCTGTGCACAAGACATTTAACAGAAAGGAACTTTAATAGAATTAATGTGCAATAACAGGAAGTGAAAGAATAAAGTTTTCAAATCAAGCACCCAAAGTCACTCATCCTCTTCTAGATAAATACCCAAACAGGGTTGGCCCAAAATAGAACTGCTGTGACCCCAAAATTTGCCACAAGCCCATGGCTTCTTTTGATGGGGACTCAGAAAGGGGCAGAAGGGGCAGGCAAGTCTGGATGGAAAAGAGCAAAATCAAGATGAAGAATGTGATTTTTAACCTCCTATGGTAAATATGGACTCTCATCCACATCTGTTTCAAGAGTATTCTATGACTCCTAAGTCCCTGGTACAAGTCCAAGGCCAAGAAACAAGTGCAGCTCTATATCATGTTCTTCTCTAGGTCTCCTTCCTCTCCTTCTTCCTTCCCCTAATCTCTCACCCAGCTTCTCCCTCTCCCTGTTTAGCTCCACCCTTCCGTGGGAGGGACAGGTAACCTTGAACCTCTCCTTTCCCTGGGCATCACCAAGTTACACAAGGCCAGTGTCCAATAGCATACAATAGTTCACCCATGCACACAACTGCAAGACAACCCAAGTTTAAGGCAAGCATAATGAGGTTTGACTTAACAATGGGAAATGGTTGTTAAAGCCACAGTGGTTGACAATCTCACCCTGGATCACAGTGTTCAGAAGTCCCAAACAAAAGACCACTCCTCCAAGATGAAATATTGATCACCAACAATCACCTGGAGGCTTGGCAGGCAGCAAATTGCTGGGATCTTACTCATGTGGCAGCCCAACTGGAGGGACTCTCATTCGGGGCTGGCAAAATGACACAACAGCCCACAGTGACAGTCCAAAGGTCAGCTGGAAGGAACAACACCAGACACTGGAACTGACAACAGCAGAGACATTGGCAGACAGTCTGATAAATAGCTCTTCATGAGTCTTTGGCCCATGCCAGTAACAACAGCTCAGTGTAATACTAGACGTAGGGCCTTTATTCTCTCTCTCTCCAGATGGCAATAGCAACAAGTCTGTAGGCAGATTCAGCAGCCCTATCACCTGCAAATCCCCTCAGTTTTTCTTTGGAGATTAACTGCTGGAAGTTTTCTCTATCTTTCAAGGCCAAGAACAGAGCCTCTGTGGTTTGGGTCTCTCCATGTCTTCAAGTCTGGAACTTGGGTGTCGGGGATCTGGCATAATGTCCAGCATCCTAGGTCTATTGTGTGCTTTCTTATCTTTTCAGTGTCCCCTAACACACCTTGATACTTCCTGTCTATTCACTTAGGTCCTTTCAACCTGCCTGGTGCACCTAGGGTGAGGAATCCTATTTGCTTCTGTCTTTGACTTAAACAGAGGCCACACTTTCCAAAGCTTCTTAAAATATCTATCTTGTCCTTGAGTTCAACTATGTGGCCCCGGTAACAATAACAGAGCAGAACTAGTGGTATTTAGTGAGTAGAAAGATGCCAAGTGTCCTGCAAAATATCCTCTGTATAGAGCAGCTGCCTCACAATACAACAAAATTTAAAAATCAAAACAGCCAATGTTGAGAAAATGACATAATATACTATATTTTACGTTTATGTGTATATTGATAAAGTGTTTTTAAGAATGGTATTTTTTTTGTCAAACAGTAAATCTTATGGAAAACTTTCAATGGGATATGCTAGTTGATAACTACTCTGAAAGAAACAGGGTGTGGTGAAGGCATTGGAGAAGATGGCAGGGATGAAAAACTCAAAATGTACTTAAAATCTTCCCTTCTGTGAAAAACAGTTCCTGTGATAATAAGAACTCCTTGATGACAATTGGCCTGATTTTCCACATACTTTCTCAGCAAATGCTGAAACTAAGGCACAAAGTGAGCTACTGATTTAACATCTTAATGTTTAATCAGTCAATCTGATTCTTTTATTTGATTACCTCTAAAGTGTCAAGAAAGCAAACATTACTAAAAGATACAGAAAGATTAACCAAAATTGTGAAACCTCATATGAACAAACAAAAAATGTGGATACAAAAGGTGTCTTATCTTCCAAAAGATGTGTTTCCTTTCAATTTGTAACTATGTGGTGGCCACAGAAAGGCGAGCCTCCAGGCTCTCCTTTCTACCCCAGGAAAGATTATCAGAGATACCCTAGCTGAGCAGGGACGTAAGCTAAGAACAAGTGGGATAAGGACTTGGTAAGAAAGGGGGAAAATAACAATAAGAAAACCTTGAGGGGGCACATGGAGCAGAAAGACCTGTGAAAAGGAAGTGTGCTTGCTTTTCGGCCTTGGACTTGTACTAGGGATTTGGGGGACATGGAAGTCGATGCTTAAAAAGGATGGACACATGGGTGTGAGACCCTTAGGGTGGCTGACAATGGCAGCCTTATCTTTACCTGTATTTTGATTTTACTCTTCCTTCTAGACTTGCCTGGCCTCTTCTGTTCCCCTTTGTTCAATACCAGAAGGTACCTTAGACTTGTGACAATTCTTAGATTTTTGAGCATCAGTGGCCCTGGTTTGGGCCAACCCTATTTGATTGGGCTTTTACCCATGAGGAAATGGGTAAATTTAAGTGTTTAATTGGAAACTATTTTAATTACATATTTTCTATTTTTAGCACACTAATTCTATTATTTTTTTTTTCTTTTTTAAAAGCCTTATGCACTAAGGGTATGTTTTGTCATCATGCAGTGGATGGCACAACCCATTTAGAGTATGTAGGTTCGGGGGTTCCAGGGTACCCCTCATTCTACCCTTTAATAATTGTTTTCCTTGAATATTTAAATGATTAGGTTGCTTCTGCAACATACATCTAGTTCAAATACCCAGAAGAGGTAGATTGTGTAAACATGTTAGCCACATAAATATACCCAAACAAATTCAATTTTTAGCTAGGAAGGTATTATATACACTGAATAGCTATTACAGGAACTTAGAAATGTCTTTGTTTCTATCCTAACCATTCATCTTATCTTCAAAAGAAAACTGAACATGCCTTTGTCAAAAATATCCTGTTATCCCATTGTCAATACTATTCTGAAGGATAAATGGAAGATTTCTAATATATTTTATTATATGTTATATTAAAATACCATGTTAAAACACAATTACAAAGTTATATTTAATGTATAAATTAATTTTAGTAAGACACTAAGAATGGACATTCATTAAGCATTCTAAGTAAATTAAATAAAAGTATAATTTTAAAAAGAATAAAAAGAGATTTGTATTCACTTAAAAGTCAGGTGAAAAATCAATGATAGCAAGTATAATATTGATGAGCTGAATCATTTTATTTCTAGCCAGAAGACATTGTAGATATTCTGACCTCTTCATTGATGAGCATTTTATGGAACTAAATTTATTTGCATTTAATAAAACTAAATTTATTTTCATCCTGCAGTGAGGTTAGAAATGCCATCTCATAAGATGTTATGTGAAGATGCATTTGAATGAATTGTGTAACTCTAGTATATAATAAGAGTGCTCTAGTTTTGCAGATTTCATATAGTATGATGATCCATTAACAATCTGAACACTTTACAGAAAAATATTATACAGTTTTATTTCTCTGAATCTTATACATATTAATTGGTGTGACATAGTGGCTTTGAGATGTTTTCTGTGAACATCACTTTCTGATATTTATGATCCTTTGATATACCTTAAAATTGAATATAGGTGGAACCTATATACAAAGGTGATGGCATTTACATGTTCACACTTACATACATGCAAAAAATAAAATGGAATGTCTATCTTGTTAGACTCTCCCTACTGTTGACTTTGAAGAAACAAACTGACAACGTCTATAGTTGCAAGGAAATTAATTCTATATCCACCTTTGTAGATCTAGGAAATAGTTCCTTCCTAAATTCAGCTTCTGGCCAACACCTTGTTTGTAGTCATGTGATACTTTTAAGGAGAGGATCCAGGTAAGTCATTGAAGAATAGATCTCCCCAAAAATTTATCAAATAGACCTTCTCAAATGATTAGAACGGACTTTCTTATACAAGTCACACTGGTGTGTATAACTAAGATCAACTGAGACATTGTGGACCTCAAAAAAACAAACAAAACTGACATCATTATCTTAGCTACTTAGAAAAATGAAGATTACCATATTTAAGATTATCTCCAGAAATAACCAAATTATTGAAGAAACCTATCTAAATAGCAGATGTCTAATTATGGAGCATCTGGTTTTGTTATGAGTCACTTTCTCACTACGGGTCCTCCTCCTCTCCCCTGGCAGCGAAGGCTTCTATTCTGCTCATTTGCTCAAAAATAAAAACCATCAAAATTTACTATACAATTTATAGCCATGCAAATTCTTCACATGTATATAATTACATTTGCTCTTTTTTCCCTACTAATCTGTAAATTTGTTCATCTTCTTCACAAAAAAAAAAAAACCTAGAGGGATAAAGAAAATTCATTCCTCCCCTACTATATCTGTGGGTTCCTGAATAATAGAATCTGTGATACAATAGATGTGCATGGTTTTAAGCTGCTTAGTGGCATAATTTCTTATGACACATAGAACACTAGTACATAAATAATTAACAGTGTGTTTCAGGTAGAAGTTTGATGACTCATTGCAATTTTCTCTTTTTTCTTCTGACAATATGGTTATTTTTCATTTGCCATGTTTGTTACCCACTTACAAATCCTTCAAAAGATTTTTTTTTTTTTTCACATGGAGCATCTCTCTTTATTTTGTTCTAACATAGGAGATAGGTCTGCCAGCAATATTATAAATCTTCCTAAAATAATAGCACAATCACACATAGCTGAACGATTCATTGCAAGTTCTTAATAATTTTTAATGTTCTTAAAAGACATTTTAAAGTCTGCAATATGCCAAAATGTAGTGCAGTTCTCCAAAGTGGGGCATAAGAAATTTCATATTTGTGAAATAGTCTGATCAAATAATCCTTTAAATCACCTATGAATATTGTATATTGGACATTGTGCAATTTAGGAAATGTTGTTCCAGATTTTCAGTTAGCCATTATATTAACATAAGTGATGAATGATATGAAATATGAAATGATATTTATTATCTCCTGTAGAGCATTTGTAAGTCATCCAGAAAAAGCAAACTTTTCTTGAAATTCTGCTATGGGCAAACAGTGTGTTAGGTAATTTGCACTCATTAAGTCGACTCTTCTTTCGTGCAGTATGTACTTCAGACATTGAAGATAAGTAGAAATAAGGACATTCACATGGTTCCATATCTACAAAGGGACAAAGCTTGTGCTCAAACTTGTGATCCTAGATCCTAAATTCATATTCTTCCCATCAAATAATTCAACACATCTAAGGACATACACAAGCTATTTTGTTTGTGAAGCAGAGTCGTCAGTCAAGAAATTATATAAAAATTGCTTAGTCACATTTGGCAGATTAATATTATTTAATTTATATAATTAATAATTTACTGTCCTCTACACCCCCATGGTGTGGCAGGTTAAAGTGCAGCACTACAAAGCCAGCTGCAGCCACTTCAACATGAGTTTGATCCTTAGCCAGGGAGGTGACCCACGTTGCAGCACAATTCTGTCTCGCCCACTGCTCCCCTCAGCAGCGTACTTTGTCATTCTGCCTATTCTGCTCCCCACTCTTTTTCTGGTAATCCTCTCACTGCACCTCTGGCCAGTACCCCATTTCTGTATACATAAATAAAATCTTAAAAAATAACAAAAATTTATTAAAACCCAAAATATAGTTCCAGTAAAGTATCAATGATCCTTTTATGTCTTCAAAAGCAAGACACCATTTATGCTAGTCACTTATATTTGACCATTTGTATTATTTAATTAGATTTTAAAAATATAAAGTTTTTATTCTAGTTAAGTTTTATATTAAAAAACTGGTAAGTAAATATTGAAAGCACTTTTAAATGCTACACTTCTCTCCATCCAACAAGAATAGGTAGATAGAATGTCTCCACCTAGTAACGTGTATTTGCTTACCAACAGAACATACTCACATTTCTAGGGTAAATTTGCAGACTTTACCTAAGGACACTCATCCTAAGCTCACCAATTTGGCACAATCTAAAATTCATATGAATATTGAATTACTACCCATGGTGGTTATAATGCAAAATGTTTAAAACCATTTCAAAAGCAAAATACTGTTGCAATTTGTAAATTGAATTTGAGAATCAGGAAGAATTGAAGAAAGCAGAAAACATATCTCAAGTTAAATTTTATGCTAATTTCTCTTTTCTCTATTCATAATATTTGAGATAAGAGATTCTATTTTATTAGATTAATATCTCAGCTTCCATAAAGCAGGATGGCTACCCATATACAAATGCACATAACTACAGTATGAATTTATTAGGGAGGATCTACATTACAATGATGTAAGCATCTGATTCAATTGGCTGAAAAAGATGGAAGGTTATGGACTTTTTATCAGGGCCCTGGAGACCTAAGACATAGCCCATGCCTAGGGAGTGAGAAATCCTGAGAGCTTTTGTCAAACTTGGAGAAATCTTATGGCCTACCCCAAGGAGATCTTAAGCACTGCCAACTGGATTAAATTCAGTGCCAGTACTTAAAATCACTTTTCAGTGGCATTATTATTATTAGGATCATCTGTTAATGTAGACTGAGTTTCTCAGGATAGTCAGGCTTTTACCTATCCTTGCCTTTTATTTGTCTGCCTCAATTGCCCTTTCCTCTTGGTCAGATACGATCATTACATGTGACATAAAACACATCACTTTCACAAATATATGGGCACAAAGAGTTAACATATTTTCTCACTAATATTTGAATTGTGTCAAGATAATCTAGGAAAATTCTTTTGTTGGTACCGTAAATAAAAACAATCAGGATACTATAGCTAAAATTTTGTAGAACAAATGCATATTTTTGAAAAAAAAATAGTTCTCTAATATCATAACATGGAGTAAAAATATCTTAGATTTTTATGGTTTATGGTTACCCTCATTTTCTATCTAGAATAGAAAAAGTACAAGGACATTTTTTCAATAAGGGTAGATGAGTAATGATCTTTATTTTAGCAACAGGTTTCATTTCATGGAAGCAAATTGAGAGCTTTCAAGATGACTGATAGAACTCATGATAAACTCTTAGCCAACTGTCAAACTTAATTTCCATTGCAGAGACCCATTGCTACAATTAATTCTATCTGAATATGTATAACATTTGATGATTTGTGTTGCTCTCTTGAAGAAATCTCTGCTAAAGAAATGGAAATTTTGCTACCATGATGATGATTACATTTCAAAGGCATCACTCTCAGCAACTGAAGAAATATAGTCATGGATGTAAAACTGTCAAGAAGTTTTTTAATATATCAATATATCAGTGGGACTAATAAAAATTTTATACTACAAATTTTCAAAAGTAAATACTTTTAAGAAAAAGGAGGAAGATTGTAGATTGGTCTTCTGGATTCTGGATGAGAGGGAGGTAAAGAACTTAGAGGAAGGAAGAAGTATAAAACTTGCTCAAGCTGAGGGAAGCATAAATCCTACTGGTAAGCCCAAAAGGGGGATATCAAATTCATAGTTTAAATTAGAAGTCCATAGACTTCTCTCCATCAGACATGAATAGGCAAATAGAATAGCCCCACCTAGTAACACAAAATTGATTTCAAATCCATAGTTAAATTAGTCAAGGATTCCAGTGATTACCAGAAACTTGTTTTCTGAAGGGGCTGGAACTACATGTGAGTAGTGGGAAGTGGGTCTGAGACCACATTACTGCTTTATTCCAGGGTAGTCAAGCTCACCTCCATAGGATCTCAGGTTATATGAGGTTAGTCAGTTGTTGCTTATCCTTTATTGGGGTGTAGGAAGGAATAAAAACAGACTAAGAGTTAAAATCAAGAAGTAAAGAAAATCATCTCTAATTCTTTTTGTCTAGAACTAGAATCTTTCCAAAAACACATGGGGTAGGAATATTTTTCTTTTTAAAAATATTTTATTTTTTGCATAGAAAAACTGGGGTGTAAGCCAGAGGTACTTGTAGTGAGGAGATTCAGGAGACACAGAGTGGAAGGCAGAAGAGGTAGACCTATTGAAATACACTGCTAAGAGGAGAAGCAGCAGGCAAGACCAGAGAGGTCTGCTGTGGTCTATGAGAGTTAACGCCTCAGCTGGGGATTGAACTCAGGCCATATGGGTGATAGTGCTGGGTAAAAATCTTGATTGACTATTATGAGACAACATTCTAAAAAGTAGATAGGGCATTAGTAGGGTAAAGCAACAATAAACCAAAAGAAATCATGCAAACAGAAAGTCTTCTGGAATTTAGAGAAAATGACAAGAAGAAAAATATACCATTCATAGTGTCCTAGACAGCGTAATAAAATGAGACATAAACATCAATGAAATCAAATAGAACAGCCCCACATAGACCCATACATAAGCCTCAGAAATTGCTGCGCCCGCACGGCAGGGATATGAGTCTGCGCGGGGGACGTCGAGGTTGAAGAGTCAGCACACGTAGAAGGTTGCAGCAAAACGTTCTCTCTCTCCTCTTATCCTTTCCAGCCTTCCTTTTATGCCCTTAATCCCAGGATGTTGGCCTGGGGGCAGGAGGAAATCTCCCTCACATGTGCCACTGCGATCAGGGCGGATATTAATCAGCTGCCCAAAGGTTAAGCCACTCACACAGGTGGCAAGATGTTTTCTTCCTATTATGATCTTGTGGTTGAGGAGGCTCATCCCGGCTGGGACCCAACAGGAAATCGAATAGTGATTGTTCTAGAGGGAAGTTCAGAGTTTAAAACTTTAAATAGTTTAGTTGAAAAGACCTCAGGGGAGAATGTAACATTTGAACAAAGATATGAAGTAGGTTGAGAAGATAGTTCTACAAATATCCGGAGGAGCACAAAGCAGAAGAAATGGCAACTGCAAAAGTTTTGGAACAGCAATGAGACCATTGTGAAGACTGAGAGAAGAGATCAAGAGGTAATAAGAGACCAGTTTTCACTGGGCTTGTAATTAGTCTGACCTGGTGACACAAAACAAGTTTAGAGGAAAATTTCATTAGATTTGTACAGGGAGAGCACACAGCAAAGTTTGTCTAAATCATGACTGGTCTGGTGAGATTTGTATATCAGTGTATAAATTAGGCTCCAATAACAGTCCTGTGAAACCTATGATTATATTCTACATTTTGGTTTTCCTCATGATAATAAACATGTAAGACAAAGACAAAAGGAAACAACAACCATTTCTGAAAGGAAAGTGACCCATAGAAAACCTCAATACTTGTGATAAATCTTTACCAAAGTCATTATACCCAAGCAAATAGTTCACACAAATATATTTACCTGCTAGTCTAGATTTAGAAAAAGAAAAGCATCGTCATCCACCTCTTGTTCCCAACTGATCCCAGAGATAGAGATCTGGGAACAAATTTGCTTTTGCTCACTCCTTTGTCAGGGATTGCACCATCTCGATTGCCATGAATGAGCAATGCTAGCCAATGGAGAGCCTCTGGTGTGTGCAAAAACTGTGAGAAAGAAATCTCTTCCCTTTGCATTTCTTTGGTTTCTCTAATAATTAAATTGGCATAGGGCAAATTAACAGGAAAAAAAAACCCGTATTTAATTCCATGCATACACGAGTCCCCAAAGTCATGAGATCCCAAAGAAGATACCCAATCTTTTGTAACTATTTTTTTTTTTCAAAGAAATCATACATGTTAGAAGAACTGGTTTGAGATTAGAATAATTAGTGGAGAAACCACAGCATTGTTCATGCAAAATTTCCAGCCCCAAATTCCCTGTTTCTGGGGGTAAGTATGCCTTCTACATTTCTGTTGCAGAGAGGGTATCTTTCACATATAGAAGTCACCTTCTGCTTCCATGGGGATTACAGAGGGAGTGTCATAGTTACACCTGCTGTTTCTTGAGTAATTTCAATTTAAAATAATTAATAGGCCATGGTGGAACAACTTGGGTGCTATATTCTGCTTTCTCCAATGTTATGATAGACAGTAAAGAAATGAAAGGCTTTTATATGAAGAAAGCAAATCAAAACCAAGCTGGAGGAAGAGAGTGAAGGGAAAGTCACATATTAAACAGTGGGAAGTATCTGGAAATCTTTCTTCCTTTCTGAAACATGTGCCAATATAGTATTCAAAGTTGAGACAGCAAGTGGAATGGCTTGGTTCCACAGGGTGGAATTTATATGACTGTGGTTAGCATCTGGGAACAGATAGAGCATGTACATGCATGATCAAAAAATCAAGTGGGGAAACACAAATGGTACTTGTTCTGAAAGCTAGAAGATTCTGAAAGGGAATGTAGCAATCATTTTTATAATCCTCAATATACTTGTTTACCTCTCAACTTCCTTAACTTTTTACAACAGACGTTAAATGCAAGCAGATCTTAAAAATAAAAAAAAGGAAATATAGCACATTCAAAATTTGTGATACACAAAAATGAATAAAATAATGTGGCTGTTTCTCAGTACTTAACATGTATTCTAAAATTTTTCAAACTGTCATATAAATATATTGTAGACATATTTTGAGAAATAAAACTTCCATTGTTTTGAAGGCAATACAGGATATGACATATTTTAGTGTATAATTTTAATTAATATACTTTTTGATTATTTTGCTTGTGAATTTTTATTTCTTACTTTGCACACTAACATATATATTATTATCATTTCATAATCTACTTAGAATTAGTGCATTAGCACTTAATGTGGAATTTTGAAACTTACCATTATATAGACCCTTTAATTCCTCTTTGATACTTTTTCACTTAGTACAATAACTTCTACATCTGCCCATATTGTCACAAAAACCACAATCATCTTCTATAATATTTGAGAGGTGTTCCTCTGATTATATGTATTCCAAAATATCTTTTCTACCTATTATTTAGGTTGTTTGCATCTATAAATTTAGGCTGTGAACAATGCTACTATGAATATAGAGGTGCACATGCCTTTCATATTAGTGTTCTTATATTCTTTAGGTACATACCTAGTTGGGGTATTCCTGTGTGACATGATATTTCGGTTTTTATATTTTAGGGAATCTTCACCCCTTTTTCCATAGAGATCATGTTAGTTGACATTCCCACCAATAGTAAATGAGAAATTATTTTTGTCCATACCTTCGCCAATTTTTTTGTTTTAACTATTTTTGACATAGGCCATTATTACAGGCATGAAACATTATCTTATTATCATTTTGATTTGCATTTCCCTTATAATAAATGCTCATGTCCCCATAGAGACACTTCTTTAGAGAAGGGTTTACTTAGGGCATTAGCTCATTTTTTACATTTGGTTGTTTTTCATTGGTTAGGTTTTATGAGTTCCTTATTAATTTGTAAATAAATTTATTTATTAATTTGTAAATTAATTTTTTGTTAGCTGTGTGATGAACAAAAGAAAAATAAAACTTTCTAGCCTTGGGCCCTCCCTGGTGGTACAGCAGGTTAAAGCACAGCACTAATGAAGCTAAAGCCACTTATGCATGAGTTCGAGACCCAGCTGAGTTGACCTACATGGTGCTG
>NW_004567102.1:24133057-24184539 GCF_000260355.1 Condylura cristata
AGCAAAACGTTCTCTCTCATTATCCTTTCCAGCCTCCCTTTTATACCCTTAACCCCAGGATGTTGGCCTGGGGGCAGGAGGAAATCTCCCTCACATGTGCCACTGCAATCAGGGCGGATATTAATCAGCTGCCCAAAGGTTAAGCCACTCACACAGGTGGCAAGATGTTTTCTTCCTATTATGATCTTGTGGTTGAGGAGGCTCATCCCGGCTGGGACCCAACAGGAAATCGAATAGTGATTGTTCTAGAGGGAAGTTCAGAGTTTAAAACTTTAAATAGTTTAGTTGAAAAGACCTCAGGGGAGAATGTAACATTTGAACAAAGATATGAAGTAGGTTGAGAAGATAGTTCTACAAATATCCGGAGGAGCACAAAGCAGAAGAAATGGCAACTGCAAAAGTTTTGGAACAGCAATGAGACCATTGTGAAGACTGAGAGAAGAGATCAAGAGGTAATAAGAGACCAGTTTTCACTGGGCTTGTAATTAGTCTGACCTGGTGACACAAAACAAGTTTAGAGGAAAATTTCATTAGATTTGTACAGGGAGAGCACACAGCAAAGTTTGTCTAAATCATGACTGGTCTGGTGAGATTTGTATATCAGTGTATAAATTAGGCTCCAATAACAGTCCTGTGAAACCTATGATTATATTCTACATTTTGGTTTTCCTCATGATAATAAACATGTAAGACAAAGACAAAAGGAAACAACAACCATTTCTGAAAGGAAAGTGACCCATAGAAAACCTCAATACTTGTGATAAATCTTTACCAAAGTCATTATACCCAAGCAAATAGTTCACACAAATATATTTACCTGCTAGTCTAGATTTAGAAAAAGAAAAGCATCGTCATCCACCTCTTGTTCCCAACTGATCCCAGAGATAGAGATCTGGGAACAAATTTGCTTTTGCTCACTCCTTTGTCAGGGATTGCACCATCTCGATTGCCATGAATGAGCAATGCTAGCCAATGGAGAGCCTCTGGTGTGTGCAAAAACTGTGAGAAAGAAATCTCTTCCCTTTGCATTTCTTTGGTTTCTCTAATAATTAAATTGGCATAGGGCAAATTAACAGGAAAAAAAAACCCGTATTTAATTCCATGCATACACGAGTCCCCAAAGTCATGAGATCCCAAAGAAGATACCCAATCTTTTGTAACTATTTTTTTTTTTCAAAGAAATCATACATGTTAGAAGAACTGGTTTGAGATTAGAATAATTAGTGGAGAAACCACAGCATTGTTCATGCAAAATTTCCAGCCCCAAATTCCCTGTTTCTGGGGGTAAGTATGCCTTCTACATTTCTGTTGCAGAGAGGGTATCTTTCACATATAGAAGTCACCTTCTGCTTCCATGGGGATTACAGAGGGAGTGTCATAGTTACACCTGCTGTTTCTTGAGTAATTTCAATTTAAAATAATTAATAGGCCATGGTGGAACAACTTGGGTGCTATATTCTGCTTTCTCCAATGTTATGATAGACAGTAAAGAAATGAAAGGCTTTTATATGAAGAAAGCAAATCAAAACCAAGCTGGAGGAAGAGAGTGAAGGGAAAGTCACATATTAAACAGTGGGAAGTATCTGGAAATCTTTCTTCCTTTCTGAAACATGTGCCAATATAGTATTCAAAGTTGAGACAGCAAGTGGAATGGCTTGGTTCCACAGGGTGGAATTTATATGACTGTGGTTAGCATCTGGGAACAGATAGAGCATGTACATGCATGATCAAAAAATCAAGTGGGGAAACACAAATGGTACTTGTTCTGAAAGCTAGAAGATTCTGAAAGGGAATGTAGCAATCATTTTTATAATCCTCAATATACTTGTTTACCTCTCAACTTCCTTAACTTTTTACAACAGACGTTAAATGCAAGCAGATCTTAAAAATAAAAAAAAGGAAATATAGCACATTCAAAATTTGTGATACACAAAAATGAATAAAATAATGTGGCTGTTTCTCAGTACTTAACATGTATTCTAAAATTTTTCAAACTGTCATATAAATATATTGTAGACATATTTTGAGAAATAAAACTTCCATTGTTTTGAAGGCAATACAGGATATGACATATTTTAGTGTATAATTTTAATTAATATACTTTTTGATTATTTTGCTTGTGAATTTTTATTTCTTACTTTGCACACTAACATATATATTATTATCATTTCATAATCTACTTAGAATTAGTGCATTAGCACTTAATGTGGAATTTTGAAACTTACCATTATATAGACCCTTTAATTCCTCTTTGATACTTTTTCACTTAGTACAATAACTTCTACATCTGCCCATATTGTCACAAAAACCACAATCATCTTCTATAATATTTGAGAGGTGTTCCTCTGATTATATGTATTCCAAAATATCTTTTCTACCTATTATTTAGGTTGTTTGCATCTATAAATTTAGGCTGTGAACAATGCTACTATGAATATAGAGGTGCACATGCCTTTCATATTAGTGTTCTTATATTCTTTAGGTACATACCTAGTTGGGGTATTCCTGTGTGACATGATATTTCGGTTTTTATATTTTAGGGAATCTTCACCCCTTTTTCCATAGAGATCATGTTAGTTGACATTCCCACCAATAGTAAATGAGAAATTATTTTTGTCCATACCTTCGCCAATTTTTTTGTTTTAACTATTTTTGACATAGGCCATTATTACAGGCATGAAACATTATCTTATTATCATTTTGATTTGCATTTCCCTTATAATAAATGCTCATGTCCCCATAGAGACACTTCTTTAGAGAAGGGTTTACTTAGGGCATTAGCTCATTTTTTACATTTGGTTGTTTTTCATTGGTTAGGTTTTATGAGTTCCTTATTAATTTGTAAATAAATTTATTTATTAATTTGTAAATTAATTTTTTGTTAGCTGTGTGATGAACAAAAGAAAAATAAAACTTTCTAGCCTTGGGCCCTCCCTGGTGGTACAGCAGGTTAAAGCACAGCACTAATGAAGCTAAAGCCACTTATGCATGAGTTCGAGACCCAGCTGAGTTGACCTACATGGTGCTGCAGACCTCTCCTCACTTACCCGCTACTCCCTTCAGCAGTGTATTTCAGCACATCTGCCTGTTCTGCTCCCCACTCTGTCTCTGTTGAATCCTTTCACCATCCCTGCACCTCTGGCCTGTACCCCAGTTTTGTATGCATAAATAAATAAATCTTTAAAAAAAAACTTTCTATCCTTACATATAAGAACTATGAACAAATGAGCCCAAACATCAGTAGAAGAAAAATAAAAAATAATAAACTCAATTCAGAAATAAATGAAATAGAAATCAAAAGATGCTAAAAATAAAAGACCAATGAAGCCAAAAGCTGGTTCTATGAAGTATAAAGAAAACTGATAAACACTTAGCTATACTCACTAGGAAAAATAGAAAGCCAGATTTAATAGAAGGAAGCTGAAATGAAAGAGGCAAAATTACAACAAAGACTGCAGAAATACAAAGATCATAAAAGGTTACTATGGACATCTATATGCAAAAAAAATTAACAAGCCAAAATAAAATTTACAAATACAGAATCAGATGAGCAGATCAAGCAAGAGCACTACAGAGCTGAGTTCCTGGTCTGCACCTCCTTTCTGCACGTCAGGTCTCTCTCCAGTCTGAGAACTGCTCAGTTCTTGAAGGGCCGGAGATGGGACTCTTATCCATGCTGCTGACATCAGTCAAAATCGAACAAAAGGGCCCAGTCCTGTGTTCATGTATTTGCATGCTTTTTCCTAACTAGAAAGACCCTCTTATCAGATCCTTGTGCTGCATAGTCTGTTCTTAACAGCCAACTTTTTCATTCCATTAAATGGTGTCCCGTAGGCTACTTTCTTTCCTTTTCCCTGTGGTGTGACCTACCACCGCAGCGGAAAATATCTGTGGCAGATTTTCTTTTTTAAGATTTATTTACTTATGCATGCAGAATTGGAGTACAGGCCAGAGGTGCAGGGGCAGTGAGAGGATTCACCAGAGACAGAGTGGGGAGCGGAACAGGCAGATGAAGTACACTGCTGAGGACAGGGAGTGGGGGCCATTGAATTCATACTGAGACAACTGTGGCTAGGTTCCTAGCGCTGCACTTTAACCTTTGGGCCTAGTATAGCTGGTTTCCTTGTTTCTCATTTTGAATGTGGAGAGATTACCTACCTAACTGGTCGTGTGTAAGGAAGAGCTTTATAAAAAATGTGTTACTTTGCCATGTTGTAGGTAGAGCCTTCAAAAATGTATTATTGTATAAATCATTTATACCCCCAGAGAGGAAAATATGCTTCTGAATGGATTTTAAACTTTATGAAGACTTGCATATTTTGAATATTTATTTATTTATTTTTTTATTTTCTGATATTTCTTTCATGCTCATTTCACCGACATTGTGTAAACTGTTAACAGTCCTAAAATGTTAATAGAAGTAATTAGGTATTCTCTAGAGGAGTCAGAAAATACATAATTGTCCAAATAAAAGTGACTTTATTATATAGAGAAAACTATGGTCAAAATGACATACCTTATGGGGTGTGAGAAATGACATACCTTATGGAGTGTGAGAGCATTTTGTGAAACTCAATACAAGAAATAGAATCCAAAATTTATCATTTTGTACCAATTTAATGCCCATTAAGGATCATGAAAGATAAAGTTAAATTGGCTCAATACTAAAATTCTATGATGCTTTTCAAACTAATGCAATGGTAATGCATAATTCAGATTTGGGGTTTTACTACCACCAAAACAGAATGAGAGCAGAGATTAAATATTTTATTCCTTGAAATACTAAAGTGCTAACTAATTCACTAAATATCATACTATTAGAATAACAGAAATAAAGTCAAACTGGATTTTTTTTACCTTAAGTATTATGATGTTTAATTAATAATATAAAGTTTTGATAAACATAATGAACAAATCTGAAAAACATACAATATGTGTTTGTTTGCTTTTAAGAACTGAGAACCTAAACCCATTCAATCCTTGTCTCTAAATTTTTTAGCATTTTCATTCATCGAGCTTTGTTAACGAAATTAGCAATCAACAATCTAGAAAACCAGGACCAAATCCCCCTCACACATTTTTGTTTGTTCCTAAAGATAAGAATTTATTTTACATTATTAAAGGTTGTAAAATATACTAACAAAAAAGACAAACCATAAAGCATAGAAGAAAGTACAACACAGGGTATATATGGCCCATAGTCTAAAATATTTATGTCCTGACCATTCACAGCGAGTCTGTGCCATTCTTTGGATTTTACAGTGAATTCTTGCACATTGTGATTATTTAAATGCTATTCACATCAAAACTTTGAACTTCATCTATGTTCAAATTTTAATAAATACTAAGTAAATATGGTAGAATTATGTCACTCTGGAATGAAAAATATAGCTATATTAAAAAGTTTTCAGGGCCCTCCCTGTTGGTGCAAAGGAGGTGGTGCAATTCTATGAATCTATTCCATAGCCACTGCAGCATGAGTTTGATCCCTGGTTAGGGAGGTGACCCACATGGTGCGGTAGACCTCTCCTGTCTCTGTCCTCCCACTGTTCCCCTCAGCAATGTATTTCAGTAAAAATGTCTGTTCTGTTCCCCACTCTGTCTCTGGTGAATCTTCTCACCCCTTGCACTTCTGGCCTGTACCCCAGTCTTTATATCCATAAGTAAATAAATATTTTTTAAAATGTTTTCAACTACTATTACACTGTAGGAGGAATACAGACTGGTGTAGCAAAATAGCTATTGTATGCACACAATTCACACTTCCTCTTTTCCTAATATGAAGTTGTTCCAAAAAATGACAAGAAAGTGACTTACTTGGGAAGTGAATTTTTGACTAGTCTTCTTGATTGAGTAAGCCAGAGATTTGTCTTTTCTCACCAGCTTGTTGGATTCGGAGAAAACCCAAAATACAACCTAATGCAGACAAATGTACTCAATGTATATATCATAATATGTCATAAAATACTTGAATCTATTGGGATGAATCATGCATTATATTGCATTTCAAAATCATACATCTACATATATGATTTGACAGACTGCCATTTGTGTGCATGTATTTTGTTGTAATAAAAACAAGTTTTACATACAGATCTGCCTCTGGCAATATCCCCAGTGGTTATAATCTACTAGTTGAAAACTATTGGCATGGACTATCTAAATTTCTGCCAGCTACTTGACCCCAGAGTGGCTCATTATTTTTATGCAATTATAAAATTTATGATTGAGAAGCATCTCAACTTTAAAATTTATGACTAGTGCAAAAAATGAACTTGACCAGAATATCTAAACAAATCCAACACTATATATAATTAAGAAAACAGGTAAAATGAGTGACAATCATTAACCCCGTTTACTTTTTTTTTTCTGTCACGCTCTATCTGAGGCATTGTCTTCATATTAAATAGAAATCAGTTTAACTTAAAATATTAGGCATATTTCTACAGTAAAAATGTATCCCTTACTTATATAGTGTTGACACAGTAAGCATAAGCATTTCAGCACATATATATGTTTAAGATAATGGACAGACACAAAGCATTAATGGGGTATGGAACCTAAACAGTGGAGGCAAAAGCCTGTAGGATAATCCACTTATTAGCTGATGAGAGAGATGTCATTTGCTAACCCAGTGGCCATTTTCTTTTATTTCTTGGGTCACTTATTAGCCCCAAATAATCATTGGTCCAAACTATATGGGTTAGGCCACTGCATCTTCAAATGCTATATAAAAGATTTCTTTTTGTAGTATCTAGGAAAATATCCTTCCCTACTAATAAAGGGTTGCTAAAAGAAGGTTGCCTGTGGTACCACTTTCTGTCTGGATGTTAGTGTGTTCCCATGCCTTTCTGCAATCATAAATTTGTACCCTATAGATGTGGAATATTATAATGAATTGCACCTAAGTTCTTCATAATATCTATGTGTCATTGAATCTACTTGGAATTATTTTTTGTAATATTGTTAATATGTTTGAGAAATAGTGTGGAACAATATTGTGAAGAACAAGATAAATTGTCTTAAGTTTTAATGTTTCACTAGGATTTAAAGGTGAAAATATTTCTAAACCCTGTCGTTAGGTATATTGTATGATAAGATATACATACTACAATAAATATAAGAATCAACCCTAATTTTTTGCCTCAAAATCTTTTTTTCTAATTGTTTTGAATTACTTAATACAACAATTAAAAATAAAATTCTGAGAAGATTATTAATATACTGATGATTACAAAGATAAATCACCTAACAACATTGTGTGTGTGTGTGTGTGTGTGTGTGTAAGAGAGAGAAAGAAAGAGAATTAAACAAGCATCTAAACCTAAACAGTTGGTTCTAAATAGAAGAAAGGAATTAACTGCTAAATTACAAGAAGTTTTTAAGAAAAATAAATTTCATGAAAAACAATATTCCCTCCTTATTTTCTACTTCTAATAACATTTATCAAATTTATTAAGAAACAAATCGCAATGTCTAATTTTTAATGTTTGTTTACTATTTACAATCTATCATTCAAATTAAAATCTCCAAATTTTCATAAAAGCTTTTATATTTTCTTCTTGCCATATACTAATCAAATTGTTAAGTCTATTTATCTCTGGTCCAGAAAAGGCAGGAAGAATAGAATCATGATGGAACAAGTAAAACATTTAACATGGTTTATAGTCATTTTTTTTAGCTTTTCACAAATAAACATTTCTATATAAATAAATATTTTTCTAAGAAGAGTCACAAAACTGAAGAACTAAGAATTTTATTTTCCCTTAAGTAAACAACTGTGATATGTTCGCTGGCATCTACATTCCTGATTCACTGATTTTTTATATTTCACCAGTTGAAGCATTCAAATACCTATTTGGTGGAAATTATATGTGGTCATCATCTAGATGTCTACTTCTTTTTCATTATTGATAAAAGTAATAGTTTCATAAATATAGACAAAATAATTATATATATATTGATATAGTCATTTATATATGAGATATTGTGGTACTAATTAAGACTTTCCTATGGAAAAAGAAGAATAAGATTATTTTTAATTTATATCCATATTATTAATTTTATTAAATATTTTCACAACCAATATTCTCTGTGACCCTTCTTGTGAGTGTAATGCTACAGACTTTCATCCCATTGCCTGGGGTCTTAGTCTCCTTTCCATGTACTTTGTAAGTTGAATTATATGCTCCACTTTGATATTTCAAATTTGCTTATGAGCACTTTTTATAGGATTAACCTACATTTTAAGCCCACTGAAATCTAATCACGGAAGAATCCTCTTGAGCTTAATGTAGTGTGAGGGTATGTATGCTATGAAAAGATTTACATATTTATACATATATAACTGGGGTACAGACCAGAGGTATAGGGCCCATTAGACAATTCACCAGAGACAGAGTAGGGAGCAGAACAGGCATATTGACAAAGTACACTGTTGAAGGGAGAAGCAAGACAGATGTTTGCCAAAGTCTGCCGCACCATCTGGGTCAGATCCCTGGCAGGGGATGGAACTCCACCCTCCTGCTCAGGCAGCTGTGGCTAGCTCCCTTGGGTTGTGCTTTAACCTGTTGCACCACCAGGGAGGGCCTGATATATACTATCAATGTCCATGGTACTGACTTAGAAGAAGAAGCAAATCCAGAACAAACCCCACAGCATCTATAGGAGAAGTAAGTTTCCTGTAAGGTCTTTTTTTTCACCCTGTGGATTTTTTTTTTCCCCCAGATATACTGCAAGCTATTTCAGTGCGGACTATGAGATTTGCATGGAATTACTATTTTTTTAAACAAACAGGAAGAGAATACTGCATTATGTGAAATGATTTACATTTACTAAATATTCCATCAAGTTGTCATGACAACCCTCATATTTTCCATAATGTGTATACTATTAAGTATTGAACTAGACGTGGTTTGGGAAAAAAAAAAAGTTACTAACATTCAGGAGGACATTTTTTCCATTAGAACTCTTGAAAGTACCACAGGATTATTATGCTTCAGCAAACAAACTGTCATCCTTCTGCTATTCCTTTGGATCACAATATGGATGAGAAAAGCATGAAAAACACCTAATAATATCAGGATTTGATGAGAACTTCAATTGGTGCTCCATTTAAAGAAGTAAATACCACTACCGGCAGATGTTTGACCTAATCTGTGACAACTGTTGTCCAGCTAATGCTGAACATATTTAGTGACTGCTTAACCACTTCTATAGCGATCTTGCTTTCCAGTGAAGAAATTATGAACTTTAGAACTAAACGTCTTCCTTTATCTTCCCCTCGCTTTTCTTTATTTGTAGTTATATGTTTGAAAGCTTTCCCAAATCACTGCTCTTAAAATAATTAAAGCCAGCAAGCATTTAAATGAGTCCTTCAGTTATTAGATCAGAAAATATTATTCCCCATAACTTCTCATACAGCTTATTATAATTTTTTCTGTCCTATTATAATTTTTACTATTTATTTTTTCATGTAAAGATGAATCCCAGATTGTTCTAAATTATAATTAAGAGAGAAGTAACTCTTTTGTCATTCTGTGTCCTTGATTAATTGAGAAATGAGTTTATAATTAACTGCAGGTAATACACAAATGATTCTAAAACAGGTTAAACATAAAAGATATATCCTTGGGGTATATCATTCTTACTATATATGTAAAGTCACTGTGAAAACTGACATAAATGAAGTCATTTTTAAATAGCATCAAAGATGCCATAGTAGGAAAATCACTTCTTTTCTTCTTTTTCCTTCTTTGTATTAGGCCAGAGATCTTTGGATTGAGTCAAATAGCAATTACTTTAGTAACTGAACTCTTGTTTGAGAAGCCAATGACCTGATGATTGCGAACTTTTGCCAGAGGACATAATCAGTAATCAATTATGTCTAGGTACGAAAAAGTTAAACTTAATAACACTAATTAACTTTTTTCATTAGCCACTTACCTCATCTTCCTTTTCACTTCCCATAAATTACTCTAAATTTACTATTTCTTGGGCAGATTATATGATTTTATCTGAAACTATATTCCTCAAACTGCAATTCTCTATCCCAAGTAAACAATTGATAATTTTTCATTTAGGTTATTTATTTTTAGGTAATATTACTAATTTTTGTCCACAAGTTCAGTCTGGCCAGTAAGCCTGTAAAACCTCTCTCTCTTCCAGTCACCATCTCTTACTTAAGTCAAGATAAGCAATAAGTATTTCTAAAGAAAGACAGAGGCATAGCATGTTAATCTATTTTGTTCAGAAAGCTTTTACTAAGTAAGCCTGAACAGAATGACTTTTACTTTCCCTTACATTTTTCCAACTTTCAAAACCAGTGCAACCAACATTATTGACCCTCAGCCATGTGCTAAACACAATGCTAGAAGACAGAGAATTAAAATAAGCTAGTGTTAATAATCAAGGGAGTAAAGATACTATCTCCATGGAAATTTTAAACTAATTAGTTAGGTTTGTTACGTATAGTGTTATAGACTGAATGTGTTCCTACTAAATTCATATGTGGAAACAAAATCTCCAGTGTAGTGATATTTGGAGTGGGGCCTTTTCTGTGTGATTAGATCTTAATTGTGATGACCTCATGAATTAGATTACTGCAGTATATATGTAAAAAAAAAAAAATCAAAGCACTTCCTGATCACTTTAGGCATGTCAGCTTTTAAGTGTTTACAAATAAGCTGTCTGTTTACCAGGAAGTAGGTTCACCCCTGGCATACTATCCTGGCAGAATCTTGATCTTAGAATTCTGAATTGTAAGAAATAGGATGTCAGGCTTTCCCTGGTGACACAAGTGGTAAGGACAAAGCACCGCAAGCTGGCCATAACAAATTCAGAGCAAGTTGGATCCCCAGCCCGGAGGACCCACTTGGCATGGCAGACCTCTCCTGACCCGCCCACTGCTCCCCTCAGCAGTGTGAGTCATCAATCTGCCAGTTCTGCTCCCCATTCTGTCTTTGGTAATCCTCTCACCATCCTTGCACCCCAGTGCTGTATGCATGAATAAATAAATCTTAAAAAAAAAAAAGAAATAAGATGTCTATAATTGATAATCCGCAGTATTCTGTTTTGACCACCTTAACAGACTAAATAAGACATGCAGAGAAGACCACTCTTGAACAGAGAAGAAGCAAGACAGTTCTGTAGATTTCCTCAAGACTGATGAAGAAAGCTAATTCTTGAGAATGAAAGGAAGGATTTGTCCAAGATTATTGGAAGAGTGTTTCTGACAGTGAGAACATTGTGATGATAATATGCAGTTCTATAAAAACAAAGAAATGAATGAGGAATTTTAAGAAAACAATCTTTCTTTTTAAGGATTTTTTTTTTGTATATTTATTCATAAAGCTGGGGTACAGGCCAAAGGTGCAAGGGGGTGGGGAGTAAGAGGATTCACCAGAAACAGAGTGGGGAGCAGAGCAGATTGACTGAAATTCACTGTTGAGGGAGCAGTGGGCAAAACAAAAGAGGTCTGCTGTGCCATGTGAGTCACCTCCCTAGCCAGAGATCAAGCTCATGCTGCAGTGGCACCTAGTAGCTTGATAGTGCTAAAACTTAAGCCCTTGCACCACCAGGGAAGACCATTTAAAAAAAAAAATTATGCATACAGAACTGGGATAACAGACCAGAGGTTCAGGGGCCGTGAGAGGATTCATCACAGACACAGTGGGGAGCAGAACAGGCCAACTGGTGAAATACACTGGTGAGGGGAGCAGTGGGCAGGTCAGGAGAAGTCTTCCATACCATGTGGGTCACATCCGAGGCGGTATTGACTCATGCTGAAGGCTTTAGCTTGTGCCACTGGGGAGTGAGGGGCACACCAGGGAAGACCTTTACAACATAAATGTTGACAGAGAAGGACCTTGAATGACTTGTTCCAAAGCTTGGTTTGATCTGGTGTGACGACCATTGATGAGTTTTAAGCACATTGGTGATAGAGATCACCAATACTGTTTTCTGGTGGGAATCCACATTGTATCCTTAATTAGCTAGAAACAGTACTTGAAGGTAAGTAAAGGTTACACATTTATTTGTAGTGTGTTTTAATATTTAGTATGGGTCAGAAAACATTTAATGCCTCTACAATATTTTTTTGTAAGAAGTCACATTTTTTTTTTCAAGGATTATTGTCAGTTGTGTTCTCATGTGGAAGAAGAGGTGAGCAAATTCTTTGGCATCTTTTGTCCTCAGTTGTCATCAAATGATAACCATTTTGTATTAAATACATCCTAAAGACACCTAGTAATCCCTTAACACAAAACATCAGCTTCCTAAAGACACCTAGTAATCCCTTAACACAAAACATCAGCTTCTCTAGAAATATTTTTTTGGATTCCACACCTGTGGAAGTTTTACTTTCTTCATTATATCTAAGACATTTTTTACATCTGCCTTATAATCTATAAAATATTAAAAAGAAAAATTGACAATAAAATATTTTTAAAGAATACTCCTAACAGAGCAGTGATGTGCAAAATTTGAAACTCAGTACATGTAGATTCTAGTGTGTTTATTGTATTGACTCATTTTATGAGTCTGCGCATTAATTCATATCTCCATAAAATTACATAATCATTATTCTTTTGTGACAATGCACACTCCGAAAGACAAAGCTATGTCGTGGCACAAGGTGAATGAGATTACTGCTGAGTCAAAACAATCCTGAACACATGGTGTCAAACAGGCATCACTCATGAACAATAAATCACAGCCCATACTTGCTACTAAATCCCAAAAGAAAGTCTTTTATGGTACCTTTAAACAGTGCTATTAGACATAAAACATATAAACTGTATTTCAATGCATTGATTTATGGCTAACTTTGTCTCAGGAAATCTTAGCAATCCTGGAGAAAATATCAAGATCAAGATTTTGTCTAACTCTGTATTGGCTTTAGCAGACCCCCAGCGTCCTCCCAATTTACACTCTCTGCTTAAAGAGAAAGCATGCTCTTAGTGTGTATGTTCTTTAATAGAATCATTTTGCATAGTGAGGAAAGAAGGAAAAGGTCAACTTCCCATTGAAACACCTTAAGTTACACATTCCCTGGCTGTTTAATGCCCAGCCAAATAGGGGTGTCCCAAAGCAGGTCTACTGGGGCACAACAGCTTGCCACAAAATCTAAGGCACTGCTGGCAAGGAACCATGAGAAAAGAGCAAAAGGGATCAAGCAAATCTGGGAAGAAGAGTAAAACTGAAGGTTGCCATTGTCTGCCTCCCCATGTGCTTGTCACCATCCAGCATCTCTGAAAGTCTCTTCTCCATGTGTCTACTTCCATGTCTACCAAGTTCCTGGAGCAAGTTCAAAGCTGAGAAGCAAGCATGACTTCTTCCACGTGTCTCCTTCCCATGAGTCTCTCCTTTTGCTTCTGCATGTACTTTATATTGTCATCTGACTCGTTATTTCCACCCTACATTAGGTGGGAGAGGGAATCTGGAAATTCTCCTTTTTGTGGAGATTCCTTTGTTACATAGGCAGGTGATAAGGGAGACCACCTACTGCTTTGGCTTTGATGGACTAAGTTTCCATTTTTTTGTGACATTATGCATTAGATATATCAAAAGAAGTAAAGGATTAGTTGTGCTATATATAGGAACCAGTCAAGGAAATGGAGGGTGAAATAAATCACCCTCTAGCTTTTAGGATTACTGTAGCAAAGGAGCTTACACAATTTTGTCAAAGTAATTAGATTAGATCACTCATGCTAAGTCCATTCTTAACCAAGTTTTGAAGTTTGACTTTTTGGAAAAGAACACCTAGGTCAAGGGATGAAAGTGCAGCACTTTACGGCTATCCACAGCCACAGCAGCACTAGTTCTATCCCCAGTCGGGGAGGTGACCCAAATGGCACCTGTCTCACCCACAGCTTCCCTCAGTAGTGTATTCAGTCTATCTGCCTGTTCTGCTCCCCACTCTGTCTCTGGTGGATCCTCTTGTCTCACCCCCACCCTCCACCTCTGGCCTGTGCCCCAGTTCTAATATGCATAAATAAAGAAACCTTTTTTTTTTTTTTTTTAAAGATTTATTTATTTGTGCTTACAGAACTGGGGTACAGGCGAGAGACTTCACCAGAGACAGAGCGGGGAACAGAACAGGCAGATTGACGAAGTACACTGCTGAGGGGAGCAGCGGGCGGGTCAGGAGAGGTCTGCCACGCCATGTGGTCACCTCCGGGGCAGGCGGGGATCGAACTCATGAGGAAGAGGAATTAGATTCTCAGAGATATCTTTAACCCGCTGCGCCACCAGGGAGGGCCCCCTTTTTTTTTTTTTTTAAGAGGACTCAGGTCAACCAATCAGCACTTAATCCAGTTCAAAGAGACTCCTTTGCTTGATGTGAGGGAAAAAAATCCTGCGTTAGCCAATCAACGAATGCTTAGTACATGGTCCTTGGTCCCACTCATGTGGGTCTAAAAAATCTCTCCCTTTGTAAAACCTTTGGTGCTTCTTTCTGTGTGCCAGTTTGGACACTGCTCAATTCCTGAATTGTTTAATACAGCCTGCTAGACAGTAAATTGTCTGGGGAAATTTGTCTTTTAATAATTATTATGGCATTGGCAATTAGATGCTTTAACAATGTTGAATTATATCCAAGCCTGTGATCCTAGAAAAGACTCACAGTTGAAGAACTCTTCTATACTTTGTGTCTCAGGAAATATTTTACAACAAAGAAACACCCTTCCCACAGGATTTAGATAAGGTTCTTGGATGCTGCCTTGTTTAACCAAGACAAAGCCAGACACACACCATCCAAATTCTATTCTTTACTTCATAAAGGATTAGCTGAACTGCTACTATCTTACTGATTATTTAGAACAAAAGACTTTTTACCTAAACTTAATTCTCTGCTGTCCCCCCCAGGCTCCTGAACTTTGACCTATCCTCAGTCTGAGAGACTGAGCCAAGATTTAGCTTTCCCTAAAGGTCAGTTGGGAAAATAAACTGGCCCCAGGATTAAATATTCTGATCTCCTATCTAATCAAGCCACTTGCATTCACTCTCCTTCCCAGTACTCAGTTCTTTGTTAGCTTTGTGTAAGCCTTCCTATAAAGAAATAAATAATATCTTTACCTGCATCTGGAGATACAGGCACAACTTATAATATGATATTTATGACATTAATGTCTTGCCTATTACAGTAATTCCTCTTTCACCATTTCTACTGTTCTGCCAATTCCCTTTAATAATCCTTACAAATTAAGTTTTCCTTACTGATTCTGGTTTTGTTTTTTATTTTACAAATTTGATACAGACTAAATATTTCTGTTCATATATCATAGTCACCAGCCTTTTTTGACCTGATGGTCAAGACCAAGCAATATTCAATGGCCCAGAAAGAATATAAATCACCACATTCTTTAAAAATTCACAAAATCAATGAATGAATTTTCTAGACAAAATATGCTCTTATTATGATTCTTTAAAAAACTGCAATAATGTCTTAAACAAAAACTTGTGCTTGGCTTTTTACCCTAAAACTTCTGTGTCAATAATAGTGGCAATATTTTCAGCTTTATTGAGATTTACTTCAGTTTCCTTTCATATTTTACAACTTTCCGTAAATGGCTAAATAATAGAACATCATAGTACTGTAAACTTATTTCTGTATTTTTAAAGATTTATTTATGTGTAAAAAAGGATTCACCAGAGACAGAGTGGAGAGAGAATAGGCAGTCTGAATGAAATACACTGCTGAGGGCAGCAACCAGAGAGATCTGCTATGCCATGTGGGTTTACTCCCTGGCCAGGAGTTGAATTCTATGCTACAGTGACTAAAGATAGCTTCATAGCCTTGAGAGATCAACAAGGCCGCATGGTACTCTAGATTTACAATCTGTGATGTCATGTTCACATCAATTTCAAAATTTTCTTAAATAAGCTCACTGAATGTATATTTATCCCAGCAATGATTTTTCAAAATGTCACCAAATGAAAAAGTAAGATGATATCACTTTGTTGTTATTTAAGAAGTGTATGGGGTCTGAACAAAGGCCAAACAAAGGCAGGAACCCTGACTTAACTTTTTACTTAGTAGTTGAACACATGCCATATTCTTCAGGGCTGTGGTAAAGGGTTTCTTAGTGCTTTATAAAACATTTGTCCCCTCTCAGATGCTGATAATACCAGTACCTGAAAAATACCTGAGCGCCATTTTAAACTGATAACACACACCACAGCAACCAGTCCAGAAAAAATCACTGATGCTCTAGGGCAACTAACTAGCCCTAGAGACCCTGTCCTGGGTTTGCAAATGAAGAAAACTTCCCCATCCCCTTAAGTCCATTCCTTTCTTTCCTATATAAGCTTCATTTCCTAGATTCTAGAGAGAAATTTTCTTTCTTTCTTTTTTCTTTTATTAAAGAATTATTTATTTATGCATACAGAACTGGAAGTACAGGCCAGGGGTGGTGAGAGGATTCACCAGAGACAGAGTGGAGAGCAGAACAGGCAGATCTATGAAATACACTGCTGCTGAGAGCAGTGGGCTGGCCAGGAGAGGTCTGCCACACCATGTGGGTCATCTCTGGAGGTGGGGGGGAGGTGGATTGAACTCTTGCTGAAGTGGCTTCAGCTTCTTAGTGCAGTGCTTTAACCCGTTGCACCACCAGGGAGGGCCTGAGAGATTTTCTTTACTTTACTAGCTGCCATTCTCTCACAGTGCCACACATAATTAAATGGTTTCCCTTGTGTCATGGTTCAGAATTTGACTTTCTGAGCAATAGAGGTCTACTAGGTTGATAATACAATCAATTTAAAAAAAAATGTTTATATTCTAAGTGTAATAATTTCAAATAAGTTTTGCCAAACTACAGACCATAGACCTAAACTGATATGTTGTTTACTATAGATTCCAGGAATAAAACTTTTATTTTTTTTATTATATACAATTGAAAAGCAATTGCCATCAATGGGGGAAGAAAGAACATGTTTCACATAGCTCACAAATTAAAAAAAAAATATTTGCTATGCTTCATTACAATGTGTCTGATTTAAATAAATTTATGTCATAATCATGAAAAAGATTGTTAGTGTTATTTTACTTAAAGAGGCAAACTTGAGCAAGATCGACTTACCAGAAATTGACTTTATTTTTTTAAAGATCTATTTATTTATAAATATAATAATTGGGGTACAGGCTAGAGGTGCAGGGAAGTTAGTGAGATGATTCAGTAGAGACAGAGTGGGGAGTAGAACAGGCAGACTGACTGAAATATACTGCTGAGGGGAGCGGCCTGTGAAACAGGAGAGACCTGCTGTGCCATGTGGGTCATTTCCCTGGCTGGGGATCGAACTTAGACTGCAGTGGCTACAGATAGCTTCATAGTGCTGACACTTAATCCCGTGCACCAACAGGGAGGCCCACAAATTGACTTTATTTGAGACTAGCTACGAAATTGCAAATGGGAAACCTATACTCTAATGAACTGCATGGAAAATATGTTGAGGTTTTGGGTCAGGCCTATATTTATGGGCAAGGATTGGAAAGAGGAAGAAGTTCAGTTAGAGTTCAAGAGGTAAGTTCATTTGTTTAAAAATGGGGAGAGATTCTTGGCAGATGTTTATGGGCCAGGTGATAAATTTTGGTCTTTTGTAAATCAGGAAGTCATAGCAAATTAGTATCTTAGATTTTAAATTCTATTCTTCTGAAGGTACAGGCCTGAGGTTGTCTATTCCAATCAACTGTTCTATTTTAGACTAAAAACCTTTCACTCTACTGACTAATTCCAATTTACTTTTATATTTTCCAGAAAATTCCATTTAAAAAGGGCTAAAGATATATGGTAAATTGTCATTCATAAAATTTTGATTAACTCATTCTTAGTTGTTAAATTTAAATTGATGTCCATTAATTTGATTGTATGAGTTATTCTAAGTTGTTTGTATGACTTCCCTTAAAAAATTACACAGATTTATTTTGTACATTTCAATGTAAAATGATGGGTTTTTCAACCAAATCTTAACATATGAAAATATATACATTTTATATAATTTGAAACCACAACTTATCTCTCAGTATTTTTGTTTCACCAAAACATCTCACTGAGTATTTAGGAATAAACAACTCTGTATATTTTAGGTGAAATGAGTAGGTTTTGCCAGGGCTCAATTATGCCACTAGATGGAGCATTTAGCACTGCAGAAAGCCCTTGAAGAAAACTTGTTGTTTTCTTTAGAATTTATTTTAAAGGAGAAAAATGTGACTAATCGAATATTTCTCTAAATTTTGATTGACAAAACTATATCAATATTATGTGATTATTTTACAGTCAAAACCTTTTTAGATTACACAAATAGATATGCAAGTTGAAAGATCAGACTTCATCAAAAGAAAAATTGCAATGATATTATTTCTAAATGGACTTTTCAGTGATAATCTTAATTTTCTGTGATTTGACATGTTCTAATATAAATGTGTTTTGTAAGGTTTTTGAGAACAAAGACATACTATTAACACTGAAAATGACTACTTTACTAAAGATAATGGACTATGATCTGCACTTGTGAGAAGTAAAAAAAAAAAAAGACACAGATCAATGAGAAGAAAGCAGTAGGGGATATCTACTGTCACTTTAAGACTCTGAAAATTAAGAATATTACAGTAAAAAGTTAATTCAGATATCTGCTCCTGAGAGGGCCAGCCATGAAAAGTGAGGGCTCTCAAGTAGAGGTCAGGGCATATAGGTTCAGTCACAAAGCTGAAAAAAAAAAATGTAGAACACTTATCGGTCTACATTTTTAAGATATTGTCTTTACCCTGAAAAACTGTGTGTGTGTGTGTGTATTTAGGGGAATAAACAGCAATCACATTTCTGAAAGCTGGAGTTTGTACATGGTATTTCAAAAATATATATTATTTATATCTCTCCAGACACATTTTACAAACTTACTAGAACCCATCATATAGCCCAACTCTAATGTGCTGCTACTTTAATGAGATTGGAGGCAATTTTGCTACATGATGCTGATGTCAGTTAAAAGTTGAGTATTATTAAAATCATCAGATAAGAGTGTCTGCAGTATTGAACATTATTTCCCAAATCCTAATGGGTCCTACTGGCAGAGAGGCTCAGTGCATTGGCCTAGAAAGTACAATTCAGACCTATTTATAATTACAGACATGCATGTATATGAAGGGAAGCATTTAAAGTAGAACAAGAATTAGTTTTGTTTTGTTTGCTTATTTATTTCCCCTGGAAAAAAGCCAGGAAAATTCTGAATGAAGACTTTCAGGAAAGTCAGGATGCAAAACTGCCAAGTGTGAAAATGATTACAAATGGCAGCTTTTGTGGAAAAACACTAACCAGAAAGAATTTTCAGTGTGGGAGCTATGTTCTATGATATCATGACTTCACTCAGATCAAAAGATGGTAACATTGTAAATATTTCTTGGTAAATTTTTAAAAAGTGACATTAAAAATGGCATTTCTTTTTCAAATATTTGCTTTCAAGGGTTCACTGGAAAGTATTACTTTAACATAAACTGTCTATGAGGTATGTGGTAGGCATTTGTAATATTACAAAGCTTTATTGTAGAAATAATTATATTTAGGAATTTAGTATTTAACTTAGTTTTGAAATCTCTTATATACTTTGCTCATTTTCCAAAAATTATATTAACGTTTGACAAAAATTCTCAGCTGCTTTGCCAAACAACTCATGAATGGCTCATCTACCTTGAAACGTAACTAATTATTGGTTTAGGGCAATTAATTATTAGTTTAAGGCAATTATCACGAGAAACTAATGACTGAAGAAAAACTGTTTAAATTTAAATGATATATGAACAGTAAAATAATTTAGGAAAAGTATGGTTATAGAGTATAGACAAATAGATATATTCACTCATGAAGAACTATGGTCTACCAAATCTTAGCACAGAATATTTATTTATTCAATCAACTGGCATTTTACAATGTTGCTTTGTTGAGGAAGAGAACATCCATTAACTGATCAAATGGTTACCAAATGAATTTTTGCGATAAAACTGATCAGTTTAATTGGATAATATCATTTAATTTAGATATTAACATGGATCAATTTTTGTCATAAAAGTCAAATTGAACACATTTGAAGAAGGAAGTATTTAGAAGTAAAAGACCATTTTTGAAATTTTAACTTGCTTTCTGGTTGCTTGACATACATATTCAACTATCAGAGCTCTAACTTTTTCATAAGAAATGAACAAAATAATTTATGAAGATTATGTGATACCACTGATTGTTTTTAGCCTTTCATTATTAGTAATAAAGGTGGTTAAAGTGACTAATTTTACTTTGATGATATATTTTTTTTGTTTTGTTTTCCTGTCTGTATTGTTCTATACCTTTTATAAACAAAAGACAAGTATTCTGACATAATTCTAGGAATAGAAATGGAAATATAAACACAGTCTACAGCATGTCAAGCCCTGATAATGCATAGTTGAAAGACATCACTATCTTTCTTGAAAGTAATTAAGAAAGAGTATATCATTGTTTTATATACTAACAGAAGTTATCAATGGTTACTTGAGAACACAGAGATACAAGCTACCAAAGTAATAAGTGCAACCAAGTTCCTGATGTTTAGCTTCTATTAACATATATATACATGATAGGGACAATTAAGTACAGTAATTCTTATTTTATTTTCCTTCCAAATGTAGTTTCCTGAAATAAATAGAAGCAAGACAGATCTCAAGTTTTTATTTTTTAAGAAGTTTAGACATATGCCCAAAATATACATTTTCTTTTTTTTTTTTAAGATTTATTTATTTATGCATACACAACTGGGGTACAGATCAGAGGCTCAGGGATGGTGAGAGGATTCACCAGAGACAGAGTGGGGAGCAGAACAGGCCGACTGACAAGTACACTGCTGAGGGAAGCAACGGCAGGTCAGGAGAGGTCAGCAGTGCCTTGTGGATCACCTCTGGGGTAGGTGGATGGAACTCATGGTGAAATGGTTTTAGCTTCCCCGTGCTGTGCTTTAACCCACTGTGCCACCAGGGAGGGCCCCTACATTTTCTTAAAAAAAAAAAAAAAAAGTCATTTATTCACTTATGCATTCAAGAACTGGGATACAAGCCAGAAGTGTGGGGGCTGGCGGTGAGAGGACTGACCAGAGATAGAATGGGGAGCAGAACAGGCAGATCTACTGAAACACACTGCTAAGGGAAGCAGTGGATGAGACAGGAAAGGTCTGTTGCTCCAGGTGTGTCACCTTCCTAGCCAGGGACCGAACTGATGCTGCAGTGGTTGAGGATAGCTTCATAGTGCTGTGACTTAACCCCTTGTGCCACCAGGGAGGTTCCAAAAATACATTTTCTAACTATAGGTCAATAATCAAAGCAATCCACTAATTCATTCAACTGATTAATTCTAGAGACATATAGGTCAATATAGGTCAGTCATCAACCTGGATCAATTCATTTTATAACTTTAAAATATGAGTTGATCAGCACTATTTTTTTATTGTTCTGTGATATTAGTTCTCATCAAGAAATTCCTTAAACTTAACTACAAAGGACAAAGTTATATAAATAAATGTTATTAAAAATCTAAACAAATTATTGAACATTATTACAGTAATAGTTTTTTTTTTTTTTGGTCCCAAATAATGGGTAGGGTATATTTATTGATGTAACTAACAAAACTAGACAGTCAATGGAATTTTCCGTTCATTTTTCCTCAATCAGCGTTTTTTTTTTTTTTTTTTTAATCTGAAAGCATTATGTAGAGTTGTCATTTGGGAAATGATATAATATATTCGAACAGATTAAGAATCTTAAAAGAGGATATCATTGACTTCCTTGATATAATTACCTCTTCATAGTCATTATAATCATTCATGTAAATACATATTTAGGGAGACATCAAAAGTAAATTATTCACCTCATAGAGCATGACACCTCCAGAGGATTTATAGTGTTCATTGTCTCAATTGTCACCAAAAACTCTTAATTCACAAGTACAGTTATCCACTTTTATGTATAAATATATATCATTCATTATTCCTTTCATTATGTTAGAGAAGCCAACTTTTTACGAAACTAAGTTTTAGACTTATTCAGAAAAAAAATAATGCAAGAAGAATAAAAAATCTTTGGTAGTCACATTTTCAGAACTACACACATTAATTTATATACCTTTCTTTCAGGAAGGATGAGCAAATGTTCAACAGTATTAAGCAGAATACACTTATCGCTCATTTAAATAAATATATATATATATATATATATAATTTGCAGTAAATGCTTTTACACATTTTCTAATTAATACATAATTCAGGCTCAAACATATAGATGTAGCACTTAGTGAGAAAATTTTCCAATACATAATGCTAATGAATATTTGCTGTATGCATGGGCCAGTTTTGGAGTTGCTTCTTTGCTTTTTCTCTTTATAGAAAAGTCTGGCTTCTGGTTAAAGGATATAGTGGAAAGCTTGGATGCGTAGACTGAGGCGTTCATATACTTAAAAATAGAATTTTTTTTTGTTGTTTATTTTCTTGTGCCTATTTGCTCATCTATGTAGGGTAATTAAGGGAAAATTTATTCTAACACTGCTTTTGATAGGTTATAGAAATGGATAACAGATTATACATGTGGATATGGGTATATATATCTATGTACACACATGCACATATTTATATATATAGAGAGCTGAGTGAGAAAGCACTAACTTGATAGATTAGATAAATGATAGGTAGGTAGAAAGAAAATCAGGTGAATAGCTTTACAGATAATAGCACCTTGTTTGTTGATAAATGTATTTTTAATAATAGATGATGTTTATAGAAGAATGAATTCTGTTTTTTTTTTTAAAGATTTATTTATGCATGCATGCAAAACTAGGGTACAGGCCAGAGATGCAGGGGTGGTGAGAGGATTCACCAAAGACAGAGTGGGAAGCAGAACAGGCCAACTAACAAGGTACACTGCTGAGGGGAGCAGCGGTCAGGACAGGAGAGGTCTGCCGCGTCATGTGGGTCACCTCTGAGGTGGGATCAAGCTCATGCTGAAGTGGCTTTAGCTTCTTAGTGCTATGCTTTAACACACTAAGCCACCAGGGAGGACCCTCTGTTCTTTTTTTTATTATTATTATTTTTTAAATATTTATGTATTTATGTATGCAAGAACTGGCTAGACATGCGGGGGGTGAGAAGATTCACTAGAGACAGAGTGGGGAGCAGAACAGGCAGATTGACTGAAATACACTGCTGAGGATAAGACAGGAGAGGTCTGCTGCTCCATGTGGGTCAGCTCCCTGAATGGGATGTAACTTGTGCTACAGAGCCTGTGAATATCTTGTGAGTGTTGCACTTTAATTCATTGCAACACCAGGGAGGGCCCCATTCTGTTCCTTTTAAATTACATTATTTTGATCTGATAGTGGAGTTCTTGTATTACAAAAAGCATGTGCCATATCATTTTTGTTACATTGATAATACAAGTGTTAATCACATTTTCATTGATTGAATGCAAAGTTTATAGCTTAATTTATTGTATACAATAAAGAATTAAACTTATACGTATTTTTGTACTTTTCAGTTATGTAAATTTTGCACAGAAAGTTTTAGATGTAAAACTTAGTTTTCCTTCAAGTTAGTTCTGTGAATTAACTAATAAACCTCCTTGTTTAATTTTAACTTAAAAGGACTAAAAACAAATAGAAAGTTGAATTAAATACTCAATTTCATGCAATAACTTTTATCTTTTTTAAAAGTATAAATTAACTTATTTTTTAATTGTGATAACATTAGAATATTCTCCATTAGGTAGCATTGCTGTAGGTAACCCACCACCAAATTGCCCATAACCCATCACCTTAGTCCACATGTTTCTTTCTGTCTTGGTTCAACACTCTCACACCCTTTTCTCCCTTTTGAAGCTTCAGTTCTTAATCAGTTTTCAGTGGCTACTGTTTAAGGTTGTCTTTCTCTGCTTCTCAGTTTGGTTAATTATTAGCATTTTTTTTTTTTTAAAGATCTATTTATTTGTGCATACAGAACTGGGGTAAAGGCCAGAGGCTCAGGGGCGGTGAGAGGCTTCACCAGAGACAGAGTGGGGAACAGAACAGACAGATCTACAAGGTACATGCTGAGGGGAGCAGCGGGTAGGTCAGGAGAGGTCTGCCACACCATGTGGTCACCTCCGGGGCAGGCGGGAATCGAAATCATGCGGAGGCGGCTTTAGATTGTCAGTGCTGTGCTTTAACCCGCTGCACCACCACTGAGGGCCTTATTAGCATTTTTTTTAAATGAACAGATCATCTATGGTTTAAAGAAAATCATGGGTGTCTCTTGCCTATAACTCACTTTTCATTGGCATGACCGATTAGTACAATACACTCACTTTAAAGGACATGCACTGATTTTGCTTTTCCTCTCTATTAGTTCCATCTGTTCCTGGCACTAACTAAGGCCCCAAAATTCTGGCAAAAATAGTGAGTGTTCTATTTTAAGTATCACAATATAAACCCACTGTTAATCTCAACTCTTCTTTGGCATAGTATTCCAATATGTAATGCTGATATAATTTCTTCCAACCTCCACGCATTTTGAGAGAATTAATGATACAAAATGATTAAGTCATTCTAAAATCCTTAGAAAAATCACTCAGTATAAACAATTGATTTTAGCTGTAAGGACATTGAAAAATGTCCCTGCCATAAGTGCAAGACACAATTTAATACTAATTATACAGCTTGAGAGGCGTTGAGAGGTCTTGGTTACTTTATAATACACTATCACAAGTGAAAGGGCTGTGTAACCTGTAAGATTTTACTCCAGCATAACTTGAACTAGAATTATAGAGACTATTTCCCCCCCCCCCCATTTTTGGTAGCAGTTCCTTTTTTGTTTTCAAACTTATATTTTGAGGGAGGTTGAGAGACCATATACTTACCTATTTAATTTTACTAATATCAATTATATTTTATCGAGTCTAAATTATTTATTTCTTGTTTATTTCTATAATACTGAGAGAAAAGTAGAAGCTTGATTTAGAAATAATAATTAACACTTAAAATAAATGTAGAGAGTAACTGTAAACTAGAATAAATATACAAAGACATTTAATTTTAATATCTTTACCTTTAATACATGGATATAATCACCCATGTTTTAAAGTGAAATTAAATGTCTTAGTAGATTTATGTGCATTTTGAAAACTTCAGTAGTTCTTATTATGTAGCTCTTTTGTTCATACTCCATTGTTGCCCTGGGGACTTCATATTGCTTCTCTGCAAAATAGGAGAAATATTTCCTTTCTTAAAAAAATAAAAAAAAAATCTGTCCATGGGAATATTATTTGCCTAAAGCCTATCAACCTCAGCAGCAGGCTTATAAGAGTTGATTTTACACATCTCTCCCAAAATCTGCTCCAGTGACATTTCATTGGAAACCTGAAATCAACAAGCATGGGACATTGATTTCAGAGAGGCTGGCAAATGTTACAGATGAGAATTTATTTCCATATCTGGAGAGCTGGCTATTGAATAATTACTTCTACACCAATACCTATAATTGAATTGAAAGAAACCTGGCCCCATATTTGAGGGTGTATATTGTATATATATATAAAAGAAAGGGTGGAATCTGATGATGAGAGTTCCCTGACAAATGAATTCTAGAAAACAGGCGTTTAATTTATGTATACTATATGAACAGATTAGTGGAACAACATGTAAAGATATTTCAAGAAGTTTATATGAAATATAGTTATATGACCCAAGAAGTTTTCTCTACATAAAGATGATTATATTTTTCTATCAAAATTTTTTGAAAGAAGACAAATGGTAATGCTGTTATTGAAGATTTTCAAAATTCTCTCTTTCATTCTGATGCAAGACAATGTACACTGAATAGGAAGACAGAAAAAAGATGTTCCTTCTTTAAGAATATATTACTGGCCCTCCCTGGTGACGCAGCTGGTTAAGGCACAGCACTGAGAATCTAAAGCCGCTTCTGCATGAGTTCGATTCCCGCCTGCCCCGGAGGTGACCACATGGCGTGGCAGACCTCTCCTGACCCGCCCGCTGCTCCCCTCAGCAGTGTACTTCATCGATCTGCCTGTTCTGCTCCCCACTCTGTCTCTGATGAAGCCTCTCACCGCCCCTGAGCCTCTGGCCTGTACCCCAGTTCTGTATGCAAAAATAAATAAATCTTAAAAAAAAAAGAATATATTACTTTTAGCTTAAAGTTTGTCTACCTACTTACCAGCCATATAATTATGTCAAACTCAATGTGTACAAAATAGAGGGGAAAAATAAGCATCTCTCCCCTCAAGACTGCTTCCCATTCTCTACACTACACACTGGTAAATACTCAATACCTATCCCTAATATTATCAACTTGTCCAGAAACACATTGCTTAACACTACCTTTCTATATCCCTCAATTATAAAAAAACTATCCTGTTAACATTATTAAAGCAAACTTCTAAAGGAGTCACTTATAAAGTGGAACATAATTTTGCCAATTTCCAGCTATAAGTTTTTCCAAAACTTTTGTTGTTCAAAAATCTAAACCGAAAGTCTTTATAAGGTTAAGTTAGAACTTCCTTCATCTATTTGTTTCCTAGATGCATCCCAGAGACTTATCTACCCATTGTCCTCAATATTTAACTTATCTAGAGCTATTAATTTGTGATCTTTAGCTTTAACTTTTTCCTCCTATCTTACCACTAAATAATAGGCAGAAACTTAGCTAAATAGCTTAATAGATTATATGTAGTGCCTTGTTACGTGCAGACACTAAATATATGGTCAGTGTTCAACTGTCCTTCCTACTAGAGGTAATTATTGCATCAGTTATCTGAAGATGGTTACTCCAAATATTTGACAGCTAGCTGTCAAATAACCTCCATGGGAGAATGCTATTAATTTGCATTGTCAGTCATCTATGAGCTATTCAGGGAAAAAATCACAAGTGTGCAATCATATGGACCAATATGCAGTATTATAACTGTATTATAACAGTATTATAACTGTAGTTGTTGATAAATAATTATATTTTCCATATTACTTACATAATGGTATCTTACTCCTTTCTTGAGCTCAGGTAAAACATGAGTCATATTGCAAGATCTATACTGAGACTGGGCAGAAAGTGAGATGATACTTTGCAAACAAATCAGATAGGAGAAGAAGAAATTATGATAGCAGAAGTCAGATTTAGGCAAGTTCATAAGACCTATGTTAGCAAACAACAAATGCTCTGAGAATATCTGACATTCTTAGATGTATACTTCAAGGCAATTTAATACTTTTATACTAACTGTCCCTACCCTCAACTTGTCTGCTTTTTTAATTAGGTCATATAATTGAGATTTTAATTTCATGAAGATACTTTTTGATGAAATGTAAATCTTATATTTATTTAAAAATATCCACTGGCCTCCATTCCTTCTATATCATCATTTAAAACATCTAAATTTTCTTACTAGTTGAAGATTATTAAATCTATAAGCTCTGGGCCCTCCCTGGTGGTACAGCAGGGTAAAACACAGCACTAAGAAGCTACAGCTGCCTCAGCACAAGTTCGATCCCCCCACAAGGAGGTAATCCACATGGCACAGCAGATCTCTCCTTACCCACCCACTGCTCCCCTCAGCAGTATACTTCGTTGATCTGCCAGATCTGCTCCCCACTCTGTTTCTGGTGAATCCTCGCAACACCCCGTACCTCTGGCCTGTACCCCAGTTCTGTACTCAGAAATAAATATGTGAATAAATAAATAAAACCTAAAAAGAAATCTATAAGTTCCATGGAAAGCTTTGTATTTTTAATTTCTCCAGTTTTCAATCAAGCTGGAAGATTTCCTTAGAACAATCAGTAGTTACATCCAAAGCCAAGTCCTTATAAAAATGTATAGCAGATTCTCATAGACATCATGGGGATATTTTTTTTTCCTGATTGTTTTCCCATTGCATACAGGCTCTAATGAATCTAAAGTTAAAATCTCACCAAATCTGTGGCAATACAAGTTTTCTCCTGCAAAATAGTCACCTTAGTTATTCTGTTTTGGGTGTTGTGAACCATGCTGAGCTGGAAATGCTGAAAGAAGCAAAGAGAAGTCTACCAAATTTCAGAAAGAAAAAATTTAACTCCCAATCTCCCAATTTTTGTGTCAGTCTGAAATGATTATATTTGTTGACAATTGATTTTGTGGACTATCTCCATGGGACAGAACTAGTTAAATAATGTGTTCAATTTCTTACAAGTAAAGATTAACATTCAACTCTATTTTTTTAATTATTCCAACTATAACCTTTATAATTATGTTCTTTCTTTGTAATTTCTACCTTGTCATACTTTCTCTCTTTTTTTCCAGTTTTTAAACATTTTTTAATGTCATTTTAATACTCCATGGAATCCAGAGAATAATCTAAGCTCTTTAAAAGTATGAGTTCTTATTGCAATTTTATGAGATAGTGTGACTGGTTTGATATTACAAGTGGATAAATAAGGCATTGACTAAGTAGATTACTAAAGATCACACAGTGAATATGAGGCAGAATGAAGTTTGAACACCAGGTATCTGGCTTCAGGGCTGAAACCAGTATCCTCTGCTCCTTCCATTTTCACTTGAAAGGACTTTAGAGGGTATGTGTTTATTTGTTAGTTAGTCCAGCTTTTGTCTTCTGAAAATTTGCAAGGCATTATATAGCAGGCATCCAAGCTTAGTTTATAGTCCAATAGAGGGGAGAACTTGGCAAATGGTATGTTTACAGTAACTGGATATAATTATCTTTTAAATATTGTTTTTAAATTAATTTCAATTAGCATACTGCAAAGAATGATCTATATTCTCCCCTTTGCATGAGATAAGCTGGTGTCTTTGGCAAAAGGTAGCTCTTTTTGTATTAAATCATAGTGTTCTTCAGACAGGCTTATTTACTAAAAAAAAAAAGCAAGTTTTCTTGGGCTTCTTTAAAGAGCTAAAGAAATGTCCCTGCCAGGACACTATGCAATATATTTCTGAGTTACTGGCTACTTGCCTAGTTTAAAGGCAGCCAGAATTAAATATAAAGGCACAAGCCCTTTGATCAAAGGCTGAGCAAGGCCAGCTCCTAATTATATAACCTGGAATTTACATAGATTGACTCCCTACTGAGTAACAAAACCTTCTTTAATAAACCAAGGAAGTGAGGCAAAAAGAAAAGTGTCAATATGTGTCTTGTCTTTGAAAATGAGAAACAAATATATGGCTATAGACTGACTCAGTGGAGCAAAGATCTTCATCACAGATCTTTAAGGGTTTTTGTAGCTGCCAAAGAAACAAATGTAACATTGCAGAAATAATAACTCTTCAGTCTTTGTCCTGGTTTGGGTGATTCCATGTGGATAGAGCAGAATTCTTTTCAGTTTGTGGTGGTCACTATTATTGTATTAGCTTTCTGACGCTACTGTAACAAATTATTGGAATCTAAAAACAATAAAAATTTGTTTTCTTGAAGTTCTGGACAGCAGAATTTCAAGTCAGTTTTACTGGGTTAAGATCAAGATGTCCATAGAGCTGTTTTTTTTCTGGCAGCTCTGGGAAGAGACTCTTGTCCCTAATCTTTTCAGCTTCTATAGACTACCTCAATTTTTTTAAAGACTACCTCAATTTAAAAAAAAAATAATTTATTTATGCATACAGAATTGGGGTACAGGCCAGAGGTGCAGGTGGTGAGAGGATTCACTAGAGACAGAGTAAGGAATAGAACAGGCAGATTGAAACACACTGTTGAATGAAGAGAGTAGCATTAGGGTCAGGAGAGGTCTGCCACACCATGTGGGTCACCCCCCTGGCCTAGAATCGAATTCCTGTTGCAGTGGCTGCTGATGGCTTCATAGTGCTGTGCTTTACCCTGTTGAACCACCAGGGAGGGCCCAGGCTATCTCAATTTTTGACCCCTTCCTCCAGCTTCAAAACATTTCACTTTAATGCATCATGACTCATCTCTCCTCTCACTCTGATTCCTTCTGAACTTCTTTTGAAAAGACGATTCTGATTACATCCTCCCCATCTCAAGATCCTTAACTTTCTAACAAATGCAGAATGATTTTTTCCTTATAAAGAATATTCATAGGTTTCCAGGAATGAGAACTTGCACATTTTTCAACCACAATTACACAATTACATGCTCATATTCTTTGCTTTCCCTCTTGTATTTTGGAATCCTCTCCCCCGGCCCCAACGTTTTGGTGGTTAGGAAATGTGGGAGGGAAAAGATGACAAAGATGTAATGTATGAGATGGTATCAGAGTCCCCACTATCCAGAATTAGAACTTTCCTATTTGGTAGGTTATATTTCGATTATGGAAATTCTGTTCTCATCAATTTATTTGTGCTTTCTAGAGCCAAAAAGCAATCAACTTTTAAATAGTCATGTAACCTTCACCTGATTAATGTTTGACCTGATGAACTGAACTACTGTTATAAAAGAAAATGAATAGGCTAGCAAACTAATCCAAAAATTTGTAAACAAATTATAATACAAATCTTTGACATGGGGTATTCCTATGTCACATGGACTAGGAAAATTACCACATACTCCAGAGAAAACTTGACTATAAAGGCAATTATGCTTTGAGCTGTATTTAATATGACTTTCTTTTACTGAAATATTGAGGGCTATATAAGTATTTTTCAGCGATTTGAAGGAGCTATCATTTCTAAATATAAATTTATTCCTCATTTTTTACTTTAATATTTAATACTATAAAAATTTTGTATTCTAAAACAAACAAACAAAAAACAACAGAAGGTGTGATTCAGAATCTTTTGTGTGATTAAATATTCTTATGGAAAAGTCTGTATATATGTATATGTATCTGGTATATATTGATCTATAAAACATAGGATGATGACCACTGAGATGAAAAAATGCACAAAATGGTGTTTTTTATTAAAAAAAAATCACATAAAGGCCCTTCATGGTGGCACAGCGGGTTAAAGCACTGCACTGAGAAGCTAAAGCCACTTCCGCATGAGTTCGATTCCCGCCTGCCCCGGAGGTGACCACATGGCGTGGCAGACCTCTCCTGACCCGCCCGCTGCTCCCCTCAGCAGTGTATTTCTTCGATCTGCCTGTTCTGCTTCCCACTCTGTCTCTGGTGAAGCCTCTCACCGCCCCCGAGCCTCTGGCCTGTACCCCAGTTCTGTATGCATAAATAAATAAATCTTTAAAAACAAACAAACAAAAAAACACAAAAGATGATGACATCATGTAGGTTTACCTTAATACACTTAAAAAGTTTTGAAATTATTTTTGTACTTATAATTCAGAAGTTTCTCCCTAAGGCTGACTTATTTTATGGAGAGCTGGCATTTGTAGAGAATGAAAGAACAGGATAAGTAGAAAAGAGGATTACATTGAATGTATAATGTAAGCCTGATATTTTATTTTGAAAATCCACTCTCCTAAGTAATATTCCTTTACATCACCATCATTCATTCTCCTACTCGTACATTAGAATGCTTCTTATTGTTTATGTTTCTCCTATTTGCTTTTTCCTATTTCTCACTTCCCTGGCTTTCTAAGCTTTTACCAATTACATTTTGTTATCCAGATATTTTGTTTCTAATAACACTTCTCCACAACTGTTATCCTGGTTTAAACTCTCATTTCTACAAAGTCAGCTATAATTTGTTCTCAGGTTGCCAAATTGTTATCTGTATTTAAAGTACTAATAAGCAAGGTCTAAGTATCTATAGTAGATAAAATGGTGTAAAATGTTTATCCAATAGACTAGAAATTTATGGCATCAAGTTATATCAATTATATCAATTTAAAAATATATATTTTGTTTTATTCTTATCTTATTTCTTCATAATAATCACTAAGTATTTTAAATAAGCTCTGAAATATTATTATTACTTTAACTCAGTTTTATGATAACTGAGAACCTATTTCCAGAGAAAATAATTTAAGAACAGGCAAGAAAACTACGTCACAGGTATATGGTAAATGACATCTATATTATTGAAAAGCATGGAACATATTTTCAATACAAGGATATTTAAAAGTTAAGATACAGCCAGTAAAAGGAAATTTTGTTATAAAAATATTCTTCCTGGCCCTCCCTGGTAGCACAGAGGGTTAATGCTCAGCACTGCAAGGGAGCCACAGTCCCTTCATTGTGAGTTCAATCCCCAGCCCTGGAGGGACCCACGTGGTGCTGCAGACCTCCCCTGACCCGCCTGCTGCTCCCCTCAGCAGTGTACTTCGTCCATCTGCCTGTTCTGCTCCCCATTCTGTCTCTGGTGAATCCTTTCACCCTCCGCATCTCTGGCCTGTACCCCAGTTCTGTATGCACAAATAAATAAATCTTTAAAAAATAATAAAAAAATAAAGTGTATAGAGTGTATTTAATGAATTATGCTAAACATATTAATATGTTAGAGAATAATAGCATAGTATCCATGTTTAAATCTGGGCTAAACTTCCTATGAGTTCTGAAAAATCTACTTAACCTCCTATCTTTCCATTTCCTCATCATTAAAATAAATAATATAACGACATCAATATCTTGTACATAATATGAAAATTAAATGAACTAGTACTACTAAATCCTCTCCTTAAAAATCTTGGCATTATAATTCATGAGTGCCTTCTGTATGTAATTTATCATAATAATGTTATGAGCTTAGTCATTATAAGTAAAATAACTGTATATATTTCCTTATGCATTCCCAAATTTTCTGAAATGAACAGATTTTTTTCTTTATAATTATATTTGCCACAACTACTATTTATTATATTTTAGATATAGTGAATGCAATTATTAACACACTTTTTAAATTTATTCATAGCATAGATGTGGAAAGAGGATAAGTATTTCAAATTCTGAACCTAAAAGTTTATGTTGAGAAACTTACTCAATGAAGACTTGAATCTCCTAATATTAACTTCTAAATTCTACACTGTTCTTGTTCTACATTTCTGCTTACCAAACTTGTGTAGGAGGAAAAAAATAAACGCACCCCTTAGTGAAGCGATTAACATGTCCTTACCTCTCTCTTCTTTGGTTATCTTGGGAGAAACAGCTTTCTCTTTCATTGGTTTCTGTCTTTGATTCCCCATTCCTACTGGACATCAATCTGAAGGCCTGACTTGGTTAAGGCTTACACATCACTATTTTCCTACTTGATTCTCAGGAATAAAATCTCTATAAAATAAATGACACATAATAGAGAGTGGATAAAAATGGAATTTTACTCCTCATGGTAACTGCTTTTATTTCTGTAATAATTGGAATTGTTTATTTTAATTAAAAAAAAACTGAAAGAATAAGTCACTTGGGTTGGATACACATTTTTTTTTCTCCATTAATTTACATTTTCAAATATTTTTATCTATAGAAGTCTCTACTGCAAAAGCATAAATTTAAAGTCACAAAATTTTATTGTCTAATTTTTATGCTTTGTAAAGTGTAGTATAAATTCATGTCTATCTAGTTTTAATCTATTATGTATTAGACAAAGTAAAGTGTTTGACACTCTCATAGCACACAAAGAGAAAAATTCAAAATAGTGTGGTCCAGAATAATACCTTACAAGTATGCAGAACAATGGATTTGAGAAAGTCTATTTTTAGAAGATGGGATTACATCAAATTTTGCTAAAATAGAGTAGAGGCTTGGACAGTAAGAGGAAAGCATTACAATCATTTCATATATTCTGAGTTTCTCTAACATGTCATTGATAGAATTTGAAAAAATGCCAAAAAAGTTAGCATTCTGGCAGATCATTTTTATATCAATCCCAAAATATATATGCTGGACCACTTGCACCATCTGCTGTGTAAGCTTCTACAAAGAGAACGACAAGACGTGATTGCGGACAGTCGTGTTAAAATGCAATTCAAGGAGATACACTGTATCAAAGAGAAGGAACCCAAGCTAATAGAGTGGCAGAAGGTTATAGATCTGAAAAGAACACAAAATGAAGAAAAGCTGAATCTTCCAATAACAGTTTTGTCCTCAGTATATTTGCAAATGTCAGTAAAGAAATCTAATATTGCTTACTAACATCAAATGAAATCAATTTTATCAGAATACTCTTGAGTAATGATCAATAGAATAAGAAATGTCTTCTTGAGCTCCTTAATTAAATAAGAACTGTATTGTGATATTCTCATATTTTAGAGAAGAAAATAGGTAAAAATGAATGTTTGTGTTAATTTAAATATTTGTAGAAAAGCAGTTTATAAGTAACAAGCTGTTATTTTATAGAACAGCTTGTTATATCTTCTCTAAATACAGTGTTTTTTTAATCAGTTTTTTAAAAGATTTATTTATTTATGCATACAAGAGCTGGGGTACAGGCCAGAGGTTCAGGGGGTGAGAGGATTCACCAGAGACAGAGTGGGAAGCATAACAGGTAGGTTGACTGAAATACACTGCTGAGGGGGAACAGGGGATGAGACAAGGGAGGTCTGCTGTGCCAATTGGGTCACCTCCCTGGCTGGGGATCGAACTTGTGATGCAGTGGCTGTTGATAGCCTAATAATGGTGACTTAATCTTGCACCACCAGGGAGACCCACTTTTAATCAAGTTATTAATTGCTTGAGGCTAAGGGTGATTTTATATAATTGTTCAGTAATAATATTTTGATTTTGATGATTATATATCTCTTAAAGTACCAAGCACACTTTCCCAATTCCTATCTTGGTAAACATACTCATAAACTCTGTCTCTCAATTTATCTCTCTCCCCACCCTGCCACCCTCCCATCATACGAGAAAAGAGGGAGACCCTTTATTTTTCATTTCTAGGAAGGTGATTTTCCTTTAACTACTAAGTTGACTTTAGTACATATCTATGAACTTCATTATCTCATCATCTCTGCATGGGTTCATCAATTTTTAACTCTGAATTCACAAATTCTAATGTTCCCTCATGGAAACAGGAAATTCATTTCTTTAATTTCTTATTTTGATTTTTTAAAATATGAAAAACAAGTATGTATGAATTTTGTTAGCCATATAAACATAAAAATTAGAGAGTCGTAATAAAACATGGGTTAAAATGTTGTTTGTCATCTAAATATTCAGTGTTTTTATTTATCCTATATTTTCCACTTTGATTTACTTTTAACCCTGAATATTTATATATACAAGCACAGATATATCTACAAGAGACTAATGACAACCCTCAAAAATATATTGCTATATTCTAATCCTAAGATTCTATGATCATAAATATTTTATTTTTCCCACTTAATGGTAAATTTACAGTGCATATGTATGTATATGTGTGTGTGTGTATGGCAAACATCACTGAAATATTTTACTATTGAAGAGGTGCAATAGGAAGACTATGGAAAACATCTGAAAATTATCTTATTCCATTGACATATACATCTTCCTGGAAGCAACATTAATAACCTATAAAATGTTTAATTTTTCATTAGTAAATATTGGACATTTTAAAAGTTGTCAGGTCACTACAGTACATCATGCTTTACCACTCTGGTTATTTTGCCTTATATCTCACGGGCTCAGCAATTTCCCTGTCAACATACACTCTATGATTTCACTTGTACGTGGTATATAAAGAAAACAAATAAGAAAATGAACTAAATACAACAAAATCAACTTTTAGACTAAACAAGCCAATTAATGATTTTCAAAAGGGATAGGAATGTATAAAATAAAAATTGGATTCTAACTATTGAAATTAATGTAATTTACACACATGTTGATTTTCAATCATGCACGCCTGAAACTTATAAAGGCAATCATACATCAATAAGCACAGCAAAGAAATGAGTACATTGCAATAACAACCAAGAAATTGACTACACAAAGTTAAAAAAAAATACTTTTAGTAAACTCACAAGTATTATTACCAGGAAAAAAAAATGTTATTGATGAAAGCAGGTTATGCAAGCATAAACTTTTTAAAAGAATATCAGTAACCTAAATTCACATACATTAATTTTTATTAAAGATACTGAAATATAGTTTCCTTTTCTAGTAAAGTCTTTGGCTTTTGATTTGAGAGTAGTAATGACTACATAGATTGAGCTGGAAAATCTTTCCTTTTCTATTTTTTGGGAAGAGTTTGAGAAGAGTTAAAATTTATCTTTAAATATTTGCAAGAATGAAACCATCTCAGGCTGGCCTATTCTTTCTTGGAAGTTTTGATTACTGATTTAATTTCTTTGCTTGCTTTATGTATGCTTAGATTTTTCATTTCCTCTTAAGTCAGTATGGTAATTGTGTATTTCTAAAAATTTGTTCATTTCATCTAGGTTATCTTTTTGTTTTTTGGTGCAAAATTGTTTACAGTATTCTCAAACATTCTTTCTTTTTTTCTTTCTATAGTTTGGTAGTAATGTCCCTGATATGATTTTTTTACTTTATTTATCTGTGGATTTTTTTTTTTCCTTTTTCTTTTTAGCATTAGTATTCAGTTTCTGAAGTTGACAAGCTAGGAGGTTCATGGAAAGGTCCCGGGGAAAAAAGACCCATTATCTTATTTATCTTGAGACTGCTCAGTATTCTAATTTGGTAACCACCCCTTGGCTAGTTAGTGCCTATAAAAATTAAGACTACAGTGGGGTCAAATTAGACAGACATCTCTCTTTGGAGGTAGTCATGAAATACATTAGAAAAATGAAGGGAATTATTCACGTCAAGAATGAACAATAAGCAAATAAGAATTGGGAGAGAAAAATTCAATGTAGCTTCCTGGAGGGGTGTTTTAAAGGAGACCTTTTTATGAAATTCAAGAATTGAGACATTTTTATGATAGGTTTGCATTGGGAAATCAGATTTTTAGCAGTTTAAATTCTTGGAATAAAATTTATCTCTAAATATAAACATAGCTATAGCTATATATACAGCTATATAAATAGAACTGCAGCTTTATTTATGTTTTAGAATTATCCACCAACTCTCCCATAAGAAACTTAAGGTCAACTTTAATGGAGATCACCTAACATAGATCTCCAATAAGATGATCAAAATTTCTTTTCCTCCCCAATATAGAACAGTTAAAATGGGCAAGGATTTAGAGACAATAGAGGTTAAAGCAATATAAGGAAAATTAAGAATCCAGCTGTCAAGTAAGCTAGACATAGACAGTGGAATAAGACATAGCTAAGGTCTTTCTGCTAACTGTGAGAAAATATACATAGGAGCACTGCTGATACCTGAATAGGAATTTGTTCATTCAAATACAAGTTAGTTGAACCAGGAAAATGTCCTGACTTCACAGCTCTCCATACCATTGTGTCCTTTCTTTGCAGTTGATATGATATCAGTGACCCTAAAATAAGAATCTGATTAATCTTCAGACTACCGTTAGTCTACCTATGATAGTACAATTTATGCTCTTTACAAAGGAGCCCAGCTGAGGGGATGATTGAGCGTTGACATACACTGTGACACTCTGTTTACATGAATGAAATAACTTTTCTTTGCAAAATTTTTTTTTTTTATATTTCTTGAGGCATACAATTGCAAGACTTACCCTCTAAGAGGGATGACATTTTTTGATTTGCTTAAGATACCCTATAGACTGGTGATATGTATGTACATATTTTCATGTACATGCACCCTTGTGTATATACCTATCAATGAGAAGAGTAAATGCTATTTTTCAATCATTTCTATTGATCACCACGATAATCACTAGAGTTCTTTGCAATTTGAAATAGAGTAACAAGTTCATCTTAAATGATTCTAATATAGAACTAATTGCTTTAATATTAAAAATTAAAATGTGGTATACACGAATGGTGGAAATGCCCTATCAATTTTAACAGCAACCTGCCTCCTGAGTCCAATTGCAAAATTAATATTTGACTAACTAGAAGTGACTGTGAAAATAAAATAGCATGTGAATTCTTGTTATTATTATTTTTTTATTACTGATTACTGATACTGATTACTACTTTTAACTGGACTTCAAGTCTTGTACTAATCCATATTTATGTTCTTTTGCCAAACTGGGCATTAACTCCCTAAACTTTAGCTACTTTAGTCTATAGACTCATATTTTTAACTTTTTCATTTATATATATATGGAATTTACTGGATTCCATATTGAGAAGCAAGGAGGAAGGCTATGACATACTTGATCTTTCAAATTACATAAACATGAAAGAATAGATTTCATGCTATTTTTCTTGCACATATGCATGCCTCCAGTCTTGAAATAATTTGCTGGGATTTTGCGCTTAAAGTAGAATGAGGGTGAATAGCTAAAATTAGAATAGAGTCTGCTTCCATACTTATCTGCAGATTTTTACTGAAAATCTTTCACTTAATTGATTTAAAACATACTGTTATCTTTGCCTGGATATATTATTGTGTACCTGAAACAAAGTCACAGAAGTCATTTGAAAATGTAAACTTTTTAAATTACAGTGATTTGAATCCACATTACTCCAAAGTTAGCCCTATAATCCATGCAGTCAAAATGTTAGAGTAGTTAATAGAGTGACTATAAAGAAATCAACTGCCTGTCAGATTTCATTGACAAGAAGTTGACTACTTAACAGACTTTTTTATTACTTAGGTTTCATAAAGCAGCTACCAAATTTACTTTTCAGACAAAGTATTAAGTATATTATGTTTTATATATATATATAATTGCACATAATAAAATTCTGAATTAATTATACTTTATAATATCTATTTAATTATAATGTTACTTAAAAAGAATTTCCTATATATATATATACCCTACTCATTGATAATACATTTCAATATATTGTTTACTGCATTCTTGATCAAATTGATTTTATATTTAACATGCTTGCTACTTTTAGTTAGTGCTGTTTTGAAAATTGTATTTGCCATACAATTTTCCCATAATTTTTAATGCTCAGTTATTTTACTTTTCTGTCTCTATTAAGACCATAAATAAAAATAAAAACAATCATGTTTGAGGTCTCTTGTCCAATTCTACAGTTGTTTTGAGTCTTCACAAAAAGTTCCATTTCCTGCTAAGTCAATTTCTTCCTTGTCAGCCACAACTGATATCTTTCACTTTTCTTTAGATAAGAGTGATTATTTCAGTTAACTGAACCTTAGCTAACCAACATGAGTAATGATTATGTATCTTTGATAATGTATTTCTTGCAAATAGAATCCTTCATTTAAATGAATGAGTTTGTTTTTCTTGTTACTTCATGAGGATTCTTAGTGCCATTATTTAAAAATCATAAATTTAGAGAGGGTAAAGAACAGTTTCTCATGTGGGTGAATGTGATGAAAAGTATTTTCCTAGAGATACTAATGTGCTTTATTTTTTTTTTCAACCTCCCAAATATCTTAAGCTCATTTTGTAGAAACATGCTTTTTATAGACATCATCATAGAAAAATATATATATATATTTTTTCTGTTTCTCATGGGTTTAATGTAACAGGGTGATCCCCAGGAAAAGGGGAGGATCCAGGTTCACTGCTCCACCCAAGAAGGGTAGACATATGCAGGGAGAAGAAAAAGTTGGAGAGGAGAATGGAGGAAACAGAATGGAGAGCCAGAAGGAGACCTGGAGGAGGAGCAGACAGACACCTAAAGAAACTGCACTTGCTCTTTGGTCCTAGACTGGTTGAAGCAGATGTGGGTGAGAGACCTGTGGGGAAGTTAACAATTGCAGCTTTGATTTTTCTTTTGCTTTTTTCCTTCCAAACGTGCTGAACCCTTTTTGTCCCTTTCCTAAGGGTCCCCTCCAGAAGGTCCTTTAGACTTGTGACAAGCTTTCAGGCCCGGCATTGGGTCAACTCTGGCTGGACATTTACCCAGCAGGGATGGGTAACTTTGGGTGTTTGATATGGACTTTATTCTTTGCCTTTTCTGTAGTAGTGCACGCCAATATTATTAATGTTCCTTTTCATTAATTGTCTTATGCACTAGAATATGTCTTGTTTTAATATGGCAGGTGGAAGAACCTATGTAGAGGGGGCAGGATTGAAGGTACTGGGGTGCCCCTCTCCCTGTACTGTAACATTAACAGGTAGGAAAACATGAGAAACAGAATCAAGCAATTATCTAAAAGTTTTCACTGTTTAATCTCACCAATAAATCTTTTGACAATTAAGCAATTCAAAATTGTTTCATTTTGGATAGTATTTGTATTGGGGAGAAGTAAGGAGATTCACACATGTAACATGCTTAGAAACAACATAAGTTTGTTTCCCACTCAGGTAGATAAGCAGATAAAGGTAGATGTTGGTTGTGGTAGGTGGCCCCCCTCATGGGTTAAGTCAAGGACCCAGTCTAATTTTCCATCTTGCATCTTCAACTTTCTTTAGCTATCTTATGTTCACATCTGGTAAGTTGAAGGAGAATGTGTGGTCTTACTTAAAGTGACACTTTTTTTTTTAAGATTTTTTTTAAGATTTATTTATTTATACACACAGAACAGGGGTACAGTCCAGAGGTATAGGGGCAGTGGAAGGATTCACCAGAGACAGAGTGGGCAGCAGAACAGGCAGATTAACTGAAATACACTGCTGAGGGGAGCAGCAGGCAGGTTAGTAGAGGTTTGCCTCACATTGTGGGTCACCTTTGGAGCCAGGGATCGAACTTGTGTTGAAGTGGCTTTAGCTTCGTAGTGCTGTGTTTTAACTTGCTGCACCACCAGGGAAGGCCCTGAAATGACACTTTTTTTTTTTAAAGATTTATTTATTTATTCATATAGAACTGGGGTAAAGGCCAGAGATGTGGAGGGTGAGAATGCGGAGGGTAAGAGGATTCACCAGAGACAGATTGGGGAGCAGAACAGGCAGATCAACGAAGTACACTGCTGAGGGGAGTAACGGCAGGAGAGATCTGCCACGCCATGTGGATCTCCTCCGGGGCAGGCCGGAATCGAACTCATGCAGAAGTGTCTTATGCTTCTTAGTGCTGTGCTTTAACCTGCTGTGCCACCAGGGAGGGCCCTCTGAAATGACACTTTTTAAAAAGCCTTTGTCCATAAGTGTCTTCTCTATTTTCAAAATTATGGTACCCAATTGTAAACAAGATTTGGTGAATAGATTAGCTGGTTCTTACAATCACTGTCATTTAGATTCTAAGATAGATAATGGGCAGAGACAAGTATGAAATAATACAAGAGAATCCAAAAGCTGGATCAATAACTACATTGGCTAGAGCTCCATGACATACTCAAATGTTAATGTTTGAATGTTTGTATATTTGATGTAAATGTAAGGGCAATAAATCCTCTTTATTAAAATGCACTCAACTCAAAAGTACAATTAATCAATAAAGGTATTTTAAACCAAACATTTTAATGTTTTAAATTTCTTCTTATTTCTGTATCCAAATAAGTCAGTCTTAGTGTTTTCCACAGAAATGTGAAATTTGGAAGGACTAGTTTTCTTTTGAAAATTTCAATATTGACTCAGCTTGATATTTGTTTATCATCACATTTTTATCAAAGGAAGTAATTGAGATTTTCTTCTCCTTTGTTAATTTCAATGCATTTTAATTCATTTTATTTTTCCATCCAAAGTCCTTCTGTATGTGTGAATTTATTTTGCTGTTGCTGAAAGCAACATAAGGACATTGTAAAATTGATTTAAAAAACTTGAATACTGTGAGGAAACAAACAGCAATATATGGGACACTGCTAAATTGTTCTATGCAGTAACCAGATGTTATCAATTTTTATTCCATGTTACATTGGTATACTGTTGGAAATATAAACATCTTATATACTCAAGTTTATCAAAAAATAATTGAGATATTTTAAGATTTATTTTATTTATTTATGCATACTAGTCCTGGGGTCTAGGCCCGAGAAAAACAGAAATATGAAATATGGGAAACACCGCTCCCAAATTTCAGATGTCACTATCCAGAAAGAATCATTATTAACAGTAAGTGAATAGCAATACAGACATTTCCACCAGGTGGGCAAATATGATTTTTTTTTAAATAGGCTTAATTATCTCTGTTGAAAATAGAAGAGGAGACATCCTTCCCCACCCTTTCTTTATATTATATACTTTGGGAAATTGTCATTGTAAGTTCTTTGCCTAATGCTGAGATGTACATAAATTTGTAAAAAACTCTTAACTTAAAGAATCAATTATGTCTTTCTCAAAACTCTGGGATCATCTTTTTGAAATTCAGTTGCAAGAAAAATAACACCCATCTCTTCCCAGTTCCAACAGAGGATGGGCGTCTAATGACAGCAGCTGCCTAACTACAATTTGCACAGCACTCTCTGTCAGAGATATATGACAAGTTTAGATGAGGCCAATTAGCTAACAGGTGGAGACCTTAATAACAAATTGAAATTAGGGTGAATTTTATGTGAACAACGTACTGTGAAGCTCTCTTATGTAGGGACAGATTACTTATGTTGAAAACATGTATGGGGACTGAATATTCTGGCTGAATAAAAGGTTGAGAATTCCTTCCATCTTTGCTTTTTTTTTTTTTTTTTTTAAGATTTATTTATTTATGCACACAGATTGGGGTACAGGCTAGAGGTACAGGGGCAGTGAGAGGATTCACCAGAGACAGAGTGGGGAGCATAATAGGCAGATCAAGGAAGTACACTTCTGAGGGGAGCAGCGGGCGGGTCAGGAGAGGTCTGTGGCGTTCGGCGCCATATTAGTCACCTCCAGGAGGCAGATCTAACTTGTGCTGAGGTGGATTTAGCTTCCTAGTGTTGTACTTTAACTCGCTGCACCACCAAAGGAGGGCGCCATCTTTGCTTTCTTTTAAGAGGTTGCCTGCGATAGACTTTACATTCTGGCTTAAAGTTGACTCATAATTAAATTGTTTTCTTTTTTCTCTACCTTTAGGGAAAGGATTTATGGATAGGAATATTTTATTTTTAATTGTATTCCCCCAAAACCACGCCAAGTAAAACATTACCTCTGTGCATTAGCTTCTTTTTGAGTATATTTCATGTGATTTACAATTAGATAGGTTAAATTTCATTATTATGTAGAAGCACTCTCCCTCCCTCATATCACCAAAAGGGTTAAACAATAATCCACTGCTAAGTTCTTGAATTCATTTTTTTTTATATTTTCTCTTATTTAGTAACTTTTTTCTTCAGGTTTTTAAGTATTGCATCAAATGTCTATTAATTTCACTTGTGTACATTTGTTAAAGCATCTTCTATATCCTTCCAGTTTGGAAGTATATTCTCCATAACTGAGTCAAAGCCCTCAGATCAGTCATTTTGGCATCTGTAAAGACTATTTACTATTTTTTTTAAAGATTTATTTATTTATTCATACAGAACTGAGGTACAGGCCAGAGATGTTGGTGGAGGTGAGGGGGGTGACAGGATTCACCAGAGACAGAGCGGGAGCAGTACAGGCAAATCGACGAAGTACACTGCTGGGGGGAGCAGTGGGCAGGTCAGGAGAGGTCTGCCACCCCATGTAGATCTCCTTCCGGGCAGGTGGGAATCGAACTCATGCGGAAGTGGCTTAAGCTTCTTAGTGCTGTGCTTTTAGCCCGCTGCACCACCAGGAAGGGCCCTTTACTGACTATTTTAATCTTTTCCAACCTTAAAGTTTAGGGAAGATACCAAACTCTCCTCTGGTGATTTGAGGATTGTGTTTTCTAGCAGGTAATTTCTTTATTTTTCTAAATTTAGTTAATCATAGTTCATAGATTCAATGGATATTTATCAGTTTCTGGAAACTGTGAGGTCCTGTGCTAACTGATAATAATACATAGTTGACAGAACAAATACATTTTCCTAATGGAGGAGATTGTCCTTATGGGAGGGGATGGTACAAGGAACTCCATTTAATGCTCTAATTTTTATTTCTTCTTTCCTTCTACTGTTCATCTTTTTTTTTTAGTTCCTTAAACTAACAGAAGTTACTTATTTTTTTATTTTATTTTATTTTTTTAAAGATTTATTTATTTATTCCTACAGAACTTGGGTACAGGTCAGAGATGCCAGGGTGAGAGGATTCACCAGGGACAAAGTGGGGAGCAGAACAGGCAGATCTACCAAGTACACTGCTGAGGGGAGCAGCGGGCTGGTCAGGAGAGGTCTGCCACGCCATGTGGTCACCTCCGGGGCAGCAGGCGGGAATCAAACTCATGCGGAATTGGCTTCAGCTTCTCAGTGCTGTGTTTTAACCCACTGCGCCACAAGGGAGGGCCAGAAGTTACTTATTTGATCATCTCTTGTTTCTTTATTGTGGGATTACATTGCTGTTTACTTCCTTTGAAGTTCTGCTTTTGCTGAGTCCATGGTCTTGATATAACAAAACAGCAGCTATATTCATGGCTGGTTCTTGGGTGATAAGAAAGCCTGGAAATACTAACTTGTAATTCACTCACAGAAATATTAGTGGTACTGAGAATGAATAAATTCTCCAATTTAAAATTACAAAGAGGTGGCACAGTGGGTTAAAGCACAGCACTGCAAGCTAGCCACAGCTGCTTCAGTGCTAGTTCCATCCCCATTCCCAAAGGTGATCCACCTGGTGCAGTAGACCTCTCCTGACCTTCTACTGCTCCTCTCATCAGTGTACTTTCTTGATCTGCTTGTTCTGTTCCCCACTCTGTCTCTGGTGAATCCTGTCACCTCCCTCACCTCCACCAACATCTCTGGCCTGTACCCCAGTTCTGTATGAATAAATAAATAAATCTTTTTTAAAAAAATTACAAAGAGACCATTGTGAAATAATAGTGCTTTATTATTGCTTTATGTGTGAAAATAACACCCACTGTCAACTGTCTTTAACATCAAATATAATGGAATGTCTCAATAGCACTCTCACAGTATCTAGAAGATATCCAGAGAATGGTCATTTCATATAGTAATGGTGTTACATGGCACTCCAGAACCCCCAAACCTGCTCAGTCAAAATAGGTTCTGCTATCCACTGTGTTAAGACAAAACATACAAGACCTATAATGAAAAGAAACTTTAATACAATTAGTGAACAATACAGAAAAGACAAAGAATATAGTGTCTAAATCATGCATCTGAAATTACCCATCCACTGATGGGTAAATGTTTAGCGAAACAGGGTTAGCCCAAAGCAAGGCTTGAAAGCTTGCCACAAGTCTAAAGCACCATCCAGTGGGACACCCATAAAAACGGGTCAGAAACAGCCAGACAGGTCGCAGAGGAAAAAGTAAAATCAAAATGAAGACAAAAGCTGCCATTATTAATCTCCCAAGGGTTTCTCACTCACATTTGTTTCAATCAGCCCAGGACCAAGAAGCAAGTGCTGTTTCTCCGCATGTCTCTCTTTCCATGTGCCTCCCTCAGGTATCCTTCTTGCACTCTGTCCTCTTTCTTTCCTTCTCCAGTTTCCTCTCCAGTTTCCTCTCCTCCTTGATCACTCTGCTTTCCCTTGGTTGGGGCAGGACACCAGGTGCCATCTTTTTTCCTGGGGACAAGGCTATTACAATGGTACCTCACAGTTACATCAGACTAAAATGTTTTACTAAAGTTCTGGATGTCAAATAGTTTTTGCATATTAAATAATAAATTTTAAAATTGTGTATTTTTTAGAAAGAGCTTTTACTTTGGACAATTTCTAATAATTCATATTTTACTTCACAGCTGCTTACTAGCTCTAATCAGCCAGGTACCATCAATTCAGATTTCTTTTTATTTGGCATTTAAGCAGATGCTAAATATTTGAGGACTTTTAAATTATTAATCAGGTTTCTAGATTGCTATTTCTTTTGTAAACAGATGTTAAATTCAAATTTTGAAGAAATACTTTCCTTTTGTTAAGAAGTTCTTTTTAATTTTAGTCACAATTTCTTAGTCATATTTTCTTTCATTCAAAGAGGAGCCATTTAGATTTTAAAGATAACCAGCACATAATAAGCACACAATAGGTTCTCAGTTTAAGCTATCTAGAAAATTTAAATGCAGTAATATCATAGATGGTCTGACATTTCTGTGATTTTAAGCATTCCATATTCTGGACCTCAATATAAAATGTAGAAAATTGTTCAGTCTATATTCATTTTAATGCTCATTTTACCTTATTAATATTTATATCTTTAAACTCATGGATAAGGCCAACTCACACTATGCTCTGGTATTGATATATTTAAATCATATATCCCTGTAGCAATAATAATTAAAAAACTAGTATGTAACCAGGCGAAGTGAGCTATTCATTGGGCATAGGAATTCACTACTATGGTGTGGAAGGAACTCAACAACATCATGCTACAGTAACTTGAATCAGAGTCCCCTGATTGTTCTGGCACCATCAGACTTTACAGGCTTACTGTGATTTTATTAGAAACTTACTGTGATTTCCTGATCTCTTTTCTAATCTCTGCTTTATTGAACTACTGTCACAGTGAGTATCTTATAATATTTGCACAGTAAAATTTTATACATCCTACCTACTTGCATAGTTACCTCCCCTGGATATGTCTGTCCCAATCCCTTCTTTTAATTCTTAGTTTTGAAGAAAAATATCATGATTTTGTTTTTCCCTCCATAATATGTCTATCTTGAATGTTTTCCAGCAGCAAAAGATTTAATAGGAGAAATGAATCACGACCTATAGAAATGAGGAGAATGTTAGTAGTATTAATTTATGCAAGGTGGTTAGGGTGTCTGCATAGGAGTCAAAAAAAAAAAGAGGTTACTTTAAAATACAATTAAAATAGGTTCACAAACAACAGGTATAGGGGAAATACATATACATGAAAATTGTTTCTTTGGACTATTTCCTATATTTTATTTTAGTGTTAAAACAGAGGAAGAGGGTTATAGTTTGTTAAAGTAGTTTTGATCTTTTGGAAATACTTTTATCAGTATTATTGATTTCAACTTTGTGCAGGTATATAAAGTATGGCAAGGAAGGAACATAATGTGAATCTCTGTTCCCTTATTTTGTCCATGTGTTTAACATTATAATGTAAGATTGTAATATGAATGAGTTATAAGAACAGCTTCTTTCTTGTAAGAAATTTATAGTCTCACAGAACTTATTTTGGTCACAGAAAATAAAAATATATGTGTATAATGTAAGAACAATAGGGCATTTTGGTAAATTTCATGGTCTGTCTTTAATAATAAGTATAATGTAATTTCAAAACCTACTAATTTTAATCATGTTGATGATAGGATCAACTGTATGAATATGTATCTTCACAACATGCTTGGATATAAAAATCCAAACAAAATAGCCATTATATTCATATCCTACTCTAGTCCATTAAATATTCCCATTCAATGTTATTAACTAGTGTCAAAGAAATAAATATCACACATTATGACTATATCTTAGCATCTCATAAACAGAAATCAGCTTCTGTGTTTAATCATTAAAAAGCATCTTCAATTATTCACTAAATAAAAATTACTTTACACTAAAATTACACTTTATATCCTAACTGATCTTGAAGATTTGACTCAAGTTTGCAGAACACAAATGTATATAACAGTATGCTATCTATCTATGAAAGTTGCCTAAAAAGTTCCACTAAACTATACTTGATAAACTTAATTTTAAACTTTTAATATATTTTTGTCAGCAGATTTTTTTAAAGTTAAATAATATGCACAATTCACTTGGATTAGTAATAATATTTAATCTGGATCCAAAATACATTGTATTAAAAGTCAGTACTGATTAGAAAAACACAAAAAATGTATTTGAAAGATAATTCAAAATTTGATTTGAGTTTTTTGTTTTGTTTTGTTTTTTAAAGATTTATTTATTTGTGCATACAGAACTGCGGTACAGGCCAGAGGCTCAGGGGCGGTGAGAGGCTTCACCAGAGACAGAGTGGGGAGCAGAACAGGCAGATCGACGAAGTACACTGCTGAGGGGAGCAGCGGGCGGATCAGGAGAGGTCTGCCACACCATGTGGTCACCTCCGGGGCAGGCGGGAATCGAACTCATGAGGAAGCGGCTTTAGATTCTCAGTGCTGTGCTTTAACCCGCTGCGCCACCAGGGAGGGCCTGATTTGAGTTTTTAAAATCCTAAAACAGGAATCCCCTTGCTTTTCTTTTTCCTGCACCTATTCACCCAATGGCTAACAGAGAAAAACCTCTGATCTCCCTGGCCTTTTTACACTCTTTTATTACTACTTTTTTGTTTTTCAGCAACTCTAAGTCTTGGTGGTCTCAGTTTGTTTTCCAAACATCCACAGCTCTTATGCTACTATTTGCTCATTTAATTCAGGATCCCAGCGAACATAGAATATTAAATCAACAAGAAAATCTCTCAGTATTGTCTTCTATCTTTCTCTATGGTGAATTCTAATCTCTGGGGAATGCACCAACATTGGTCTTTTAATGAGCCCACTTGTAAATACATTTATGTGTTCCATCTACAATATATCTTATAATTCGTATTTTCTCCTACTTTAACATTTAGTATAGTATTTTACATTATTTCTGCAGTTGTCAAAAGTCTAACAAGGAATAACGTGATATAAAAGCAGAATATGGCCCTCCCTGGGGGTGCAGCAGGTTAAAGCACAGCAGCTTCAGTGCACGTTCGATCCCCAACCCGAGTTGACCCACATGGCACAGCAGACCTCTCCAGTCTCACCCGTTGCTCCCCTCAGCAGTGTACTTTCTCAATCTGCCTGTTCTGCTCCCTGCTCTGTCTCTGGTGAATCCTCACACGGCCCCTCCGTACTCCGTCATGTACCCCAGTACTGTATGCATAAATAAATACATCTTTAAAAAAATTAAAAGCAAATTACATAATTCTTTAATTTCAAAACACCATCAACAGTGTTTAAGTTGTAAAAACAAATGTAACAACTGAAAAGGAAAAGAACTATTAACACTTTTGATGGAACTACTAACAGTTTCAACAGAATAGTGTCTCTGGTGGTTCAGGGGTAAAGGCATAGATAGCACTGTCTGGCTATCTCCAGCCACTGAAGCATGAGTTCTATCCAGGCCAGGGAGGAGACCCACTTGGTGCCAGCAGACCTCTCTTGTCTCACCAGCTGCACCCCTCAGCACTGTATTTCAGTGGATCCACTTAAACTACTCCTCACTCTGTCTCTGGTCACTCCTCTCCCCTCCCCTCCCACACATCTGCCTAAACTGCAGTTCTTGTATGCATGAATAAATAAATCTTTAAAAAAACAAAAACAGGGCCCTCCCTGGTGGCACAGCGGGTTAAAGCACAGCACTGAAAAGCCAAAGCCACTTCCGCATGAGTTTGATTCCCGCCTGCTGCCCCGGAGGTGACCACATGGCGTGGCAGATCTCTCCTGACCCGCCCGCTGCTCCCCTCAGCAGTGTACTTTGTCGATCTGCCTGTCCTGCTCCCACTCTGTCTCTGGTCAATCCTCTCACCGCCCCTGAGCCTCTGGCCTGTACCCCAGTTCTGTATGCACAAATAAATCTTTAAAAAAAAAAATAGTTTCAACAGATGAGACAGTTAATATTTGTAATCTTTCCCAAACTCTCTTAATCTGCCTTGTTAATGAATAACTTAAAACATTTCATCTGGTTTGAACTTTATTAGGTTTCTTTGCTTTCTCATTATATATAATAAATTAGAATTCCTAAGTTATAATTACCATTCATATGGAATATCAGGAAGAGTTTGACAGTTTTGTCAGGCAATTTAAGTTATTTGGATTGAATATGGACCTAGAAATTTGAAAAAATTTCTCACTTGTCAAGGAAAACTTACTTTGCATTGCTTCTTAGAAATGAATTTGTTAGAGTCATAAAATTTATATCCGCAAGATGACATGTAAGGTTAACTTTATAACACAAAAACTCACTTCTTCTGTTATGAAGTCAAGACATTTATATACAAGTGAGGTTGCCAAATGATACTAATATGAAGCTTAGCTCAGTATATACTATATACTGAGCTAAGCTTCATATTTTAACAAACCAAAATTTCTCAAAAAACAATAAATCTTGTAATAAATAAATAAAAATGCTTATGACATTCAATAAGCTGCCATTTAAAGTATTCCAATTAAATATTAAATGTTTTAGAGTAAAGTAGAAGAATAACCAAGGTTGTTCTTGCCTAAAATCTAAGAAATTCACTTTAATTAATAAATAATAAGTCATGAATACAAATATAATTGGAAATATTTTATATTTACATGTACTCAAGATTTGTGTGCTTTTATATGCTTGTTATTTAATATAGGCATTGAAATTTTGATCATATGATTTCAATTATAATTTTAGAATCCACTGATATTTTTATGATCTACTATTTGCACACTGAATATGTTCAATGCTCTGGCGGATGAGTATTCATTTTGAGACCTCAGATTTATTGTTTTTGAAGTAACAATTCAATGTCTACCTTCAGTTAGATAAAACTCTAAACAATATTTTTTTCTTTTATGGATATAGTTATTAAATTTACCAATGATATTTTACATAGTTGCTTTCCAAATCATAATAACATCTCAAATGTTTGAAAAGTGACTGATTCTCTGTGGTTAGATCATCTGTACAATCTGGCTGTCCAGAAACACACTGAAATATCATTCTTAATATTAAAAATCCTGGCACTTTTATCTAAAGAATATGGATATTTGCAATATAAAATAGATATCACTGGACCTTTTTAGTTTAGTAATAATAATAATAACAAACATATTAAGCATAGTTGGATGTTAAAAACATAGTTTAATAAGTTAGAAACAAATTTTTCTATTTAATTTATTAATATCATGAAATCTAATCTTATATAGCAAATATATAGAACAAAATATAAAGTTAAAATAACATCATGCCCAAGTCATCAGCTGTAACTCTACTTCAATGTAGAAAAATATTATTAAGACCAATGGGATTTTATAAAGTCACAAAACACTAAAAAGCTATTTAGCAACTGACAGAGATTTGTCCAAAATCACAATTTCACTAAATTAAGAATAACAATGTATTTTTGATTATCACTTTTTTCATTAGAATAAAGCAGAGGGGGGCTTGCTCTGTGTGTGTGTGTGTGTGTGTATGTGTGTGTGATTTCTATTTGCACATGAATAAAATTTGTTTACTGTGCTCACAGGGGGGTGTCCATCAATATCAGTCCTAACTCACAGTTTTTTCTTTTTCTCAACTAATTTTTCTAGTCTCATTTCCCTATGATACTGATTTATAGAGTAATTTACATACACACATTTGCATATGTACATACACATACATCAACAGCTAATTGTATTACTAAAGATCATTGGTTCCATCTATGGTCACATAATAACCAAAGCCTACTCTTACACAATTTGTGTCCTTGATAGTATGTATAATGAAAATGTATACCTAAACCAGACTGTGAAAACCATGTTTATTAATAGTCTGTAGTTTCATTGTCTTCCTTTTTTTAAGGATAAATTTAACAGTTGTGCAATCAAAATATATACTTTCAACTGTTCTAATGAACAAAATGGCATATTGTTTTAAAAAATAAAATAATGGCTTTCCCTGGGGGCGCGACGGGTTAGGACGCAGCAATGCAAGCTGGCTGCATCCTCTTCAATGTGAGTTCGACAAACTGATTGATACATAAGTGGGGGGTGGGGGCCGGGGGTGACCACATGGCCAGCAGACCCCTC
>NW_004567102.1:24184646-24185311 GCF_000260355.1 Condylura cristata
ATTAAAAAAAAAAAAAACATTGAAAAGAGAGAGAGAGAGAGACTACTGAGTGATGTCAGTCAGTTCCTCTGCATGATTTTAAATGTGAAAATAACACCCACTGTCAAATGTCTGATACTCAATATAATTAAACTGCTCAGTAGCACTCTCTTAATACCTAGAAGGTTACGAGAGAATAGACATCACATTTAGTAATATATCTCACAGAGTTAGATCTAGCTAAAATGTTTTGCTACTACAATCTTAGAAGTCCAAATAGTCACTGTCTATTAAACAACAAACTTAAAAGATCACACACTTTTCAAACAAACTTTTACTGTGGACAATTTCTAATATTTTATAAGTATCACAAATGTTTAGTGGCTCTAATCAGTCACATTATACTTATGTTTGGAAAATGGTCAAGATTTCTGTATGTGCAAGATACAGCACGTACATTCCCAAAGATTAGAATCTTCAGGAAGGTATCAGCCCTTCCTGGTGGTGCGCCGGGTTAGGACGCAACACTGAAAGCTAGCGGCAGCTGCTTCAGTGTGAGTTCAATCTCGGCCTGAGGTGATCCACATGTCTTGCCTGCTGCTCCCTTCAGCAGTGTACTTACTTCGTCGATCTCCCTGTTCTGCTCCTGCTCTGTGTCTGGTGAATCTTCTCACCGCCCCTGCACC
>NW_004567102.1:24185784-24189743 GCF_000260355.1 Condylura cristata
TACCAATTCTGTCATAATTGTTAAAATGGATGCAATTCAAATCAACATCTTTAGAGTGTAGGTATTTGTGGGTTATTGATTTAATTTATTGTAAGATTAATATGCAACTGCAAAAGAATAGAATAGTCAAAATTAAACATATATGCAGTACATTTTCCCTATAGATTTTGATTATCTCAAAGTTGAAAGAGATTCAGATATTTTATGAATGAAGGTTTACGAGATTAAGAAACAATTAGCTGAGATACAACAAAAACCAGAGTTGATGTGAAGGTACAAAAACAAAGTATTATTTATCAAGTGAAACAGTCTTAAATTTAAATATGAGCACCGTGGCAACTAGATAATAATATAATTTGCCTTTACTGCCTGTGTTACTTTGTTTGAAGAGTACTGGTTAATTTTGACTTGTTACTTAGCTCATAGGTCATCACCGATTTATGAAGATTTGTGAGGAGTCACTTGAAAACATAGTTCACTTGGCAAATTGGCTTGGAAATGGTTACAAGATTGTTGGGTTCTCTAGATAGAAGCTGAAGTGGCTTTTGTGCATATGAGGAATCACTATCTTATGTTACGTAGAAGCATGAGGCTTATGATGATAATTAAATAGAATAAAGAAAACACACACCAAGATGATTATGCTGTTCCTGGGCCTGTGTGTCTGGTAATATACTCCCCATTTTCCTGCTCTGGAGCTTATTGCAGAGAGGCTGACAGCAGTAGGGGTATTTCTTGGGCATCCCTGTCATTTGAGTTCAGCTAGATTGTTCCGATGGGAAATGTTGCTGAGAGATTGGAAGGAAATGTGTGCTCCGCTATATGTAAGCAGCATCTCTGACTGGCTGGCTCTCACCCGACTCCCTGACTCACAGTTTCCTCTTGTTAACTGCAGCCTTTGGGCTCCAATTATAATAGCTCTTCCTGATGGTTTTCTTTTTCAGTAGTTGAGGTATACACATGTTGTTACTTATTTGAGTGGGCCCTTTGCTCCCTGTTTAGATTATAAGTTCTTTTCTGAACAAAATCTATGTATTGAAGTCCCTTTTCTTTTAAGTATGAAATGTGTCAGTTTCCTGGTAAGGCACTACCTCTATGGCACCTGATACTCTCCACCTGCCCCCTATGACTATTTTGATCAGGCATGATCCTCATTTATAGTTAACTACTTTTGAACAGAGCTATTATGCACATTACAAAGTGCACAGGAGAGCAATCCTACACCATGAAATAATAAATAAGGATGTTTAAAAATAAACAAATAATAAATGCTAAAAAATAATGTAATAAGTTTGCCTTATGATAAAAAAACATTAATGTGAGATTTGCAGTTTTCATGGTTTTTCAGGGTAAATACGTTCTGAGTCATACAAGTTTTTAAGTGTAGTTTAAAAATAAACCATTTCCAAGTCTCTGAGAATAATGTCGTCTGGAATCTAAGATAGATTTTCCAGAGCTGGAATTCTAAGACTTGTCAGTTAAATAATTTGTGATGTGGAACTAGACCCATCTTTGTGATAAAATTGCAGTCTGTAGGCATTTTCTTCTTTTTCTCTCACTTCTGAGAACCTCAATAAAATATAGATAGATAGGAGTATAATCTGAGTTGGAAGGCACATTGAGTTGCAGTACTCAATGAAATATTTATTCTTGGAAATATTGGACTTGTATTATATAGAGGAAAGTCATCATGTCTGTACTCAATATTTGTTTAGTGTTTTAATTAATATAATATGTATAATAAACCTTGCTGTTTGTTTTAATTTTAGGTGTTTGTATTATAATCACTTGATATTTTCTTTTCCCAAATTATGAAATCATACTTTCTGTTAAGACAAAAATACATTTGTTTTTGTGACAGTATAAAATTGTTCCTGATACAATTTCTTGTTCTTATTACTCATCTCATAATGATGGAGGGTTATAACCATTTTTATTTTTTTAATTAAGAATGGTTTCTTTAAACTCAAGTTCATGACATAGACATTGAGTATCAGAAACCCTAACTAGATTTGCCAGCTGTCACTGCATCTCTCAAGATAACAACAACAAAGAATTCTACTTTCAACTAAATTACATAAAGATTTAGATGATTCTGTTTACTTCACATAGTCCTTAAGATACTTTGCATTGTTTAAGTTCACCTTCAGAAATATTAAAGTAAAATGGATCACTTTGCTTATCTTAACTAACAAAGCTATCACCTTCCAAATTGTTATAACAAGGATAAAAATTAAAAGGGAGACATTTTGAAAAATACATTTATTATGCACATCGTAACTCCATGCTCTTTATTGTTTGGGTCACAAATCTTTCAAAAAGTCCAAGTATGTATCTGACTCTCTATTCAGGGTATTTTATCAAGGCTAGATTCCATTCTTTCTTTACCAATATGGTTGCTGATAACAATATATACACTTCTGTTTCATTGTTACAGGGACATAACAAAATGTCTTGAGATATCCAATACTATTTATTTGAGCAATATTTACATATAAAATGTATGCAAGTAAACCTAGTAACATATAACTCTTTTGAAATATGTACCATATGTTCTATTCTGGTATTTCATAACATGATTTATAATTGAAATTTAGCTGACAAGATAGACTATTTATTACAAATCACAACTTATTTGTACAGGATAAGCTTCCGTTAATTCTATTCAAAGTTCTGGGACAAAGGTAATATGAAATCAAAACCTAAAGTCTTTGCTGACAAGATTCCAGAGGATGAAAACCTGGCTTTGAGATTTGAAAACTTTTGTAGCTGTCCATTTCATTCAAACTGTGTTAGGGGCCTCCGGGTAGGGCAGGAGTCATGCCTCATTCCTATCAAGCTATCACCAGCCATTGCTCCATGAGTTCAATCCTGGCCAGGCCGCTGACCCAACTGGCATGGCAGGCCTCCCCTGTCTTGCTGGCTATTCTCCTCAGCAGTGTAGATCTGCCTACTCTGATTCCCACTATCTCCTGTGAATCCTCTTACTCTTCCCTCCGACCCCTGAGCCTCTGGCTATAAATAAATAAAATAAATCTTTAAAAATAAAACCTGTGTTAGGTATTATATTGATTTTATATCATGAATTCTGTTGTCTGAATTGTACTTGCATGTAACTCCTGTATCCTTCAAACATTCTGATATCAGATTTACAAAATAAAGTCAGAGAAAATTTGATACAAAGTTAATACAAGTCTGAACATTAAAAATTAAAGACAACTCGGCCCTCCCTGGTGGCGCAGCGGGTTAAAGCACAGCACTGAGAAGCTAAGGCCACTTCCGCATGAGTTCGAATCCCGCCTGCCCCAGAGGTGACCACATGGCGTGGCAGACCTCTCCTGACCCGCCCGCTGCTCCCCTCAGCAGTGTACTTAGTTGATCTGCCTGTTCTGCTCCCCACTCTGTCTCTGGTGAATCCTCTCACCCTCCGCAGCTCTGGCCTGTACCCCAGTTCTGTACAAATAAATAAATAAATCTTTAAAAAAAAAAAATTAAAGACAACTCATTGACATATTAAAACAGAATTTTTTTTTAAATATAAAAGTAATTATATAACAACTTTTGGAAAAGTTGGAAATTTGTAACTTTAAAGATAAAATCATGCATAATTTTCTTCTCTAAATCAATAAATTGTCATTTGTATTAGCTATTAGTGCATTCATTGCTAATTTATGCCAAATTATAAGCATTAATAGTTTTTTTAACAAAATTAATTTAACATAAATCATCAAATTAATATTGCTCAAAGCCACTACAATAAATATTTCATTAGAGTGTCAAAATAAAATAATGATAAAATTAATTGTTCTTCACTTTTTTAATAATAAAAATAATTTTTAAAAGATATCTGGAAATAGGCCCTCTCTGGTGGCGCAGCGGGTTAAAGCACAGCACTGAGAATCTAAAGTCGCTTCCGCATGAGTTCGATTCCCGCCTGCCCCGGAGGTGACCACATGGCG
>NW_004567102.1:24189852-24200586 GCF_000260355.1 Condylura cristata
AAATAAATCTTTAAAAAAAAAAAAAAAAAAAAAAAAGATATCTGGAAATAAATTTCTACTCAGAATAAAACGTGTTTTACTGTATAGAAAACAGAACATCGTGGGCCCTCCCTGGTGGCTTAGCAGGTTAAAGTATAGCACTGCAACCCAGCTGAAGCCCTTTCAGTGCCAGTTGGATCCCCAGCCCAGGACCGAGGTGACCCACATGGCACGACAGACCTCTCCTGATCGTCTGTTGCAGTGCACTTTGTCAATCTGCCTGTTCTGCTCCCCATGCTCTCTCTGGTGAATCCTCTCACTGCCCTTGCACCTCTGGCCTGTACCCAGCTCATTATGCATAAATAAATAAATCGTTAAAAAAAAAGTATACCGTATTGTCTAGTTTTATACTGAATTTCAAAAACTGAAGAAAATATAGTCACTCTAAAAATCACAAATGCATAGAAAACATACCTTACATATGAATATATATTATATTGTGATAAATTTTGCTTATATAGTCTGGAATTTTCTCTGTTTGTGCTTTCTTTAAAAAAATGGAGGTGGCCCTCCCTAGTGGCACAGCGGGTTAAAGCGCAGCACTGAGAAGCTAAAGCCACTTCCGCATGAGTTTGATTCCCACCTGCCCTGGAGGAGATCCACATGGCCAGGCAGACCTCTCCTGGCCCGCCCACTGCTCCCCTCAGCAGTGTACTTTATTGATCTGCCTGTTCTGCTTCCCACTGTCTCTAGTGAATCCTCTCACCCTCAGCATCTCTGGCCTGTACCCCAGTTCTGTAGGAATAAATAAATAAATCTTTAAAAAAAATGGAGGTATTAAAATGATAATACTTGTAATGGAAAGTTGATGGAAGTATTAATTTGATATATGTGAAATAATAAGAACAAGGTCATGATACCATTTTAATTAGGATTGCTAACCACACTGTATGCATTTTAGGCTATGATACATAAGTCATATATATATATTTTTTTTCAAAGTGTACAAACACAAATAATGCAATCAGAATCTGGAGAACAACCCTTTCACATAGGAATATTATGAAAACAATTCCTATTATGTTCTATAGAAACTAATTCAGGGTATTTATTTCTTAGTATTCTTACTACTAATTACTAAAACTTAAGGAATACAGCATTTTCTTTAATTCTATAATGCACAGACTTCTTTAGCACTGTGTTGTCAGAAGCTGTTCTTCAAGTGATAAATGAACAGTCCAAATAACAATAAACACATCTTGGTGACTTTACCTGAGATATATGTCAAATATTTATTTTTTTAAAGATGTATTTATTTATACATACGGGAACTGGGGTACAGGCAGAGGTGCAGGGTATGAGAGGATTCACTAGAGATAGAATGGGGAGCAGGGAGGCAGATTGGCTGAAATACACTGCTGAGAGGAGCAGCAGGTGAGACAGGAGGGGTCTACCAGCCATGTGGGTCAGGTGGGATCAAACTCCTACTTCACTGGCTTCAGGCAGTTTCAAAGTGCTGTACTTTAACCTGTTGAGCCACCAGGGACGGCCCTGTCAAATATTTCTGAACCAAAATGTTTAACTTATGCAGCATGCATAAGTCAATTAAAAATTAGATTGCCTTTTTCTTTACCTTCATACCATTTGGTGGGAAATGACTAGCAAAATACAGAAGGCGGTTAAAACTGCATTCATATTTTCATTGTTCTAGATCATTTCAAATGTTTGCTTTAGAATATATCCATGGTAAAATGAGCAAAAATATGACTTGGTTTTTGAAACAGAAATATAAAGACAATTTTTAAAGTACTGCCAAATTGCATATCATAAGGTATTATAACTGGGTGCAGATGATGATTTTTCTAATATCTTCTTACAGGTTATTGATATTATTTTTAATTTGAAATATTTTAAAATGACACACTGAACAAAAATGAAAAGATTATCATAAATAAGAAAGCAACAACTTGCCAGTTATTTTGCTTTTAAAAATGTAAAAATTAAAAATTATAAAGATTTACAAAATATTTTTCAGTTCTCTAAGACTGTCTGACACTCTCTTCTATTTGTTATTTTTTCTTGTACCCACATCCACACAATTTTGGTCATTATGTTCAGAATTACTATTGAGAGGCAGTATCCACTGAGGAAAGTCGTGGTTTCTGGTAATGTAAGATTAGGTTATCGTGTGATTGAGATTCTGTGTAAATTGTGTAAAACTAAGTATGCAACATATGCTTAGGAAGAACTATCCTGTTTAATTTTTATAGTGGTGATTTGGGTGTCTGAATAACTGTAGAGGTCAGGATCTTTCAGAACATCAGGGACCATTATTTATTACTTATTACTCCCTTGTATACAATCAGTTGCAATACATTCTTTAAAGCGAGTGATATATGGTATTCACTTTTGTGTGTCCTTGTATGTTTTTTTAAAGCAGAACTCAGTAACAATTATTGAATAAATAACACATAATTTTGCTTCTAGAAAACTAGGCTAACTTCTGTACTTGCTTTCACCTTGTATTTTCTGTACCTTTACCTACAATTACCTACCTCATGTCTGATGAATTTATTGAACTAATAGTATATATGGAAATGAGCATGTATTTTTTTGTTGTTGTTTTTGTTAGTTTTATAAAGGTAACCTTCCTCAAAATAAACTCGGTATCCTGGTAGTGAATAGCCTAATTACTAGTAAATGAAGAGATAAACACACATTGTTATATATTGTACATGTTTTTTTAAAAGACAGAGGGGTGCTGACTGTAAGTTAAAGTGCAGCACTAGCACTATGAAGGTAGCCTTAGCTGTTTAACACGAGTTCAATCCCCATCCAGGGAGGTGACCCATGGGTGGCAGACCTCTCCTGACTCTTCCACTACTCCCCCCAGCAATGTATTTTATCAGTCTTCTTATTCTGCTCCCCACTCTGTCTCAGGTGAATCCTCTCACCACCCCTGCACCTCTGACCTATACCCCAGTTCTATATGCATAAATAATAAATAAATATTTTTTTAAAAAATACAATTATTTGCAAAAAAAAAAAAAAATACAAGACAATCTGACCATGGAGACACAGATTGGAATGAGGTGACATGAGACAAGGAATGTTGCAGCCACCAGAAAATGGAAGAAACAGAGAACAGAGTTTCCCAGGAGACTCCAGTGAGACATAGCTCTCAGCTTGATTTCACCCCAGGAATTTGAGTTCCTGACCTCCCAAATTAAAAGAATACATTTCTGTTGTTTCAAGCAACAAAATTTGTGGCTTTTTTTTTTTTTTTTTTGTCAGTCATTGGAAACTAACACACAGCCCTACTACAGCTTATTTATTTGTTCAGGAGGTATGTACAACATGTTGAATAAACTGGGAAAAACTAGAAACTGATACATATAATGTAATGTGAGCACAGCCATTGAAGCTATGTTGGGGGTGGATTTAAAAATAGAGGAGTGGGGGCCCTCCCTGGTGGCGCAGCGGGTTAAAGCACAGCACTGAGAATCTAAAGCCACTTCCGCATGAGTTCAATCCCTGCCTGCCCCGGAGGTGACCACATGGGGCAGCAGACCTCTCCTGACCCGCCCGCTGCTCCCCTCAGCAGTGTATTTCTTCCATCTGCCTGTTCTGTTCCCCACTCTGTCTCTGGTGAAGCCTCTCGCCACCCCTGAGCCTCTGGCCTGTATTCCAGTTCTGTATGCACAAATAAATAAATCTTTAAAAAAAAAAAGAAAAAAAGAAAAATATAGAGGAGTGGGCCCTCCCTGGTGGCACAGCAGTTTAAAGCACAGCCCTGAGAAGCTAAAGCCACTTCAGCATGAGTTCGATCCCTGCCCGAGAGGTGACCCACATGGCTCAGCAGGCCTCTCTGCCCAATGCTCCCCTCAGCAGTACTTGTCAGTCGGTCTGTTCTGCTCCCAGCTCTGTCTTTGGTGAATCCTGTCACCAACCCTGCATGTCTGGCCTGTACCCCAATTCTGTGCATGAATAAATAAATCTAAAAAAAAAAAAATAGAGTAGAAAGAAATTCTTCTTGCCTGCAAGTAGGACAATTGTCACTTTGTACGATAAGAATGGCCTGAAGAAGAAACACATAATGATTCCGAGGAGGCTATGGTCTAGTCATCTGATCAACTCATATGATTAAGACATAAAGGTCTGAGTAGTGCTATGTGAAGGGCATATAAAAATGAACAAGGAGGGTGAAGACTTTCTTTTTTTTAATCACACATTAATTCTCTCCAGAATGTCACCATTATAAAGAGACACTGAATAACCAAACAGATGAAGTGACTGATCACTTAAATATTCCACTCACTTCTGAAATGATACAATGGAGAAAAGATTAGAATAATTGTGGTTACAAGAGAAGCTGCCTATGGGGCCAGCACAAATATCCAAGTCCAGCCTCTAAACAAAGGAGACCGAAACTGAAACTTGAGTATGGCCTTATGCCTTGATGGGCTAAAAAGGCGTTCTGTCACAAACCAGTCACATGGGGGCTTTTCTTAGATTATCTTTCCCTACTGCAGAGCCTTAACCAACACAAATGAATCATATAATAGTGACTGGTTTTCTTTCTAATCTCTATAATCTTTATTATTTTCTGTGATTTTTCCCATGAAAGATTGGATTCTAGTATGAAATATTCAATTTTATTACTTCTAGATGGCTTTCAATTTTGTACTTTCTCAAGCATAAGACATGAAAAATATGATTAGCTTAAGCAGATCTGTGAACTAAGTTTCATCTACCTTTCACTCACTTCTATATTATTTGCAATTCATTTTTTCAGTTTTTTTCCTTTTAATTTACTAAATGAAATGTATTTCTTACTCTGATATGCTTACATTCTTTATGTTGCTTTTTCTTGCCTTGGTGATACTCTTTATGCATAAATTATCTGATATGTACTGTTTGTTTATTTCATGGAAATGTTTCAATCCTTGTCTTCTATGTATTAAAAAAGAATTGGGTTAAGTGGAGGAATGAATTAAAGTAGCTGGCAGCTTTTATTAAATGTTATTTTTGTTGTATATTAGAATTAATTAATAAAAATGTGCAGGAAACTTTTGTTTTTATCACTCTCTTATTCTGAGCAAGTTTTTTTTATATACTTTTAAGACTAAGTGTAAGTGCAGGAGTTTTATTTTGTTTTTATTTTTTGAAGTTGTTTGCCATCAGCTTAAGAGCAGAAAACTTCTCTTTAGAAAGATGAACCCAAAGAAAAAAATAGAATGGGATTTATTTATTTATTTATTTTAAAGATCTATTTATTTGTTCATACAGAACTGGAGTACAGGCCAGAGGCTCAGGGGCAGTGAGAGGCTTCACCAGAGACAGAGTAGGGACCAGAACAGGCAGATCGGCAAAGTACACTGCTGAGGGGAGCAGCGGGCAGGTCAGGAGAGGTCTGCGGAGCCATGTGGTCACCTCCGGGGCAGGAGGGAATTGAACTCATATGGAAGTGGCTTTAGCTTCTCAGTGCTGTGCTTTAACCTGCTGCACCACTAGGGAGGGCCAGAATGTGATTTATTTTTAAGAATTTATCCTTTCTTATTGTGGGATACAATGAGTCACTTTTTGCATCTTTTATATGGCCATGTCCAAATTGCTGAATTTTCATTGTTCTCATATTTTTGTGTGGTTTAAAAAATGTACTAGTTTTATGAGAAAAGTCTGTACCCTATTACTTTATTTAGTTGCATTTCATTAAAGCAAAGAGTGAAGAAATATTTTGCATTTATCTTGATAATTGTGTTCTTGATTATCAATTCATTCAACTATATAATCATACCTCTGTGGTGGTAAGTCTCCACAAGTGTGTGTTAGTGAAGTGAATATATAAAGTAAATATATATGCCAATAATATTTTTGTTCCTTTTTTTGTTAGCTATCACCTGAAAAACAATAGTGTCATCCATTCAGAAATAATCCGATATTCTTAGTTTCTTTGTGCACTAGGTGCCAGTTTATTTTTTAATATCACAATGTTATTTTAATTAATTCATTGTATTATAGATAAATATATTTTACTCTTGATTCTACCTTCTTATACAGAATAAAATCTATCATCTTTCTTACTAATACTGATATATAAGTCTAGACAACTACTACAAAACTCTGAAATACTGTAACTATTACATCTCCTCATAAGAATTAGTGACTTTTTCTAAGCCTTTCATCAGTCTGTTGTCATTCTCCTCTGGGAATAGTCCACTAACCTGGAAATTTCAGGTTAACGAATTGCTATGGCATCAATGTTGTGATTTTCATTCTTCTGAATTATTCTCAGTCAATGTGTGGCATTACATAGCTGCTTTTTCCTTCAGTGCTTTATCAACTTTTATGTAAACAACTTCTGAAAAAGACCTTTATTTCTATATGAACTAATCATAAATCCATCCACAGATGGAGAGTTGACAAATGCCAGGCTAAACTAAGAATCACTCCTTCCTCTGACTACAATCAAGGATTTTTTATACTTTTTAATATTTATTTATTATGCATATAAAGCTGGGGTGTAGCCCAGAGGTGTGGAGAGACACCAGAGACAGAGTGGGGAGTGGAACAGGTAGATCTACTGAAATACATTGTTGTGGGTAGTAGTGGGTGATATAGGTGAGGTTTGCTGCACCATGTGGGTTAGCTCCACAATGTAGGCTAGCTCCCCCACCAAGAGAGAAACTCATTCTTCAGTGGCTATGGATAGCTCCATAGTGCTGAGACTTAACCCCTTGTGCCACCAGGGAGGCCTCTGAATCTATCTATCTATAAATATATATATATATATTTTTTAAAAAAATATTTATTTATGTATATAGAACTGGGGTACAGGTCAGAGGCACAGATGCGGTGAGGGGATTCATCAGAGACAGAGTGGGGAGCAGAACAAGCAGATCAACAAAGTACACTGCAAAGTAATTAGGTGCATATTTAACTCCTGTGAGTTTTCTCTCAGAAAACACATCAGTTTTTTGAATTACAATCTATAAGAACTTAATGTTCCATTTCTCAGTTATGCTCACACATGCCCAAATCTGGATGATTTATAGTCTGATATCCAGTTAGGACACACCCCCCGCCCCCCCATAAAGCATTATATATATATAGGAAAGTCTGTTTTATTATATTACTAAATACTTCTTTGTTGGAATTTTATATGTAAAATGTGAATACTTTGACTCATTTGATTGTTTTATTTAAATTACACTTTTTCAGGTTAACATTAATAATATCCTTAGCTTGAATCAACTCTTCAAATCTTTCAGATAATTTGATTAGTTTTATCTTCAATCTTCAACCTTGGAAGCACTTTCTAAGCATTTTCTTGAACCTGCTTTTGAGGTTAACTCATTGTGTCATTAATATTTCAAAAAGACTAAATGGAAAGAGATGCTCATAAAGTCCAGACATCTTTGTCACTGATATAATAGGGCAATGAGACAATTTCCCTCCTAAGAACCGGAAGACAGTTCTGTCTGTTCTGTGTTGGCTCATTTATCTCTGTTACATTGATGAATTCATTTTCATGACAATACTTGGTCTGAATAATGAAAAACTGGAAGAGATTGTCTGATGGTTGAGATGGAATATTTAAAATTTTCTTTCCAATTATAGCTAACCATCTTTTTGAGATTCACTGTTGAGATGATCAATCATTTTGGGTGAACAAAAATTCCTAGATGATATTTTAAAAATATAGTACAAGTCATTTGAATACTATAATTTCTTGTAAAGCTTTATTGAATTCTAAATCATTATATCTCTTAAACACGAATACAGAACATAAAACAATGCACTTTCAACTTTTCAATGCCTAACAGATTAAATGTGAATTATAAAATATATTTTTGGAAAGAGATAACCTTTATACAGCAAATCAACCTTTTACACATGTTTATTTCCACCTATATTCACCAATTAAGTAGATTCATAAGTCTTCTTCCTGAGGTTGAAGTAGGCATTGTGTCAGCAAGGTGATTTAAAACAACATTTCTCACATTTTAATATGTCCATGAAGTGCTTGAGGATCTAAGCAGAGCCTGAGACTGCATTTATATACATTTACTCTAACTATTCATAATCTGAGGCCTGTGTTATAAAGAGAAACCAAGCAAACAAATGAACTAATTGAAAACAAAATATAAGTTTCACACTAAGAATAGATTAGTGGTTAGAAGAAGAAAAAGGAAAGTGGGTAAATCAGATTAAAGCTGTCAAATATACAATGAAAGATAGAAATAGACTTTTAGTGGTGAACTTAATGTAGTTTCTACAGAAGTTGGTTTTTATGATCAATACCTAAAATTGTATAATATTACAATTAATGCAGTATATATGAAAAATAAAATTCTCAAAAGTACATCATAAAAACACCAACAAAACAAGATTTGATGGCAACTTTTCTCCAAAAGAAGTTCATACATTAGGTCATATATTAGGGTTTGATTCTGTTTTTTTTTTGATTGGCAAATATTTTGGACCATATACACTTCCATTATTTTTTTATAATAACCAGTGGGAAAAGTTAGTTCCATTGAGTTAGTTTGAACAAAGTTTTTTAAAAATGAATTTTAGTAATAAAAAAGAATGCCATCATTACAGTTAATTACTAATTTCTTAAGTGTCATAGAAACAATTTCATTTGACCTTTTAGTACCAGGAATTTTTCTAAGGCTTTTCATACATGTTACTTTATCCTTGCAAAAATTCTATCAACTAGACCCAAAAATAATCCTAATTTCACAGATAAATAAATTGAAGAAAATTTAAGTAGCTTGGTTAAGATCATAGAGTAACAAGAAATAATCAATCAAACAATAACTAACTGATAAAAACTAGCTAAGGATATAAATCAAATTTAAACAGTATGCAAAATTTAAATCCTTAAAAAAATTTGTTATTATACTTGGGTCTTATAATGACAGTACTAAATCTACTATAGCGATTATAAACTAAAAAAAAAATTATTCAATGAATGAAGTAATGGAAAGAACAAATATTAACATTTTTACTACAAAAATGCAATTGAAAAGTTTGAAGTTCTAAATATAAATGCTTTCTTAGAAAGAATAAGAAAGAATAAATTTGGGATGTGGAAACTTAGTCTGAGATAGTTATTCCATTCTGTGTGACAATGTTGGCAAAAACAAAATCTCAAATTTAAGCAAAACCTTATGATAGATTAGAAATGGCTAAATTAATGAATGATTGACATCAAGTTAATTGATTTTTGGGAAGCATAAATAAAATTGTCCTAGTTGTGAGTATATAAGAGTGACCTTTCTTTCTTTCTTTTTTTTAAAGATTTATTTATTTGTGCATACAGAACTGGGGTACAGGCCAGAGTCTCAGAGACGGTGAGAGGATTCACCAGAGACAGAGTGGGGTACAGAACAGGCAGATCGATAAAGTACACTGCTGAGGGGAGCAGCGGGCAGGTCAGGAGAAGTCTGCCACACCATGTGGATCTCCTCTGGGACAGGCGGGAATGGAACTCATGCAAAAGCAGCTTTAGATTCTCAGTGCTGTGCTTTAACCCGTTGTTAAGGGCCCAAGAGTGACCTTTCTAAGAAGTAATTTATAGGAAGAATTCTTTCTCCTGCCTAACTGGGAAGAAAGCAATGAGCTGTCCATGTAAAGGGAGTTAGTTGGTTTGCTTATATGTTAACAGGTGATGGACATTGCAATTAAAACCCAAGCTAAAAGTCAGGAAAACCAGAAATTTTGTTAGTTATTTTGTTAAGCTTTATTTCTAGAAAATAAAGTTTTGAAGGCAAGGTACATTGATTTGAAATATTATTTTATGCTTCTAGAAAAAGGAAATTCAGTACAGTATCTGTCATGGACTGATCTGTATCTTCCCACAAGTTCCATGTCTTGAATCCTAATACCTAGTGTGATGGTATTTGCAGATGAGGATTTTGGGCAATACTTATGTTTCTGTTAACGACCATAATGACAGAGCCGTCATGGAGGAATTAGTAAAGAAACATAGGGAGTCTCTTTCTCTCTTTTTCTCCACCCCCACTTTCACTCCTTCACTCTCCTTTTCCTCACTCCTTATCTCACCTCATTCTTCTTCACTTCATCTTGACTTTGGAATTGCAGCCTGAGTATTGAGAGAAAACAAATTTGTGTTGCAAATTTGTGAAAATATGGTATTTTCTTTGGCTGCCTGAAGACTGGTGCTGGGAAGGTGTATACCACTGTACTAAATGTCTGCGTTTGTGGAGTGGCTTTACAACTGTGTAATATGTAGAAGTTACTTGAGTTTTAGATACATGCAAGAAAGATGAGCTTTAAGGGTGAGGCTGATAAAATCTTACTTATGCAGAAATGAGAAACATGTCACTAGAAACTGGGATAGGTTATAAAATAGCAAAGATCTTGGCTGAACTGTATTCTTGTGTTTTGTGTAAAAAATTATGAACAATGAAAAATACATGCAAAGCATTGAAGGAAAGATACCCCCCCATAGCTTATAGTAAAAGGTGAAAGCAACAAAAAATAAGCAGAATTTCAAGATTTTGAAAAATCTTAACTTACCCCTAGAAAGAAAGGAGAAAGAAAGAGAAAGAAAGAAAAAAAGAAAGAAAGAAAGAAAGGAAGGAAGGAATAAAGAAAGAAAGGAAGGAAGGAAGGGAGGGAGGCAGGGAGGAAGGAAGAAAGAAAGAAAGAAAGAAAGAAAGAAAGAAAGAAAGAAAGAAAGAAAGAAAGAAAGAAAGAAAGAAAGAAAGAAAGAAAGAAAGA
>NW_004567102.1:24200686-24222925 GCF_000260355.1 Condylura cristata
AGAAAGAAAGAAAGAAAGAAAGAAAGAAAGAAAGAAAGAAAGAAAGAAAGAAAGAAAGAAAGAAAGAAAGAAAGAAAGAAAGAAAGAAATCTTGTTCCATACACTAAGGGATATACCAGGGATAAAGAATGGGGTTATATGACCAAGAATACTGCCCAATTTAACTGATGAAATGGAGAGGGGCTATATGAATTCTTGAATTTGACAGGATACTTGGCTTCACCTGAAAATATTTTCTTCAAGAAGAGGAAAAACTAATTTGCAAAGTCAAATCAGAAGTCACAAGGGCCAAAAGTTCTGGTTTCATAAGACAGAATGACCTCCAAATAAAGCCTGGAGGCTGGGCGCTCCCTCAGCGTGGAGGGTGCTGCCGCCGCTCCATCCTCAGACCTGGAAGGTAGGAAGGTAGGACATCATGCCTACCTTCTCAAGACTCAGTTAATATCTACTGGAATTTTGCAGCAGGTGGAATCAGACCTTCAGTCTTAGCCATATCTAGTTTTGATGGTAATTTAGATGAGACTTTAGGTCCTGAGGCTGGAACGAGTTAAAACTCTTGAAGCTGTTGGACTGGAGTGATTTATTTTGTAAGCGAGGATATGAAATGTGAGGAGCCAGGAACAGAGTATGTTTTTTGAAAGATAGCAGAACTCTAAATAATTCCAGGGTGGTATGTTTAATGTGAATAGAAAGTACCAAGAATGTACTGGGGAAAGTATGACAAATCCAGGGTGATTAAAGAGTCAGGTAAGGCAACAATAGATACAAACTAGAAAGAAAAGAGGGAGAAGAGGGAAAAAAATATTATTTTCTAGTAAGCAATAATAGTCTTACCTTTATTTCTGCATGAACTGATAGAAGCTAACCAGCTAGGAAAAAAGTTGGGCATATACTTGAACATATGTCACTCCATGACAGATATACCTGTTTGTCTGACTCTGTTATAACTGAGAAAATATTTTGCTTTTGATATAGCTTTATATATGATCCACTGATTCATTAGTGCTTTCCACATAGGTTCATTGTATGCTACTCTGTGCAAAACATCTTACCATTCAAAGACATTGGAAACTGGAAAAGCTCTCTAAAATTTAAGATGAATACCTACTGGAGCAAGAGAACACTATGGGACCCTTCCTGGTGGCACAAGGAATTAGCAGAATGCTAGGAAGCTATCTGCTGGCACTGCAGCACAATTTCCATCCCCCACCAGGGAGGTGACCCACAAGGGGCAGCAGGCCTCTCCTGTCTCACTGGCTGCTTCCCTCAGCAGTTTATTTCAGTCTATTCTATTCCCCATCTGTCTCTGGTGAATACTCTCACCCCCCGCACTTCTGGCCTCTATCCTATTTCTTGTATGCATAAATAAGTAAATAAGTATTTATAATATTTTTGAAAATAAAAAGAAAGAATACTATGAAAGCAGAAAATATAAATATAATTAGTTTGATTTTATTTAAAGCTTATATAGACCTGCTCTCATCATCTGAGAATAAAATATGTAGACTGAACAAGTTCTTTGATTACCTCAGTTATTTGTATTTATACTTCTGGTATTCAAAAAATCAGTTTGATTTTATTTGCTGGATGTTTTCTGAAAATTTGATCCCATGGTCTTACATATTATTATCCTGTGGTAAGTTGGTATTAAGTGCGCTATGGCCATTATCTTTACTTTTGTTCTCTTCCCTACTGAGTACCCCTATTTTGTGGTGTCCAATACTCAGTATGCTTTGAAATACTACTGATATTTCTGTATACATTTTCTTTGGTTCACACCCGCCTTTGAGCATCATAACTGAGTTCCCTTTGATTGCCTTACAATTTCTCCATCCTATGGTTTCCCTATCAAGTCCTTCCTAAAACTTCATCTTACCTTAATTTCAGTATCCCTTTATTATTTTATCAGTTTTCCTCTTTATGGTCTTACTGTAGGCTCTCTTAGTCTATCAGAAACCAAATGTCTGTGTTTGTTTGTCTGGTTCAATAGATTCTTAATATGAACAGGTGTCATCTTTTTTTTTAAATAGTATAATTGCTTGGTTTTACATAATTTTGTGCCTTTTCCCATCTCAGTTGTAATCCCTGTGGTCTTCCCATCGCCAAATCACCATCTGTCTTCACCATAGACCAGTGCACTTCCCCAACCCATTTTTGATCCCATTCCTCACTCCACCCAAGTAAAATGTTTCTGTCAACATTAAATCCTTAAATAGTCCAGGAAATATTTATTGTAACAAGGCTGCAAATTATAGACCTCTAGTTATTCCACAATTCTATATTATAATTTTGTTTTATATTGCATCCTTAACTATTTCTATGCCATTGCTTTTTTTTTCTCTTATAAAATAAAACATGAATTCAAACTTTACTTAATCAATTGTTTTTGGTAATGTGATTGTTTTCAGCTTTTTGAGGTTAAATTTTATAGACATGTTTTTTACTGAGAGCTTATTGTTCAATAAATTAGTTTCTTAGATTATGATGGTCAACATTTTTGTTTTAAGCTTCATTTGTTATTGGGCAGCAAGTTCAATGAAGTTATATTGCATCAACATAGCTCATGTTAAAACAACTTACTTTTTTTCCATTCAAATTTAAGTAGATATGATTGATAATAACTACTAAATTTTCTCCAGGAAATTTCAAAAAAGTATTAAGGTTAATTGGGATATAAATAGCTAAGTTCTTAAAGATAGCAAAGGAATGAGTCAATTAGGAAATATCTACAATACTGATAAATTTAAGAAAATGCGAGAAATTATGATAGTATTGAAAAAGTATATGGTGTGAATTGGAAGTAATGAAAAAATATTATAAAAGAATCAGATAATCTCTTAATTTTCTGATAATATGTTTTGTTCACCTTTTTGCTTAAACTTAGATAGGATAAATCAGCATCATGATTGATAAGGAAGTGAAAACTACTCTTGCTAAGAACCTAGGTACTATTGCCAAGATTATTAAAAGAAAAAAACTTTTCTACATAGGAGTGTCTTTTGTGCAATAAGCATATTTTAAAGTCATTCCATGGTATGCCTCATCAAGCCACTGCTTCATTTCTTCCTGCATAATTTTGACAGAACTGTTTGGAAAATCAATGCCTTAGAGCTGTGTTTGGATTTACTGCTGAATCCAATTACTGTGTATTATCATAAAAAGCATCAAAGTGAAAATTATTGATGGTGCTTGTTTTGTGAGCATGCAACTCTTAACTCAAAATATAAATATTTTAATGGTACAATTTCTCACTATTATGGAAAAGAAAAAAAATGATTTTTAATATGAAACAATAAACCACTTAAATTTAAACAAAATTCTTAAATAAATGCAATACCATTTTATACACAATTCAGACAGAAGTGTTCTTTAAACAGCTGATTAATAACACTTGCCTAAGATTACATGTGAGGATATTGTTATACAAAGAAAATAGTTTATCTTTCAGGAATGTTGTTTTTTAAATTTTCATATATGTCTAAACTGCAATTAAAATTTAAAGCTGGGGTTGGTAAATTATAGCCTGTGGACCAACGCTACCCCCTCTCATTTATTTATAGTTTCTTTTGCATTACAACAGCAATGTGGAGTAGTTGTTACAATCACTTTTTATTCAACAAAGCCAAAAATACTTACTTTGGACCCTTAAATAAAGTTTGCTGATCCTAATACAAAGGGTTAAATGTAGATTTTTTTATATGGCTTAATATCAAAACAACCAAAGTTATCTTAAATTTGTCAGAGGTACATAATTGAGATTTCAAAGATTTAGGTATAAAAATTAAAGTGACATTTAATCTTTCTCTCTCATATATCTACTGAGATCATCTTTCATTCTCTCCATGCTATTTGCAAAGTAATGATGAGTGCTATTATAGTTAATGTTTTGTTATGATTATGATTATTTATAGGAAGTTTACTTACATACTCCTGTTGATATTTTTCAGAAATGTATATTTTGAAAAAACATTAAATATAATTAGATTTACTTGGATAAAATAAAAATAATGATTGAAAGAAATATAGTTGGACAGAAATGATATGAACTTCTATCACTAAATAAATAATAAAAGATCTGAGAATATATATCCAGAGATTCTAGTCTAAATAAAAATATAATTTTTCTCAAATCTAGTCTTCTAGTGTTAGAATGTATTTCATTGCCTTTCTTTTTTTGTGAGCATCTCCTGTAACAAGATGGTGATTCCTTTGGGAAGGTAACATTGGTAGAAAGAAAAGAAAATAAGTTCACCACTGAACTTTCTAGAGAATCTCCTGAAGTGGGGCACTACAACTTTAGAGTAAAGATGGAAAATAGATTACTATGCCTACATGCAATGTATTTGGAAGTTGTGTTAATTTTGCTTCTTACTTTAGAAACTACTCAAAAGTATTAACTATATTTGGTTGTATTTTGTTTTAGTTTTGCAGAGAGCACTTTGAATACCCTCTGATAAGTAATGATAAATAGTGAGTGAAGAAAAAAATGGTGAACTGATTTCTCAGTCATCATACCCCCTTGGGGTTAATACAAGTTGGTTTTCCCTGGCTAGTTTTTTTGTTGAATCAATAATCAACTTTTCTGGATTATATGGAACACAAACTTAATGGAAAACATAATGTGAACAAACTTTATTAAAAGTGAAATTTTAATTATTATTATTTTTAGGAACATAGTACTCTTTGTATCCTACAAAAGAGGAAACTAAAGAGTTGTAACTATAATTGGCCCAATTATTTTTTCCAATTATAATCATATCATGGAAATTGTATTTATGGAAAAAATGCATGTTTTTCAAACTGTTCTTATATGCTTACTATGCCCAAAATATTACTATGGCAACTGATAATACAACATTTAAGATGCCCATAAGGTTTGTAAGGTTTCCCTTTAGCATTTTTCATTGTGAGAATTGAATGTACTATTAAAATTTAAAGGTGTTTTGTCCTCTGAGTAACAATAGCTTTATAAACTTTATGTAAAAGTATCAATCTAAACAGGAGAGGAAAGACCACAAGGGACTATGGTGATCATACTCAGGTGAATTGGTGATGGGAATTTTATGGGGACTATACCTGAGAAGAGAAAGTAAACATTATACAAAAATGAACGATATAAAATATATGTAAAATAAATTATTAAAAAGTAGCAGTCATCTGTTATATAAGCCTCTAACAATCTTAATGATATTAATGTTTTAATAAAAATTTCAATTTTTTTCACATTATATATGTGACCAAGGGGTCCCAAACTGTTAAGGGGTGAATGTTTAAAAGGGTTAGGCCATGTGTCGCATAAAGATAATGAAAGCATTTTCTTAGCATGAAATATTTCTTAACAGGTTTGCTGTACAGAGAGAGATAAAGAAGGACTTTAAATAATAGTTACCTATTTAAAGTCCAAAAATTACCCATCCTCTCATAGGCAAATATCCAGCCAAACAGCCAAGGCCTGAAGCAGGATTGCTGAGGCCTGAAACTTGCCATAAGGCTAACAGCCATACGAAAAAGATCAGGCAGTTACCTGAGAATAGGACAGGAGAGCCTCAAAATATGCCACATCAAGCTCATGTTTACCAATGTCTCTGCCAAGAACCAGGAGTAGCCTCCACATATGTCTCTTATCCACATCTCTTCCAAGTCCCTTTCAACCATCTCTATATTTCCTTCCTCCAACTCTCTTCTTCACATTTGTCTCTTCTACTTACTGATCTATGTCACTTCTTCCCAGCTGTCCCCTATCCAGGAAGCCTAGTTCATGTTATACTGGGATGCATAGCTTAATGCATATCTGTGTGGGGATGGGTAAAATGGTGCTGTTTTATGCTCTTCCCCTTTTCAGGACATGTATCTGTAACAATTATTTGTGTGTGTGTGTATGTGTGTGTGTGTGTGTGTGTGTGTGTGTGAGAGAGAGTGTGTTTGGAAACAATCTTCGTATTGTACTTCTACCATGTTATGAAGCAGAAACTCCATTGTAGGATATATGAACCCACAAGATCTTTTTGTTATTTCTTCCTTGCAAAAAAAGGCGGACAAAACTTGCAGCTTCATTAAAAGCCCACATTTGTTTAAAATGTAATATAGGCTACTTTATAGATTTTTATGAGTATTGAAAAAAGGAATACATGTAGAAACATTATGTGAATCTTGAACATTGTTCAAGCAGGTATTATCATTGTAAAAGCTATGCCTTCATTAAGAAAAGAATCATTGTTTGCATTATTTAATACATATTCCAAAAGAGGTCACCTAGAAATTAGCATGTAGTACTCATGTTCAAAGATTATTTAATCAATTTTTAAAATGATAGTTAGTTTGTATTAATATCAATGAAAATGTTATTTGTTAAATTAGGAAATTTATGGTTTCCTTAATTACAATAGACTTTAAATTGAAAAATCCAGTAAAGAAATATGAACATTCTGTTTGACAAGGATATGGAGACAATTACAAAATTGTATTTGACAGACACAAACCTTAAAAGAAAATTAAACTCCAGTCTTTACTGCTCTAGAGGAAATAAAATTAATGCTGTTTCAATTTATTATTGTTAGCTGATACTGGCATTATGTTTTCAAGACACACAAATGTAATAACCTTTACTAAATATGCCATTTCATTATTTCTTGATTTCTGGAAAGCTTATTTGATAAACAAAGTTTATCTATAAATTTTCTAGGAAAAATTGCATCGGCCATTGATTTTCTTTATTTAAAGTAGGAATAGTAGCAACAATAACAACAAAATAATTACATTACTTCATAATTTATAGTGGTAGTAAGTGTTGAGTAACGGATACATCTAAGCACATACTAATTAGACAAAACATAAATATAATTTTGAAAATAAAATTTAATTTAGACTTTTCATTTGTGTTTTGTTCACTCACCAAGTCAAAAATGTTGAAAGAAATTGCACTTAGAATTAGAAAACAAAATTTTCTCCTCAGTGCTTTTTTGACAGGTTAATTAGGTAGTGAAGTCACCTTATATTCAAAAGAAGTTCCTCCAGAAGCAGGTGTATTAACCCAAATCTCTATTTGCAGGAAAGCATTTGGGTTGCAAGAAGTTACAGGGTTTTTTTTTGGTTTGTTTGTTTGTTTTTTAATTTATGCATACAGAACTGTGGTACAAGCCAGAGGTGCAGGGTTGATGAGAGGCTTCACCAGAGACAGAGTGGGGAGCAGAACTGGCAGATCTAGGCAGCACACTGCTGAGGGGAACAGTGGGTGGTCATGAGAGGTCTGCCACACCATGTGGATCAACTCCAGGACCAGGGATGGAACTTGCCCTGAAGCAGCTGCCATTGGTTTGCAGTGCTGTGTCCTAAACCGCTGTGCCACCAGGAAGGGCAAGGAAGTTATAATTTTTATTTTTGAAAGTAAACTTGATAATGGAATATATATTATCATTACTAATAAAAAGACTTTGATTCAATTTAAGTGTGAATTGGGAAACAAAATTTATTGCCACATAGCATGGGATAAAAAAATATATAATAAAAATCCATATTTTTAAGAAACTTATAGTCAGCATAAATGTCCAAAACATGAAGTTATAATAGTTTCAGAAAAAAAAAGATAACTTCCTGCACATTTTATACTTTGGGACTGAAATATTTCCTTCCTTCTAGTTAGAAATTTTATCATAGATCTTTGTTATTCCTTTTGTTTTCTTAACTTTGCCTCATATTTTAATAATTTACTTGATGAGCTTTTTAAGAAAGCTTATTTGATATTTTATTATCATGTATATGTCCTACAAGTATCTCACAAAGGTCTATTGAAATAGTATATTTTACATAATGGTAAATATTTTTCTATAAACTCAAAATAGAACTTTGGAATTAAATAAATCTTAACATTTATTTTCCTGTATATGTATATTTTGTGATTATGCATTCAAGTTAGGATAATAATTATCTAATATAGCAAGATGGTGGAATGGTCCTAATCTGTTAAGCATCAATGTATAGACATAGGAGATAGATTCATTCTTAAGAAATAATTTGAACACCAGAGTTTTAAGCATGTCAAAATTTATACATTAAGGCCCTCCCTGGTGGCGCAGCGGGTTAAAGCACAGCACTGAGAAGCTAGAGCCACTTCCGCATGAGTTCGATTCCCGCCTGCCCGGGAGGTGACCACATGGCGTGGCAGACCTCTCCTGACCCGCCCGCTGCTCCCCTCAGCAGTGTACCTCGTCGATCTGCCTGTTCTGCTCCCCACTCTGTCTCTGGTGAAGCCTCTCACCACCCCTGAGCCTCTGGCCTGTACCCCAGTTCTGTATGTACAAATAAATAAATCTTAAAAAATATATATACATTAAATGGTTTATATAGTATCACACTATGAGTGAAACCTTTTTAGTAATGCTAATTGCATCATTATCTACATATACCACCTTAAAAAGATAAACATACAATTGAGTTTAAGTGTTGAAAACTTGTAATGTGTACTATACCCTAGTTATGTTACTGATTATAGGGAATGAATGTGAACTAGGAATAAAACTGCAACACTCAATTGAAATAATATGCAAGTGTTGAATTCACTGTTATTTCTTAGCTCCTCTAGCATGTATTTAACTAAGGTAAATTAGTTATTTGTAGTAGAATGAGTCCAACTGTACTGCTGAGTGATATTTGATACTGTATTATCTTCTGTGAAGAATAATTTTACCCCAGATTAATCATTTGCACTGATAGTGTTTTTTTTTTTTTTTTAGATTTATTTATTTATTCATATAGAGCTGGGGTACAGGCCAGAGATATGGAGGGTGAGAGGATTCACCAGAGACAGAGCGGGGAGCAGAACAGGCAGATAGACGAAGTACACTGCTGAGGGGAGCAGCGGGAGGGTCAAGAGATGTCTGCCTCCACATTTGGATCTCCTCTGGGGCAGTCGGGAATCGAACTCATGCGGAAGTGGCTTAAGCTTCTTAGTACAGTGCTTTGACCCGCTGTGCCACCAGGGAGGACCCTGTACTGATAATTTTTAAGGACCAACTTTTAAGTTTTATCTATCTATCTATCTATCTATCTATCTATCTATCTATCTATCTATCTATCTATCTATCTATATATTTATATATATATATATATATATATAGGCTCTCCTTTGTTAAATAACTTTTGAAAATAGTAATATTATCAGTCTCAAAACTCTTTTATACATGTTAATTTGTTAATTTCCTACAAGCTTCCATTATTTCTAGCTGCAGGTACTATTTTACATTATTTTACATATGAGGAGATGAGACACTGAAATACACCGCTATTAGACTTGCTAGTAAGTGGGGAAACAGAATTTTGACCAAAGTAACATGGGTTTGGAAGTAACACTTTTAAGCCCACCTTTCACTGCCTTGCCCCTGGCTTGTATAACTAGTCAAAAAGAAACTGAGGTAGAAATTTTAATACTGTTAAATTATCGAAGATATCACCAATTCACCTGCAGCCTTTTTACCCAACTCCCTGAGTATTTGACCACTCAGGGCATGCAATAAATAGTACTGATCTGCAAACTAGTACTTCCAGATCTATAAATTTAGCCAGTTTTGTGAATTTTGATAATGTTCTATTAAAAGGTCATTTTTTTCTTTCCGCTTATGGAGTATATAATAGAACTTACCAAATAGATTTCTGCATAAGTAGATTGTGGATATCTGAAATATTGAGCATCGTGCTAAGTATTCACTATTAGTAATAATCAGGAGAATAAATAGATGATAGTGTTTCAATTTCTGATTCCATTTCCCTTGTTTAAATATACTAGTACTCATCTATAAAGAACATCAAGCAATATTAACTGATAAAAATATGAGAAGCTTTGATTTAGGAGGTCATTTTTTTTTTTTATGTTGTCTGTTAGAAAGGAATGTAATTTACTGGCCAATTCCCTTAAGCCTGCAATATTATCATGTAATTACTTTGAATTTAAAGTATTATCACTTGCTAATGTTTCCTTTTATTTTCCATTCCCTTCTTAACATTTTTTCACCATTATCCATATTATTTACCTCTTACTATTTTCTTTAAAAGGTTAAGAATTTAAATACCATAAGTTTTTCATCTTGAATTTAATCTGTTCTCTACTTTGACTCATTCAACCCTGAAAGCACTTTTATAGTCTTTTCCCTTGTTTTTACCCATCTGTCTCACAGCAGGAACAAATTAGTTCACCATATATGGTCAAATCGGTAAGTAAAATCACTAGGCAAAAATCACAAAAATTACTCCAAATTTACAGGAAAAGCAACAGCTCTTCCAAAATGTATTTTAAAGTATGTTGCCTTCTAAATATTATTTTATCTTTTACAATTTTGTCAATGTAATTGGATGGCTACAGGATGAATATCTCTAAATATACAATTTTCCAAGAATCAATCCCCCAAAATCAAAGGAAGGAAGGAAGGAGGGGAGAAAAGAGGCAAAAAAGAAGAAAAAGAAGGAAGATAAAAATAACATATGTGATTGGAAAATAGAAACAGAATAACTAACTTTAATGAAATACTAGACTTATGATAAGATGATCTTCATTATTTCAAAGTCCCGAAATATAGAAATCTCCCTAAAGAGGCTTAAAGTAAGACACATTTAAATTGCTTTAATAATCTGGCCATAAGAGGCCAAAGTGGCTTCACAACCATTTTTATTGGTAATGAAGTTTTTTTTTTTTTTTTTAATTCACAAAGAGTACGCTGTTGCTCCCAATAATTACAGGTCAGTACATTTCTATAAAAGAATCGATGTTATTCACTTATATAGTTCTTTGAATTGATGTTATTCACTTATATAGTTCAGTCTGTTTCACAGGTTTAATTTTAGTTTTCTCTCTATAATTTATATTTCTGCCCAATTGGATATTGTCTCTATTAGAAATTATTACAATATGATTAGTAACTTTAAGATAAAAATGCATGATATTTTAGTTTTTTAAAGAATGGTTAGCATATCTTTAAATGCCTATCATTGATACACCTTAATGAAAGTGAGAAACAACAAAAATTTCCACTGTGAAAATATATAGAGATTTCTTTGATGAGGTTTCTGATTATAATTCTAAAATATGATAAATTTGGCTGTATCTGAGGATGTATGTCCTATGACTTAGAAGCATACAAAGAACACAGACTGCCTTTGAAATGTTTGAAGATGGACTGAAAAGTTTGACAAAATTTTATGTCTGATTGTTTCTGAATAGAGAATCTGATTGATTTGTTCACTTTACAAGTACTTTCCAATTCCAAAATTCATAATCTACTCTCACTCTAAATGGTTTTGTTAGCTAAGGGCACACTATTTCAAAGAAACAACTTTCTTTTCCTATCTATTTCCTTACCAAGATTAGCAATTGGACTTACATTGCTAGCAGTCTTTACAAATAGATACAAAAGTGTAACATATGGAGAACAACCAAGCTATTTGACATAAAAATTCTGGGTGACTGCCTAAGATCACTTATTGAAAGAATAATTCACCTGGGATCAATTATTTCTAATTACCTTGTTGTATGTGTAATTCTCCCTTCAGGAAATTAGAATGTTAGACTAGACAATGATTTTAAATACTCACTAATGCACTCTATTATCCAAAGAAGATACCTCTTTTAGAACATCCTAGACAGGTGACTTTTGACTTTGTTTTGATGCATGATATGTGTTATAGATAGCCGAACCAAAGTTACTACAAACTTGTTACTTACTAAACACATGTATGATTTTATTTTAATTTAGTCATAACCTATGAAATATACAAGATGGATATTATTATTCCTAAATTATAGATAGAGTAATGGTTGACAGAGGTCTTAGCTTTTTTTCAAGATGTCAGATCCAATAATTGAGAGCTAAAACGTAACTCCAGGGCTTCTGATTTCTAATCAAGATTCATTTAATTTCAAACCCTAAAGCCAATTATGCATTAACCTTTCAGACTTTTTTTTTAAATAAAAAAAGACTACCCCTAAGCATTTTGCACATGAATCCTTTCATTAATCTAATACTCTCATGTTAGTTCTGCAATACAGGTTTCAAGGCATGTGTGTATTATCCTTCCAATTATCTGAATTTCCAAAATTACCTGATTTTTTATCATTTTTGAAACTCCTCTCTAAAAGTACCCAATACTTCAGAGCTTCTGTAATGCTATCATGGTATAAGTTAAGAAAAGCACGCTACCTTATATGGTCTGTAAAAGACCGTTTTCAATGGGTAACTTTCTTATATTGAATCCTGTTTTTTTTTTTTTTTTTTTTTAAGATTTATTTATTTATGCTTACAAGAACTGGGGTACAGACCAGCGGTGCAGGGGTGAGAGGCTTCACCAGAGACAGAGTGGGGAATAGAACAGGCAGATCCTGAAATACACTGCCATGCCATGTGTGTCACCTCTCTGGCTGAGGATTGAACTCATGCTGCAGTGGCTGCAGATTGCTTCATAGTGCTGTGCTTCAAAACTTCAATCAGGGCGGGACCCTGAATCCTGTGTTTCATTGGTACATTCACTATGTAAAAGTCATGTAACTCTGGCTCCTATTCAACAAGAGACTTTTTAAAAAGCCTTTCAAAAGTACTACTTGAACTCAGTTCTTACTAATTGTTGTGTTTAGAAAATTTGTTTAACCCAAATACATTCATTTACATTTATTCTTGTTAAGTATGATCCTGTTGAATTCTATGTATCAGTCCATTCTGTCAAGAATGTTTTGAATCTCAATTTTGTCATCCATCATATTATATCTTTCTCTGCTTTCTGACATCTACAAAATTGATAAGAATAACTTCTTTAATTTGATCCAATTGTTGTTAGACAATTGTACAAGACAAAGCTATGAATTTTAGATGAGCCAAAGTTTGCCTTGCTTTCTAGTTTCTAAAATGACAGAGTTGAGTGGGATAATCTGAGTGCTCTTTTCCAGCTCTATTTTTTTTTTTTTGATAAAGTATAGCAGCAATTTGCTACATCAATAATTTCTAGGATAAATCCATCTATTACATATCTCTCACATATACACTTTCTCTAGGTAATATTTAAAACACCCAAATTCTCAAATTTTCAGTAATTTTCCCATTGATCATAATTTCAGTCTATAGCTATACAACTCTATCCATACTCAATCATGTCTAATCATTATTCTAAAATTAACATGCATACTACATATCCTTACATTCCTTCTTATCGAGCCTCATTATCAATTTCTTTCTAGTCCTATTTTTTTTTTAAACCTTCTTTCTCATTCTTGTTTGCTGGCACCATTTCAAGCATCACTTCTTTCATATATATATTTTTCCCCCCAGTAGCTGACAATTTAATTTCATTGTGAATAAAATTATTTTAAATTCCCTTTTGGGAAAGGTTTTGTTATAATTAGTCAAAGACTTGACATATTTCATATTTCCCTAACACAATATCACAATTCATGAAAGCAGAAACTGCTTTCCCATTTCTATTTTTTTTTTTTGCAATTAAAAGGTTACATAAATGAGTTAATAAAAATTCATGATTTGAACTACCCTGTAATCCAGAATTCCAGATTTCCATTCAAGATAGTGTGCATTAAATTATTTTTCTGAGATTTGGAAAATGAAATTCAAATTTTAATGTTTTTCTTTAATTACACTATACATACACACATATGTATATTACTGAAGAAAATTATTTTGTTTCTCTTATGGATAGAAATATGACCCAAACTACTTACTGTGAATGTATGTGTAAAAAACATTTGTGTGTCTTCTGAAGTATACTGAGGAGTGAACTTTAGTGAAATAGACCTGTTGATTGTATCTACCTGAATGATTTTATTTGACATGCTCAGTGAATTACATTCCCATCAACAGTGCAAGAGGGCACATTTTTCTCCTCACCCATGCCAACACTTGTTTCAGTCTTTTTGATATGGGCCATTCATATGGGTATGAAGTGATAGGTCATTGAGATTTTGGTTTATGTTTCTCAGATGGTAAGTGATGATGAGCATTTTTTTTTTTTTGCGTGCCTGTTGCCAACTGTATATCTTATTTTGGAGAAGATTCTATCTCTTGTGTCCATATTCTTATTGAACAGTAAAATATAAGGTTGTAAAGGGCAACTTATCAGGGGGAGTTATTGGAGAACATTTGTTGCTGTTTTTTTTTTTTTTAAAGATTTATTTATTTATGCATACAGAACTGAGGTACAGGCCAGAGGTGCAGGGGCAGCGAGAGGCTTCACCAGAGACAGAGTGGGGAGCAGAACAGGCAGATCGAGGAAGTACACTGCTGAGGGGAGCAGCGGGCGGGTCAGGAGAGGTCTGCCACGCCATGTGGTCACCTCCAGGGCAGGTGGGAATAGAACTCATGCGGAAGTGGCTCAAGCTTCTCAGTGCTGTGCTTTAACACGCTGCGCCACCAGGGAGGGCCGAACATTTGTTTTTTTAATTATTGTTTTTAAATTATGAACTCAGTGAACTGAAACTGTTACAGGGTAACCCAGAGTGGACTGGGCTGCCTGTCTGTGGGGCCTCACCCAGCACTCACAATTCAGTTATACTGCAGGTACATACAAAAGGGTCAATAACGGGTTTATTTACAAAAGGGGAAAGGAATAGGAAACAACCCAGCGAAAGAGAGTGGGATACAAAGTAACTGGAATACCTTATGAGCTCGGCTGACTGAAAACACCAAGTCACTCGGTCGGGAGAGCTGTTTCTTGAGCAAGAGAGCATGAGATGCAATCACACCCTATTTATCTCTCAAATGTCCTAGAATTCCTGCTAGCTCCGCCCTTGGGTCCTCACAGTTTTCTCCCTGGTACTGCTGGTAGTTGTAGTTTCCAATCACTGGAGTAGTGGGTAGGGTCCAGAAAGCTGGAATAGTGGGTGGTGTCCACAAGACTGCAGAGTTCCTTTAGGACATCCATCCCCTTAACAAAACAAAAATAAGTCTAGGGAAATGAGTTATATAGGAGGGCAAGAGAGAAAGAACAGAGACAGGATAAGGGATTGTTGTGAGTCTTCAGGGAAGAGGTTACAGTGAATTAGACTAAAGAGCAGTGTCACAGGAGTTGAATCATGAATTTTTATTTAATATGATATTTTACATGTTAATATAAAGGATTTTGTACTTATTATAAGATTACTATAATTTAAAGGAAAACTTTCATTTTCAAAAGCAGAAAAAATATATACTTTAATAATGCATGATTAGACTTGTATTCAGGTCATGTTACTTACAGTATTTTAAACAAAAAACTCAAAAGCTTAGATGTTTTATAAAACTTTTCAAAGTAACTCTTAATAGAAAAAATGAAATACAATAAATAAAGTTTGTATAATACAATGTAAAGTTCACATGAAATAATAATAATGAAAATGCATTAATAAAATATGAGGAAAAGCCATTAGGTAGAAGATCCCAGTTGATTCTGAGCAGATCCATCTCTTTTGAATTCCAATTTCTGTAAAAGATTCTCTTGTGTTCCTTGATCAATGCTTAGACAAGCATTCATGCCAAGGGCATAGAATATTATAGTGGGAAAATATCAGTTATATGCCCAGCCCTTACTTTTGTGACTGAAACATGGTTTTTATATGGCTGAAAATTCTGATTGGCCCACACAGAGCAGAGTAGAGGAAACCCTGATCTCAAAGAAAGTCCTTTCTTTAGCAATGGGCTCTACTTCTTTTATTTCAAAAATTACTATATTTATCACAATGTAACTCTCCATTATCAAAAAGTAGAGAGAAAGGTGAAAATTGACCCCTTTCCAAAAATATGTACTCAAGAGTCCTATCTAGTTAACTATTACACATTCCTATTTTCCGGTAGTGCTCGTTTCTCTTAAGTAACCAGTTATTTCTCTTAACAATTAGCCTTCTCAGGCCTTCTCTGGTGGTGTAACAGGTTTAAGTGCAGCATTATGACGTGATTCACAACTACTGTAGCATGAGTTAGATACCTAGCCAGGGAGGTGACCCACATGGTGTGACAAACCTCTCCTGTGTCACCCACTGCTTCCCTCAGCAGTATGTTTCAGTAGATCTGCCTTTTCTGCTCCCCACTTTCTCTGGTGAATCCTGTCACCCCCATACCTCTGGTCCATACCCCAGTTCTTGTGTGCATAAATAAATTAACCTTAAAAAAATTACCTTCTCTACAAAATTCTTGAATGAAATCAGCAATTCTCAGTCAGTTGTGGATAAAAAAGAAAGTCATTTGTTTGACAGGAAGAGAAAGAATTTTCTGGAAAGTGAAGTGAGACTGTTAGTACTTTTCCCTAAATTGTACCTACTGAGCATATTAACCTTGTCCATCCAGTGTTACACAATTATGACTGAGAGTTTTAGCACAGCAGGATTATGTGATTATGTTGACTGGCAAATTATGTAATTACTGGCACCTCTCTGAATTTTTAAAAATAATATAATAGTCTATTTTTACATCATTTTGTGTCTTTTTCCATCTCAGTTGTAATCCCTGTTGGCTTCCCATCACCAAATCATGCATGTGCCATCACCATAGTCCAGTGCACTTCTTTCCCCTCACCGTTTTTGATTCCATTCCCCATTATACCCAGTAAAATGTCTCTGGCATATAGTTGTTCAAAATTACTGATTTTTTAAAAATATTTATTTATTTATGCATACAGAACTGGGGTACAGGCCAGAGATGCAAGAGTGGTGAGAGGATTCACCAGACACAGAGTAGGGAACAGAACAGGCCAACTGACAAGTACACTGCTGAGGGGAGCAGTGGGCAAGTCAGGAGAGGTCTGCCACACCACTTGGATCACCTGGTAGTGGGGGAGGATCAAACTCATGCTGAAGTGGCTTTCGCTTCTTAGTGCTGTGCTTTAACCCTCTGCACCACCAGGGAGGGCTGCAGCTCTCTGAATTAATAAATTAACTAAGCAACTAATATTCTGTTGATACTGTATTTAAATATTGACTTTGTCCTATATATTTCTTTTTTTTTTTTTTAAGATTTTATTTATTTATGCTTACAGAACTGGGGTGCAAGCCAGAGGTTCAGGGGCGGTGAGAGGATTCACCAGAGACAGAGTGGGGGGCAGAACAGGTTGGTCAACAAAGTCTGCTGAGGGGAGCAGCGGGAGGGTCAGGAGAGTTCTGCCGTGCACCATGTGGGTCACCTCAGGGGTCGGGGATGAACTTGCTCAGAAGCGGCTGCGCCAGCTTGCAATGCTGCATTCTAACCCGTTGCACCACCAGGAAGGGCCCCATCCTATATTTCTAATTCAAAAGTCAGGATGACATTCAATCTTTATCCTTCCAAATATGGTTTCCATCTTTTTTATTATTATTAACTTAAGTGTTCCAAGTGTAACATGAAATATTTTACTCCATGCTCTATCCCAGTGATTATTTAGTCTTTTTTTTAATGCTTAACTGCTCTGTAAACAGCCTTCATTTTTTTTTTTTTTTAAGATTTATTTATTTATACATACAGAACTGGAGTACAGGCCAGAGGAGAAGGGGCAAGGAGAGGATTCACCAGAGATGGAGCAGAACAATCAGATGTACAAAGTCCACTGCAGAGAAGAACAGCAGGCAGGACAGGAAAGATCTTTTGCACCATGTGAGTTAGCTCCCTGGCCAGAGATCGAACTTACGCTGCAATGGCTTCATAGTACTGTGTTTTAACCCATTGTGCCACCTGGGAGGGCCCACAGCCTTCATTTTTAATGGATGTATTTTTTTTTTATTTTATGTCATAAAATGTCTATGATTATTGACTCTCAACCAATTTCTGTTGTTGGTAAAGGGAGAAGGGATTTCTTTAAAAACACCTGCATTTGTTCCTTTCTGCTTTTATACTTGCCCACTTATAGTGAAACCATAAAATGTACATAAACACAGTACATCCTCTGGGCCCTCCCTGGTGGCGCAATGGGTTACAACGCAGCACTCCAAGCTAGCAGCAACAACTTCAGGGCGAGTTCTACCCCCAGCCCCCCATATGATCCACATGGCCTGGCAGACCTCTCCTGACCTGTCTCCTGCTCCCCTCAGCTGTGTACTTCATTGGTCAGCCTGTTCTTTTCTCTGCTCTGTCTCTGGTGAAGCCTCTCACCGCCTCAGCATCTCTGGCCTGTACCCCAGTTCTGTATGCATAAATAAATCTTAAAAACAAACAAACATAAAACACAGTACATCCCCAAATCTTGTCCTTCTGTTCTCTCAGTCCCCCCCCCCCCAACATTAGTATCATATGAATTTAAACATGTAAAATGCAGGCATACTCAGTTTGTGCTGCATAGACATTATTATCATATTCCCAGTTAGGGAAATCCGTTCTACTGCATTCCAGAACTTGAATCTGCTTATTCATTAAGTTTTCTCCTAAAAGATTCTATTTCCACTATCAACATCTGAGCAACTATGATTGTTGCACATAGTTGACACTTATGCCAAAAGTTCAAGATAAAAAAGTTCTTTATTCTTCATTCTGGCTTTATATAGAGAAAATTTCAAAAATTATTTGACAAAAACCATGTGTACAAGTGACTCACATTAGATATTAGATAAAAACTGCTGGTTAAAAACCACAGGAGATTATTCAAATAAAAACATTCGAAGTAAGAGGGACTTTTTACTAGTCAATTAAAAACAAATGTTAAAATTTGAAAAAGTACATATTTCTTATTGGTGATATATGAAAATTTAGTGTACCTTAATTAGTGTTCCTAAAATTTCCTGAAAATAATTTTATATTATTATCAAAAATAGTGTAACTTGAATCTTTGAAAAATCATGCAGAAGCATATAAACAAGGATATATAAAAATGTTAATAGTATTTGTTTCAAAGCTTTTTCTTTAGGTTTGTTGTAAGAGGCAAAGGTATGAAGATACTTAGTTTTTGCATGTTTTATAAGCTACTCATATTTTTGTGATAAAATAAAATAATCTTTGAAATATACTGGCTATATTTGAAATGTATTTATAAATAAATTTTCAAACAATAAAAATATAAGCAAATACCTCCATTAAATATCACATATACAAATTTGTTGTCATTTGAATGATGAAAGCATTTCAAAATTTTGTCAATTTGGTCATAAATTTTAAAGCATAAAGTATATTAAAATGTATACAAAACCTGGGCCCTCCCTGGTGGTGCAGCGGGTTAAAGAGCAGCACTTCAGCATGAGTTCAATCCCTGCCCTGGAGGTGACTCACATGGCACAGCAGACCTCTCCTCACTTGCCAGCTGCTCCCCTTAGCAGTGTACTTCAGTCTGACTATTCTGCTCCCGACTCTGTCTCTGGTGAATACTCTCACTGCCCCTGCACTTCTGGCCTGTACCCCAATTCTGTATGCATAAATAAAAATTTTTCTTTAAAATGCATACAAAACCAGTCATGGCAGAGAATATTTATTCATCTAAAATAAAAAAAAATGATTCACTTACTAAAGACTATACAATGTCATATTTGGAAGTACTGATTGGTGCATGTAGTTGGCATGCACCAAAGAAAGAGCTCTACTATGACTGACATAATTCAAATTCTTCTTATTGCTTGAAATAATAAATATTCCTTTTATGAAATAGAAGAGAGAGGAGATGAAGAGTCCTTAAATCAAAGAAAATTATCTGAAAAGAGAACCTTAATTTTTTTTATATTTTACTGCATTTTAAAAAATCTACACATTTAATTATATTAAAGCCAAGACATATAACTATGGTTGGCTAAAATCAATATTTTATGTACCTATATAATATTAACTCATTTTATGAACTATTAAAGAGATCATAAAATCTATTTACTTAATTTACATTTTACATTAACATATCTTTATATAATCAATCCTAGCAAAAGCTATTAACAATTTTTTATACATTAGCACATTGATTTATGTTATTTTATAATTATTTGTTTTTCTGCTCAATATATATTCATTTATAAGGCAGTTTTTGATTATAAATGTGTATGCATGTGCAAGAGTAGCATAATTGGGAGGTACTTAGAATGTAGCATTTTATTTAAAATTTTAAAGATTATTATTATTAATAATTTATTTATTTACTTTATTCTTCATTTTCATCTTGGTTATAATCCCTGTGGACTTCCCACCACCAATTCACTCATGTGCCATCACTATAGTTCCATGAATTTTTCCACCCCAGTTTTGACCCTATTCTCTCTCCACCCCCACATAATGTCTCTGGTTTATAGTTGTTCATTGATTTTTGTTTTTACTTTACTAAAATTGCTTTTCTCCCCCGATCCCTTATGCTCCTGCTGTGAGTGAAACCATCTGGTATTTCTTTTTCTTTCTGATTTATTTCACTAAGTATGACCCCTTCCAGCTCCATTCATGTTGCTGCAAAAGGCATGAAATTTTCTTGTTTGATTGCTGAGTAATATTCCATTGTGTATATGTACCACATCTTCTTAATCCAATCTTCTATTTTTCAGTATTTGGGTTGATTCCATGTATTCTCTATTGTAAATAGAGCAGCAATAAGCATGGGGGTGCAGGTGTCCTTTTGAATCAGTGTTTTTGTGTCCTTTGGGCAGATACCTAGGAGTGGGATTGCTGGGTCATCTGGAAGCTCCATTTTTAGCAGTTTGAGAAACCTCCAAACAGCTTTCCATAGTGGTTGGACCAGTTTGAATTCCCACCAGCAGTTCAGAGTTCCTTTTTCTTCACATCTTCACCACCATTTGTTGTTGCTAGTTGTTCTAAGATTATTTACAGAGTACTACTATATTTCAGTTTTGTCAGGACAGAGATATATAAAATTTCTTTGGCTGAGAAAATTACAATTTAATGATCATAATTGCTTTGATTAGCAGTCATTGGATCAAAGGTCTTTTTTTTGTTTTTTTTTTTTCAAAATGTCTATTGGAATGTACATTGCTAAATGTGATCTACTTAAATACATTTGTTTAAAATTATACATATATAGATGTATATAGACCTTTATTTACTTATGATTAATCTTTTACTTATCTGTTTCTTCCTAAAGTATAAGATTTTATAAATATTTGTTTTAATTCAACTTGACTTGCTAAACACTTTCTTGTGTACAAACTGTTAATTTTTATGTGACTATAAATTAATAATAAAATATAACCAGTGTCCTCTATAAGGCAGATAATATATGACTAGCCACAACTTATGAATTAATAAAATTTATAGCCCATGTATTAAAAGCAAAACATTTCTTACCTAGCATGCTAGAAATATGTATCAGCCATATATTTGAATGGTATTGTTCTGTTATTTATGATTATATCATAAAATATATCTAAAAACTATCAGCATATATAAGCCTCCTTAAAAATATCAATATCTCAATCAGTTTAATTTTTATTTTACTAAAGGCCAAATGGCATACATAATGCCTATCATCAAAATCTTTTCCTATCTTAATCTTATGTGGGAGTAAGAAGCTGATAATATGTACTTAAATTTTTTTTTTTAATTTGAGGAGTGATAAAACTGTCTTGAGAGTATATACAATATGTTTAATTCTTTTGGTAGCTCTGAGTTTTGTTTGGGAACAGATTTTTTCAGCCAACTTTAAAATCTGTATCTGAAATGGAAATTTTAAAATTCATAACTGTTGCAGCCAAATTATAAAAGATATTGAATTCAAAACATAACTTTTGTGAAAAGTGTTAAGTAGAAAAACTATTTCAACTCTATTTGAATATTAAAATCTGGTTAATGGATTGCTATTGTGACTTTATATATGACCATACAATTTCAGCTCTTTCTCTAAATTTAAACTTCTTATCCAGTTTTTATGTTATTCCTCTCTATATATTCATTTAGTTTCCTCCTTTCTCCTATTTTCCACTTAAAAAAATTATCTCTTTTCATAATCTATTCATTTCAGACTTCTTGTATCTCATTTTTTATCATTTATATTTTGTTTGAAAGTTCTCCAAGTATTTTTTTTAATGCATAGTGATGTTTTGAGGAAAGATAAGTTTTTCTTACTTTTTTTCCTTTCTAATTATTGTGAACCATGAGATCTAACCCAGGGAGTCCACCAGTCTATACAGAAACTCATGACTTCATGGGCAGTTATCTATATCAGTTTAACTCTGCCCTCTTTCTGCTAAGGAAGGAATTGAAGTGATTGCCCTTTGATGTTGTTCTGGCACATTCTGAATCTGCTAAATTGAAATTGATACTATACTTCACCCAATGTAGAACATGTACCAGGGCACTAATTTAATATTCTGTTGTATTTTCATTCTGTTTGGAACTGGAAGTTAAT
>NW_004567102.1:24223299-24237104 GCF_000260355.1 Condylura cristata
TATGAAGTATACTGCTGAGGGGAGCAGCGGGCGGGTCAGGAGAGGTCTGCCACGCCATGTGGTCACCTCCCGGGCAGGCAGGAATCGAACTCATGCAGAAGTGGCTTAAGCTTCTTAGTGCTGTGCTTTAACCCGCTGCGCCACCAGGGAGGGCCACATTGAGAACTTTTAAGGAATGAAAGTGTTCGGTATTAACTATAAGAGTGGGTACAATTCATTGCATATTTGTCCAAACTTTGAGTTCATATAAGAGTGCACTGTAATATTAACTGGACTTTGGGTTATTGTGAATTGGTGCAAATCAACTGAAACAGAGGTATTACCTTGTATTCTAGTGAGAGATGTTGAAATAGAGGAGACAATGCATGTGTGGGGGCAAGAGGAAATTTGTACTTGCTGTTCTCTTTGGTATGAAACTCTTATAATCACTCTACAAAGAAAAGTCTATTAAAAAGTGTTTCTAGTTAATTTAAAGGTGGCTTATGTGTGTATATATCTATATATCTATATGTATTTATATTTATGCCTGTTTATCCTAGCTTTATCAGCCAACCATTTTCTCCACTTTTAAAAAAGTAGTATGTCAGAAAGATTAGATTTTTATTTAACGTGTATTAAAATTTAGAGATTCCTTTTAAAGTTTTCTTTCCAAAAACAATTTTCTTTTGCTATTTTCTATTGCTCAGGCAACAAATCACCTCAATATCTCAGCAGTACAAAACAACACCCATTTATTATTTCATAGTTTTTTGTGAGACATAATCCTGGCCACAGTGTAGCACAGGTAGTTTCTTCAGATTCCACGAGACAAATTCAGAGGGCTGGGTTTCTTTCTGGAGACTGGGGAGATGGAACTTCATTCAGTTGAAGGCTTAATTCAGGCCCTTCCAATGGCAGGCTTACAGGCTGCCTTTGTTTCCTTCCAGGCTGTGGGGCAGGGGCCAACTCCTCCTGCAGGTGCTCATAGAACTTTTCAGGTTTCCATGTGGTCTCCTTCTGATAGTAGCATGTCAGCTTCCTGCAAGTTTGAATGTCTCAGACTTCCCTGCCACATCTCTCTGATCAACAACTGTGCTTTCTCTTTTGTCCATGTGATTGCTTTTAGTTCCCTTAGAGAACAGATAAAAAGAGCTAATGATAATAACAGTAGAAATATTACTATACATTCTAAATAGGCTCATACTCAAGCAATCTGTTCATTTGCCTCTTTAGCTTTCAAAAAACATCAACTAAGAGTGAAATTGTTCTTAATATCCTTTGTTAGCTGATCTTACACCCCTAAATTATATATACTGCTGCAAATCGATGTTACCTCAATAAAAATAATAGTTAAAAATAAAATAAAATCCCCATTATGAAACAAACTAATAACAATTTTTCACAAAATGTTTGCTATAACATTGTAAGTAGTATTAATATTTTTAGAGACTTAAATAGCTATAATGTGAGGTCCCTTGAAATTTCATTTTTTAACTTGTTCACATGTTGATTGGTAGAACAGCTATAATCTGAGTGGAGCCGAGGGCATGTCTTTGACCTCTAGGAATCTATTTCCATACAGTTCTGCTATTAGTTGTGATGATGACTCAGGTATCCTGCTTTATGACTGTTTAATCATTATCACCTCAAAACATTCCCTATTTGCCTGCATATAGTGCTGTATTGCACTTTCTGTTAGTCTATTTCCAATTTTCTTGATATTAAAAAAATTCTAGGGCACAGTTTGAAAATGAGATTATCCACATCCATCATGTCTGCTTTTATGAAGCAAAAAGTACAGGCTGCTTTATGCCCCATTGGCAGGCTAGGTTGTAGCATTTCACATACATCATGGAGACACTACTCAAATCAACTATCGGGTATGTCCGTGATAGACCCAGCATCTCCTTCTCTCAGTTTGAACTAGAATTAATGAAGTCTGCATATATAGAAGGAGATCCTATTATACTTGAGTTAACACAAACTAATAAGAGTATGAAAAGAAAATTATTTCATAGAAGTAAAAAGAATGTGAATAAAACTCTAACATATTCAACAGACGTTTTATTTTGTGTTGACTAATCAATGCTCTGATTCTTCATTTGCAATATATTTTTATATTTGGTATTTCTACATTCAAACCCCCACTTTTTTTTTTTCATTTTAAGAGTAGTTACTTGTCACACATATTCCTTAGTTTTTGTTTTATCTTTTGAAAACTTCTGTATCTGTAGAGAAAAGCTTTCATTTAAAAAACAAAACAAAACACCTTCACTGCTGACTTTACAATGGTTTCAGGGCAATGTGCACATTAAGAATAATTCTGTTTCAAAAACTGATCCAGTAAAAATTATCCCCAATTTTATATATATTTAGGAGACCAAAGAAACCTTGGCTTAGTTATTCTTTCTGACATCATATTCTTTTTCCTCCCCTGATTTATGGCACACAATTTATTCCATTTCACATCAAATTCAGCTCCTACCTATACATTCGAAAAAAAATTCTATAGACTCATATGGGATGCTAATTCAAACAAAATTAGAATAACATTTCATGTAGTACAGAAGAATTTGATGTAAAGACTTCTCACTGGGAACTCTATATATTCAAAAATCAGATATTGTGTGCCTCCATGTAACTAAGTGGGCGATGTTTCATTGGAGAAGAAACAGAGTCCAATTGATTATGATGGTGGTAATAGAATGTGGATCTGCTAACCCTAAGCAGCCTATTGGGCCATCATTTTGTTATCTGTGGTTCTGTATTCCTGCCCTTCAGAAACTGGTCAATCAGTCATACATAGGAGCCAAACGTTACAGGGTGCTTTTGAATTCAATCAAGAGCAGAAAGCCTGATCACCCTGGGAATGGTATGCATCAATAAGTATAGCCAGGAATGCCCGGGGGGTGGGAGTGGGGAGTGAGGGTTGATATATGGCAAGGAATCCCAGAAGCTGATCAGTGGAATGCCTTGTTGATAACATTGAAACTCTGCCTGGGGAACTAGGGCTGGATCTCAATTACAGTATTGAATCATCAAGCAGATGAGAAGTACCTGGAGGGCAGACTCACCATCCTTCACACCATAGATGACAGTTCCACCCTTCCCCTTTTCCTTTTTCCTATTTTTCCTTACAACTGATGCTGTATGATTACTTTCTCAATAAAAAGGCCAGGATCTGGCTCTTCAGCATCATTCTGCACAATGTAGCCTGCTCCATGACTTTGTTTCTTTATCAGTATGGTGTTGCCTGACACAGCAATAGAATACCATGATAACTGAAGATTCTGAGCATTAAAATATTATTATGTTTTAGTAGAAATCACAAATTGAATTCTAAAACACTTTGTGATTGCAGGATCTAAGGATAAATTTTAGAACCTGAACTACATTTGCAAGCAGTTGAGGGATAAGTATGAGGTTGTGGCTTAAAAGGAGGATCTCTTTGGCCCTCCCTGGGGGCGCAACGGGTTAAAGCACTGCACTGAGAAGCTAAAGCCACTTCCACATGAGTTGGATTCCCGCCTGCCCCGGAGGTGAGGTGAACGCATAGCGTGGCAGACCTCTCCTGGCCCGCCTGCTGCTCCCCTCAGCAGTGTACTTCGTAGATCTGCCTGTTCTGCTCCCCACTCTGTCTCTGGTAATGCCTCTCACCACCCCTGAGCCTCTGGCCTGTACCCCAGTTCTGTATGTACAAATAAAATAAATCTTTTAAAAAAAAAAAAAGGAGGATCTTTTTGTTTCTATAACTGGACTCTGCTATGTCTAAACCCTAGAAAGGAGCTAACAATCTTCCTTTGTTGGTGCCTTCTTTTGTTGATCAGAGAGACTTATTGCTATGTAGAGGACAAATTATACGACTGGATTACAAGGATTTTAGCAGCAGAGAACACAGTACAATTCACTAGAAAACGTGTGAAATAATATGAGAAATAAGCATTTGGAGATATTGGGGAGCCATGGGATGCTTTATGACACAGTGCTGTAGTGAGTGAGAATTTTTGTTAAACATTGTTCTCTTGACTATTATTATAAGGATACATGGTGTTCTGTGTCTGGTATGTTCAGAATTTAGTTTTATACTACAGATTTTTGTTTTTGAGGTGGGAAAGGTTGTTTGCATTTTAATTCAATGGAAAATCACAGCAAAATGATATAGTAAAATTTATTCCTTTTTGTCATCATTGAAATTTCCTCTTTTTTTTTCCTGATTATTTAGAAAGCTAGGCTTTGTAAGACATGGCCTTGGATAAAAATTGTAGAGTAGCAAGATGAAGTAGCAAGTTTTTTTTTTTTTTTAATAATTTCTGAATTTTGTAAATGCCTAAGAAATATAAAGAGTAAATTCTTAATGTGGAACCAACAGATGAGAACTTAAGGGTTCTGTGAACATGAATATAAAACATTACATCATTCCTTTCAATTAGCTCTAACTACAATTTAGCATTTTGTTCAATTATTAATGGAGATATAAATCTCAACAGCATTAACAGTTGGGATTTTACTACCAACAGTTATCACAGATAGTTTATATCACATTTCACTTGTTGCAGATATCTCAAAATATTATTTTAACGAGATTTTTAATGTTTTCAACTTTATTATTTTTTATTGAGGTAACTTGGTTTACAACACTGTGTATGATTCCTAGGTTTGATCTACAGAGATCACACTTTTCAGATGTTGTTAAATAAATGTCTGTTTATCAGTTCTGCCCATTTTTTATTGGATTAATTTGTTGTTGTTGAGTGCATAAGTTATTTGTAGAGTGTGGGTATTAGCTCCTTGTTCAGTGCATGACATGGAAATAATTTCTCCTACTAGTTAGGCATATTTTAATTTTAATGACAGTTTCTTTCATTGCACAGAAAAGAAGCATTTTGGTTTGCTATCCATTTTCACCACTACTTTTTAACAAATATGTGTGTGTTTTTAAAGATTTATTTATTTTTGCATACAGAACTGGGGTACAGGGCAGAGGTGCAGGGGTGGTGAGAAGCTTCACCAGAGACAGTGCGGAGCAGAACAGACAGATCCATGAAGTACACTGCTGAGGGGAGCAGCGGGCAGGTCAGGAGAGGTCTGCCACGCCATGTGAGTCACCTCTGGGGCGGAGCTCGAAATCATGCTGAAACGGCTTTAGCTTCTTAGTGCTGTGCTTTAACCTGTTGCCCCACCAGCGTGGCCCCAGAAATGTGATTTTTATCAAAAGTGATTGATGTGGTGAGCCTTCTACCTATAGTGGCTTTGATGTGATGATAATCAAGATTGTGGGGGTTTTAGTGGTGTGGGTACTGTGGTAACATACATTTGAAAAGGTGTGAAAAACTATACCACTAAACACACACATTGTAAACAAATGTTACATGAATAAAAAAATACAATTTTAAAAAAATGGCCATCTCAGTTAAGATTTAGGTGAAACAATTGAATATGGAGCCTCACAACTTCAGTAAGACCAGTATCTTTCTATACTCCTGGGAAGTCAATATATAAATTTATCTGAGTTTCCCATCTTACTCTGGATTTGGAAGAGCAAGTCCAGTCTCAAAATGGAGGGTTGTGATCCAAAGAAAACTCAATTGGGAAAACTGTTCATCGGTGGTCTAAGATTTGAAATTATGGATGAAGTTTATGAGAACATTTTGAGAAATGGGGCAACTTATAGACTGTAGTATAGTGTTGAGGGGCTCCCAAACAAAATGTTCCAGAGGCTTTGACTTTGTGACTTACTTTCTCGTTGTAGAGGTGGCTATAGCAATGTATGCTCAACCACGGAAGTTTGATGGCTGTGTACTGGGACCAAGAGACTTGTTTCTTGAGTTTATTCTGTGAAGTCGAGGGCCCACTTAATAGTGAAAAAAAGGTTTTGTTTGTTATATTAAAGATATACAGAAGAATAAAATTAGAGAGACTACTTTGAAAATTTGATGGAAATCATAGTTTCTTTTGCAACTTTTGATAATAATGATGCAGTTGATAAGATTATCATTCAGAAATTCTATACTATTATTGGGCATCATTGTGAAGTGAAAAAGGCCCTTTCTAAATAACAATGCAGTGTGTTATATCACAAAAGACCACTAAGATGGATGTGATGATTTTATGGTTCATGGAGGGAACTCTATAGGTGGTAGCAGTAGCTTTGGCTATGGTAGAAACTTTGATGGAAGAGAAGTTTCTGGTAGTCGAGATGGTGGAAACAGAAACAGTTATGGAGATTATGGTAGATATAATATATTTGGAAGTGATGGTAAAACTAATCACTGGTGGTGGTGGAGAAGATGATGGTTATAATAAAGAAGGAACACTTGTCATTAACTATGGTGGTGGTGGAAATCATAGTGATTTTGGAAATGATAGTGGTTAATACCATCAAATTAAGGACTTATAAATGTTATCAATTTTGGTGGAAGAAACTTATGCAGCCTATGTAGTGATGGTAAAGATTTAGTGATGGAAGTAGAAGCTATGGTAGCAGAAGGTACTAAAACTTCAGCAGAGAAAGTCTACAGTTCTCAGTAGAAGAGAGAGTGAGGTGTTGTCAGGAAAGCTGAAGCTTACTTTGAGAGGGTCTCCATTAGAGGAACTGTGAAAGTCTGCCACAGAAGGAACAATGGTCTATAATTAGAAAACTTAATGCTGCTTAAACAGGAAGCTGTTCTTGTTTAGCACTGCTATAGCTAATTATTGTAAAAAGTTCAGCTATTGAGTGATCTAATGTGGCATCAATTAGAGGTATATCCCTAAGGTCTTATATCTGTTGCAGCTTTTTTTCTTTTCATAATATCAAATATATTTCCTGTAAATTCTGATAGCGGTTCCAGGAATTAAAAAATATTAAATAATTTGGGTCTTCCCTGGTGGTGCAGCGGGTTAAAGCACAGCACTAACAAGCTTAAGCCACTTCCGCTTGAGCTCAATCTCCGCCTGCCCTGGAGGAGATCCACAGGGCGAGGCAGATCTCTCCTGGCCCGCCCACTGCTCCCCTCAGCAGTGTACTTCGTCCATCTGCCTGTTCTGCTCCCCACTCTGTCCCTGGTGAATCCTCTCACCCTCCACATCTCTGGCCTGTACCCCAGTTCTGTATAAATAAATAAATCTTTAAAAAAAATTAAATAATTTTTAATTAAAAAAATTCAAGTTTAAGATATCTATAAACTGTACGTTGGGAACACAGGATAAGATGTAAGGTGACTTAAACAAAACTGTATGAATGTTTTTTGTCATGTTTATATATGAGATCTAGGGTATAAAATTATTCCACATGATAGCTCTAAAAAGATATTTATACTTTTTGTACCAGAAGTATATATTTTAAATCTTTATAAGTATAATCAGTTATTTCGACTTTATTACTTTAACAAAAACACACCTTACTAAAACATTGACTTGAATATAAATGGGAAGCTTATGATTTTGCTCAGTTGTGTGTATGTGCACATGTATGTATAGATGGATGTCTGCATGTGTGTTTGCAAACATACAAGTATGTACATGGACATTTGATGAGAGAACATTTATTTTCTCTTTTAAGAAATACATGTTGAACAAATCTAAGTGTTAGATATTGGTTTTGTGGAAGATTAATAAATTCTCTGGCTTTTTCATTCTTTACCCTGCAGGAAGACATGCTTCTTTTTCTTTTCCTTTTTTCCAGCTGTGGTCATTCTGTATTGTGCAATAAATAAATGTCAAAAGGATCTTTGGTTCACCTCCCTCAGGTGCTCTGAATCTCTCTCCTAAAGCTGTTACTACATGAAGAGCATGTATACTAGTACATTTACTCATATTTGCTTTTAGCTCTTCTAGTGAACAGATAGATATGAATAAGGCCTTAATTTCCAACCATCTGTTTCATTTTTCCAAAGTAGAAGTTAATAAGAAATATATTCTAATTTTTAACTTGCTATTTTCTTTGATGAGTTAGATATTTTGTCTTACCTTTCAAAAATCTTGGGAGCTGAAAAATCCTCCAAAGTCAGTAGAAAAGATTTTGTACCAACACAATTACTGAGAAGAGAGATGGAAATTTTTGTTAATTAATTGTGAACTCTGCCAAGAGCAATGTTCATTGTTGCTCATTTCAAGTTATATTAACAGTGCATATTTTTAATGAAGTGTGACAAATCCTTTTTCTCAGAAATTGTGTTCGCTTTAAAAATGAATAAATTCTTGGACCAGACACTCTTCATTAGTGAACAGTTGTCTACCACAAACACTTTGTGTGCAAAGATCCAAAAGTGCTGAGAGCATTGTTTTACCTACCTGCTTCATTTTGTAAATCTAAGAATGAAAATGAGCCATGACTTTTCTGATTGTATAATTAGCTAATAAAAGTTGTAAAAATATTTGATGAACAATTTTTTTTCAGTGTGTTCCAAGTTTGGCATGTGATTATCAGATCCACTTGCCAAATGTAAAGATCTCTCTGACAAGTCAAGGTAATAGTCAAGGAAATTGCAAATGTTTCACATTTCTTTAGATTGGAGATAATTTGTAGAATAACAAGAATAAGAAGGGAAGTATTTATATTTTATATGATCTCATTAGTCTATTTCTGGAATACAAACTCTATGATTTTCTCAATTTATGTATCACAAAAGAAAAGTGGAGAGAGGCAGTGTTGGTTGGTAGAGGGTAAGTTTTGGTATGGTTCCAGTAAAAGAGAAATTTTGATTGCTTCACAGAAATGTACTAACAATATATAAGTAGGTATTCTTCACTTATTTTGATAAGTAAATAATGCTGATACTCCAAGGGAAATTTAGTGGAAAAATGTTTAAATCATAAACCTTCTGACATATACAATAGGAATTATGAAATGTACTTGCCTCATTAGAAACTTTGTAGTTGAGTCAATCAGAGCTCATTAATCTATTAAGAATCTCTCTTGTTGCCCTCAGTAATTGGTTGCATACCGCTTTTTCCTTTATAAGAATCTTAAACTGGACTTAGAATATTTTCAGTTTATTCTTTTTACTAAAATGTTCTCTTTCTTCATCTTTTTATGTTCTTTGTTATTTTTTTCCCAAAGACCAGCCACATGATGTTTCATATTCACTGACAAGAGATACAACATTCATTTGGAAAAGAGATTTATGAATTATACCTAATTTATATAATTAATGGGAAATGTGTAATGAATAGTTCAATTCTGTATTCAATCTCAACCATGAGAATATAATTTACTAGCTAAAAATGTGTCTCACAACTTCATCTACTCAATCTTTCTATTTACCTGAGGTTAAAAGTTTAATAAGAATGGGCCCTCTCTGGTGGCTCCTCAGCAAGATAAAGCACAATACTGCAGTCTAGCTCCTCTGCTTCAGTGTGAGTTTGATCCCCTGGCCCTGGAGGTGATCCACATGGCGAAGCAGACCTCTCCTGTCTTACCCACTGCTCTCCTCAGCAGCGTACTGTGTTGATCAGCCTTTTCTACTCCCCACTCTGTCTCTGGTGAATACTCTCAAGACCTCTGCACCTCTGGCCTGTCCCCCAGTTCTGTATGCATAAATAAGTAAATCTTTAAAAAAAAAATTTTTAATAAGAATGTCAGCCTCTTCCTTCACCTCTCCCCTCCACCCTCTCAAATAATCAGGATATCAGACAAGTAAGACATATAGAGAAAAACCACTGAAGCCAAATTGGGCCCAGCTGTATGTTTCTTATTTAAAATACAAATGGTTTAAATGAAACACAGCTGGTAGAAGTTTATTCCAAAACCTCTGTGAAAAAGATTGAGGTTGCATTTGCTGTGAATCCATAGAATAGTCCCCTAGGAAACATAACTTACTTTAGTAGCTAGTTTATGGTCTGCATAAGAAAGAACATTGTACATTGCTTAACGTGTGTACTTAGGAATTATCTCATGAAAGCCTTTATCCTGGCCTCAGCCAAGGGGTAGCTACATGACACTGTTCACAGAACAGAGACAAATCTGGACCCTGTCTGGTGGCATAGCAAGTTAAAGTACAGCATTGTAAGGTAGTCATAGCCCTCAGTGTGAGTTTGATCCCCTGCCCTGGAGGTGATCCACACGGTGCAGCAGACTTTTCCTGCCTTACCTGCTGGCCCCCTCAGCAGTGCACTTCACCAATCTGCCTGTTCTGCTCCCTACTCTGTCTCTGATGAATTCTCTCACCACCCCTCTGCACCTCTGGCCTATACCCCAGTTCTGTTTGCATACATAAATAAGTCATTTATTTTAGAATATATTTTTTTAAATATTTATTTTCTATGTCTTTTTTTAGAATATATTTAAAAAATATTTATTTATGCATACAAAAATGGGGTACAGCCAGTGTTGCAGGTGGGTGGTAAGAGAATTCACCAGAGACAGAGTGGGGAGCAGAACAGGCAGATTGTTGAAGTACACTGCTGGGGCCCAACAGGTGAGGCAGGAGAGGTCTGCTCTTCCATGTGGATCACCTCCAGGGTAGGGAATCAAACTCACACTAAAGCCACCTCGGCTCGGCTAAGCTTCACAGTGTAGTGCTCCAACCCGCTGTGCCACCAGGGAGGGCCCTAGAATATATTTTTTGAAGATTTAGTACTGATCAGGTATACTGCTGAGGGGAGCAGCGCAGGTGGGTCAGGAGAGGTCTGCTATGCCATGTGGATCACCTCCGGGGTGGGCAGGGATCAAATTTACGCTGAAGTGGCTTTAGCTTCTTAGCACTGTGCGACCAGGAAGGGCCCAATAAATAAGACTTTTTTTAAAGACAACTATGTGTGGACATGAACCCATCTAAATGCAATTCTAGGTGACCTGTATGCAGGATGAAAGGGATGATGGGCTTTGAATAAACAGTTAACAACTACTATGGTGCAGTCAACTTTCACTCCCCAGAGTAATGATATGTTTTGTTTTTATATTTGAAAAGGACAGGCCTATTAGGAAAAGCAGAAAGTAAATAAGAGGCAACAAGATAGAAAAAGGTGAGCAAAGATGCTGAAGCTGTTGATTTAAAAGGAAATGATTTGACAAAAGAAATTCCTGCATAGATAGGCAAACTATTTACTGACAAGAACTGCCCTCAGAATTTATTTATATAACTTGGGTTTGTTTTAAAAGTTCCCCTTTTCAGCAGTTATATATATTACTACTCTGAATTTTTAGTTTTCTTCTAAACTTTTGGCAAGAAATGAATTAACTAGTAGTTGAAGAGATTAATAAAGTTGTTTAGCATTGTGACTTAAAGATATAATATAAAAGATAAGTATGTTCTATGTGATGAATGTCTTGTTCTTTTTATATTTATTTTATTTCAATTACAGAAACAACAGGGAGATTTACTGAACTCACGGCATATATGGTATTTGTATCAGAAACACTGATGCCATAGAAGGATCACTGACATAATTTGAAACATATTTATGGTGTTCATTAACTTTTTTTTTCAAAGAGGTATTTAGAATCTTAAAATGTCTTTCTTTTAAAGATTTATTTATTTATGCATACAGAACTGGAATTGTACCAGAGGTATAGGGTATGAGAGTATTCACCAGAGACAGAGTGGGGGAAAAGAACAGGCAGACTGACTGAAATATGCTGCTGAAGGGAGCAGCCAGAAGGTCAGGAGAGGTCTGCTGCACCATGTGGGTCACCTGCCTGGCAGGAAATTGAATTCATGCTGCAGTGGCTGAGATAGATCCATAGAGGTGAGACTAACCCTTTGTACTACCAAGAAGGCTCCTAAATATATATTTTTAAGTTACATTGTAATAATAGTGATCTTTCTCATTCACTGGCTCTGTGACAATTTTGAACTTCTATTTCAAAAAATATTTTAAATTTAATTAAAACATAATTGAAATTTGACTATAAAGCGAACAGCCTCATACTTTTTTCAGACTAACTGTAGAATGAAATCTAAGCCCATGTTTTATGAAATACCAAGAACAAAGGCAATCATTTCTATAACATCATAACATTAATATACCATTATCTCTACAAATATTCACTAGTAATTTGTTTCATAGACATCATATTCAAATTTCTTTCCATCATAAATCAAATCTCCTGTTTCTTATCTGCTAAAATCCATAACTCTCTCAAGAATCTTCAGGTACATTTGATAGAGCTCTTTAGACTTTTTTCATCTGTTTTTGTGTTGTTCCTTTGAGGGTGGTTCTTGTTATTCACATTATGAAGAGTTTGGAGCACATGTCTGTATTTTTTTCTAATTACTAGATTCAGGTTATGAAAATGCTAAAATATAGTGCATTTCCCATTTTTAATCCCTTCAGGTTACAAGATATGGTGAAGAGGTATCAAAACAAAATAAAGAATAGTAAAAGTCACTGATATTTCATTGTAATGGAATTATTGGATTTATTTACTGATTAAATATGCATATATATACATATATATATATGTATATATATTTAAAGATTTATTTGTGCATACAGAACTGGGGTATAGGCCAGAGGCACAGAATGTGAGAGAATTCACCAGAAACAGAATCGGGAATAGAACACTGCTGAGGGGAGCAGCAGGCGGGTCAGGAGAGGTCTGCCACACAATGTGGGTCACCTTGCCAGGCAGACAGCTATCAAACTCATGGGGAAGTGGCTTTCGCTTCTTAGTGTTGTGCTTTAACCTGCTGTGCCACCAGGAAGGTCCCTAAGTATGCATATAATTTAACTCTATCCACTAAAGTAAATTAAAAGTCATGAAATTCTAATTGTCACAAGTTTCTAGAGGCCAGGTGACGTTTTTATCTAAAATAGTTTTACTGCAAAGTATCTATTAAAATGGGAAATACTCATAATATATTGTTTCAGTTTTTAAAAGGATCATAAAACAGTGCGTGTAGAACAACTTTTGGGTCATTAGCCAACAACCTAGGTAGCACTTGTAGTTTGTATGTTTGTACTGCTTTTTATATCCTGCTCTGGAGAAATTAGAATTGTTTATTTGTAGTTTCAATTTTTAGTGATTTTCCACCATGGGTGGAATAGCCAACAAGATGAGGTAACGATCCCTTCTTTCAGACTATCCATTTAGTTATTACACTGTCCCTCAAACATCAATATTTCCAGCTATATGAAAACTGACTTTTTTCCTGGTAACTTGATATTTTATAACATTTTGTATTGTAGTATATTTTATAGTGGTAATATTGGTTCACATGACTGTGTATGAAATAAAAATATGAATTTTCATAAAGTTTATAGCATATCCTCATCCTTACTTATTTATAAAATAGAAGTTAAATACTAATAAAGTGACATGAATTTTAATTTTTAAATAAATATTTTCATGAGGTCATGGTAAATGAGGACATTTTGAAGAAGGTGAGATCATAGAATAATTTCACTGTGTTTGTTACACATGATTTGCTAATATTTGGATCCATCATTATCATTCTGTTTTCCTTGTACCCCCAGAAAGAGATATCTAGAAATTTCATTATCCTGATTCTATGCCAGCAGGTTTTAGCTGGTTATCCTCTAATAAACAGGATATCCTCATAGATCATATATCTGGAAGGTGAAGGTGTGGAGAAGCCATTCTTTGATCATTTCTGAATACCTCTTAAATGGCACTTTTGTAGGTTCTGGGAATTTGGATCCTTGCTGATGGCTTGTTTTGGTACCCAGTAGTCTCTAGAAGCAGATTCTATGGTCTTTTCCTCCCATATTTCAAACTTCTGTATAAAGGATCTACTGATTTAAACCTCGTTCTACTTCAAATAGCATAAGTGTCTTCTACAATATCTTCCTGATAACCTAGTATAGCATTAGAAATCAGACTTAGTCTAAGACTTATGGAATATGATGACAGTAATGTTAATGGGAAATGAAACTCTGGAAAT
>NW_004567102.1:24237204-24238519 GCF_000260355.1 Condylura cristata
CTGATAACCTAGTATAGCATTAGAAATCAGACTTAGTCTAAGACTTATGGAATATGATGACAGTAATGTTAATGGGAAATGAAACTCTGGAAATCTGTTGTATGTGGTGGCAAAATTGATATTTAAATTATCTCCTACAATTGTCTGGTATAAAGTAACTGTAAAAGTTATCTTTGTGGGCCCTCCCTGGTGGTGCAGTGGGTTAAAGCACAGCACTAAGAAGCTTAAGTCACTTCTGTATGAGTTCGATTCCCGCCTGCCCCGGAGGAGATCCACATGGTGTGGCTGGCAGACCTCCCCTAACCCGCCTGCTGCTCCCCTCAGCAGTGTATTTCATCGATCTGCCTGTTCTGCTCCCTGCTCTGTCTCTGGTGAATCCTCTCACCCTCTGCATCTCTGGCCTGTACCCCAGTTCTGTATGAATAAATAAATAAATCTTAAAAAAAAAGTTATCATTGTGATATCACATTGTCCTGCCACCTTTTTTTTTTTTTTTAAAGATTTATTTATTTGTACATACAGAACTGGGGTACAGGCCAGAGACTCAGGGGCAGTGAGACAGAGTGGGGAGCAGAACAGGCAGATCAACGAAGTACACTGCTGAGGGGAGCAGCGGGCGGGCCAGGAGAGGTCTGCCACGCCATGTGGTCTCCTCCGAGGCAGGCGGGAATCGAACTCATGCGGAAGTGGCTTTAGCTTCTCAGTGCAGTGCTTTAACCCGCTGCGCCACCAGGGAGGGCCAGTCCTGCCACCTTTTAATGAGAATGATGACTACAAAAAGTAGGGTAAAAATGTAGGAGTTTTGGAGAAGAGAATGGCACAGCACATGAAATTATCTATAACCTTTGTGAATGCTCACAAAATAGCATCCATGGTCAGAGTGACGCATTCTGTTGATGTCAGTTTATTTCTCCCAATCAACCCAGTGTTTGACCAGAGAAGTAAGACAGTGATAGTTTTATTGTTTCTTGGAGATAAATATAATCAGAAAAGGCCATTTGATATGTAAGTAATCAGAATTATGTATTGTGCTGGATATTTTTTTCTTCTACTTAGGTGACAAAATCTAGAAGTTTAGATTTCCTAGAATGCACTTGAAATAAGAGTTCTATAATTTTCAAGTTAACATAGAGGATTTTTTTTATACCTTTCTCAACTGTGAAGGAGTTTACTATTTTAAAAATATTAAATGTCATATAACTTATGTAAAAATATTAAAATTAAGTAGTAAAATTGATTTTTAAATTCAATTTAATTTTAAATTGATTTGGGTATTTACAAGTATCAGGGGCAATATGTCCAAAATCAACACCTT
>NW_004567102.1:24238619-24250112 GCF_000260355.1 Condylura cristata
TACCATAAGTAAATAAGTAATAGAGATGAGAAATTATTCCATTATTGTTACTTATTTTTACTAATGCTTACATATTTCACATAAAAAGTAGAAACATTATTTAGACATTTTACTGTTTTAACATATCTTAGCTTGGATATCTTAACAAAGTAGTTGAAGTCAAATTGTAGGGCTTATTGTAGGGCATAGGGGCACAGTTCAATCCTAGAGGAAGCCCGGGAAGGGAGAAAAACAGCAAAAGGAAGTGTGGTACCAAGCCTTAGCTAAACAAAGCACATCTAGTTGGCCCTCACAGAATATTCTGCTGGGGTCCTTTGGAAACATTACTTCTGAAATCATTCCTTCAGCAATTCATGACAATGTAACCACCCTTCCATTCTCTAGTTTCTTTCAGAACACACTCATGACATCAGGGAAGTGCTGAAGGTGGGGGAAAACTATGCCACATGGCCTCTGGAGGTAATAACAGAGATCAATAAACATTTCTGCAGTGGAGATGCAAAGTTCTGCTTTCTGGTCTGGGAATAGCTAAACAATTTCTAGTAATTAGTATAAAATGCAAAAATTGGCCCCTTTAAAAAAATTAAATGGGTCCTCTAGTGGTACAACAGGTTAAAGGGTAGCACCATGAAACTAGTTTGATCCCTGGCCATGGAGGTGACACACATGGTGCAGCAGACCTCTCCTGACTCACCTGCTGCTCACCTCAGCAGTGTAGTTTGTCAATCTGCCTGTTCTGCTCTCCTCTCTGTCTCTGGTGAATCTGCTCAACATTTCTGCGCTTCTGGCCTGTACCACAGTTCTGTACGCATAAATAAATAAAATCCTTCAAAGAATTAAGAAGAATGTCTAAGTGGCAGAACAGAACATTAAACAAGGATGGGATCTTCTGAGCATGGAGACCTGTGCAATTCATAGGTCACAATGAACGAAGGCATCTCCCTTTGTCACAGCCACTGAAAATGTAATTAGTTGCCAGGCCATCTTCCTAGAGAGTTATAAGACTCTTGAGCAAACTCTAACAGCATCTCTGAAGTCTCCCCTTCTTGCGGAGGCCTTCATATCAGCCTATAATGACTTATACAATGCCAAGCTAGTTTCTAACGGCCACATATGGAAAGTGACCAAGTCCTCTGAAGGTAGCTAAGAGCAGTCAAGACTGCCAAAAGAAGGTTATTTTTGTTCTACACACTCACTAGCTGGAGATAGGTCCCTTGTCACTCAGTATCTGGGGAGATAGAAGTTTAAATTCAATAAGCACCATTAATAAACATACATGTCTTTCACACAGACCAAATCCTGCTTCCAGTTTTTGTCATTTTTCACTTTTTTGATTCCACTAGACCCTTTTCACTAGTCCCAGACATTCCCTCTTTCAAAACTACTTGTCAATTTTGTGAAATTAAAGTTCAGTTCATACTGGATTCTGTTTCCTCTTGTAATTGTATATTAAGAAAGAAAAACTTTACGTCTTGTAATTGTATATTAAGAAAGAAAAAAATTTACTTTTAAATTAGATGAAAATTAATGCTTTTCACATCTCTTCTGTTAGTTTCTTTATTAGCATTTCTTAAAAACATTCACCATTGTTTTTCACCGAGGACTCTCTAAGTCATTAATCACTGCAATTATGACAAGTTAGGAAAACATTTAACATATTAGATTTCCAGGCACCAAAGACATTTTGCCTTTCTTCAATTTTCTGTATTTGTCTGTGTCACATCTGAAGCATAGCACATTTGTAAGACAATATTGGTAAAGTTTAATGGAATTAAAACATCAAGGATCATTTGTCTCAAAGCTTATACCTGATTGAAATACTTATATGGCTATTCCCCTATACCTCCTTGTACATTTTTAAAAGTCAGGCTTTATAATTTCTGGCATTAGTCTGAGGTATCATATAAACAGTGATCTCTTACATATTTTGACTCTGCTCTGTATGAATACAATTTCAAGAAGTTAGAAGTTAGCACTCTTTAAATATTTATAGTAAGCAAGTATACTAGATCAGTTGTATCCTATTTACATAAAACTTAAACATGTGAAACATTTAAAATACTTTCACAGAGTTGTGTATTTTATAAATATAAAATTTATTTTACTGAGAATACATATGAAATTCAATTCATAATTTTTAAATGACAGGAAAAATGACTTTGTTGATTTTACTGTGTTCATTGTTAATTAGTTACTGCCTAGTGTGAGCAATTTTAGAATTTAAACTGTTAATGTTTACTATTGCAGGCATCACCCATAATGGCATCTCCTTGAATTAATTAAGAGCCTATACTTTATTGATATCACAACTTAGGCTGTAAATATTGCATTATTTACATTACTTTCAAATACATTTTATTTTTACTCTTAAAAAATGGTATCTTCCAGATATTTTGTATAACAATATTAAAATCCAGTTAGGTAACTTTGGGCTGATGTAAAGTATAATCTGATAAATACTGATAAAGAGTTATTTAAAGTATAATCTTTTTTTAAAATGACTTATTTATTTATGCATATAGAACTGAAATACAGACCAAAGGTTCAAGGGTGCTGAGAGGATTCACCAGAGACAGAGTGGGGAGCAAAACAGGCAGATTCCAAGGTACAACGCTGAAGGGAGCAGCGGGGAGACAGGACAGGTCTTTTGCGACATGTGAGTCACTTCCCCTGCGGGGAATCGGACTCCTGCTGCAGTGACTACAGAGAGCTTCCCAGTGCTGTGTCTTAACCCACTGCACCACAAGGGAGGGTCATAAAGTATAATCTTCTTCAGAGAATTTGAAATTATGTATGAAAATATGGATGCTTGAACACATCATCCACCTACATATAACACTTGACAGAGCTATATGAATGGACAGACATATTCCCAAATGCCATCTTTACTTTCAGTAGATGTTTTCTGTTTCAAACCCTTTTCCACATTGCTGCCTTACTGATAGTATACTTCATTAGCCAAACTGTCAGACCATCAAATTCTTTGGAGACCTCACTAGCTTGAGAGATCTTCTAGAATATTTTATTTTTTCATTATGAAATTTAATTGGATTGCTCAAAAAGTTATCTAAGACCCATTATTATGATTGAGTTGTATATCAACAACAAACAAAAAGATGTTTTGGATTTTAAAATGGTTATTTTGTAAAATGATGTTTTAGTTCTTCAAAAGCTTTAGGGTAAACAAAAACTACTTTGAGAATCCATCATATTAGTGATTATTTTTGGTGAGACAGCCATCCTGCAAGATTTCAGAGAGATGCAAAGTCATAACAATTCTGAAAAAGAAGTAATATTTTATTGTTTTTATCTCTATATATCTGTATTTAACATTTTCTTTTCATAGTAGGAAAATTCTGCTTATCTGAATGACACCCCTTAAAAGTGTGTAGGGGAAAAAATGGAATTAGAAGGACCATCTTTTGCTTGTAGTTTGTTTTGGTTTTGGTAATAGAGAAAGGTAATGAAAAATCAGTGGAAAAATATGGGTATGAACATGAGGCATTATCTATTTTTAAACATCTAGGGAAAAGATCTAAGCATGGATACAGCACATGAGAATTTTCACTAGAAGAAGGTGACCTGTTTTTCACTACTGACATCCAACAACTGTAAAAATTGACTGTGAAAGCTGAAGGTCTTCTGCTTTTATTTGTATACAATAATTTTCACCTATAATTTATATATTCACCATAAGTAGAATCATTTATTTTTATAGGACATACTATTTTATCTCCAAGTTCAAATTTGAGCATTTTATTACTGACAAGTCACTGTTCATTGATTTGCTTTTAAATAAGTTTTGGCTGTCTACATTTATTTTTTCAAAAAATAAGATGTTTCTGTAACATGAAAAAAATGTATTAATATTTCTTATTGCTAAAATATGATTGTTGCTATGATGGGAGCAATCCAAAGGGTGCAATATGACAAACCACTCAGATTTTGCCTGAAGAAACTTATATGTCTGCCTTTTTGTTGTTTATAAAGTTGTCTTCTAATATTTCAAAATGGCCTATTCCAAAGTAGAATTAGTACACACTAGCTTATTTTAATAAGTAGTTCTTGAAATTTAACATAAGCACAGTAGTTTAAGAATTCAGCAATTTTGTCATAAAATCAATATTTACAATAAAAAGTGTTACTGAGCATGCTATATTCTGCAATATATTGAAAACCAAAATAAAAGTGAATAAAATATGACTCTTGTCTTATAGGGTATAAAAAATATGTGTCAATCTATTTTACATTTATTCAAAATGCATTGTTTTTAGGGCAACAGAGATTGGAACAGAAGGTATAACGTAAAAGGAATAAGAACAACATGGCAACTTTATTTTAGAGTAAATAACAATTTAAAATAGAAGCCTCATTTCCCTTGCATTGAATGTCTGTGAAAAAATAATACATCTTGCTCACAGTGATAGTCAAAATGTTGCTAGTTTCTCTCTGCAACTACTTGTGCATTATCTCAAATACCCACACAATTTTACCTAGCTATTTATGAACATTTTCAAATATTGTGTACATACAAATGACATTTATGGTTACAATGCTAGCATAGTTCAGCATATAACATACTCTTAATCTCTACCTTTTGTCATTTATTTCAGCTGGTTGCCTAAAAATCCCTCAATTCCTTTTTTAACTTTTGTCCGTTTTGTTAATACTAATGTCAATTCAACAGTGGTGCCTCTCCATGCGCAAATGCTAAAACCTTTAAAACTATCAGATTGTCGCTGCATATTGTTGACATTTGTCAATATGTTAAAGCTCTGTTGGACCTGTTAAAATTAGACCAACTATCAGAATATATCATGAATTAAGCAGCACCTCAAAGGGTGCAGTATGAGAAAGCGACTTCACATTCTCCCAACCATTCTTTTTCTATAAGTTATGAGCCCTAAGTTTGAGACAGGTCAAACGTGAAACATATTTCTTACTCTACTTCCAGTTTACAGATCTTCAAACTCTTAATTATGTTACAGAAATATATGTCTCATGAGAGTTTAACCTGTAATCTCAGTTCATCTGAGATACTTTGTGAAGTCTGACTTTGATGAGTGAACTAAACCTGCTCTAGTAGAAAATTAGGCTAATTAAAAAATGATTAGGATATTCATACTTTAAATTATTACTGATTTGCTTAAACCTATTAGACAAGACTAAGAATCAATAGAAATGCACTTTTGTCATTATTTCATTTTGTTTAACATTAAACTTCTAAGCATAGAATTTGAGCTCTTCAAAGTTTTATATAGCTAATTATTTTTAAAATAGTAACAACTAATGACAGAAATGTCTCCATCTAGTTATTAATAGTCTGAAAGACATCAAAAGAAAGCAAGAATTATTCTTTTCTCAAAAGATTGCAGCCAAATAATTCAATTATAGAAGCATTATATTTATCAAAGGGATAGCTGTGATTACTATACCACTATAGAGATGACTCATAAAGATCTATCATCTACTACATCAAAAAATATTAAAAATATGTAAATAACAAGTTAAAATAATATCCTGTGACATTATAGCTTTTCCCCCTTTCAAACAGGAAGCTGTACTTTATAATCTCAACTGCATCTTTATTTATTCAAATTATCTGTACAAATGTAGACTGCTATGCTTATGAAAGAGGCTGAAGAATATTAGATGAGTGTACATAATTAAGGGAATTAATAATTTGATGAACTAGATAATCAGTACCTATATGTTGATGTTAATCTGGAAAGTGGTCTCTTTAATAATCTGTCCTTGCTACAATTCTTTTTCTAACTAATACTTTACATATATGTATATGTATATGTATGTGTATGTGTGTGTGTGTGTACCTTGAATAGGAAAGTCTTTGTGCTTAAAGTATTTTAAGCAATGAAATGGGAGTTTAATATAGCATAAGTTAGAAAATCAGCATAAAAGAAAATTTGGACATGAAGAGGCAATAGAACAAATTGGATAAATGAACCATAACAGAGATCACCATGTACTTGATTGCAGTTTAGTAGATATGCTACTACAGCTGCTGGTATGACCAGGAATTCTTTAAATCCAGTATAAATCAATTGCATAAATTGATTTCAGTTAATCTAACAATGCACCGAACACATAGAAGTAGAAGTGTTGTAGTGACCTCTCTATACATGTGTTAAGTAAACTTTGTGTTTGATTCTGGGCAACAGGCTTTAGAATAAAATATAATGTACTGATCTTGTTTTAAGGCTAGTGACAATAATTTCAAGGAGAGAAGAGACAAGGAAAAAAAGAAAAAAATTAACAACAGCAACAACAATTGATTATCTACTTATAGACACAGTTTCTCATAAGATTTATTCAATTTATATTTTGCATATGCCCTATAGGAGAGGTAATACTGTGTCTTGTTAATAGATTAGAAAAAAACTATATATATATATATATATATATATATATATATATATATATATAACATCAAAGATACTATATCATGGTCACAGATTTGGTAAGAGCTAAAAAAGTGGTAAATGCTAAAGACAAATATGAACACATAACTATCTGAATGTTAATAACTATATTATTGACGTGAGTATGCTGTCTCTTTACTGTCTTAAATTAAAGGATATTAAATAGACATCACATTTAATTGCATTTAGTCATACATTTGAAAGACTCAGAAAGTCCTGTGACTACTCTTTACTACAATTATCATGATCTTGCTGTGGGGATTGACTTCGGTATTTATAATTACTGGAATTATGGAGTGAAATATAATGCTACTCCATTCACTTTGAGTGCATTGGTTTGGTTTTGATTGACTTCTTCCTCTCCATAAAGTCAAGTTCTTGTAAACTGCAAAAAAAAAAAAAAAAAAAAAAGCTTTACTTCTAAATTGCTCTTCTTTGAACCAGAACTTGGAGTTCAATAAATGAAAGAACTATGTGTATAAAGATATTTAGAGTTGCTGCCTAAGATTCTGTCAAGTGAAAAAGACCAAGAGTACAAACAAATATATTTTATTTTCCACTTTCAATCCCTTAAGTCTATAAATATAAATAAATGTGGACCTGTTTGTCAAATTTGAACTAGCTCATCTATTTGATCACTATTACTCTTAAAAAGGAGGGTTGACTAAGAAGTGGAACGAACTATCAGGTAACTGTATTTAGCTTTCAGCATCAAATGCTACAGTTAAAAACTACATTTTTTTTTGACCTCCTGTGATTAGTTATATGAATGTAAATTGGCTTTTATACTAAATGCACTGATGTGAGGCGTAAGTGTTAGAATTTACATGAAAGCAACAGTGTTGCTGTCTTTTGCAGTTTTCCACTGTCAAGGCAGGGTACAAAGAGGTGGCTGTTTCCACAGTAGGGTTCCCTATATCCAAGATCCAGGATGTGGGTGTGGAGGGAACAGTTTATAGCTTCTTCCCCCCTCACTGCATGATCCTTGAACTTCATCTAAAACAGTTGGTTCTTAAATTCATGGCTCGCTCTCGTAGCAGCTTCCTGATTCCCTTCTCTTCTTACAGGGAAGAAGGATTAGAGCCCCTGGCAGGTTAGTTCTCTGATATTCTGGGAATTGTGCCTGCATCTAAAATCAGTCAGGCTCCTCCAGCACTTCTAACACATTTTAAGCATCTAATTTTCTCTATGAAGCCATTTTCTGTCTGAAATACTAGAGTTGTTTCTGTTTCCTTCAGTGAATACTAAATGATAGTATGCTGTAGGTTCCTTCTTAATGCCATACATGGGAAGAAATGTTTGCATTTTGGGCAGTTGACAAACCCAGAAAGGAAAAATCATCCTATCTCTGATGACTACATCACAAATGGCTTTAAAAGAATACAATAACACACAGATGAAGCTATTAATCCTGCCTTCAGGATTATGGGAGGCTTTAGAGTAGATTTGACATTTGAAGGTGCTATTGAAAAAAAGAAAAAGGATTTTTATCAGGATGACATGGTGGAGGTGGAATATTTTAGCTAAAAGTAATAACTAGAATAGCACGTTGAAAGTTCATGGTATGCTTAAAGAATCAAGAATCAGTTTGAGTGATTGAAGAATTGGACAAAAGTCTGGGCATTGCAAGAGATAAGACTTGAAAGGACAATCAGGGACAGAATGTCAAGTAGTTGAATATTATTCTAACATCAGAAGACTGGTTAAGTACATAGTTCCTTCTTGCAAAATACATAGGACTTGTATGTGGGGAAATATCTATAATGTTAAAGAAATAGTTTTTTTTTTTTTTTTTTTGGTATGGTTGCAGAGGAAATTGTGGAGCAATCAGATAAATGTTATATCTATGGAATGTGGCAGGGTGGAGAACAGATCCAATTTTTTACTTTCTCTCTGTATTGGAACTATGGCTCCATTTCCCCAGTCATATGTCCATGAAGCCCTTCCATTTAAAGTAAAGGGTGCTTTTCCCTGCAATAGTGATGTTGGGTGTATCCTTCTGATCTGCTTTGAAAATGTGTAGTTGGAGGGAGAAGGGTACAACTTTCAAAGGGAGAGTCAAACATATTTGCATAGTTTGCTTCGGCTTCAGGCACTTTTCTCAATGGCAATGGAAGAACTTATCTTGGGGATACTCACTAAGTGCGCCTCACTCTACTCCAAGGCCTAAGGTCTGATTACCATATATGGCTTATGTCAAATCACTGCTGATGTACATACAAAATAAAATACAAAATAAGTTTGCATCTTTTGGGCATTGAGATTTTGAGGTGGCTTATTATAAAGTAAGATACTGACTCATTCTCCAGGAAGACCTTTCAACAACTCACCCTCTTGAAATAAATAGGAAAACTTAGAATAATTGCTTCTAGGAGTATTCACATAGAGGCTGACAGTTTTTATTTGTCACCTCCATTGCTATATCCCAAGTAATAACCATTATTATCTTCTGCTTGGAAGACTCTAAAAGCCATTAAACACTTCCATCATCTAAACTATACAATAAAGATGGCCTTTTTAAAAGTTTCTGAGTCATTTTATCTCCTTTTAAAAACACCCTAGTGATTTTAGGCTCACTGATAAGGGAATCGGTACTCCCTACAAGACTTCCCACAAGATTCCTACCCATTTCTTCCCCTTCACTCTGCCCAACACCATCTTTCCTACTCCACTTGAAATACATCATCAAGTACATTTCATCCTATGTCAAATGGCATTATTTGTTGTATGGAATTCTTTCACCTTGACTCTCTATTGTTATTTTCCCATCCTTCAGACATCAACTTTCTTCAGTCCCTCTTAGGGACCCACTTTCTAGACTACTTTCTTAGATTACAGATATCATGACATAAGAGAAATAATCAATATTAATATGTTAATGATTGAAATTGAAACTCTGTCCCTATTTTTCATATCTCTTGATCCACATTCAATAAATGATTCCCGTTCAATGACATTACCTCTCATGTCACTGCAGTCATAAATGTCAAAATCATCCCATGAACTTTCAATTTGCAACAGTTATATTAATCTCAAATGTTATATTTTGGGGGGCATTATTTCTTCTCTTTCTGACTTCTATCATTTAGTTTTCCCATTGCACAACATCCACCAGGTTATTTAAACCATTGACTTCATTACCTTTTTACTATAACTCACTTCTTCATGTTCTCAATCATAGCTACTTGATTCTAATCGTATGACCCATTGATCTCAATATTCTCTACCAGGTGTTCTTAATATATTTCCACTCTCTTCCCTAGTAGGAGCAAAGGAAGAGAAATATTAACTTCATATATTTGACATGTACATCATATATAATATTCACATATACACATACATGTATATCATAGGAAATTTGATCATAAATACATAGTTATATTTAAATTAACTAAAGGATTAAATGTATAAAACTGAATATGTATTTGTCATATTAATGACATACATGAATATTTTATAAAACATGCTTCCTTATTTTTAACTTTTTCTGCTATGATTGTAAGCAATTATATTTACACTTAGATTTACCTCTAAACCATTTAAATTTAATTTTAAAATTTAGAAACTTTAGAAATATAAAAATATACAGTGTATTTTTAAATATTTACCATTTTTGGGCTCTGTAGAAATGCTTTTTCCTTTTCCTGCTAGTTTATATTGATGGATAAATTCCTTAGAATAGGAGCTTTTATCTCACATTGATTTTCCGGCAACAATTGGATTACAGAAAAAAAAATGTTTCAAAAATGGTAGGGACTAAAGCAATTATACTCACGTTATTCATAAGAAATATATTTTAAAATATTTTTAAAAATAGCATTCTTTGTAAATAAATAGGCTTAGATTCTGCCATCATCACCATTTACTTTTCCTTTCAGCATTTTCCTAGCTTTTCGTGCTTATTATTCTAATGAAATTTAGAGTAAACTTGAAAATACTTTCTTACTTCTCAAAAAATAAAACACTGTTGGCCTTTGCAGGTATTGTAGAGCAGAATGAAAAAGGTCTCATTTGTTCTGCTATCATACTCACAGTTCTTTCTACAGATTTGCTGTTGGGCAATTACTTTTGCAGACATGCCTCTCTGCTTACCTAAACTAGTGGATCAGGAGAACTTTTTAGGCTGCCACCCTGGTTTTTCACACATCACTGCAAAAACATGATATAAAATTAATTTGTGGGGACTCCAAAGAAAATCTCACCACTCTCTGAAATCTCAGCACACTCTGTGTGCTGCAGAGAAATTTAATGACTGAAGTCTTACATATTTTCTGCACTGACATTAGAAGTCAAATAGTCATCTTCATTCTCCAAACTGTTAAAGACATCAAATATATGAAATCTGTCTTAAAGGACTTGGACCTTGTCATTAGTGTTACAATATTAAAAGCTTAAAGTGTTGACTATTAATTGTATGAATTTATGTACAAGATCTGAGAACTAAAGTTAAATTAATTGTTAAATCAGCTTTTGATATATGGACAATATTAAAATATGAAAATGATTCAAACACTAGTTGTTACATTTAGTTTTAATTTATACTTACTCATATCATTGTCAAATGGATTAAGTTTAATGTACAAATAACTTTGGGTGATTTAGGTATGTATTTTTTCTGCTATTTTAAAATTTGTGGAGCAATTTAAACTATTCAAAGTATAATGTTTTAGATGTATATAAATATACATGAGATGATGGATATGGTTAGTTTTAAAAGAAATGACTAGGTTTTTAAGTTAGAAATTCCTATATGAAACATATATTTTTGTTCAATATGATTGTAAATTTAAAGTTACAAGTTTGATTTTGTATTTGTATGTTTATGTCCACCTACAATAACAAATTTTCTTAAACTCACAAAGTGCATATATAATAAAATAAGTATAAATAAGATATTTTATATTTAAAATGACGATTTCTAAAGAGCAAGCTTTTTAGTACTTTTTTTTTTTTTTAAAGATCTCTTTATTTGTGCATACAGAACTGGGGTACAGGCCAGAGGTTCAGGGGCGGCGAGAGGCTTCACCAGAGACAGAGTGGGGAGCAGAACAGG
>NW_004567102.1:24250212-24325808 GCF_000260355.1 Condylura cristata
GGTCACCTCCAGGGCAGGCGGGAATCGAACTCATGCGGAAGTGGCTTTAGCTTCTCAGTGCAGTGCTTTAACCCGCTGCGCCACCAGGGAGGGCCGCTTTTTAGTACTTTTTTTAGTACTTTTTTGTTTTGTTTTTTTTTTACAAAATGTTATAACTCTAAAGTGGGAATATGGTTTGCTTTTGTATAATAAATTATTCCTTCATAACAAACATTGTCTTTCCTTAAGTTTACATTTCTAAGAACAGCTGCTCCTGATTAATAGGATTTACTAATAACCTTTATTTTTGAAGAATATTTTTGTCATTTATTTCTTATTGTTCAGTAATTCTTGATATTTTTCTTTAGGTTTGTGGAAAATTAAGAAATTTCCGTTTTTTAATTATGAAAAAAACATTAAAATCTGAATACATTTTCATGTTTAATTATTAAAACATGCTCAAATTCTTAATTTGCACTATTATTGCTTGCGACCCAGTATGCTAAAGGGAATCTGGTGGCTGTTATATGTGAACTCTGCTTTCTAGTTTTGTTACTTTGCTACCTAAAATTTTCTCCAAAAACTTTAATTAAATTTTACAATGATGAACAATAAAATTAAAAATCTTCTTTGTAAGAACCCTTTTTTTTGTTTCTAAGAATGGCTATTATTTTAGAGAACTTCATTTTATAAAATGAGGATAATAAAATTATGATTTGGTACATTTGCCAAATTATAATTGACTCATGACTTTTCTGAATATTCTGTTTACCAAAATCAAATACAAATGATGAAATTCTAAACTTTAAAGTTTAGTCTTAATAGGTTTATTCTGTATAAGATATATATGTGTATATATTTGTATTTAATGCATATATAAAATTGCCTACTTCTAAATTAAAAAAAAACATACACTTATGTTAAAATAGCAAATAACTTTCTGCAAGTATTAATAATTGTCTACAGAATTCTTTTGCATCTGGATTTTAATACATTTATCAATTAACAAGTGGCAGTTTTGTATGCTCTACAATGTAACTCAAAAGTCACTAAAGAGTTAGTAATTTTCTCACAAGGAAATAATATATTCAGTATCTTACAGATTGATTGTGTTAAGCCTCAAGGAGGTGTTCCACTCACTTGATTTCTAATAATTTGGCTAACAATAATTTATTGTCCAGGACTGTTCAGTTTTATCTCCATAGCAGAGATTAGTTGACATCAAATTTAAATCTGCTTTGCTACAGCTTTTTTCCTCAATATTGCTGTGGATGTTTCTGGCTCAGATCCCATAAGCCAAACATAGAATCCAGACAAACTGTAAAAGTGGGATAAAGGCAAGAAGTAAAGCTTCAAATCTACTTAAATATTTGTGATGGATTTTTTTTTTTACAATTTTTTATACTCTTTTGCATGTATATAGGTATGTTCTTGCTATTGTCTGTCTTATTCTGGATGGCTGGAAGAATTTCCCTGTCAAAAAATTATTTGCATACATAATACAACAAGAAACAAACATCCAAAACAGAAAAACAGACTTTGAAAAGATATTCTAAAATTTGTGTTCCCAACTTTCACTACACCAACATCAAATAAGAGACTTTTCCCAGACATTTTAACTATGATTAATAAGCTTTATAAGACACTGCTCACCATGCAGAAATTAATTGCCCTTATCATTGTAAGTCATCAATGAAAATTGAAAGGGCAATTGGTTGCATAAAATCAAACTTGCAAGCTTGTTGAAGAGTTTTTGTATACTATTAATGCAATGCATACAAATTTTTCACAAAAGGTGTAGGCAGCTTGTTCCATGTTTAAATACAGAAACTGCTCCATTCCATCAGTTCTTACAATTGATTCATAGCGATGACACCTATGTAAGATTGCTAATGCAGCTAGTTGGAATAACTGTATCAGGAACCCTGACCTATTAGCTGCAATTAGGTCATAAGACAAAGATCCTTGAATGCAACTTTCCCACTTAAAGAAACACAATCCAGTAGTGTGGTATCTCTTTACTGCTCACAAATTTAATACCAAGAATCTCTTTAGATTCTCTGGGAACAGATTGTATTATGAAATAAATAAATTTTCCACTAACTCAAATTAAACATCAAACTTCCATATGTAGAAAGCTTCCATAAAAGATTCAAAGTTGTCCATTCCAGAAACCACTATTTTAATATCATACAATTTCTTTGTCTTCTATGTCTTCCTTCTTTCATGAGTACCTTTTGAATTCTCTATAGCTTACATGTCTAGATTAATTTTTCAAGAGGAAGCTTTCAGTCTTTTTTCTTTAATTGTGTTGATTTGGTTTCTAGGACCAATCCTTGGTGTTTTGTTAACAGCTGTCAAAATGGATAATGGCTGGGATACAAAACATAAGAAAGTTTGAACAATTTAACATTTTGTCCATAGATGAGTCCTCTAATTTGGAATATTCAGATAGAGAATGGAGTTGGTTTTCCCTGTTATGAACCTATGTGATAGGTAGCTAGCTAACGGAAACATTTTAGAGACATTTAAAAAATTAACTTCTTGCTATCCTGGGTACTTCAGTCATATATTGTATTTCCCCCTGTTTCTTCACAATTTATGATTCAAGTCAACACATCCACATAAACAAAGACAAGGCACACATAAAAATAATGGCATTATGGGCCCTCCCTGGTGGTGCAGTGGGTTAAAGCACAGCACTAAGAAGCTAAAGCCACTTCCTCATGAGCTCTATCCCACCCCGAGGTGATCCACATGGCGAGGCAGACCTCTCCTGACCTGCCCACTGCTCCCCTCAGCAGTGTGCTTCCTAGATCTACCTGTTCTGCTCCCCACTCTGTCTTGGGTGAATCCTCTCACTCCCCCTGCACCTCTGGCCTGTACTCCAGTTCTGTGTCCATAAATAAATCTTTAAAAAAAAAAAAAAAGCACTAAGAAGCAGCTTTATCATGAGTTCTATCCCCACCCCGGAGGTGATCCACATGGGGCAGCAGACCTCTCCTGACCCGACCACTGCTCCCCTCAGCAGTGTACTTGGTCAGTCAACCTGTTCTCCCCAATCCGTCTCTGGTGAACTTTCTCACCGCCCCTGTATCTCTGGCCTGTACCCCAGTCCAGTATGTATAAACAAATGAATCTTTAAAAAAAAATGCCTTTATTTGACTCAACTACTTCATAAGTTTATAGAATTCATTAGATTTTTAGGCTTAGAAATATCACAGAACACTGGAAATTTAGACAGATTTTCGCTTAAACAAGCCACCCTTGAAACTAATATTGAATGAAAAAAGGATCGAGAAAATGTAGATGGACCAAAAAAAATTTCCCTTTGTGCCCTAGAAAACAATATTCATTTTAGTTTCATTAACTATCATAAAATACCACAGCAAGCTCTCTGGTGGTTCATTTTATAAGCACTTTAGCCCTATCATGAAGGCTTCATTTTATGACTTTATTAAACCCCCCAAAGTACCATAGTGGAGATTAAAGTTTCAACATATGAATTGGGTGAAGGAAGGATCTATTTTCAATCTGTAGCAGCCCTCATTTGTTCATCCATAACACTTTGTGAACCTCACAGTGTCAAAGCAATACCTACTAAAACAAGACTGGTCTCACTCTTTTCATATACTGTTCCATGCCCAATCCAACCTCAGTTTATTTAAATTTTCTGAGGATTTCAACCAACCAATATTTAAGATTTTTTTTTTTTTAATTTATGGATGTAAGAACTGGGGTGTAGGCCAGAGGGACAGGAGATGAGATGATTCACTAGACACACAGTGGGGAGCAGAAGAGGTGGAGCTCCTGAAATATGCTGCTGTGGGGAGCAGCAAGTGAGACAGGAGAGGTCTGCTGTGCCTTGTGGGTCAGCTCCCTAGCTGGGGATCGAACTCATGTTGCAGTGGCCGCAGAGAGCTTGAGAGCATTGACCTTTAACCTCTATGTCACCAGGGAGGCCCACCAACCAATATTTAAAGTGAGGTCTGTTCTCACTGAATTCCATCATCAATGCTAAAAAATCTTTTAAGCTCTTTTCTTTCTGTAAAAGTAATCTAAGTTTGTTCTGAGGTATCACTTATTGAATAAAGTTTTAGCTGAAGATTTTTCAGTGTATTTTGATCTGAGTGTGTAATGTCTAATGTAGAAATTGAAATTATATAGAAAGTACATTTGGACTTTTTCTTCTGATTTATCATTTTTCTAGTGCATGTACATAGATTAATGTTACTATTTTAAACATATGCAGATATTATATAACTTTATAAGCTATTCTAGAAACAAGCTTTTATGAGCCTAAAATGTATCAGTCTTTCTGTTGGAAATTTTAAAATTAGACTTTCTTTAAAACTATGTTTTGATGACTAAATGAGCAGTTAATATTTCTAATAACATTGAATAGGCTAAATCAATGCTAATATGCAGATACACCAGTAATTCATATATGTTGATGTGACATCAGTTTTCACTTAATATCATCTTAAAATGTTTAAAAATGTGCTTTAAATAGTTATAGTTTTAAGAGATTAATGAAAAAAAATTAAAATATGTTGACAAGTACCTTGAGTTTATTTTAATTTTACACAACTCTCTGTCAAAATGTGTTCTTAGAAAACTAGTTTTCAATTATGTAGATGTCAAAAGTTAACTTCACAATGGACTTTTCACTAAAATGGAAAAAACATCCTACTGGAAGTTATTATTGTCACTGCTTTGACTTTCCTTTCAACAGAAAGTCATTTGCAGCTTCAAATTCCCATTGTGTCGCAAAGAAAGAATATCTTATAAAGGGCATAACTAAAATGTCATACTCACAAGATTTCATGTGAAAACAATGATATCACTTTCAGGTGGTGATAGTCATTTTTTTCCATAGAAAAACACAAAATATTCTGAAATCAGTTGTAATGAAAATGTTTTTCTTTAGTAAACAAATATCTACTTTTAAGATTCTGAATAAGAATCAATTATCTAAAAGTTCTTAATCACTTTGATGGAAATGTCACAATTTTTAAAGTACAAATCATTTAAAAGAAAAACAAGAAGAAAATCACTTTTAGCTAATGTTCCAATAGCCACCCTCAGCTTTTTGTTGTTGTTCTCGCCAAACATACTATGATTAAGAAATAACACAAAACAGAATCCATGCATACATAGTCTTCAGATTGTGTAATGCATGTTGAATAATATTGCATAATTTGATCATTCTTTTCTTCATTTTTGTTCACATTTTTTTTTTTAAGATTTATTTATTCATACAGAACTGGGGTACAGGCCAGAGAAGGGGAGGGTGAGAGGATTCACCAGGAACAGAGTGGGGACCAGAACAGGCTGACTGACAAAGTACACTGCTGAGGGGAGCAGTGGGCGGGTCAGGAGAGGTCTGCCACGCCATGTGGATCTTCTCCCGGGCAGGCGGGAATCGAACACATGCAGAAGTGGCTTAAGCTTCTTTGTGCTGTGCCTTAACCCGCTGCACCACCAGGGAGGGCCCTTTGTTCACATTTTTATTTTCCAAGGATTTTTAATGTATGAAGCAAAGGAATTTGCACCTGAAAGTGATATCATTGTTTTCACATGAAATCTTGTGAGTATGACATTTTAGTTATGCCCTTTATAAGATATTCTTTTTTTTGTATTTGTGGAAATACAAAAGGAACAAAAAAAAAAAAAAAAAGGACAGAAGAAAATAAAATAAAAGTAGTTGGTCATTATTTGCTTTCATGTCCCATCCCAAACTTTATTTGGTATATACTATCCATATATTATTGTTAAGTAATGCTGGAATTTTCACTTCAGTATTTATTGTGCATATAGAATAAAGTCAGTATAACAACAGATGTGAAATATCGAAGTGTGATTAATATGCAGCTTCTGCTGGCAAGCACTCAAACATTTTAGCATAAAATCTTAAATGATTACCAAAATTTCTCTTTTTCTAGCTCAGACTTAGCCAGTGGAACCCATAAAGGTAAATCTTGAGAGAGTATCATAGTAAGTTCTCCCTTTTATGCATTTATCCTATATATTTATTATAATCATTACCAGCAATCTCCATTTATGTTTTTGCAACACCTCTGGGACACCGTAATGGTTAAAGAAAGACAAAATAGATAAGGAAAGCAAACTGTCTAATAGAACAGCTGAATGTGCTATAAAATATGGTAAATTCAATAATTACAAAGACAGAGTTAATTTCAAGAAAACACTGATTCTTAGAATATAATCTGTTCCTCTTCTATAGCTGTCCTTTCTTTCAGTTTGTCTTCTTTATAACCATTACTAATCTTGTACTTGATAATTAAAAATTACTATATGCAGGCAATACCAACTTGTGGAGAGAAAGAAAAGATTGTGGAATTTTCATAGCTTCTAAAATTCTAAAATTCTCTCAGTAGAGAATTCTTGATAAGTAGATAAGTCTTCAAATCATTTATGGAAATAAAATCACCCCTGCCTAGAACACACATGTAATTAAATAAATCACTAGTGATATGTCAGTTTCCTCACAAATTATAATCCACAAAAATTAATGACAGCCCTGCTATTATTCACTACATGTACATACCTTGAATTTTATTATAATAATGCTACAGTAAAAGAACAAAATAACTAAATTATGTATCATTATAAAGGAATTAAAAAAAACACACACAGTTGTATACCATTTACAAACCTCTAAACCAATATTGTAAGTCTCATCCACAGCTCACTATTCACAAAAATAAGAAATAACCGAAATAACCATGTATAAGATCCTTGACTCCTCCTTGTCATTCCCTAATCATGAATGGCATACTGGGCTGAATAGCCCTGAGACTTAAAAACCTCTCAACCAGTGTCAGTTTAAGGAAGAGGAGACTGAGTTAAGTTTTGTAGCTTATACAAGCAAATACATCAGTTTAGGTAGAAGCTTAGGTTCAATCCTGGCCCACCTAGTCAGATACTGTTTTAAACAACTGTGTCACATGAAATAAACTGAAAGGAAGAAGTGGAAAGGGCGAGAACTGGGTGAGAAAAAAAAAATAAAGGAGCAGGAGATGATGGTAGGGGTGTGTGTGTGTTTATAGTCTATAGATACATATAGAATATATCCTATATAGATAGATAGATAGATAGATATAGATATATAGAGATAGAATATATATATATATACATATATATATACATATATATATATATATATATATATAAAGAGAGAGCAATAAGCAGACAGATAGAGTGGTAGAAAAATACATGATAAATAGATAGAACAAATGGGAAAAAGGAGGAAGGGTGACTTACAAACTAGTTTGTTAGTTTGTTCTCTGGTTACTCTCTTCAACTTACATTGACAGACACAATGTAGTTATGTAACAATAGTGATGACTGTTCCTGCTCCTTCCTTCTCTCTAGCAGTCTTCCTGCCTATCTATTCAGAGTCACACACTTGGGAAACATCTCAAGTACAGCATCAGTGAAGCAATACCCAGCTTCTTCAGCCACACATATCACAGGCAGTAAATCGAATTCAGTCATTGTGGATACAAGTTATTTTATCATCTTTATTTTTCCTCTGATGGATGAGCCAGGGGCACTGGCCTCTTCCTGAATGATTGCAACTGCATGAAAGAGCCATGGCTTTGGGTTATATTACTACAGAAAGCATCTTTTGCTATGGGTCACTGCAGGTTTTATTTCAAGGAGATTAATTCTTCTGAAGTAGAAAGATAAATTTTTGGCATATTACTTCTGAGTAGCTCTCATGGATATGGTGAATTAACTGATAATGATGCTTACTGATACTATCAAGGACAAGGGGTATTCAGTCCAGTACGGCATACATCATCTAAGGGATGACAGTGGGAGTCAAGGATTTTAGACACAGTTATTTTCTTATTTCTGTGGATAGTGAGCTGTAGATGAGACTTGACATGTTCTTTAACCAAAGAAAAGGAGCAGAACACTACTAGTACAGCTAAAGTTTACTCCCCCACATACTTCTGGAATTCTACACACTAGTTTCTCTGAGTTATTTACATTCAATGTTAGGGTTACACTGTTGAATGAACACTTATTCCAGGCTAGTCTCATGTGCCAAATTGAAAGACTGTATTTTTGTTGTTATCTTTCTGAAAAGATGTAACTTGACAAAGAAAATACCTTGTACCTAATATTAAATTATATCTATAGTCTATAGTCTTTTAGTTACTTTAATATTCTAAAAATCAAGTCCATTATTATTATTACTTTTACTTCTCATCTGAATTAACACAATTCAGACTGTATACAGGCCACATTGCACATAAAAAATGTTAATGTGCACTCCTCCCCCCCCCCCATTGGCTTACATCTTTGTGTATATGTTAGCTTTTTTTTTTTTTTTTAAGATTTATTTATCTGTGCATACAGAACTGGGGTACAGGCCAGAGATGCAGGGATGGTGAGAGGATTCACCACACACAGAGAGGGAGCAGAACAGGCAGATCAACAAAGTACACTGCTGAGGGGAGCAGCTGGCAGGTCAGGAGAGGTCTGCCGCGCCATGTGGACCTCATCTGGGCAGGCGGGGATCAAACTCATGGGTAAGTGGCTTTAGCTTCTTAGTGCTGCGCTTTAACCCGCTGCACCATCAGGGAGGGCCCATATGTTAGCTTTTATAGGTTGAAACTTCTACCTTGCACAACACCAAATCCCCAATATTCCTGCAACATGTTCATTGGGCTTCCTTCCTTTCCCCATTCATATCTCGCTGCGCTCTCCTGGTTGTGTCTGCTTTGTAGTTAAAGGTCAAGTGTTGGTTATTGATTTGATTTTGTGGCCTTTATATTTTCTATATTCCATATAGTAGTTGATATCTTTTAGTGTTGCTGTTCTTATTCTATTATTTATTTAAATAAAAGGGCTATTTAATAATGATTCAAATTCTATTATAATACAAATAAATCACTGTAGAGGAGTACTAGAAAATGGGAACAAAATTAATGTTGAAACATGAAATTTTTTTTTCTTGAAACTTGAAATTAAGTTTAGGAATGGAAATTTGCTACCAAAACTTTCACATCTTTGGTACATATCTATTTAATAGTAACTATGAATTGTATCATTGTAGTCACACTTCCAGTGTTAAAAAGAGGTTCTGATAAGATGTTGACATGTTCTATTTTAACACACTCTTCAGATTGCCATAGTGATTTCTATAGGACTGTGTTCTCTAGCATCACCCCTTTAATAGGACAGGTTTCCATTGTCTCTCTAGTTAACTATATTACAAAGCATTGCCTATATCCTCTGACTTGGTAGAAGCCAAAATTCTGTGAGCCTACAATTAAACTCACCTGAGCTGATTTGTTTTCACCTTCTTGGATCAGACTAACAGCATTTCAAAATGGTTGTCCACTTACCATTCAACTGCCATCCAAAAACAAGGCAGCTCTTTTTTGGTCTTTATAAAGAGGTGTCTGTAGGGAACCATTCAAGTGCTAACAGAATCTGGCAGTTTCTCTTCAGTTACAAAGTCTTTTCTAAGGTAAAGAGAAAAGAGGCTCTTAATCTGGACTTTGACTTGCCCATTCATTTTTTTTTTTTTTTTTTTTAGTATCACCCAAGAATAACAGTTGTTTCAGGTTTCAAGGTTGGTTAGGGCCTTTAATCTTAGAGGAAGTTACAACTATTATCTGATGTCAAGCTAGGAACTGACCACCACAAGGGGAAATAACTAATATAAAATACCAGTTATTATTTCTGGAGGTGATTATAAGCTTGATCCTTAAACACAAATCTAAACTCCACATAAAACTCTCAAACAGGGAACTACAATCTAACAGATATTTTATATTATTTGGACTTGAAAAATCTTACCCCTTTCCATTTAATTATGTAATTAATATTGCTTAAAGGACAAATTTACATACCTTCTGTTTTATAGGGACGATTCTAGTTAAATACTAGGATGTCAACCCCCAAAATATATCAGGTTAATAATGATGAACCATTTCAAATGTCTCTTTTTGTCCTGACTTCTACCTTAATTTTATTTTTCTTGAGCCTTGAAGTTAAATTTAAAAATGGTATATTGCTATCAAAACTTTCATATCTTTGGCACATAACTTTGCAAACTATTTATATGGAAAATATAATTTGTATCTTAGGCAGGATTCATGATTGCAATTTGTTTGAAGATGAGAGGATGAAAGTTAAACATCTGTAAAATAAGATGAAATGGGAAAAAAAAGCTATGGAAAGTGTGAACTGCTTGCAACATTTTCATTTGTTTCAGTTTGCTTGACTTTCCATCCATAAAATAAATTACATTTTTATCTCATATAAACCTCCAAAAATTCAAAACTATGTGGATTTCATTACAAAGTTTTTAAAGTCAATATAGTTCAATATATTTCTCATAGGTAACTGCTCAAATAAAGATGAATTCTTTGGAAAATATTGTTCTAATTTAAGTAAAAATATATATTCAATTTTATCTCATGTATAGTCAACTAGACTTGAGATATACAATTTGGATTGCTCTTTCTAAAAAGTGAAGAGAAGAAATATAAACAAGAGAAATATCAAATTCCATGTCATTCTAGTATTAGCAAGAAATGAAGATAAATGGATCTGTGACATTCTGCATGTCTGGGTGAAATTGGACCTACCATTTTCTCTAATACTACTACTTATATCCAATATTTTGAGTTATTAATTCCTCACCTGGTTATATCTCCTGGACTTGGAATAGGAACTCTCCTTACCTAATTCTATAAAGATTTGTCAAAATACTTAATTACTATTTAAGAGTTTTAGCTAAAAGTAATTTTTTTTTCTTTTCCAAATGTGAGAAAAAATGAAATGGTGAAAAAACAATTATTATCTGTCTTCAATTTCTCTGTTTCTCAATAATTTATCTTAATCATATTTGAATATATTATCAACTGATGACCACAATCTTGCTCTTTCTTAACTGTAACATTACATACACATTTTTTTTATCTCATTTGATCTCATATTCTATTGATAAATTATATGCATCAACCTGTATTCATGAGAGGAATTCTACGGCATCCTCCAGACTCATCAAGAATAGCTCTACGCTCGTCTTGAATTTGGAGCAGATGCAGCCTCTCAACACATAAGTTGTTTGAGAGGCCTTAGCAGATCAACCTAAATTAGTTCAATTTCTATTGTTCTTAGTGACACAACACAATCCAGAGATTCACAGTAGGATAATTGTTATGCTTTATTGCTTTAAATCAATTGACAACTTCTTCCTGTGTGGCAGGAGAAAATACTGAATATCTCTGAGTCCCCTGAGTATGTCATTAACATAAATTGCATTTATTCTCTGTTGGATACAAAGCTGATTGAAAACAACATGGTCATCTTGTGTCTGATTCATCAAGAGTTATTTCAATTAAATTGTTAATGATATAGTATTTTCTGTATGGCACTCACAGGGACCATCCTGTATTATCCAACCTATTACTAAGAGACAATTTATATTTATCCCCCTAGAATTTCCCTTAGATAAAAGGGTGACTGAACATGGACTCAATATATAAATATACAAAGACCTAATTAACTCAGGATACTTTTTTTTTTTTTAAAGATTTATTTATTCGTACAGAACTGGGGTACAGGTCAGAGATGCGGAGGGTGAGAGGATTCACCAGAGACAGAGCAGAGAAAAGAACAGGCTGACCAATGAAGTACACAGCTGAGGGGAGCAGGAGGCAGGTCAGGAGAGGTCTGCCACGCCATGTGGTCGCCTCCGGGGCAGGCGGGAATCGAACTCATGCGGAAGTGGCTCTAGTCCCCCAGTGCAGTGCCCTAACCCGCTGCGCCACCAGGGAGGGCCCTATGCCTATGTGTTTTTAAAAATATGGTGATAAAGGCTGAATGAGTAGCTCATAGATCTTCAAAGACATATAGAACATTCCCTTCCTATGCATTTACACTTTCAAAACTCAGAATCCTGGATTGTAAACTTAAAGACATAGTTTTATCTTCCTCTAGAGAGCTATATTTACTTTCCAAAAATTAAATCCCAGACTCTTCTCTTGGGAGAGTGGATATTCCTGCTTCTATATAAGTGGATAAATTTATATTTTTAGGACTCCTCCTAGAGTGAGATTCTCTGTATATCTTGATTTATGATACCTGGCTCTCATTATATCACATGTGGGGTATTATTGTAGGAAATCAATTTGCCAAGTTATTATTTTGTTGGGTAACTGAGTTCTGATCTCTGAATCAAATATTTAAAAATTCTGCTAGTGTGTGTGTGTACGTATTTGTCTCCGTGTGTGTAACATCAAAAACGCTGATTCTCCAGTATCTCTGATATATATATATCAGACTGTGGTGTTCACTGGCTGTTGACTGATGCCTTGACATTTATATTGAGGGAAAATATCCCCAAACCTTGAGCTGACAAGAGAGTAAATCTTGGGGAGACTTACGTATTCTTAAGAGTTGAAACTTGGGCCCTCCCTGTAGCACAACTGGTTAAAAATCAGCAAAGCCCGCCACAGTTACTTCAGTGCTAATTCGATCCTAGGCTCCGGAGCTGATCCGCATGGTGCAGCAGACCTCTCCTGACCCACCCGCTGCTCCCCTCAGCAGTGTACTTCATTAGTCTACCTGTTCTGCTCCCCACTCTGTCTCTGGTGAATCCTCTCATCATACCTGTACCTCAGTTCTGCATGCATTAAAAAAAAAAAAAAAAAGAATTGAAGTATATGAAGAGAGTTTTTTCCCTCTATATATGTGTATATTTTTATCCACAATACAATATCATTCATTGATTATTTTCTCAACTTGAGTTCCTTTTCTCTTGGAAAAGCATTTGTCAGGATATCATAACTGTTTTATTTCATTCATGGGGTTGTTACTAAAACCAAATTGCAGCTCTCCCTGCAGCAACCCTGTGGCTGGCCTCTGAAGACAGTAGAAAGGAGTAGGACCAGAAGCTGACATCTAGTGGCTGCCCACCAGGGAGAAGGAAGAACGAGAGGGACAAACTTTGTGCCAGCATCCCACCAACTGTTCTTGGCCCCTGAGGGAAAGTAGGACCAGAAACCAACCCCCTGCAGCTGACCTCGAAGTGGGCAGGAGAGCCACAGGGCTTTTTCAGAGACTGGGCCTCCAGCCTCATCTCTGACACTGGCTGAAAGGAGCACCAAAGGCTCTGAGCCTAGGGTCACAAAGCTGTTGAGCCTTGATGTCTCTGACACCACCTCTGGGGGACCAGGATGGCATCATGACTGGTGGGGCTGCCTGGCATTGCTGGTGACTGGAACTGGGACTCTGCTCGTACATCTGGTGGACTGTCTGGGTGAGACAACTGCCAATTGTGGTGACAGTGAGATGTGTGTTTCCCCTGCTGGTGAAGTAAACCCTATGCTTGTTGTTCCAGAGCATGAAATCTCTTGCCACTGTGCACACCAGCGAGAAGGACATTTTGGCAACTCTTTTGCCTTAGAGCAGCAGGTGGGGTAGCCATTAGGGTCTATCGTGGTATTATGAATGCTTGCCCAGACTGCCCGTTTCACTAACTGCCTCAGAATGGGATTCTGCATGAGCACCATGAGTCATAAACACTATAGAGCTGAGAGCACTGAGATCATTGAGTCATACGTGAACACTGTGCTGTAACTAGAGCAGTGATGACCATAGTTGAGTACAAACAAGCTCTCCAGAGCACCATGAGTAATATAAAGTAGATGGTAACTGAAATAAGTCAGTTCTACATGAGCACCATGTGCAATAAATATAAAAGAGCTGAAGGTATTTGAGCTCACAATTGCATTCTACATGAGCACACTAAAAATTAACTAACAGAGCTGACTTTAATTGATCACTGGGTTCCACAGGAGTCCCATGAGTGCTTTAACTATACCTCAGGTGACATTCACTGAGCTCACAGTTGAGTTCTACAGCCGACTATCATTGACTACCATAAAGTTCTGCTTGAGCACCTTGCATAATAATTATAACCAAGGTGTGGTTTACTGAAGTGCAATAGTTACAGTTATACATAAGCACCCACTGAAAAACCATAACATGGCTGGCATTATTTGAGCTCACAATTGAGTTCAACATAAACATCATGAGTAATAACTATAAAGGAAATGAAATTAAGTGAGCTACAGTAGATTTCTACATGAACATAATGAAAAAAAATGTAAGAAAAAAAATAAAACAGATTGAAGTGCAACACTATGAAGCAATCCACAGCCACTACACCAAGAGTTCCATACCTGGCCAGGGAGGTGGCTGACATGGGACAGCAGAACTTTCCTTGTTTCTCCTGCTGCTCCCCTCAGCAATGTATTTACTTGATCTGCCTGTTCTGCTCTACACTCTGACTCTGGTGAAGCCTCTCACCCCTGCACCTCTGGCCTGTACCCCAGTTCTTGTATGCATAAATAAATGAATCTTTAAAAAAATCAAATTTCAGTATGATGGTAAAATGTTTTGCTCTTTTGTATGCCATACAAATAAGTTATTGGACAAAGTCCATCATTTGCTACCTTTTCAGTGCTCTACTTTGAACATATATTGAGGCTAAATAATTAATTTGGGAAATGATGCAGAAGTTTCCCTTAATTGAAGATTTACAGCATTGTAATATAAAGTATTCCACAAAGTTCAATACTATCTTTTTTCTACTCAAATCTCCACAAAATTCATTGAAATAGAAAGTTGTTTTTAACAACCTTACATAACTGTCAGGTATCTTAGGGAAAACATCAAAAAAAGGGTTCTCAGTAAGTTTTCTTTTGATTTTTTTAAGGAATGATGACTATTGCTATCTCACTTTTCTTGCTGACTAGTAACTACCAGAAATATTCTCCTTTGGGGGTATGGTGTCAACATTCATAGCTTTCTATACTCTTCTGTGGGTTGAAAAGCTCTGTTTCATGCCTACATTTCTTCTTTATCAGCTTGAAGTTGGAGAGATGCTGTGAGGGCAAGACTAGAATGGCTTAAGGAAGGTCAGCTGCTAGTGAAGGAATTCCAGCAGTGCCAAGAGATTTTCCAATGTTTTATTGTTTTAATGCTACTTTATTATGTAATATGATTTTTTTTTTTTTACTTTTTCTTTTTTGACACTCAAGATTTTACTTAAAACAAGTAAGGGTTGACGTGTACCATTCAAAATCGTGGTATAATTTCAGGTGTTTGATAATGAAAAGAAAAATATACCTTTAGTGACACTTTTATTTCTGTGCTCTGTCCTCATTATTTGGCACCAAAAGATGTACTTTGATGCCAAGATGTTAAATTTTAGATATTGCCATGTCTGTTGGACTAGTGCTCTGCATCCTTCGATGGAGGCTATTACAACTCACTACTGCTTTTTCCCATATCTTCTTTTCTGTGCATCGCTCCCTAAGGGCTGTTCAATCAAGTCTCAATAAAAATTGTTGAACTGTTCAAATTTTTTTATTGAGAGCTTTGACGCAACAGCCCCATAGGAGTTCACTGAAGAGAGGATTAGTCTTGTAATCAGAAAGAGGCAAAAAGAATGCCAAGGACAAAAAAGGCATAAAACCCAAAGACTGCAATGCATTGTAATTGAACAATTTTGCTTCCTTTAGAAAGGAAGATGTTGAGCAAGATGCTCAAGAAAACTAAAATACTGCAAAATGACTAAATGACTATTAAAAATAAGTTGTCAAAGTTTAGCACTACGAAGCTAGCTGCAGCCACTTCATGGGTTTGATGCCCAGCCAGGTAGGTGAGCCACATGGCACAGCAGACCTCTCCTGACCCTTCCACTGCTCCCCTCAGTAGTGTACTTCATAAACCTTCTGTTCTGCTCCCCACACTGTCTCTGGTGAATCCTCTCACTGCCCCTGCACCTCTGGCCTGTATCCCAGTTCTGTAAGTATAGATAAATAAACCTTAAAAAAAGTTACATTTTGTTTTTAATCATTTTTATTTACAGAGATACAAAAGATAGGTATTATTAGGGTGTTTTCTACAATGATATTCCTCTTGATACCTAAGCTTCTATATTGGGAAAGGCCATATTTTGATACTTTTCCACTATAACAATATTCAACTGTAACTTATTAGTAACATTATTAAGAATATTAGATTGCTATCTTTATGTAGAAAATATTAAAATTTATGTGTGGCAAAAAAAAAGAACAATATATATTTTCCAAACTATAATTTGGAAAACCATGTTTATATTTGATCTCATTCACTCATTCATACACACTCTACATGATTAATCAGCCTATTAGGATTGGGGATAAAGAAATGACAATAACTCAACTTTTAGGATTATTTTTAAATTATTGGATGAAAATACCAAGTGATATTTAGACAGATTGCCACGACAGCAGAGATGGTCTGAGCGAAGGACGTCAGGATTAAAACACACACTTCTTGGTCAGCAAGCAAAGGCACACTTTATTCTTCTCTCCTTCCCTATTTATACCCTTCAGCATGGAACCTGGGGCTGGGGGTAGGCGGAAGCTCTCAGCAAGTGCATCAATAACATGGACAATAACATGGGGGTCAAAGAACACAAGGTAGCAAACACAAGGCAGGAACACTTCCTGCCTCCTGTTTTTCTGTTCCAGCACCCATGGCTCATTCTTTGTTTCCACACAACAGTGTGCATATGATTCTGTGGGGGAGGTGGGGAGGTCTGTCCAGGCAAAGGACCCAACACAGATACAGGAAAACAATTAATAATATTTATGTCAATAGAGGCCAAAACATGATTAAACAAAGTGATTGTTTGTATTTTAATATATCAAGACTAATTAAGCAATTATAATCTTCAATTATATTGATAAGTAAGCTTCAGAATTTATGAAATAGTCTATACTCCTTTGGTTTGTGCTAAGTTCTGTTGAAAATTAAAAATTATAAGACATTTTACAGACTGAATGAGTTCCTGGGTTTTATCAAAGATTGATTTATTTACAAACAAAAGAACTGGGGTGTAGGCCAGAGGTACAAGTGGGTGAGAGAATTCACCAGAGACAGAGTGGGGAACAGAATAGGCCTATTGACTGAAATACACTATTGAAGGGAGGAGCAGGGCAAGCCAGGAGAGGTCTGCTGTGCCATGTGTCATATCCCTGTCCAGGGATGAAACTCATGCTGTAGTGGCTGTGGATTGCTTTATTGTACCCAGACATAACCCCTTGTGCCATCAGGAAAGCCCACATTTTTGTTTTATAAATTTTATTTAAGACTTAGTAGGTATGTTCCCTTTGCCTTTTTTTTTTTAATCCAACTATAGCTAAGTCTATTTTTAGGCAGTATGGTTATTATATTTTATTTTTATTAATCCTTTAATGATAAGATTAGGGTGTTAGTAATTTACCTTATATTAAGAAGGGATTTTAGGGCCTTCCTGGTAGTGCAATGAGTTGAAGCACAGCACTAAGAAGCTATCCATAACTGCTTCAACACAAGTTTGATCCCCAGCCAGGGAGGTGGCCCACATGGAGTGGAAAATGTCTCCTATCTCAACTGCTGCTCCCCTCAATAGTGTATTTCAGTCAGTCTGCCTGTTCTGCTCCCCATTTTGTCTCTGGTGAAATCTCTTACCCACCGCACCTCTGGTCTGTATCCCAGTTCTGTATGTATAAATAAAGAAATCTTCAAAAAAAGAAAGAAAGAAAAAAGGAAAGGTTTTTAATCTTTTATCAAAAGTAGGAAATGAAATTTGTGTCTATTAATATTACTTATTCAATAGTATCAAAATCATTCTAGAACCAGAAGCAGTAAATTGATCCTCATTACCATCGTCAATCTCTACCTTGATGTTTCTCAATTCTGACTACATTCATGTTTCTCTAAATACTTACTAGAGAAAATGGCAATGTTTGTATATTACCCATGTCAATTATTTTGCATTTTTAGGTACAGAGTGATTATGTGTGACTATTTGGAAACCTGATCAAGTGAGTCTAATGTGGAGTTAACTTTAAGAACTCTTTTAATTCTAATTAAAAAAAAAAAAAATATATATATATATATATTGGGCCCTCCCTGGTGGCGCAGTAGGTTAAAGCACAGCACAAAGAAGCAAAGAAGCTTAAGCCACTTCCGCATGAGTTCTATCCCTGCCTGCCCCGGAGGAGATCCAGACCTCTCCTGACCCGCCCGCTGCTCCCTCAGCAGTGTACTTCGTGATCTGCCTGTTCTGCGCCCCACTCTGTCCCTGGTGAATCCTCTCACCCTCCGCATCACTGGCCTGTACCCCAGTTCTGTACGAATAAATTAAAAAAAAACGAAAAAAAGCTGAACCCAAGATCATGTTTGTTAGTTGAATTCTCTTGTTCTATTTTATTAACAAAATAATAAACCATTTGGAAAAAATTATAGATGACAATTTACTAATGAATAACAAAAATGAGTAATGATTTTTGTATTAATTAATGGCAATAAATGAACACATCGTTTATCCTAAAGAACAAGTGACAGATAAAATCATATGGCATTTCCAATAAAGCTATAAATTAAATTTTTTCTATAAGAAGAAATTTAGAGAACTGCCACTTTTGTGTTGGTATGATGAAATATCATCTTTCCACAAAGTACTTATTGAGTACAAAATGTTAAAAACATTACAGTTACAATTATTGATTACAGAAGTAACTCTCAGCAAACACTTACTTGGTTAAACAATCAGTGTTAACATCGCCAGTAACAGGAAAATTAAATTGTGTGCCATCATTGCATGCAATGAGAAAAGTGCATCATTATTTCTTACTTCTATTGTGTTTTGAGAAAAATGCATTACCAGAATTGTATCATGAAGAAACCTAACACCCAAAATTCTCATGTCATTACCTTTTTCATTTTATTATACATCAAACTTGTAGCCATTAGTGTTACCATCCTTTGAATTTTATGAGAGCTGAATTGTTAATATAATTATTTTACTTGTTGTGAGACCCTATAAGTAAGAAATATTGAAGAAGTCATTTTAGAACATATCAAAGGAGTTCATATCTGTGCCCTTGTTGAACTCTGCCACTTAGAAGGTATTTTTTCTCTCTCCAGACTTGGACTTAATCTGAATTTCCTGCCTAGCTCTATTATGGTATGTTCAATCTTTTCTGTTGTTTTATTCAGAAGTTTGAGAATACACAGTTTTAGGGTAGGCATGTTCAAGTAACTACTGAAGCTGTAATTTGACCTATAACAATTGTGTTACCTTGAAGTTCATCTGTGATGTTATGAACATTTCACCAATCTTCCTCACTTCTGATATGTTAGAGATGGTTCTCCCTGGGTACTTTCACATGTTGGAATTCTCTGAAACTTCTGAATAAATTGTTAACAAAAATAAATAAATAAAGAATTTGACCTCTTTTGCTGATGCTGTTGCTGCCACCTCAATAAAGTAATTCTCTATGGTTTTCTTGACTTATGTTCTTTTACAGTATACTATTCATGCCTGCATGATCCCTTTTAAGATATTAAATTTCTTTCATAAGATTTTTTTTCCTAGTCAAATGAAGGATAACATCAAAATGCATCCTTACACTTTAAATGTAAATACCTAAATAGAGAGAAGATGAAGAATATTCCAAGTACAAGGGAATTAGTAAATGTTATGAGAGCTGTGTGAAAAAAATTCATAAAATAAAATCTAAAGAGTTCCAAAATCCCTGTGGAAAATCATGAAAACCAATTGACGTCCAAATATATCTAGGACAGATAAGTTAATCAATATGGATAATTTTTTTCACTGCATATGGATTAGTTAAAAAATGAAAGAGCATGTTCAGGATCATTCTTAAATGTTTTCAACATCAAAGAATCCACAAGTCTAAGGAATTTATACCCTTTTCTTCTTCTCGTGAGAGTTTTTTAAAGAAGGCTATAGAGAAGAGTGTGAAACCTTTACATTGCTTTATTTTATGACCACTGTTCTCTAATATACACCTTAACTTTGAAAATTAAATCTCTTTTATTATATATTAGGACAGGAGGAGAGGGAATGCATAAATTTACTGTCTTACACAAGCATGCAGATACAGTGTTTGAAACTTTATTCCAAAGACTAAACAGAAATAAAGACTTCACTAGGCAGTGTGTACATTTTAAATCAGATTTAGGAAATTAGAAAGGATAATATGATTAAAATTTATTTTATGCATACAGAATTTGGGTACAGGCCAGAGGTGCAGGGGTAGTGAAAAAATTCACCAGAGATAGACAGAGTGGGGAGCAGAACAAGCAGATCAACAAAGTACATTGCTAAGGGGAGCAGCAGGCGAGACAGGAGAGGTCTCCTGCACCATGTGGATCATCTTCCGGGCTGGGGATTGAACTCACACTGAAGCGTGAGTGGCTGTGGCTAGCTTGCAGGGTCCCAACCCATTGAGCCACAAGGGAGGGCCTGCAACTTAAGTACTCTTAAGTATTTGAATTAAAGGTTTATTCAGGTAGACAAAACACAACTTATGTTTATATAAAATCCATACAATTAAGAGGACACATGGCATATTTAGTAACTAAGAAATATTTAGTTAATCTTGAGCCTCAAGTGAGAAATTTCTGATGTTCCCAAAGAGAGTATCAGAAACTGAATTTAAAAAGAAAGTCTTTTTATAGTCATCGAGAGGAAATTAGACTCTAACCCAAGGGTTATTTAAGAGTTGTCAAATCTCATCAGACATAGTTTTCCCTGAAGAGTTTTCTGTCCAAGATGTGGCTGGATAGGGAATAGAATGATCAGTGCAATCGGTTTTGAGGCCAATTGCAAATCTGTTGCTAAAGTAGAATATTAATCATTAGGTTCTTAATGTGAGTAATCATAGTGGATTTTCCATGAGTTGAAGGGAGGATTCTAGAGATATTTTGGAATGAGTGTTTATAGGACATGAGTGGATATGACTGATGGGGATAGGAAGGGACACAGATGAAAAGACAACAGCTAGGCCTGGTTTTCCGTCTCCACTCTTAAGTGGATAATGATGCCTTCACTGATAGAAAGAACAATGGGGTAGGGATAGATTTGTAAATGCTGGGGGCAGAGTTCACTTTTGAACAGGCTTTGTTGTAGGTACCTGTAGGGCATATAAGTGGAAATTATCAGTAGCCATTTTCACTTATAGGACTGGAGTTTACATAAAGGACTTGGGCTGGGATTTGAGTCATAATATATGGGCAACAACATTTCCCAGGGAGAGTAAGTTGAGAGAGATGAACATAACCATGATGAACTTCTATATATATATATATATATATATATATATATATATATATATATATAAGATTTATTTATTCATATAGAATTAGAGTACAGGCCAGAGGTGCAGGTGTGGTGAGAGGATTCACCAGAGAAGAGTGGGGAGCAGGAAAGGCAGATTGACAAAGTACACTGCTGAGGAGAGCAGCAGGCGGGCCAGGAGAGGTCTGCCGCACCATGTGGGTCACCTCTGGGGCCAGGGATCGAACTCATGCTGAAGTGGCTTTAGCCTCCTAATGCTGAGCTTTACCTGCTGCACCACGAGGGAGGGCTCTGAACTTCAATATTTAAGGGAAGTCAGAAAGTGTCTGAAAGGTAACTGAAAATGAACAGCAAGTAAGATTGGAGATGGGAGGGAATAATGTTGTTACAGAGTACAGCACACTTAACTGGACACTTCAATGTTACCTCTGATGTTTGAAACCTCAAAACAAAACTATGTGGTTTGTACCATAGGGAAACAATTCTATATGAATGTAATCTTTAGTGTAAATAGTTCTAGAAGGCTGAAAATACAAAAATACTTAGGTGTAACTCAAAATAAATATTACTGGTGATATGGGAAAGAGCACAGTTTTAGGATATATGAGAAAAAAATCCAAATATTAAGTATGATTTTTTTAAATTGCCAACTATTTTATTTTCTATTTTTTATAATGACATTATTTCTAATAACATATTCTGTTTTCATTTTAATTTCATATATGAATTAGAAAATGGCAAATATATTGGAAATTTCAAATTTCTGCCAAGTATTCTGTTAGACTAATTCATCTTTCAAAAGAACAAGTAAAATGAATCTCATCTTCATGTACAGTTTTTATAATATATTTATTTCCAACACTTTCTACTTTTAGTATTTGCAGACTGTATTACATGATGCAATGATGATTATGATGTATTTTTGATACAGCATGACTGCCACATAACTCTTGTTCTTTTCTAGACATATCCAAAAAAAAAAAAGAAAGAAAGAATTCTTTTTAAAGATGGTGCATATCAAAAGTAAGATATTTTATTTTGCTTTGAAGACAGTGGTCTTACTGAGAGGTGATACAGTTACTAGTTTAATAAGGTAAGCATTTTATCTAGATAGACCATAAACAGATTTATAAGAAATATTGATATATAGTAGAACATGTAGTACCCATTCCCATTTTCTTTTTCCCAAGTGCAATTTTGTATGAAGAACAATATACTTAGTCTAGCATTCATTTCAATCTTATATAATGAGAAAGAACCGTGTAACCAAGTTCTTGTCAATGTGAAATGTCCTGAAGTTTTCAGCTGCGATTTCTGAGAAAACACTCCAAAGAGGTATTTTCTGACCTTTCTTTTTCCTGAAGCATGGATTGCAGGTGCAATGTCTGGAAACCCCACTGCAATTTTACAGGAAGATGGACAAAAATTGGCAATGTGGAGAATAGTGTTGATTCCCTGACGACACTGTAATACTCTCATCTAAGTCTCCATCCCTTATTCTGGACTTTTTTCAAAGAATGTTCAAAAGCAGTTTCTGTTTGCTTAAGTCACACAAAGATTGAGTTCACCATGTAAATATGCTGAACAATAATCCCTGAAACCTATGCATGTGACCTCATATAACAAAAGGGACTTTTCAGATGCGATTAAGGATTTTGATAAGTGGGAATTATCCTGCTTAATGTAAATAAGCTCAATTTAATGCAAATGATTGCTAAAAGAAACTGGCAAAACAAGATTTGATTATAGAGACAGATGGCACGTTAGAGCCAAGGTTTAAAGGAAGGAGCTAGGAACCAAAGCAAGCAGCTCCCCGAAGCAAGAGAATGCAGGGAAACATAACTCGCTAGTTTCCAAAAGGAATGCCATGCTGTTGACGTCCTAGTTTTAACCCAAGTAAACTGATTCTACTCTTCTAGCCTCCAGAAGTATTAGAAAATAAATGTGTGGGTTTTAAAACACATTAAAAAGAGGGCAAATGTAAATGTTTAAGGAACTTTGTAAAGCATTAAAAAATTAAGAAATACCAATTTTATGAATAATGCGATACCTACCATAGTCTTAAATGTCTAGACAGAGCTTTAAGAATTTTAATTTTATTTTCTCTTATAAACGTAGTGATTTTTCTTAGACCTTTGGTAATTTTGGATAATATATGATTTCTCCCTTCAGGTGTGGTCACTGTAGTTCTCCCACCATCATAGTACCCATAGATCATCACCCTATTCCTTGCGCCCCACCCCCACATTATTTTCACCTCTTCCCTCTCCCCTGCCCTCCTGGGTGTCTCATAACTACAGTCAGTTTTCAAAGTTTGTCGTTGCTTGACAAACTTTATTTGGTTTTTCTATATTCTCTGTATAAGTGAAGACACAAGGTTGTGGTCATTTGTTATAGCAGCAAAAAGTAACAAATTCAGGGTCCTTAATATTTGTAAGAAAACATAATGTTTAAAGAATATATTACACAATAGCACTGTTAAGAAAGTGAGAATAAATTAATTTTTAAATCTATTCAAATGGAGAAGAATTTTATTAGTGTGACTGATACTAATAAACAGTAGCTATTACATAACAGATGATAAACTAAATAAATTTCAACTTGTATCTCAATGTATATGTTAAGAAGTATGGAGTTTTAAAAAATAAATAAAAATCAGTATTTCTTTCTCCTCCTTGATTGTGACCTGAATCATATTTTTCTTTTGATTTGAAGTCTTGTAAACATACAATATTATTTTTCAGTTGTTAATTGTTTTACAAGTCATCAGTATTCTACAATGATATGAAATTGATTTGGAAAATTTATATAGCTATATTGAAATATTACATCTAATTTATTTACTGAGTCTGAAGCACTAATACATCATTTAATAATTTCCAAGATAAATTATTTTTCTACTGTTTATCTTTATACTTTATACCGTTGGTCTAAGTTTGCCTCAGGTCAAAATATACTGATATAAAAGACCATAAGATGAGGAATGATGTAAAAGATGTAAATAAAAATATAAAATGCCATACTTAAGATGATACAAATTTATTTCTTATTTAAGATGGATTATTTGTTTTCTGACATTGTGTCTATATAAACAAACATCCAACATATCCAAGTATTGCTGAAAAAAACAGGTGGGTGAGATAGTACTCGATTATGTATTGTACACACATGGTGGCTGTGGGCTATGGCCCAACACAAACCAGTTTAAACTGGCTAGAGCTAGAAGTGCAAATCTGACCTAAAAAGAGTCCCACAGCACCCTACAGTAGGTTAAATTATAAATATGTGTTTGAGCATTCATTTCAATTCATCCATACACAGGAAGTAAGACATTTACACCCATGCACTGGAAAAGAGTTTTGCAATAAAATTTTGCATGTCAATTAAGAGACAGCTTGACTTACACATCTTACTTCAGTACATTTTGTTTTAGTGCAAATATTTTTGTGAAACTCATAATAAATAGTGTTATAATTAAAGAATTTTCATCCTTTAAACAATTGAATCTATATTCATAGTTTCCTATGTAGACAACTTTATATGAGGGAGAATTCCCAGGGTGAAACATTAAGGAACATCTGTCATCTTTACAGAACATCATAAAACAAGGAGCACTGCAAGTTTTAGTAAATGGATTATGCTACATAAAACATTCTGAAAGTACCTTCATGCATGGAAACACCACTGAATGCATTTTACAGTCTCCTAGTACTAAAGGCTTGTTAATATTATACTGTAATCTGCATTATAAATTTTCAAAGACCTGCTGGGAAAAACAAAGTATCTAGGGACTACAATGAAAAATAGTAAAATCAAACATATTCTTGCAGGTATAAGAGAGTATATTTAATTGATATCTGAATCTTAAAATATAAGAATGATTATTATTTAAATTCAATTTGTTTATATACATATAGTTTATTATGTTTCAAGTTAAGATAATGCATTTATAATTTTTCCTTCTCTATTGTATTATTCTAATTAAAGTAATTTTGATTTACTGCACTATGTATGATTTAGGAGGATTGGCTCACACCTCTTCAGATGCAAATCACTGTATGCACCTATCACCAAAGCACCCCTAGTCTTCCTTCATAGTTCAGTGGGTGCAGTCCCCTATTTTGCTCCCCAAGCTCCTACTTCCTCTGCTACCATTCATAATTTCTTAAGTTGGTAATGAGTAGGAACCTCTTGATAAACAGCAGATGACAATATTTACTGTCTCCTCACTATTTGTCAGACACTGTCTTCAAAGTTAATATATTTAAGCCTCTTAATAGTGCTATCAGATACTGTGTTAGCCAACAGTTCCTGAAGAAACAGAATGCCCAATAGATAGCACATATATCAAGTGAGATACTTATATTTAGGAATTTAATTGATATGTGTGTTTGTGGGAGCTGATGTATTACCCCTTCCCCCAAGAGGGTCAGATAGACTTTCACAACAGCCCAAGTGTATACCCCTTTTCTCACTCTGGTGACAACTATATTGTTGAGCAAGTTTCTGTGGGACTTAGGAGGTTTGTTACCATGTCACCATGACTTAAAGAGTGAAGTTTGTTTTGAATTGAGACTAGTGAGAGCTCTGAGAGATAGGAGAAGCTTCAGTTCTTGACCAAGTCCTTCTTCCCTCTCTAATTGAAGAAAAGATCAGTATGTTCTAACACTTCTGTTCTTTTCCAAATCAAAGACATACTCACTGCTCTCCCTTTTATGACTTAGAAGAGTGTAGTTTAAGGATCACATCCAGTTCTAGGCTTATCAGTGAGCATGTTTTCTCCATGTAAGAATCTCATCTTTCCTCTTCTTACCTGTCATGCTAAGTTTACCTTCTCTATTCTTGATGCCTTAGGTCCTAAAAATGCAGGGCAGTTTTCCTAGTCTGATCCATTATTCTTTAGAATTTGCAAACATGAAAATTATCCATATGGATGTGAAGTTCATTGTTTTTAGATTTATTAAACCACTTGATGCTGCTTTGATTATTTGTCCAATCCAAGAAGAACATTGAGGGACAAGTGATGATTCATTTTGTGCCCTAACACCTTAAGTTAGGGCAGGACTGAAAATTCCAGCAAGTGTTGATGATGCAGCCTTCCATTTGAATTAAGTCTGAAGACAGAATTCTTCCTCTTTCAGTTTTTTATCATAATGCTTTCCATTGATTTATAAAATCCACTTACATTATAAAAGGTAATTTGTTTTATTCAAAGTCTATTGATTTATGTATCCATCACATCTAAAAAAATAACCCCACAGTAGCAACTAGATAGTTGTTGGATCACATAACTGGGCAACATGACCTAGCCAAGTTGAATTTTATATCAATTTTTTACAGGTAGTGCCAATATTATTCCATTTTTCAGAGGAGTAAACTAAGGCAAAGATTAATTTAAAATAGACCATGACAGTTAGACTTCAGCATTCAGCTTCTTTTGGGTCTGCTTCATCTGCAGAAAATCCTATTACTCTACTTAGGCAAAGTATCTGTTGAAGTAAGACATGAGAAATAAAAGCAAAGCAAGAGCAGTCCCATACAGAATATTATGAAGGTCAATAATCACACCAGATTATTTCTGGATTGCAGAGGCTTATCTATATGATACAGAACCTCAACTACATTCTATACAAAAACCTGCTGCCTTTCAATGGTATGGATCCCTGTGTACCTTAAACTCCATCTTAGCATCTTTTCCCAGGATATTCCACTATAACACAGATTGTAATTCTTAGCATGAATTCATAAATCACAATTGAGGTATCTTATGTAGTATTCAGTCATCTCATTTTCTATCAATAGTCCTAAATATAATTATTAAATGTTATTATGTTAAAACACAAAATTCACAAATTAAAGGTCTAATTAGCTTTTTTATAGGACCCATGAATTAGGCAGCATTTCATCTTGTACTGAAAGTTCTTATACAACATGGAATGATTTTTACAGGCTAAATGAAGATGGCATAAGCTTTTAGTAAAAGAAAAGAATTATCATTTTAGGTTAAGTAACCTTCTCTTAAGATGTCAGGGGATTTTAACATTAAGATTTCTGCATTAGGGCTGATTAGGAGATTCCACAATTAGGGTTTAGAGTTATCCTTTGGGGAAAGATATTAAGTATGGGTGAAGCCCAGGTGTGAAGGACTCCATTTTTGCTCTATTTTTTTTTCCCCACACATTAGCCACATTTTTACAACACACAAAGGCTAATTGATTCATAAGTAGATAAAGTAGAAAATATATTTGTCAGGATTTTTGAATCCTGCCCTCTTTGACTATGCTATATTCATAGAATTGCATAACTAAGGATCAAGATCAAGATCAGTTTAAAAAACACAGTCCATGGCACATAAGTATTAGAGTAAAATTAGTATGGGGGAAATAATTTACAGAGCCAATAAGATGAAAGTCTAATGAAGAGTAATGAAGAAACTCAGGTATTAGCAACCTTAGGATTTGCCTTTACAGGTAAAGTGGTGTCCTTGAACACTAACTGGACACTGGAGGGAACCAGAAACATCAGGGGGACTTTCCATGAAAAAATTGGAAGCAGTTATTTACAATTGGAAAGACATGGAAACAACACAAATGCCCAAAAGTTACTGAATAGTTTCACTCATAGCAGGAGTATAACGGACCAGGTGAGAAAATAATAGTAATAATGAACAGCTATATACCAGAGACATTTTATGGGGGTGGAATGGGGATTGGGATCAAAAACAGTGGGAGGGGGGAAATGCACTGGACTATGATGATGGCACATGGGTGATTTGGTGATGGTACATGGGTGATTTGGTGATGGTAAGCCCAAGGAGATTACAACTGAGATGGAAAAGTGCACCAAATGATGTAAAAATAAACTATTAAAAAAAAAAAGATTGGAAGCAGGAAGAAGATGGCTTATGAGGAACTGAACCATTGGGGGTGAGGGGGAAGCTGCCTAAAACATAGAGGAATGAGGACACATATCAAAATGTCTTTGCTGTTTCCTTTCTCCTATCTTTCTTTCCTGCACTCCTCTACCAGTACTATCTAATGGTAAAGGTGTTTGGCAAATGTTGTTAGGTAAGCAGACTTCTGAGAGATTGGAAAGAACTGGAGGAATAGGAAATGTTGCCATTGATCATGTCACTATTATCAACTTTGTGTCGAAATGATTAATCAATTAATCCTAACCTTTCTTCCATAACACTTCATCTTGCCCATGAGGTTGCATGGTATATGTTGAAAAATTACAACAGAAATCAAGATATTATTTGAAACCATTCATTTATCAAGTCAACCAGTAACCCTTAAGAAGAAATAGAGACACTTGCTTTTTCTACTCAAATCTACAAATGCCACAATCATTTTAAAAGCACAGAGGGAAAAATGTAGATATGGTTTTTGATATTTTATTAGAATAGTAAGAGAAGTTGGACAGTTTATACAAAGAAAGTATAGATAAATCAAAGTTTATTCAAGCTCATTGACTAGATAAGCATAAAAAAATCCCTGTTTCCTTGTGATGAACAGCCTCCAGATTACTTGTATATTGTTATAGTTTATATGTCTTAAGGTTGCAAATTGTTTAGAGACATTAAAGTAACCACGCACTGAGTAATTTAGAGAACATTTAGTTATTATTTATGAAGATATTATAAAGTTATGGTCCTTTCCAATAATAATAACAAATGAAAATGCATAAATAAAATTTAAATTTCAGAAGACATTTATTCAATTCTTTGATCCATTTGTTATGTAACAATCATATCTGAGGTTATAGATATGTTTATTTCCAAACTTGTCTTAGCACAAAACTAATTATTAACTTGTACATAGAAATTAAAGAAGAATTGATAAATGCTTTTTATTCCTTTCTAACAATGTAGAAATTCTATGGTGAAATAACTTTTCTAATTTAAAATTTGTTTTGTTGAGATATAATTTACAATTAATTGCATCCACCATAGCTGCACATTTTAGTAAGTTTTTTAAAATTTATTTATTTAAGTGTACAGAACTGGGCCAGAGGTGCAGGGACGGTGAGAGGATTCACCAGAGACAGAGTGGGGAGCAGAACAGGAAGACTGACAAGTACACTGCTGAGAGGGAGCAGCGGGCGGGTCAGGAGAGGTCTGCTGGGCCATGTGGGTCACCATGGGGCTGGGGATTGAATTTGCATTGTAGGGCCGCAGCTAGCTTCTTAGTGCTGCACTTCAACATATTGCACCACCAGGGAGGATCCATGTTAGTAAGTTTTGGTAAATCCATGCTCTCACACACAATTGAATTATGGAACACTTCTATCACTCATACAAAGACCCCTTGTTTTGTTTCTTTCTTAACTCTACTACTAGCTGAGGACAACAATTGATCTGTTTTTTGTCACTGGTGATCTGATTTGTCTTTCCAAAGTAAGTTCTCTATTTTATGTGACTTCTTTCAATCAATGTAATATTTTAAAGAGGGGATTTATCAGAGATAGAGTGGGGAGCTGAACAGGCAGATTGAAATATACTGCTGAAGAAAGCAGTAGATGGGGCAGGAGAAGTCTGCTGTACCATGTGGGTCACCTCCTTGGCCAGGATCAAACTCCTGATGCAGTAGCTGCCAAGAGCTTTGCAGTGTTACATTTTAACTCCTTGCTCCAGTAGGGAGGGCCCCAACAATCAATATAATCTTTGTGTCATTCAGTTACACATTTGTATATGCAGCAAATATTTTCTTTTTTTAAGATTTATTTTACTTACTTATGCATAAAAGAACTGGGGTCTAGGCCAGAGGTGCAGTAGGATGACAGGGTTCACCAGAGACAGAGTGGGGAACAAACAGGTAGATTGACTGAAATACAATGCTGAGGAGAGAAGTGGGTGAGAAAGGAGAGGTTTGCTGTGACATGTAGGTCAGTTCTCTGGCAGGTCTGGGATGGAACTCATGCTGCAGTGGCTGGAGATAGCTTAATAGTACTGAGACTTAACCTGCTGCACCACTAGGGAGGCCACTTTTCTCTTTTTTGTTGAGCAGTAGCCTATTGTTTAGATATTCCACAATTGTTTTCTCCTTTCACTTGCTAATGGGCACTTGGGTTATTTCTAGTTTTTCTTATAAGGCAGCAGGCATATTAAATGTACAACTCCACTAGGAAAAAATATATAAACTTAATATTGACCAAGATGGCTTAGTATTCACCTCCCCTTGATTAAAGTAGAAGTGGTATACTTCCTGACAGATTCTCTGTTCGGGTACCCACTTTTAAAACTTTCAGTTGTTAATTCCTGCTCTGCCACTAATCTCCAAGTATCATCTATAGTAATCATATTCAATACCACAAATTTACTCCATTATCTAAGAGCTTTACAAAATCTCTTTTTTCTACAGGGCAGAATAGTTGGAAAATGTGGCTACTCTTGTAGTAGGGTAGTGATTATGACTATACTGGAAAGTTGACACTTTTCTCCCCAAATTTTTATCACTAACCATCGGCAGGCAGGCAGGATTCCTTTTTGTAAAGATAAGTAAAAATTGAAATTTCTTGGTTTTATTCCCAATCTTCTGGAAAATGACCCTGCTGCAAGGCAAAAAAGAATTTATTGCATGGTTTTATTAGGTGTGAAGTTGGAAGAAAATGATCCCTTTCTAAAACTTCATACTAATGCACTTTATCATACCTCCACTATCATTTTCTAGATTTAGAACCAATTCAAGACTATTGTTGGAAATTTTTTTCTTTAGAAATAAAAGTCATACATTTCAAAGTAAAAACTTCAAGTTGTAGTGCCCTACCTAACAGTGCAACGAACGGGTTAAAACACAGCACTCTGAAGCTATCTGTAGCCACTCCAGCATGAGTTTGATTCCAGGCCAGGGAGGTGACCACATGCAGCAGGAGCCCTTTCCTGACCCCTCTGCTGCTCCCCTCAGCAGTGTATTTCAGTCAGTCTACCTGTTCTGCTCCCCACAGAGTCTCTGGTGGATCCCCTCACCCCCTGTACCTCTGGTCTGTACTTCAATTCTTATATGTACCCCAATTCTTGTATGCATAACTAAATAAATATTTTTTAAAAACCAAAACTTCAAGTTGTAGCAGTTTAGATAAGTAGTGCAAACCTACTGTGAAAAGGTGCCCAAAGCTCTTGTTTGAATGGGATAGTAACCGAGGACAGAAAGATCACAGCCATGGATGGACATGCTGCCTCTATTCTCAGTTGGCTGGAATTAACAGCCCTTGTTGACTATTGCCATCTATTATCATAAATGTAATTTTTTTCTTTCTTTTATGGCCAGATGTATAACCTTACCTATTATGTTCATATGGAAGCATCAGATATATTTGAATTTTATTGAACATAATTTTATTGAACATAATTGAGCTCTACAAGGTTAAGTAAAATATATTTTCTGAATTGAAGGAAAATATTTATATTGTTTCCTTTATTTATATCAAAATTTATTGACTCTGCTTATGCAACACATAGAGAGATACCTACATATGTGAATATCTGAAAATATATTTTTACCTACATATGTGAATATCTTAAAATATATTTTCACCACTAAACTTCTCACATGACAAAATCTTGAGTTTGACAAAAGGTGCATAAACAAAATAAGCAAATGGTCAGCTAGTAGTAGCATTCGCCATTTAAATTATGAACTTTAGTAAATTTTCACATAATATTTAAAAGCAGAAATTGACAATCTGGACTGGAACTCCATGAAAGCAAAGCATAAGTTGAAATCTGTGGTATCATGATATATGAGAAACAACTGGAAAATCTGTTTAGAACACAATAGAATCCACAAAGCAATTAGAAAATTTCCATAATGAACAGATCAAAATTGTGTCTATGTTCTATTAAAGTATATATTTATAACTAAATATTAGGAAACAATAAAAGCAGCAGTAATTGAGTAGCCTGAAAAGATTGGAAAATAAGGGGTAATAAGGATGTTTTTGCTAGAGTAAATATGATGTTAACATGTATGGTATCATTGTTAACCTGTAAATTTGTATTAATGAGACAAAATTCTTATCACAATGGTTCCAGTTCTGAATGTAAACTAATTGCCTGTACTATTTTTTAAAATATATTATAGTAGTTTATTTTTACATCATTTTGTACATTTTTTTTTCATCTCAATTGTAATCCCCATGGATTCCCATCACCAAGTCACCCATGTGCCTGCACTATTATATAAAAGAAAATATCAGAAAAAAAGAGAAAGAATTACAAAGCAATGACAATTCATAGAATCTGAATCAGGAAAGTCTTCTTAGACTTACAGTTTAAACTGGTCTACTTGTCACATAAGCATTCTTAAGGAAAAAACAAAAACAAAAACTTTGGTGTCTCATTTAATTGGGAATACTAGGTATATTCTGGTTTCCAGAAATATTGTATTACTGGCTTTAAAGAATGAGAGGGCCCTCCCTGGTGGTGGAGTAGGTTAAAGCACTGCACTAAGAAGCTTAAGCCACTTCCGTGTGAGTTCCATCCCCACCTGCCTCAGAGGAGATCAACATTGTGCGGCAGACCTCAGTTCCTGGCCTGCCCGCTGCTCCCCTCAGCAGTGTACTTAGTTGATCTGCCTGTTCTGCTCCCCACTCTGTCCCTGGTGAATCCTCTCACTCTCTGCATCTCTGACCTGTACCCCAGTTCTGTATGAGTAAACAGATAAATCTTTAAAAAAATAAAAAAAAAAAAGAATGACACTTCAGCTCTTTATGATGGCCATTACTCTAAATATGAACTTCTAGTACTGTGAGCATGATGGTTATCAGCAACCCATGTTCTCCATGTTTGGAAATATTAGAAGAAAAGCAGAAACTTAAATCATAGGTATTCTGGGCTCTCCCTGGTGGCACAACAGGTTAAAGTGCAGCATTGCAAGTGAGCCGCAGCCACTGCAGTGCATGAGTTTCAACTCCTGCCCGGGGTGGGGGTTGGGGTGGGGCGACCCACATGGAGAGGCAGACCTCTCCTGTCTTGCCTGCTGCTCCCCTCAGCAGTGTACTTTGTTGATCTGCCTATTCTGCTACTCCCCACTCTGTCTCTGGTGAAGCCTCTCACCTCCCCTACACCTCTGGCTTGTACCCCAGTTCTGTATGCACAAATAAATAATATTTGAAAATAAAATCATAAGTATTCTCAATGAATTTTACTGGATTTTTACCTTCTTTGAAATAAGTACTAAAAACAAACCAAAAATTTTATTAGTATGGTATCAAGAAGTAATATTATTTAATTAACATAAAACAATAATTTGGTCATAACTTGCCTTTTTTTTCTCTAGACACATACATACATACAGGAAAAGTAATACTTTTATTTAAAAAATATAAAATAGCAGACTAAAATAATTGGAGTGAACATAAAGTATTTTTTAATTAAAAGAATCAAAGAAAAATTATAATTGTATCCCAACAGAATTTGAGTTAGTTTAGACAGTGAGATGACAATGGAAGAAAGACATATAGGAGTTGAATAAATCATCTTACCAAGTTAAAAAGAAGAAAATGTAATAGAGGAACGACAAGGGAAGGAAAGAGGCATACAAGGAGGAAGGCAGGAAAATATTCAGTTGCACTGCTATCTGTTAGTTTGAATGAAAACCAAAGTTAAATAATGAAATCTTCTGAATTCTTAAGAAACTTATGGGCATGTATTTAAAATTTCAGTTCCTTTCCAATATTTTGTTTGGCATTACTGTAACATGGCAAGTGTTACTTTGGAGAGGGGAAGTCAGATTCTCATAAATCAAATCCCTGTGAATGGAACTTCCTTTCTAGCTTTGTAGAAGTTGAATATTACTCCATTTCAAAGTAATTTTTCAAATTTGTCAATAGATTATGTTTAACAGACATATTCTGAAGATGTATAACTCAGATCGCCGTGCCACTTGAGTTTTGGTGGGCAGTAAATAAAGCATGCACACATGTCAGGTAGCAAAGATTTACTCCCAGTATTCTATGGTTTTGTAAGTGAATTGTGAATCAATAAAATTTGATTGCAAATTATACAGATCTATTGTGGAAGTTAATCCTTGGTATGGAATAGCAATAGACTTTCTTTTGATTGCTGCTGTGATTATTAAATCTTAAATACAAAGTTCATCAAGAATATATTGTAATTTTTTTTAAATACTAAGATATTTTCTTTCTAGTGAACTAAGAAACTGGAAGAACCTAATTAGACTTAATTCATTAAAATAAATTTTAAGATATTGTTGTTTATTGATAGGTAGGAACCAGTGAGTTAAACACTTTATTTCTATTTTATAATGTTGGATGTTCTAATGGTTGTATAAAAAAAGATTTACATTAAGCCTATTTCTTTTTTTTTACTTTTCTCTACTTCTTTTTTTATAATATAATAATTTATTTTTACATCATTTTGTACATTTTTTTTCATTGCAATTGTAATCCCCGTGGGTTTCCCATCACCAAGTCACCCATGTGCCATCACCATAGTACCATGCACTTCCCCCTCACCCCCCATTTTTGACCCCATTCACCACTCCACCCCCACAAAATGTCTCTGGTATATGGCTGTTCATTATTCTTATTATTTTCTTGCTTGGTCCATTATACTCCTGCTATGAGCGAAACCATCTGGTATTTTTCTTTTTCTTTCTGGCTTATCTCACTAAGCATGATCTTTTCCAGCTCCATCCAAATTGCTGCAAAAGACATGTGTTTCTCTTTTTTTTTTTGGTTGCTGAGTAATATTCCATTGTGTATATGTACCACATCTTTTTAATCCAATCATCTACTTTTGGGCATTTGGGCTGCTTCCATGTTTTTTCCAATTGTAAATAAAGCAGCAATAAACATGGGGGTGCAGGTGTCTTTTTGAATCAGTGTTTTTGTGACTTTTGGGTAGATACCTAGGAGTGGGATTGCTAGGTTGTAGGGAAGCTTCATGATAAGCAGTTTGAGGACAACTAAGCCTATTTTTTAGCTTTACTTCTTGATCATTAGAAATGAGACAGTTTAAAAGTTTAAATAATTTAAATGTGATGTCTATGGGTACAAAATCATTAGCATTTCACACTTTCATTTTTCTTTGGGTTATTATGAAGGTAAATAATTTTGACATATACATGGTATATGAGTATAAAATGTCTCATTTATTATTTGCATACTCACACATGTTAAAATAAGAAGATATATTTGTAGCTATTATTAAACTACAATCTCACTCACTCTCCTTGCAGCTATTACTGACATCCTGAAACACACTAATTGCACACAGACTTCAGAATTCAGATTAGGAGCTTTATAGGAAGGATACTGGTAGAGCCACAAAGACAAGCCTAGCCACCACCTAGGACACTAGCATCATCAGCAGGACCTCTCCGACACCTTCCCATACCTGTTGATACACCTGCAGAAATTGGTGTCAGCAATTAAGGTAGTCATCAAAAGCCAAAACAATAAAAGCAAATGGGATAAAACCATAAGATCACCTGGAGGAAAAATAAAGTAATTCAACTATCTAAGTTACTGTTATAAATATGAAAAAAAAAAAAGAAATTAAAAGTAAAAGAGTGAGGAGAAAAATTATTAGGTGGCAATTTGAGACTCTAAGAGAATATGACATCACAATAAGAGAACAGAACCCAACCTCAAAGTCATGGAAGATTATATATCTATCTATCAGACAGAGAGTTCAAAATTACTATAATAAAGAATTTCAAAGATAAAAGAACACAGAAAGACAAGTCAAAATGATACAAGATAATTCAGAAAAGTTAATCAAGATACAATGAAATTCAGGAAAAAATAAGTTCAGATAGAATTAATGAAGAGAAAAGCAGTAATTGAAGCTTTATGTATGAAAATAACAGAGCTTGAAGGTGGAAAGAGCTCACTAAATATAATCAAGAACTATGGAGACAGCCAGGGAGGCAGAATATTGGAAAATATTGGAAGACTGAATCAGTGACTTCAAAGAGAGTAATACACAAAAGACCCAAGTGAAAGAAAAGAGAGAAATATGAATTTAAAAATACATAATAACACTTTTTAGAACTAGTCTACTCTATTAGGAAAGGCAACATAAGGATGAGTATTAGGGGTTGTGGGGACAAAGAGCTCACGAAAAATATAAAAGGAGAATGCTTTGTAATCTGGAGAAGGCCAAGTATAAAAGTTCATGAGCTAAAAGAAAATGTAACCAAGTGTTTTAAATGCAATAAACTATAAGCACACTGTGAAACCATCAGGACTTCAAGACAAACAAAGAATATTGAAAGTGGTTAAGAGATAAACACACATAATTTAGGCATAACCATTTTTTTCTTCTTCATACTGTTTCCACATATATGCTACAGGCTTGGAGAGAATGGAATGTCATATTAAAAATATTGAAACATAAAAGGTCTCAGGAAAGAAGGTTAGCACCTGTAAGACTCTCTTTTTCAGTTATCAGGGAGAAATAAGGGTCATACCAGACAAACAAAAGCTGAAAGTGTTTACCAATCAATACTAGACCTCTATCACAAGATATGTTCAAAGGAGCTCTCTTATAAATCTATACAGATGAGGAAAGTCCAAACAGAAAATTAAAACAGGGAATAGAGGGAGTGAGAGAAAAATAAAACTACAGACAAAATGAAAGTATCAATCCCTCATGTATCAATAATTACCCTAAAAGTTAATGATCTGAAATCATCATTTAAAACGTATAGTGGTGAAACTTGCAAGAGAGCATTCTGAGCTCCAAATATAAACAAAATGGTAAAAGTAAGAAGAATGGAAACTAATCTACAAGCCAATGGTAGTCCAACATAAGGAAATAGTCTTAGTTACATCAGATAATATAATCTTTTAGGTTAATAATGAAAAGGGAAGCACATTATATAATGATGAACAGTAAGTACATCAGGAACATAAAACAATCACCAATACATATGCACCAAACAAGGAGCATCAATATATGTAAAGCAACTATTAACAAACCTAAAAATAGATGTTGACAGAAACAACATAGTAGCAGTTGGAAAATTTAATAAGACAAATTGCCAGAGAGAAAATTATCAAGGAAACAAGAGTTTAAAAAGGATTTAAGCCGGGCCCTCCCTGGTGGCGCAGCGGGTTAAAGCACAGCACTGAGAATCTAGAGCCGCTTCCGCATGAGTTCAATTCCCGCCTGCCCCGGAGGTGACCACATGGCGTGGCAGACCTCTCCTGACCCGCCCGCTGCTCCCCTCAGCAGTGTACTTCGTCCATCTGCCTGTTCTGTTCCCCACTCTGTCTCTGGTGAAGCCTCTCACCGCCCCTGAGCCTCTGGCCTGTACCCCAGTTCTGTATGCACAAATAAATAAATCTAAAAAAAAAAAAACAAAAAAGGATTTAAGCCATGTGACATGAATAGATACTTATTGGGCATCGCACACTCCAAAGATGTTGACTCCAAATTTTGCAGTAAGCATGAAACAATCTCACAGATAGACAACACATTGTGTCACAGCAAAAGTGTCAGTAAATTCCTAAAGATTGAAATGGTGCAATTTCTCTGGTCACAACGGTATCAAACTGGAATTAAATTACAGAAAGAAAGCAGGAAACAGCTCAAATAGATGGAAACTAAGCAACATGCTACTGAATAACTATTGGGTTACTGAAGAAAGCAAAGGAAATACTCAAAAGATGAATGGAAAGAAAGACAGCTTATGTGACACAGCAAAAGAAGTATTAAGAGGAAAGTTTTTGGCAAAACAGGCCTACATCAATAAACAAGATAGAGCTCAAGTAAATAATGTCACCATACACTTACAAGAAAAGAACAAATGAAACCAAAAGCCACTAGAAGGAAAAATTAAAAATCAAAGTGGAAGTAAATCACATTGAAATAAAAAATAAAGAAGCGAAGCTTAGTGAAATCAAATAATTTTTTTTTGAACAGATAAGGAAAGTAGACTAAGCTGTAGGCAACTTATTGAAGAAAATGAGAAGTACAAACACAATATTGAGGGAGTACAGTTTGTAACTTGAAAAAAATTCAGTCTGACTTAGTAGACAAACAGTGCATACATTAAACCTTAGACAGTATAGAATCAAAAATAAAAGAAAATGTACAACTGACATCTAAGAAATACAAATTATGAACATCTTTTTCCCCAAAACTACTTAACTATGAAAAAATGGATACATTTTAAAAAACATACAATCTTCCAAGATTTTATCAAGAATAGAAATCCTGAACAGATCAATTACAAGCATGGAAACGGAAACCCTGATCAAAGTCTACTAAAAAAACAAGCGCAGGGCCAGATATTACTATTGAGTTCACTAAAACCTTTCATGATGTTCTAACTCCTCCAGTTCTCAAACTCTTCCAGTAAATTGAGGAAGAGAAAATGGCTATGACACCTTGTATGAGGCCACATTACTGTGATACCAAAAACTGATAGGACATCTGTAGAAAACTACAGACAAACATCACTAAGAAGTATAGAATCAAATTTCCTCAACAAAAAACAACCAACTAGAGCTCTCCCTAGTGGTGCAACGTTTTAAAGAGCAGCACTACGAAACTTGCCACAGTCTCCTCAGCACAAGTATGATCTCTGACCAGTGAGGTGACCCAATGACACAAGCTATGCAATTTCTATCAACTGACAAATTCCAGACAGAATAGGAAAAGCTCTGAAAAATCAGAATTTCCACGCTAATTTGTTATGACCTCCTTTTTTTGTATAATCATAATATCAAAATATTCTTAGCAACCTTCAGTTTACAACTGGATTGCTTGAGCCTCAAAAGGCTCTGCTTGGCCCAGACAAGAAAGTGCTGTACCAGGGTGAGAAATTCCTCTTGACATCAAATAATTTTACTGTTGGCTAATTAATAAAAGTAATTGGCTGCTATAGCAAAGTAAATATTGTAATATGAGGCAGTACTAGAACACGTTCTTTTACTGCCCGGACAAGAACCCAAATCTCATGACTCTACTATCTCACATAATTTTCCATTCTGTTTCTAAAGAATACTTAACTTTTCTACTGTTTAGTCTTTAAATAAGGAACTTCACCCAAGTCTTCTATTCAGTTTTTAAGGAAATACTTAAGCTTTCTATTCAGTTTTTTTTTTAAAGATTTATTTTTTTATTCATACAGAACTGTGGTACATGCCAGAGATGTGGAGGGTGAGAGGATTCACCAGAGACAGAGTGGGGAGCAGAACAGGCAGATCGACGAAGTACACTGCTAAGGGGAACCGCAGGTGGGTCAGGAGAGGTCTGCCACGCCATGTGGTCACTTCTGGGGTAGGCGGGGATTGAACTCATGCAGAAGTGGCTTCAGCTCTTAGTGCTGTGCTTTAACCCATTACACCACCAGGGAGGGCCTCTATTCAGTTTTTAAGGAACTTTACTGTATCTCTTTTTGTGACTGATTTACAAGAAAATTACTCCCCCTATCCCTCAACTTGACTTTATTCTCTAGGATCTCAATGAGAAAGAAGGTCATTAAGTAGTAATTAGGGTTTAAAGGACTTTATTTTTAGTCAATCATCACTGTGGTAAATATAGCAATGTTAACCTTAAATTTTATAAATTTATGTATCTGTTTTAACTTTAATAGATTAAAATTAAGAATAATAAATGTTATAATCTTATCTGAAGGTCAATAGGTCCCCAAACTGCTAGAAAAAAGATGATCCTGATCTCTCAGCCCAATTCATATGCTAATGTTATCCCATCACTTGCTTGAAATGCATAAAATAAACCTCTGCTGAAACCAGAGCAGGAAGACTTGCACCCAACTCTGCTTCCTCTTTCTTCCATGTGCCCGCTCCCGCTTTTCCCTCTTTAGAAATCTCTGTTCGCCAACACCACTCCCACCTAAAGGCCCTGTCTGTCCTCTGAAAGCCCGTGATTGGGGTCAGTACCCAACAACCCACATGGCACAGCAGTCCTCTCCTGACCTTCCTGCTGTTCTCCTCACCAGTATACTTTGTCAATCTGCCTGTTCTGCTCCATGGTCTGTCTCTGGTGAATCCTCACTGCACCTCCGGCTTGCACCCCAGTTATGTATGAATAAATAAATAAATATTTCAAAAGATATCTTGGACCCTACTTGGTGGTGCAGCTGGCTGGGATGCAGCATTGCAAGCTAGCCTCAACCACTTCAGTGCAAGTTCGATCCCTGGCGCTGGAGGTGATGCACATGGTCGCCTGCTGCTCCCTTCAACAGTGAACTTCATGGATCTGTCTGCTCTGCTCCCCACTCTGTATCTGATGAATCCTCTCACCACCCCTGTACTTCTGGCCTGTATCCCAGTTCTGTATGCATAAATAAATCTTTAAAAAATCTTAACCAATTAAATTCAACAATTAAAAGGAAAATACATAATGATGAAGTGAGATTTATTCCAGGCATACAAGAATGATTCAACATCTGCAAATGGATCAATGCAATTACCACATCAATAAAACAAAGGAAAAAAAAATCATGATCACATCAATAGATGCTAAGAAATGATTTGATATAATTCAACATCCATTTATGAAATAAAACCTCATAGAATGGGGGTAGTTGAAATATATCACAATGTTATAAAGTTCATAGGCAACAAATCTATAGCCAAATCATACTCAGTAGTAAAAAACACAGTTCATGTCTCCATGTAAAAATAAAAATCATGTCAATTATTGGTTTAATGCTGATTAATGTAAGGTTTTATGTTCTTATTCTATACATTTGAGAGAACAAATAATTTATACTATATAATATATAAATATAGGATAAAGTATATAAATACATTATATATTACATATTATATATGGACATAGTATAAAATATAGTACTTAATAGTATGTAAATATAGACACTGTTTTTTTTCATTTTACGTAAGTGTGAAAAGAAAAAGTCTCATGGCATTATCATGGACCATTCTGAAATTCCAGAACAAACTCCTTTAAAGACAATGAATTTATTAAAGTTATTTTATGTATATTTCGCTATTTTAAATATAGGTAAATTTTCAAACAAACACAGTGCAGAGGTGGTATATCCCATAACTTCAAAGAAATTTAAGTTTGAGCTAGGAGACAGTGAATATATTTAAACATAAAGGCAAAGTACTAAGCATATGACAAAAAGAATTAGGAGTTTGCATATGTGGCTCATTTAAGCTCATCTAATCTTGGCAAAATCTTAATCAGTAGCTGTCATCTTAAATTTGAGGAACATTAGACTTCTCGTTAAACATGAAGGAATGAAATTATTTGTCTCTGTTTTCTTACAAAGTTCAAAGGAAGTTACAAAAAATGTCATAACATTGTATAAACAAAGACAAAGTGAGTACAGTACAGGAAAAGAACTGAGGAGATTAGAAAATCCAACACATATTTGGAAAATAGAACACAGATAGCTAAATGCTATCATCAACAGAATATGGGAAGTTGAACTCTAAATGCGAGTAAAAGAATGTACTAATATGAAGAAAGCCAAGTGAAACTAAGTAGCCTTTGAAATCAGCATCACCTATACTTGGATTGTGAGGAAAAGGGGAACAAAACAGAAATGGTTAAAAACAAACTGTAGGAAATACTTAGACTCTCATCTTTCTCTATAACTCAGCAGCCAGACAAGCAGAAGGAGGATAGAGTTTTACTTTTGTGAAAGTTGATTTGAAAATATTCTTGAATTGCATCAAGAAAGGATGAGGTTAGGGTGATTTTTACAGATGTTAAGTGACTGAAGTTAGAAACTACATACTGAAAGGTGAGATTTGAATACTACTTTAACTCATATCAGAATAATGGCAACCATTTTTGTAGTTTTAGAAGATAGTGTAAAATCCATCCTTGGAATACAGTCCCATGGAAAATTTCTAAAATAACATCTGAAAGTTGCTGTAAGACATAGCAGATCCTGCTGAATTATCCTACATATGTCAAAAAAAGTATAGTTTGCACACCTGTCATTTCTAGTTGATTCTTAACTAATATGTTCCAATTTATGTAACCGTATATAATTAACTCACATTGCAAATCACCAAAAGAAAACTGGAAGAAGTTGAGATATTTGCAGACAGAGAAAAATGTAAGCCTACTTATTTTTTTTTAAAAAAAGATTTTATTTATTCATACAGAACTGGGGTACAGGCCAGAGATGCGGAGGGTGAGAGGATTCACCAGAGACAGAGCAGGAAGCAGAGCAGGCAGATCTACGAGTATACTGCTGAGGGAAGCAGCGGGTGGGTTAGGAGAGGTCTGCTGTGCCATGTGGATCTCCTCCGCGGCAGGTGGGAATTGAACTCACGTGGAAGTGGCTTAAGCTTCTTAGTGCTGTGCTTTAACCCGTTGCACCACCAGGGAGGGCCCAAAAGCCTACTTTTTAATGAAAATAAAATTTCAGAGAAAGAACAAAAGAACGTTGTTTAATAATCAGAGAGCTAGAAAAGATTTTTTTTAATAGGAGAAAAGAAAATTTTAGTAGAATGTTAAAATCCCAGTTGAAGAAATTTCCCACAAAATAGATTGTACATGGAATGTAATTAAAGATAATTTCAGCTCAGTTTACCAGTTCTTGAATAGATAGGGTCCAATGAATTCCCAGCACAGTGAATGAGAAACGTGTCTCAGTGGGTCATCAAGACATTTTAGAGGATGAGAAAAAGACAGGTTCTAAAGACTTTCAGGAACTGAAGAAAAGTTACAAAAAAGGGAATTGGAATCCAAATATCATAAAGTATTTCAATAACAATGCTAGAAGTAAGAGAACAATAGATGAACACTTTAAACTTCAGGGAGAAAATTATAACCAATAATAGGTTTCCACACTCAACATTTGAAAGTATTTGATTATGAGGATAATAATGCATAATCTTCACATAACAATAAAAAAATTCAAAAACTTAAATCTCATAAAATGTGAACTTTTAATATTGTAAGGTTAAACTTCCCGCACTCTTGTCTAGAAGTTCTGAACTCTGGCTACATGGTTTACCAGGCTTATTAGATATGAATTAGATTCCCAGGGTGGTGTTTGTCTACACTTGTTCGAGAGGCCAAGGGCGAGGATTCTATGTCCACTGTCTGGACAGGACTGAGAAGGGATTCCAGTGAATGCAGTCACTGTCCATTTAGTCCACCTAGTGTCAGTTATTAAGTCACTTCCTAAATAAGCCAGGACAAAAATAGGGACATTGGGAGATCTTATTATCTCTCTTTTACCTGAGAATAAGTTGCCGCTTTTCCATACGTATCCATTTTCAATCTTCACTTATATTCCTTTCTCCCAGAATCTAAGACTCCACACTCACTTTTTGAGAATGAAGACTGCATAAAGGACAGGACCCACTCACCATTTGGGGGTAGATTTCTAAATGCATTTGTACATAAATGTTCCAGTTTCAAATTCTTAAAAGCATATATGTTGAGAACAGTACTATGATCATGAAGAGACCCAAAGAGTCAACAGTGGTTAAAGAGTATACAGAAATTTCACACTATACAAGAAATCCCAACAGGAGAGGGCATAAGGAACTCCTAGGCAGAAAGATATCTATGAAGCTAATCATAAAATCCAAACCAGACTGTAACAGCAGAGAGAATGCTCAAGGAGGAATGATACAACCAACAAAACAAAGGAACATGCTGTCTCATTTTGGGCTCCTTATGTTTCTAAGGAAGTAAGCATTTAGTGAAATTCCACTTAACCATGTTTTTGATTGCTTTCTATTTCTTTTACACTGAAAATATATACTTTTAAAAATCTATTAAAATTAATGAGCCCTATGCATGAGGACAGCAAGAGAAGCAACACCAAGGATCAGCCATTCTGTGAAATGACACTGCAGGCTATGAACATCCTTCTCCAAATACCTAAATCAAGAAAAGGATATTCCTCTAAGTTGGAGAAAGCTGAAGGTCTGACTCCCTGTATCTAATAATAGTCTTTAAATAATACCATTATGATAACTTTATTAATGTCTGGAGGAAATGTCACTTAAATTATTTGCCACACTGCCAGTGCTTATCATTTAACAGTTTTCTCCATTTTTTTCCTTGAGCAGTGTGCGTATTCCACAGGCTCATTTGTTATGTTTATCTTTCTTACCATATCTAATTGAATGCAATAGGATGATTTGGCTCATTCTGTGCACAGTGTGGTCTCTGTAGGCATGCTTCTCAACACATTTTAATATCCTAAAAGAGAACCCTATTACTGCAAGATAGCTTTCAGATTAAAATGTAAACATGCCAGTCTATTGCCTTACCTTGTTTGGAATCCCAGAAGTCATGAGACAGAAATTCTTAGTGTCTAATATGAACATCTTTGAAATAAATGCAATGAACTTTTTATCATGCAGAATAAAGCTCCAGATGAGTCTTTTACTTTCTCTTGTCCACACAAAGACACTACCCACTGTTTATCATATTATTCTAATTCATTTTCATATTGTGGCTGCAGAAAAAGAAAGACAAGACTACTGGAAGATATAAACAGGTTTGAAAAAAACTGAAAACTAGATATATTCATCCTGTGGTTTTGTTGCATTTGTCAAGCCAGAGGGTGAGGCTTTCAAGTATCATCTATTTTTTATGATCACTCTGAACTTTCTGGTTAATACTTGGACTTAATTTTTATTAAGATAAGCTCAGCAGGACCCTCCCTGGTGGCACAGCAGGTTAAAGCATAGCACTAAGAAGCTAAAGCCACTTTAGCATGAGTTCAATCCCCCACCCAGGACGTGACCCACATGGCATGGCAGACCTCTCCTGACCTGCCCGCTGCTCCCCTCAGCAGTGTACTTCATCCATCTGCCTGTTCTGCTCCCCACTCAGTCTGTGGTGTCAACTCTCACTGCCCCTGCACCTCTGGCCTGTACCCTAGTTCTGTATGCATAACTAAATAAATCTTAAAAAGAAAAAAAAAAAGCTCAGCAAATAGAAAACTTGACCCTCAAATTTTAACCCTCATATACCAGAACTATCTATAAAAATATTAATTTTACAGAATTACCTGTAAAAAAATATTAACTCACCATAGAGTTTCTGAATTAGTATGAACTGTTGTGGAGCATGATAATTTGCACTGAAAGCAGTATCCCAAGTAGTACAGATACTTCTGCTCTGGGACATCCTTTCAAGGATTAGTTCTATAAGAAGGAATGTGCATATTGTTAGTAAACTTTGAAGAAGATATTAATGGCTCTCCCTGGTGGTGCAATGCGTTAAAGCTCAGCACTAGGAAGCTCTCCCTGCAGCCACTGCAAAATGAGTTTAATTCCTGGGGGGTTTGGTGGGGGGTAGGTGGCCATAGACCTCTCCTGACCTGCCCACTGCTCCTTTCAGCAGTGCATTTTGGTATATCTGTCTGTTCTGCTCCTGGTTCTTGTATGCATAAATAAATCTTAAAAAAAATATCACATGACATTCCTATCATTTTTTAAAAAGATTTATTTATTTATGCATACAGAGTTGTGGTGCAGGCCAGAGGTGCAGGGGCGGTGAGAGGATCCACCAGAGACAGTGTGGGGAGCAGAAAAGGCCGAGTGATGAAGGCCAAGTGATGTACACTGATGAGGGGAGCAGTAGACGTATCAGGAGAGGTCTGCCGCACCATTTGGATCACCTGGGGGTAAGGGGGACGGATTGAATTCATGTTGAAGTGGCTTTAGATTCTCAGTGCTGTGCTTTAACATGCTGCGCCACCAGGGAAGACCTTCTATCATTTTTTAATATGTGAATAAAATTGTTTAAACTGGATGTGTTTTTCAGGATAACAACTATGGGTTATTCTATAAATCAATCGTTTGTATATTACTCCTAATTTATATGAAAATATTGCATACTTTTACAAAACTCATTTAAACACATAGGCATCTGCAAGAAGAAGCAAATTGTATAATGTAACAGGCAATTCTGAGTTAACTTGAATTATTAAAAAATTGCAACATATTACATTGTCATTTGCAGCTAAATAGCCTTATCGAAAAATTATATGGACTTTTAGGTCACTGAAGTACTTCAAAAGAGCAACCTTTTCACACGATAAATAGGTCAATTAATATAACTTAGAAAACAAATGGAACACTTACAAGATTGTGAGCTATGTTGCAAAACAAAAATCAATATTATGATCAATATTCTTCCTGTCAAGATATTAATGCTGTGGTCATGATTTTAAGTGAAACTGTGGTTGACATATACAAGCCAATGTCTGCAATGTATAAAGTGACAAGACTATTATGATCTGAGACAGTGAACCTGTACATTTCTGTATGTCGTTGTTTAAACCTTTCTTTTTATTTTAGTTCAGTTGGATATTAACTTTAATTCCTTTTCTAAAAAAAAAAATACTATCTTGGCTTTTTCATTTTCCTCTTAATATTATTAGCTTAAAAAAAAAAAAAAAAAAAAAAAAAAAAAAAGGCCCTCCCTGGTGGTGCAGCGGGTTAAAGCACAGCACTAAGAAGCTTCAGCCACTTCCTCATGAGTTCAATCCCACCTGCCCAGGAGGTGATCACTTGGAGCGGCAGACCTCTCCTGGCCCGCCCACTGCTCCCCTCAGCAGTGTACTTCGTCAATCGGCCTGTTCCGCTCCCCACTCTGTCTCTGGTGAATCCCCTCACCATCCCTGCAGCTCTGGCCTATACCCCAGTTCTGTATGCACAAATAAATAAATCTTAAAAAAAAAAAAAAAAAAAAAAGGTTAGTCATGGGAACAATACGATCTAAATGACTGATTTACTTCTAAAGGACAGAAAGAAATTCAAGTAGACACTGGAAAATTTTAAATTATGTTTCTATGGTTGCTTAATTATCAATGTTATTTAATGCCAATGTTTCCTGTGCAAGATAAACTGAGATGGATTTAAAGAAATTCAGAAAAATAGTTTTGCAGTACCATGTACAGACGCGTGCACACACATAGACACACACACACGGGTTCACTATAGATGGCTGCAGAGTAAGTCCCAATGAATTTAAGGATCATATATCCAAAAATCTCAAAAACACATTAAAAATTTTCTGCACAAATATGTATCTTATCTCAGGAAGAATCACAAAAACATAGGCACTTGGTAATACCCACAAATCTCTTTCACATAAGATCTGCTTGAAATCTACACCTAGGGTGTGCTCCATCTTTCACACCTTGAACATTTTTTTCTCTCCATCTCCTATGACTTTTCTCAGTGCTACCATGGTCTGGTAGTAGAGCTTCTCACCTCTGAAATATGACACAAATCTTATTTCCTGCACTCAGATCATTCACTGCTGTTTCATTAAGATAAAAGTTTAATGATCTTATTTTCGAGCATAATAAAAATGAACTAATCCTTATAATTATGATACTTGGACACTCTAAAGAGGTCAGAAACACTTTTTTTTTTAGAATTCTGTAGAAAACAGTAATTGCAATTTTAAAAAAAGCTATTCTGCAGTTGGATGTTTAATATAAGTTTAACTTTATTTCTTCTTATTCTTTTTTTTGTTGTTGTTGCAAATGTTGGCATAAGTTAATAAAGCCTACTTTGTAACAAAGAATATTTTATGTAAATTAGGGAGGGGAGAGGCAGAAGAATCATTTGGCAGATTTACATCACATTTCAGTAAGTACTGAAGCTGTTGAAAATGGGTTTTGGAGGGTGAAAATTATAATAATGCCTTTATTTAAATTCTTGTAGGGACCACAGAGAAGTAAGCAAAAATATCCTGAGACATTTTTCTAAAAAACAAAACAAAACAAAACAAAACAAATGAAATCTGGGTATTTAAAGGAAGTAGCTGAAATATGTGACGCTGAAACAAGAATACAATCCCAAGAGGTACAAACGCCAAGGTCAGTGGGAAAAAAAAATGTAAAATACCAATATGTTTAAGAATTTCTTCCAAGAATTGCCATAAACAAAGACTCACATATTGATGTAATACTATTTTGTCAAGTCTCTATTTGTTGTTGTGCTTGGTTTACAGTAACATTTTCTCTGCCATATTGCTTCCAAGGAAGAAAGTAAAGGAAATTATATACGTGGAAATGTAAAAGCAACCTAAATTTTTCCTCCCTAGATACACAGATTTCTCAAAAAACAAAAAAGATTTTTCTACACAAAAGTAGAGAAGTCTACTCTATTTTCATGTTTATCTCCTCTTTATTTAAAAAAAAAAATTATTGATTTCTACATACAAGAACTGGGATGTAGGCCAGAGGTGCAGCAGGGCAGGAGGGTGTACCAGAGGCTTCTCCAGAGACAGTGTGGGGAACAGAATAGGCATAGCTACTAAAATACACTGCAGAGGGATTAGCAGGCAAGACAGGAGAGGTCTGCTATACCATGTGGGTCACCTCCCTGGCCTGGGATCAAACTTGTGGTACGGTGGCTGCCTAAAGCTTCATACTGCTGAGATTTAACTTCTTGCACCAACAGAAGGCCCATCCTCTTTATATTATTTTTTTAAAGATTTATTTATTTATGCATACAGAACAGGGTACAGGCCAGAAGTGCAAGGGTGGTCAGAGGATTCATCAGAGACAGAGCAGGGAGCAGAACAGTCTGACTGATGAGTACACTGCTGAGGGGAGCAGCGGGTGGATCAGGAGAGGTCTGCCACCCATGTGGGTCACCTCGAGGGAGGGGATCGAACTCGTGCTGAAGTGGCTTTAGCTTCTTAGTGCTGTGCTTTAACCTGCTGTGCCACCAGAGAGGGGACAATTCATATTTTTTAAAACATGTATGTGTAGTTCCTAAAATGAAATGATATTTTGTTATATAGTATCAAGGATGCAGTGATTTGGTGAATTAAATGATTAGTTGTAATTCAAGATTTCACTCCTCTGAGGAGAAGCTGAGCAGACTTTTAGTGGAATAAAGAGGCTTTTTGATTATCAGGAGAAAACTAGGTTTCTTTCACCAATGGTTTCATCATCCTCTGAGGCATAAAACTGGCCTTCACTTCTCTGCAAGTTTTTTACTTAGATGTCCACATGAGTGGGTTATAGCCAAAAAAATATGACAATACCAGTCTCCTTCCATGACCAAAACATCTAGGAAAATCTCTTAGAAACCATTTTGAATTTAGCAATGACACAAAATAGAAAAAGCTTTACTGTGAGGTAAACACTAGGGGAAGAACTACTTCCTGATATGAATGTTGCTTTATTACTGAGAAATGGGTCTTTAATCTTTAACAACAGCTTGTAATTAGACAAACTAATGCCAATATATACTAATGAAGATCACATTTCTCGAGTAACTATTTTATTATAAGTAATTTTACAGATAGGGATAAAAGATGAATAAAATACTTAAGACTTAGCAATACATAGATTCTAAAATTAAGTGATATATATTTTGAGCTGGATACCAACTACTATTTTATGACCTTTGGTTGCTTAAGGTATAACATAATCATCAATGACTTTCTAATATCTCTCTCTCTCTCTATATATATATATCTATATCTATATCTATATATAATATAGGTATCTTTTATATATATATTCTTTTTGAGAGTTTTGTAACAGAACATCTGAAAATATACAAATAAAATCAATACTAAGAGAATCCTCAAAATTCTGCTTTTAGAAGCTACATGATGCCATTAGTAGCCATAATGAGCTTTCAGTTCAGTGTGTTTAGTTTTTCACTTGTTCTCTTCTGATATGATTTGTAGTAAATCACAAGCTATCAATTGTGGAGAAGAGAACACTTGACTAAACAAAAGCACAAACATTTATTATTTTTATGTTTGTTGTCCCGATTATGTTACTTGTTTGTCATGTTTTCATGACTCTAGTCTCTTGGGTTTCTTTTGCTTTTTCTTTATCTTACTCAAAGCATATTCTTCAGGGCTACCTGTTGACACTGTTACACTGTGGTTTAATATGTAGGACAAGTCCAAGGGCAAAATCTTTAGAGTTTAATGCTATAATTTAAACACTCATATATTTTTAAAACTATATCAGAAAGCAATACCTTGTCTGGTTATAGAACTCAGCATCTGAAAATACATATGTCACACATTCAAAAATAACTCCGTATATATCTACTAAGACTTTTGAACTAAAATCAAATTTTCTTTCTTGTCTGCGTGATTGATAGGAGAATAATGTTTCAGCAAGTGAGGAAATAAGTAAACTATCAAGTTGTTGGAATAAATATAACATTTAGATTATAAAGAAAACAGTTAAATGAAATTTCAGATGGAGAAAAGGATTTGCATACTATTAATGCTATATATATCCTATCCATGTGTTTACCTTAAGATATCAGCATCTTCCTCCTTAAAAGAAAAATCTTAAAAGAATAGTTTCTAAACTTGTTTGGGATGGATTGAGAAACTATATAACTTGGTTCTATATTATAGTTGTAGTAGCAGTAAACAAACAAGCAATATTTGGAAACAACTTTTTTCATATTTCACATTGGAAAAGGAATCCTAGTCTGCATACTATAGAAATGATGGAAATAATTTCCATGTAATTCAGATTCACACATAGTATGGAACTGTGCTGTCTCCAGCAAAAACTTTGACAGAAGAGTTTTTCAAGACATATCAGGTAGTAGATGATAAGTACAGACTTCCTGAGTAACTGTAATTTTACTCTCTGAGTCTAGGTGGGAGAAAAAGGAGCCTGGGGTAGGAGGGAAAGAGATTCCATGGTTAAATATAGAACCCCTTATGTGCATGGGATTTTATGCTGATTTCTAATTCTTGTCCCTTTATTATCTCTATTATCTATCCAAACATCTTCATGGATCCTATATGCAGTTTTGAAATACAAAAGTTTCTTTGTGGATTTTTCTGAATTTATATTCAAATGCTGAGAAGGCAACATGATTACTGGGAGTGACCTATGACCTGAAAAGTGATTTAATGACCAGTTCTGAAAACTTTCTCTAAGCAAATAATTTACCCCTTCAATACTGATAAACAATTTAGAAATTTATAAAGTTCTTCAAAGTAACAATTAATCATTTTATATTTCTTTATATTCAAAGCTTGGTGTATTATTTTATTAATTAAATACATACTTATTGAAAGGTACAATTTTACCAGCTATTTTTGTAAGTCCTGGAAATGTAGTGATGAATACATTAACTGAAAGTAACAGAGAAATAGAGATATTAGGGCAGTGACCTGGAAGATGGAAGGTTCCCTTAAACAGAATGATAGTAAGAAATGTTGTTAAAAATATATATTTTATGAGATCGAATGCAAAACTCAGCTGGTGCTACAAAATTCTTTGTATAGCCACTTTTATCAGATCAAAAGAGAAAGGAAGATATCTGTAGCATCTGAGGAAGCAGAGGTCTGAGGAAGCAGAGGTCTGAGCTTGAAGGGTGTGGTCATATAAACTCAGAGTGATGTCACTGCTGTGAATGAGGAGGTGGGTGTTCATTGAATCCTTTTGAAATGAACCTTGCACATTCTTTATGGGCCAGAATTAAAATACTGAAACTAGCTATGTGGTAATTACAGAAGACATGCAAGAGTCTTAATAGAATCAGTTCATAAAATTTAACTTAATGAATTTTTTCCTTTCAAATTTTATTGTTTTGTCATTTCCATAAATAATAAATTTGGGGTAACATTTGCACACTTACATATGAGTATATGCTTCATTCAGCCTTCACCACAGCATGGGAATCAAAGCAAAAAAAAAAAAAAAGGAATTACATCAAACTAAAAACATTTTATTGAACCTACTGTTAAAGAGATTATATTATATTCTGATTCTTAGGTATTATATTAATCTATCAATACATTAACATAAACAAGCTTACATGATTTTTCTTTAACAACATGTTTACTTGACATGAAATAGTGGTAATCTGAATTAATCATTATTTCTGAATTTCTCTTTCTTTCCCTTTCTGTCTAATAATGAAACTGTAACTCCTGATGAATTAATAATACCTAAAATTTCCTTTAATTTTTGTCCTGAGTAATGTAATTTTCCATTAATTACTTTTAGTGTTATAAAGATTTCTGATAATTCTAAAAAGAAGTATGTTTAGCTTCATATAGTCATTATCAAGATTAAATACATGTTAACTCTTAGGAAGGATATTTGATATGTTGGAATAACTCAAAAATAACCCCAAAATTATTACCTTTTATCATTAGGCAATTAATATACATTTGCTATATAATTTAAGTGCAATACATTTAATGTCTATTCTTAAGATTATTCATTATATAAGATAGAAAGTCATTAATTAAAATATTTTATAATTTATTAAACTGAAATGGTTATCTTATAACTTATGTATTATTTGTAATATCTGCATAGATACACCTGCATTTATTCATTTACTTAACTCATAAAATATTATGTTTGGGGCCCTCCAGGGTGGTACAACAGGTTAAAGCACATCACTATGAAGCTGTCACAGCCACCTCAGCACGAGTTCAATTCCCGGCCAGGGAGGTGACCCACATGGGTTAGCAGACCTCTCTGGACATGCCCACTGCTCCTTCAGCAGTGTATTTCACTACATCTGTCTGTTCTGATCCGACTCTGTCTCTAATGAATCCTCTCACCCCGACACCCCAGCACCTCTGACCTTCTGAATTTGTATCCCAGTTCTATATGCATAAATACATCTTTTAAAAATATATATGTTTTACACATAATGTTAGAGAAAATTATGATTATTTATCAATAAATGTTCTGGATAAATAGAAATCGAGAAATGAAAACTAAAAAATATAATCTGGTGGTGAGCTGTTCTATGCTTGCATCCCCTTTCTTGTATTCTGAGACACAAAATATTGATCAGCTCTCCTTGCTGGGAATGATGGATCCCAGGCTCATGAGTTTGTGAGTTTCTCCCCTTCCTTATTGTTTCACACATGCTCAATGATACTTTGTTTACAGATCTCATTTTCCAAGTTGCCTTACTTCTTTATGACCCCTCTTCCTTCTTTGTCTTCACACTTTTCCACAAAAAATCCTTGCATTTTTATAGTTTATATGCTCGAAAGCCAAAGCTGACAGAAAAATTTAATTTTTTTCTAAAGATTAATAGAAGAGAAAATTTTGCCAAAGACCAAATGGACCAATAAGGAAAACAAATGAGGCTACTTTTATAATTTGTAGCAGTTTCTCAGAATTAATTTGACACCTGATTAAGGACTCCAAAAGCCAATATTTTTATCAAAGAGTAAGGGCAAAAGTCATGTAATATTAATGCTAAAGGGTAAATTGGAAATGCAAAACATGTATGGGATTAAGGCTAGGCAGTGCATTTCTTTACAAAAAAAAAATTCTTTGTTTGAATAATAAACATGGTCAAATTAATTGCACTTAGTTTTCTAGTTCAACAAATTGATTAAGCTTTCATTGACTGTACATTTTCACAAACTGCTGTGGCCATTATTTTAAATGTTGACAGTATTACTTAATTCTGCCTGATAGATATAATAGGATGTCATGTTTCTGTTCTGGCTATCATTTCATTTAAAATTACAACTCTTAATTTCCTACATTTTTTAATAAGGGGCTCACTCAAGTATTCATAATTGTTAAAATCTCATGAGTGATTGAAATATATGATTGCTAAGAGGGACATTTGCCACCTAATACCTATATGGTGAAATCTAAAGTTACTAGGTACCAGATAGCTACCAATTGCCTAGTCAATTTCTTTGCTGATGTACAAACAAAACACTGAATAACAAGTGCTTGAAAAACAGAAAAAAATTATTATCCAAATGTTGAGCACAGGTGGAAAAGTGGGAGCCCAAGCTCCAATGTGACTCCTTCAGTGGAAACAACCCAGAGTTTTCCTATAGAAGGATGCATCCCAGCATTTGTAATGGTATGCCAATTATTTAGGGAACGAATACAAATCAGAGAGGGGTTTTAGGGACTCTCATCTTGGAATCCAGGAAGGCCATTTATTTGTCTCAAAATCTGCAAAGCTATTCTGTAAAATAATTTCCATTTTCACCTTGGGATGGGGAAATGGGAGTTAACATACAGCTTTCAGGAATAAATGCATTTGCCTTATATTAATTTAATTCTGTTGCTTTTATATCAAGATGATGATAGACTTATCCTTTATTCAAATTGGTTTCAATTTTTGAGAGTTCTTCAGGGAATAATCAATAGTGAATTGATGAACTTTTTTTTTTACAATATGATATTATCATTAATAGTAGAAGAAACAATGTATCTATAAAAAAATTGAACTACAATGTTGTCAAAATATCTAAATTCGGGCCCTTCCCTGGTGGTGCAACAGGTTAGGACACAGCAGTGCAAGCTAGCAGCAGCCACTTCAGTGGGGGTTCGATTTCCAGTTCTGGAGGTGACCCACATGGTGCAGCGGACCTCTCATAGCTGCCTACTGCTCCCCTCATCACTGTACTTCATTGATCTGCCTGTTCTGTTTCCCACTCTGTCTCTGGTGAATCCTCTTGCCGCCCATGTACCTCAGGCCTGTACCCCAGTTCTGTATTATGAATAAATAAATCTTAAAAAAATCTAAGTTCACACAAAATGTTGTTTTGCTGACAAATGAAAAAAAAAAAAGAGAGGAAAGTTTATGCCATTGAAACAGTGGGGAAAAAGTTGAGTAGTTAAGATGGGTAGATAATTATAGTTACAAACTATTAATAGAAAATGATGAAAATAAAGAAGAGACTTGGAGCTTTAGAAAATTAAGCAAGATTGGTTCAACTAAATAACAAAGCTTGTTTCTTCTATTTCACTTTGAAACAGGTATCATTTGAATTGTTCATGTACTTACACAATTGCTCAAATAAGAATTGAACTACCAATAGAATGATTTTTAAAATACTTTAAAACTTGAAGTTACATCATCTTCTATTATTTTAATAGTTAATATTCATATAAACTGTGTAAGATGAGTTTATTAGCTGGACAGCAGTACCTGTAAACATGAAAGTAATATTACTGAATGAGTAAACAATTCACTATACCCATTACTTCCAATCTTATTCTTATGTAATCGGTATTATTTTTTGGTAGTGGCAGTTAATAGCAGTGAAGTTTAATTTTGTCTCTTTTCTATCCCAGTAACAATGTTCCTAAGCATGTCACCTGCAGATACTCATTAGCAAACCTGGATTTGCGTGCTGAGTTGCTGGCCAAATTAAGAGTTATAAACGAATGTGCTCAACATTGACATTTTCTCAGCAAGGACATGATATTAGCCTCCCACAGAATAAAATAGTTCCACCCAATTTCCCAGGATGAGTTCTTAATTTAATTGGTCATTCGAAGTGCATTTATGTATAAAGTCCAACCTTATCTGAAGGGAGGCGACCACTTATAGATTAAAATTTTTAATGTTAAGTAGAAAATGAAAGAAGAATATGGGTGGATTAGTGAAGGTTAAAGAGAGCATGTTCTTTTAAAAAGTTTGTTGAAATTAATTTGAACAAATAAATGTAAAAGTTCAAAATTGAATGATACATTTTTAATATATATATATATATACTTATAAGCTGAGGATTGATATGTTTAAATGTGGAGTAAGTAAAATATTTGGAAGGACTTCTAAGAAAATTGCAAAGCATTAATATACTTCAATTAAGTGGTGGTTATTTCATCAGAAAATAATTACTCTAAATGCAATGATGCAATTATTTTACCCATATACTTAGAAGAAAGCAAAATCAAAATAAAATCACAAAAAACCTAGATTTTGAGCAATACCTGACAGTATACTATTCATTTTATCTAGTGCCTCAATAAATGGGTTATATTCTCTAAATTTGACTTTAATTCATAGGTAAGGGGGCCCTTTATGTCAGCAAAGAACCTGTTTTGTTTTATAAGATTTAAGAAATTACTTAACAACATCCTTTCTTTGTTACCTGTTATGAACACCTGCATTATTATATCACATATTTCTATTTTAACATTTTCTATATTGGATTAATATTTCATTTGAACATAAAACTTGAATTTTTTTGTTATTTGAACTTTTATTCCTCAAATTATTATTGAAATGTACATGGAATTAAGCATCTGTATAAAAAGAACTGACAAATCTACTTGATTTTGGGAATTTATTTATCAATATTTTAAAATAAAATGTAAAATTTAAAATCAATGTCCTCTTTGTACCTACTTTAAAATAATTGCATATTAAAATAGTTAACTATCATTTTGCATCTTTTAAAAATTTTCTTATAAAGAGTAAAAATTTATTCAAAATTTTTAAAATTTAACTCCACTACCACCCAAATATTATCTATAAAACTCAAATATTGCATAGGTAAAGATGATAAATAGTGAATTATTAAAATAAACTTCCTCTGAAATGAAATTTTGCCAAATGAATTTTCATTAATTTTTTGGGGGGGTATATTTTCTAAGAGCAAAACTTTCTGAAATGACTTTCTATCATTTTTAAAGATCTAACTTCACACTTAAACTTTTTATTTCCATTGTGGTGTTTTTTTATTAAGAAAAGAGGAAAAGATGTTTTTCCCAGAAAAACAGTTTTGCTGACAACCTTATTCCTATTTTTTATTTCATTGCAGGGTGGTTACAGCTGCTGTAGAAATGTTCAGAGTTTTCAAACCTGATTACACAGCCCACATGTCCTTCCCTTCTTGTGACCACTTATCTTTCCCCATAAATGCAGAGCTCCTTATGACTTGGCAGGCTTTTCTTGCTTAGAATAGATCTGCAATGATGCAAGGAAACTTGATAAGAGTCAGGTCCCCCGTTTTTTCATAAAACATTCCACTTATGCTCCCTTTGCCTAATGCAGTGTTATTAGCTATAAAAAATATGACAGACACTTTGGATTGAGTCTTAATTAATTCTGCTGATTTAATTATTTTCTATTTTTCCCATTACCAGTTAAGAAAAAACAGTACCACTCAGACACTTTTAGATTTCCCAATTTAACTGTATTTTCTTTTCCTTTTGAATCTTCTTCTATGTGACCCTTAAAGTTTTGTTCTTTTAGCTTTCAGCTTTTATATGCACCTTAAAAAAAAAAAAAAAACTCAGTTACTTAACTAGTAATTTCCTTGGATATGTAAGGTAAGCATGTATCAGGAAACTGAATTCCAAAAATGGAAATGCTAAGTTCTGGTAGATATTCATCTATGTTCAAATAAATCCTGATAGGCATTTCTGACCCATCTCAACATGGATTTTTTTGGACTTATCACTCTCTTTTTAAAATTGTTCTCTCTTTTTTGCTATACCTTGTCTTTTTCTGCACAAAAAGTATGATTTTTGGTTATAAGTAATACTCTAATGTTTTATATATTCTGTATCATATTATTAAGTACAACATTAAGTAAGGAATAGAAATACAATAAATATTTGCTGATGACTACTTTTCAAAAGAGTAATAGATATTCCACTTTCAAAATATACATCTTAGTTAATAATTATTATCATATATAAAGACTGAAGTGCATAAGTGCAATATGCCTTTCTAATCTTGGAGCAAAGAAAAAGTTGTTCAGCTCTATCTTTGCTAGAGAGGAATACAAAAACCCTAAGACTGACTGTATTAAGTATAATATTCAAATGGATAAATGAGTTCTGATTACATGACATTTTTTTATTGTTTATACCTTTTATCTGCTAAAATGAGATAGAAAACAATTATAAAATGATAAGGCATATGCCATAAAGTGTGAGCTAGGTTAAGCCACATCATTTTTAACCACAATTTTAATTTATAAAAATAGAAATTATAACAGATTTAAAATATTCATAACATTTCTGGGAGTATTAGAAAATGGTCATACAACCTATGAAACTTCCAATAAATTTTGAATAGCAATGAAATTTTTAGTGATAACTAAATCTAGTACAAAAAAATCATTACAGTCTAACTTAGTAATTACAAAAGTGGGTCCAATTGAATTAGCAAAATGCAAATTCTTACTTCAGAAATATTCAGTCAATTTTTAACATTTCCAAGAGGTTTACATATATGTCAAAGTTTTTGGAACAAGCTTACACTATGTTTGACACTGAAGAATGTAGTGGAAATATAGTTATGCAATTGTTGTTGTAAAACACGTATTTTCATATAACTGTACGAGTGTTGCTACTTCATAATAACTATATGGGTAGGTCTAAGAAAGTGTAATGTTGTTAAAAAAAGCCAGACAAATTTAGCACAGTTGAAACTAAAACCTTGAAAACTAATAATACATAATAAATAACTGAAAAAAGTAATATCCTTTAATGTAATTAAACATGTTCCTAAATACAACAGCCATTCAAAAGATCCTTGAAAGAAGAAACTTATGAGTAATTTGTTTAGCCATAGTAGTGTGTATATGTTAATCTTCACAGGCAAGCTCAAACTTTATTGAAAGTTATGTAAGATATGTACAGTATGTATTACATGTAAATGTGTATATATTACATGTGATATATAAAAATACATGTCTTTATAGTTTATGTATATCTTTAAATATAAAATATATGTTTATCATTTATATGTAATATACATATATGTAAAGTAAGACAAATCTTAACCTGAGATATAGATGTATACCAGAGAGGTTTTTTTTTGTTTTTTTTTAGTAGTTGTAGCTTTTTTTTTTTTAACTTTTAAGATTTTGTTTTGGCATAGAAGAACTAGAGAAATAGAAACCAGAGAAAAGTGAGGAGCAGATCAAGCAGGTGAGACAGGAGAGGCCGGCTGCAACATGTGCATTAGCTCCCTGGAGGGATGGAACCCAGGCTGGTTGGTAGCACTGAGACTTAACTCTGAGGCCACCAGGAAGGCCCCAGAATGTGTTAATGTTAGTGATTTAGTTATTAACTAAAATTTATTTTGTTTCTCAACTGCCTTTCTGAGACTTTCTTGAAGCTGGATGTGACAATGTTTTACAAAAAGAATTTCAATTTCACTGAACAATTTTCTGCAACTTTCAGGAAGTATCTTTTAAGGGAAATATGTTCTTCTTCCTCTTTTTTTAATATGTGGGTTATAGAGTGGGAAGAGTGATTGGATCTCTAATAGGCATCTAGGATTATGCTAAAGGGATCATAAACCTGTTGTTGGCAGTGAAGAAATCTTCAATGTAACTAAATCTTCAATTCACCAATTATACATTGGTGAATCAGGCATACCTGATTCAGTCCTCAGTTGTTGACTTCTGGACTTTAAATAAGGGAGAATAAAATGTTGTATCTTTAGTCACAATTGTGATTTCTACCATATGAAATAAAAACAAATTTTAAGTGATGATTTGGTATTTTAAGTTTCTATATTGCCTACAGCAAATATAAAACTGAGGTATTGACATATGTTGGGCAAGAAATCATGAAGATTGAACTAAACTAGTATTGACTCTCCCTTCAGTTTGATTAAATTTGGAATATGTTTCTTCCAACTATAAACTCTTAACCTCTTTTGTTTGAGAGTATTAACTTTAGAAAATTTAGAATTGTAAACTACTTCTCTACCCCTCCAAGATGTAAATCTTATAAAACTCAAAAATGAAATATAACTTATGTGAGAACTATCTTTTGAAATAATAAATTATTTTACACATTTTAAAGTAAAAATGCTGGCTTAACTGATTACAAAGCATTTTCCAGTTTGCCTAGAAACCTTCCATGTATCAAGACATAATTTAGGAGGGACTGATTGCTTCAGCAAAGTTAATAAATAATTACATCATAGACCATAAACTTAAATGCAGAAAAAACTTGTAGATTAGATTATTGCCAACAGATTAGTTACAAATATCTTAAAAATATATCTGGTTAGGGCCCTCCCTGGTGGCGCAGCGGGTTAAAGCACCGCACTGAGAAACTAAAGCCACTTCCGCATGAGTTCGATCCCCGCCTGTCTGGGAGGTGACCACATGGCGTGGCAGACCTCTCCTGACCCGCCCGCTGCTCCCCTCAGCAGTGTACTTCATCGATCTGCCTGTTCTGCTCCCCGCTCTGTCTCTGGTGAATCCTCTCACCCTCCGCATCTCTGGCCTGTACCCCAGTTCTGTACAAAAAAATAAATAAATCTTTAAAAAAAAATATATATATATCTGGTTAGGTAAACATTAGCAGAGCATCTTCATTGGTTTTCATGAAAATTATACAGATTTGGGAAATTTTCTCTCATGAAAAATATTCTTTCAGTATTTATCAAATCTAAAATCCTAACCACTACTTTTGAATGAATTACTAAATTATCCAAAGTGTTGAAGTGAGTTCTGACCTGAACATATTTTCTTCAATATCATATTTATCAATTTTCTTCATTACACTCAATATAAAAAGCAACTGGAACAAGAAAATCCTTCCACTATTGGTAGCTTTATCTTAATTTTGTAATTTCTACCAACATTTATGTATGGTAACTAACAAAGCTAAAGTTCTCATTTCCAATACAACCCTCACATTCTTAATAAGGCCACAAATGTAAAAGAACTAAAGAAAATTTCAAGTGGTAATGTGTGTGTGTGTGTGTGTTTGCATATGTTTTTGCATACACACACTTATGTGCTTTATCTTAATAGGAACTGGAATGCATCTCTACATATTATTGTTTTTCCTTTTTGATTTAAAACATAATAAACTTGATAGTGTTTTTGCTTCAGGTTCCACCTGTCATCAGAGAATGAAAGTTGCTGTACGTTCTTGGAAATCAGATATAATATTTAAAGACAGTATTGGGCTACCCATCACCAGATTAAAATAAATGAGCTGAGGTAATTCTATCTTATCTTGAGATTTTATTTTTGAAAATTATGAATTCTTGTTAACCAGAATTATTATAAGAAGTACACTTTTATAGATGTGCTTTAAACAAGTGAACATGAAAACTTATTATTTTTCTATCAATAGTAATTTAGACAGGAAACTGTTTTGATCAAACAGACTTGATTTTGTCTGCCATGTTGAGATTTTAGGTGAAAATTAGACAATTTGACCTGACAAATTAGTGATATTATATATTAACATTCATATTGGAGCCTAAGATGTCAGCAATTATAGATTTTGTTTTCTTTTTTATTTTAAATTACAATATGGGCTGCTAGAAAAAATGATCATGCTTAATTAGCCTAGTAAACACTTTTAAAAAATAAATTATAGTTTATTTTTACATTATTTTGTGCATTTTTCCATCTCAGTTGTAATCCCTGTGGGTTTCCTGTCACCAAATCACCCATGTGCCATCACCATAGTCCAGTGCATTTCCCTCACCCCAACGAACAAACACTTTTTAAACCCTCTGGTCATGGAATTTAGTCTTTGACTTCATCTCTTGACAGACATTTGGAACTGATATTGGTAGGCTGTGCAACTTGATGTTGGAACTTGTGACATGGATTTAGACTATGAAGAATTGAAGCAAAAACCTAACACCCTACTTGTAATTTTAGGCAATTTATTTATGTTCTTTTTGTGTTACTATAGGGGTAGTAATAGCTACACTGATGTTATGTTTAGATTTTTAAATATATAGAAAATATTCAACAAGTACTTATTATTATTACATTTATTTGGATTTCAATATCATGAACTAATACTGAGAAAACTTCGGAATACATTAGTAATGCTTTATCACACTGAAATTTATAGGACCTTTTATTATACATATTGACCTTTTTGACAGAGATTTTTTTGGAATGGAAAATGAAATGTTTGCCCTTTTTTTTTTTTTAAAAATTTTATTTATTCGTACAGAACTGGGGTACAGGCCAGAGATGCGGAGGGTGAGAGGATTCACCAGAGACAGAGTGGGGAGCAGAACAGGCAGATCAACAAAGTACACTGATGAGGGGAGCAGCAGGCGGGCCAGGAGAGGTCTGCCACCCAAGGGGATCTCCTCCGGGGCAGGCGGGGATCGAGCTCACGCGGAAGTGGCCTAAGCTTCTTTGTGCAGTGCTTTAACCCACTGCGCCACCAGGGAGGGCCCATGTTTGCCCTTTTTATAATTGTTTTATATAAATTACATTTACTTGCTAATTTAGTAAGCATTTTTCTTAAAGATTACTTAATAGCAACTAAAGCTATGATTTATAAAAGTAAAACTACTATTCAATCAGTATTCTAATCTAGTCAATATGGTCAGTGTGGATATTTTTCACTAATTTTTTTATAGCTAACAGTAATTATAATCAAGAAGCTTAGACATTTTTATAAATGCTGACAGAAGTGCTCACTTAAAAAACCATGGCATCTGAGGATTTATGAGTACATGTGTACACCCAAAAGGTAGTTTGGGCTAAAATAGATGACACTCAACTACTTCCTGTTAGAAGTAGGAAAATGTGTTAATTGCCTTTAATATAGTTTATTATACTGTAGTCAACATAGGCCATCTGTCCACACAGCTGCCTCTTGATGGTTTCAGCAAAGCAAGTGAGTATGTATTTTAAAGGGAAGTACAAATGAAAAGAGCAAAATAATCTCAGTGATTGTGTTTGTGTTATGCAACTATGTGGTAAATTAACAAAAAAATCTAATATCATAGGAGATACATTATACATATTGTATACATATATATTATAAATAGCATATACAGTTTGTAACTATATACCTTTCTTATATGCACACACATAGACAGATTATATATAGATTGTCTCCTGGTACAATAAATGGCTTCATTAGGGGTATGTCATGATAAATCACTTGATAGAGAAATAACTTTGAGGGCTACAATGAATAAAGACAATAATAAGTCAACCACTTTAGTTCATATAGAAGCAGAAATGTGAGTTTGGGATTGGAAGAGGTGAGATAAACCTGGAAAGAATAGAACAGCTTGAGATAACATGGCAGGGAGCTAATAATTGTTTTGGAAAAATGAGCTGAAGTTCTTTTTAAGAACAAGAATGTTAAATATTCAGTGGATTGTTATCATTCCTAAGATGTATTCCAGCTCATTAAACATTTAGAAAAGTCTACTAGTCACACAAAAGTTGTCATGAATACTATGCTTTGTTTGGTAAAAATCAAAGACAATGCTGTTTTGATGGATGAGTTCAAATAGAGATCAACAGGAAAGTATGGTAATTTAATTTACTTTTGAAACTGGACAAACTTAGGAAGGAGAAACTTCTAGAGAGACATCTAATCACACAAACATGTTAGGCTTTCAAAAATGAGAAAGAAATTTTTTCTGTGTAGCTAAACTTTAAATAATGTTAATTGAATTTAATATAATTAATCTTACTGTAACTGACATATGCTTATTTAAAAGCAAAAAGTAGCTTCAATAGGTAACTCTCTTGTGTTGTTATTTGAGAAACTCCACTAAATGGTAAAGATAATTAATTTCAACCTATATATATTGATTACAAAAAAAGTGCTCAGTAGGTCCCAGATGTTGAAATCCTTGTATATAACACAAAGCATAAAAAAGACAGAGATCTTTGCCTCAATGATGATTACATTCAAGTGGAGAGAAGAGACAAAAAATAATAATAATAATAATAAGTGTTAAGTGATAATAAGGGTCATGAGGTTCAGAAAGCTTAAGGGAGTAGCCAGTTTCAATTTGAGTAGACCTGAAGGAATTAAAGGGACAAATCAGACAGAGTTCTGTGTAAAGATTCCCAAATCTATTAACTGTAAAAGTGCTGAAGCTCAACTGAAAGTACTAGTTCAACTATCCAAGGTAGATTTATTTCATAGATATACTGAATAGAATTTGAAATTGTTTTTCTGAACAACTTATAACGCTTTACCTATGCACAGTCATGCTATCTTAAATGCTATTTAAAAGTAACTTTTCTTAGCTTCACTCCTTAAATAATTAGGTATTATTTTGAATCAATGGGTTGTTATTTAATTTTATAGGAAGACAGAAGTACAATCAAATTATTTGTGGTATTTCTGGAACTCTTTATTCTTCTTTATTGTAGTCAGATATGGTGTCAGTTAGATTATAGGAAAAATCAGCATATTTATTGAGCAACTACCATGTGAAAACAGTGTGTTAAGCACCAGAATAACTGCATATACAATTACAGAATATATACAATTTTTTCCCTTTAAGACTCTATTGTAATAAGAAATTCATACATTATGCAAATGGTATTAAGGTAATTTGAAAATATACTCTAAGGAAACATGAAGTGCCAGGGACCCTTTTTGACTGAGAGATGAAGGAAGGCTTGAGAACATAAGAAGATATTAAAACTGTTTAGTAGGATAAAATGTCTTATTTGGTGAAAGAGAGTGATCAAAAATACTAACAAATAAAGATAATGACGATATTCTAATTATAACAATTAACTACATGATTGGACAAGGTGGGTAGATATAATTTGCAACTCTCATAAATATGTTTGGTCAAAGTAGTAAAAATGAAATTGAAGCATTTTCATAAGCATGGGGAAAAGGAAATGGAGACCTAGGTTTAGTCTTTTTGACCCATTCTGTTGAAGAGTTTTGTGATTTATGGTGTTGAATGTGGTATTTACACTATTTATTTTTAAAATTGGAGTTTATAGCATTTTTCTCTGTTTATAACCAAATTCAAAAACTTAACCACAGACCATACATTTATGTTGGTGACCCAGTAGATTTTCTTTTTCTTTGCATATTTTTAAAATGCAACATTGTATTGAGAGCTTATATAGTTTCAGATGTTTAAATGCTATGTGAGAACACCTGAGTGATGCTATGGACAATTATGGAGTTAAGGCATACATATGGAATAAATATACTAAACATTATATATGAAATATATAGTAAAGTCCAATAATATATACTAAAAGTATAGTGTGTGTATATAATACACACACACATCTATATATGTTATACACTAAAATTCTAATAATATTCTTCAACACCCAATGTATTTATTTACATAGATGCAAGGGAGAAAAATTTAATATAGGAATGAAAGGAAATGCTCCGAACATTTTGTACAGAGGAAGAGTATGTATTTCTGATGTAAGTATAAACACATATAAAAGAAAATAAGATGATTTCTCTTCTCGTGTCTTAAATAATTTAAATGGGGGGGGGAAGGGAAAGGATTACCAGCCCACAGTAACAATCAAAGAAGAGATATTGTGATTTTAGGAATGAGAATGTCAAATCTTTGCTGAGTTAAATGACCCAGTAGAAATTAATGGTATTGAATTTAAATTATAATCTTGAGGCAGTTGTATTCAGAGATTGGGACTAGAAGTGGAGTTTGGATTAAATTTAGAATTTCATCAAATTTTCAGGAAAGTTGAAGGTATAAACAAGGAATGAGGTCCACATCACCTAACCTGCATTAAGTGAAGAATAAAGACAGTAATCTGCAAAGATTACAAATGCAATTAGGTAAGTGAATAAGATTCTCCAGAGCTATCCAGGAAATACTGGAGATGTAAATGATGTATTGACAAGGGTTAGGTAGTGATTAAGGGATTAATGAAAGGTCATTAAGGAAAGAGACAAAAATTGTGAAGCCAAATTATTAGATGCATCATCTACATTGCTTTCACTTATTCTGAATCATGATATATTAGTGATACAGACAGATTAATTAGGTCATCCACAATCCACATCCTTCCTGTCTCCAATTACTGCACATTTAAAGTTTGAGAATAGTTTCAAATTATTGTTACCAATTATACTCGAAGTGGTGGTGGTCATGAGATAGTTCAAGGACACATCTCTTAAGAAGTATGCCAGTTTTACCTCTCCCACATAAACACCTGATTTTCTTAGAGAATGTTCTGGAAATCATTTTATTAACAATTTTCCTCTATTTGCAGAGCAGAAAATTAATGTACACTTTAAATTTATTAAACTCTACCACTTTGACTCTTGATTTTTTCCTATCTGGGTCAGCTCACTGGCTGGGGATTGAACTTATGCTGTAACAGCTACAGATACTTCATAGTGCTGCTCTTTAACTCCTTGCAATACCAGAGAGGGCCCAGAATGAATTTTAATGAACATTATAACAGTATGCTTACTTTTATTGTTCATACATTTGCTTAGGCAAATGCTAGTGGATAATATTAAGCATGATTTCAGAATTGTCAAAGATTGAGATTTGCAGGAATGGGATAATATAAATTATATTAGTCAGTGGATAACTTAACATCAAAACTTACTTCTTACTCCTTTTTATGACAACCCTTGTTTTGGATGACACAAGTAACGCTGGAGCTGATTGATACAACTTTCCTTCTACATTCAAGCAAAATGCTCTCCAGTAGAAAACACAGTAGTGTTTGTAATACACAAAATCTGTGCAGCAAAAATCTCTGCTCCTGCCCCTGGGCCCTATAAAGAAGACATTAAATAAGGGAAATACCTTCTTGGTGAGAGACAAGAGTTCCAGATTTTAACAGTGACTTTCTACACTAATCCCTAGTGTATGATTTGTCACAGGGCTTCACATTCCCACAGACACACATTTAATCAAAGACTATTTTAGTCATACATCTAAAAATTGCTGGTCTGGAGACCAGTCCAATTTTTACAACACCATGAAGGACAACAAAGTCCAATATGAGAAATATCGGGGGACAATTTGCACGTCCTCTGTTTTCAGGGAAGAGTCCTTGTCTAACCTGGGCTGTGGTAAATGCTGCTGAAGCTGGATGTGGCTTTGGCCTGTTTGCCCACCTCAGCAGTTGTAGGAAACTGAAGAAGGGCTTCACCTGGTAAGGGATGAAGGATTTACCTGGTAAGGAATGAGGGAAGAAAATGACTAGCTAACAGCTGACATGAAAAACTCAGCTAGAGGCAAAAGAAAGGGAACCCTAAACTATACCTGCAGGATCAGGGAGAGGCCTGGGGCAATCAGTTAGAACAGGACATCCAACCTCAACAAGTGTTTGTAGTTAATAACCTCCATAAACTCCTCACAATCTCCTTTGCTCTCTACCTCTCACAACTGAGAGTGAATCTTGTGGGTCCAGGAGTTAAAGGAAAGAAAAATATTCATGAAACAAGGAAATCCTAATATTATCAGAAATTATGTAATGACTAAAATTTTCCTAACTGGATTATATATTCAAATCACCAGGAAATATTAAATCACCACCAAAAATAAGATATATTAACTGGCAACTTAAAAAGTTTTCCCACAGCTATCAGGACATATGGCTGTAGCACATGATGTTGATATCATTTATTAGCATAAACCAAAATATTTTATGTTTATACACAATTCATACCTGATACATATGCTATAGTCTGGTTCTCCAATCTAGAATGCTATTTTAAAATATCATTGTCTGGGTGTTACTCCATACTGATTTAATTGCTTGAGGTCAAAGTCCATAGTTTGTTTTTTTCCCGTATTTTTTTTCTTTTTATTTTACAACTTTCTTGGGGGTTTTTAAGATGTAAGCAATGCTGAGAAGCACTGCTTTCCACAAGACTTCTCACATTTCCATGCACATATGAATTGTCAGAGTGTCTTGGTAAAAACACAGATTCTGTGTAGGCAGGTAATTGGGCCCTGAGACTGTCTTTATGTCAAGTTCCCTAGCGACACTAACGCTGCTCATCCAGGACTGACCTTCAGTAGACAACTCCATAGCTCATTTGAAATGGAGAAGTGCAGTGATCTTTTTTGAGGAATTTTATTTCATTCACTTTGAGAAATTTAAACTCAACTTGTGTCAGAAAGAGAGAGAAGCAGATCATCACATCAGAATCTACTACATTTTTCTTGTATTTATATTTACTTTAATTATCTTATTGTAATTTTTCAGCTTGGTGCCTGTATGATTTTTCTTCAGTAGATTAGCTAAATATACTGTTTATGAAAGATTTATTGAAATACTTTGTAAACCTATGTTTTACTATTTTTTCTAACATTGATTTTTTTAAATTTCCCATTGCATTATTTCTCTTTATTTTCTTACATTTTAATAACATATCATTCTATTAAATACAGATAATTTTCTCATTTCTTAAGATGTCATCTCCAGCCAGAAACACTTGTGGGCATGTTTGTTGCAATCATTATTATTACTTTTAGGGAAGGTGCCATTGGTTCACAACACTGTGTGTGATTCAGAGTGATAGGATCACTACTCTTTAGAACTGTTGTACAGCACCCACACTCACCACCCAGGTAACCACTGTTCACCGCATAAGCATGAGCCTCCTCCCCACTCGGCTCTTCCTTCTCCCCATTGCACTCTGATACCTCAATTCTATAATGAGATTTCTAGGGTTTATGAAATTATTATATGTGGACTTAGAGTCAGTATTGTCAGTATTTTGCTTTCTATTTTAAAGATCACAACCTTAAATATTTTTTGCTATGCTTTTTCATTATATTTTCTTTTTGTTTTCATGGCAACATTTTGTACTTTTGAGGATTTAAAGTTGTTTTGATTATCAATTAGTATACTTATTAACTCTTATGTTTGTTCTATTATAAATATAGAAATATGAGGAAACTATTGTCCAAATATTCCTTCATACTTTTTCTTCTTGTCACTTATTTTAGACATACTCTTGTTTTATGTTGTTATGGGTCATATATTACATTTTGTTTACAAAAGAGATTCCACATTCAAAGTTAGATGTACACAGTAATCAATATGAATCACCCCACTGAATCTTGGTTTGCATAATTTTTCTACTTATGAACTCTCTGCTATGCATTATTTTTGGATGCCTAAATGAACCATTTATTTTATTTTTTTTCCACACAGTAATATATATTCTTTAATATTTGGCCTTTCCATTTTAAAAACTGTTAAGAGTTTATGTATTATTTTTATAATTGAATCATAACTAAAATGGATTTAAAAATTTTTATTCATTTTTCCCTGTGAACATCAACTGTTACTGTGGAAAACTCAAGGTTTAATTGGGGTTTTCATTTTTAAAGCTATTTGGCATTCTTTTTCATGGATCTTTAGATACACTGACTTAAAATTTTTTAATTGTTAGGAATAATTTAAATATGATTTAAATTGTTAAACTCTACACAGAGAGATTTTGTTTCAGGAAGGTGTTATAGAGCCTGAGAATTTCCCTTTCTGAGAAATTCTCAAGAATTTCCCAAGAAGGCTCATATTTCCAGGTTGGGGAGCCCACATTAAGAACACCTGTTCAATGTAATTTCCCTTTTAAAAAACTTTGAATATAGGCAGCTATTTCTGCCCACTGGTGTCTCTGTCTTCTTCTCCTTTCCTTTCACTAATGAATCTGTTCTTTTAAAATGTAAAAAAAAAAAAAAATTAAATGCAGTAATATCATTAGGACATATTTCAGTGTAACACTTTCAAATAAATATTCTGATTTCTCACAGAAGCATTTCCACTATTATCACACAAAATATCATTTTCTAATCTAATTTTGTTTTAATTCTTCATGAAAATCAGTTAATTTATTATATATATACACATATATACATATATACGAGTTAACTATTGTTCTTCAGCAATAACCTCTTTCTCAGGATCCCTAAATGTGTGTGTGTTTGCATTAAGTAGGGGTAATATGGACTGAATGTCCATGTCCCCCCAAAATTAATATTTTGAAACTCTAATCCTCATTGTGATATTAAGAGGTAAGACCTTTGTGGGATAAAAGATTAGTTTGTGAAGGAAGAGTTACCAGGATGGGATTAATAGCTCCGTAAAAAGAGTAAAAAACATGAGAGTTCTTCTCAGTCTTCCTCTGTCACTCTGTCTGCAACAAGGCAATACATTGTGATTATGTAATAAGGATGCGATATGTCACCATGAACCTAGTCATGCCAGTACTCTAATGTTGGATGAGCAACTGCCAGAAACATCAGAAGTAAATGTCTGTTGCCTGAGCAGCTTCGTCTACCATAAGTTGTTATAACTGCCTGAATTGAATTAAGACTGGTGATACCTCTTTTTTTTATGAACTTTTATTTTTTGCTGTGAAATCTAACTGTCATAATTTAAAAGAGGTGAAACTTACTTATATTGTATAATGAATAATTACAAAATAAATCCCATATAAGTAGTAATAGTCAAGTAAAGAAATTAAATATTGTAAATACACCAGAAGCCTCTCAGTGCCCCTTTGAAAATTCATCTTTCTCTCTACTGTCACCTGACTTATTGCTTCCTTGTTTGTCTAGCTTTCCAACCTGAAAATGCATTCAGAAAAGAAGTCATTTTATTTTTCCAGAAATTGAACATTTGTATAAATGGAATCATACATTCATTTTCAGTCACATTTTATTGTTCTACCATTTATATTCCTGACTGTATCGTTTCTGGAGTTTAGCTTTTTGTCTTGATATATACAATGCTTTGCTCTCCTCCCCAACTAGCCCAGTGTCAATGCACCATCTATTGTTCCCTCTACATCCTCCTTCATCTTTTCTCTTCGGTGACCACTATATTTTTCATGGGGTCTTAATTTTTTGTTGGGTTTTGCCAATTTGTTTTCTTTTTCATTTATTTTCTACAAATAAGTGAAACCATCTTGTAATTGTCTTTTATTCCAAGACTAATTTAACATTTTAATCACAATAACTTTTATCCACATTGTAAAGGAAAAGGCACAATTTCACCCTTTTTAATATTAAGTTGTATTCTATTGAATCATCCTTTGATGTGCATTTAGGCTGACACCATGTATTGGTTATTGTGGATCGTGTTGCTATAAACATGAGGATACATAAACCTTTGCTTTTACACTTAGTTTTATAATTTCTAATATTAAATTTCTAATCTAGTAGAAATATGCATTCATGTGTCATTCTTTTTCATGAATTTCTTATTATTCCTAGGCCATTTTTGGGAAAGTTATTCTTTTATACATTACTAAAGCTCTTTCTTATTATAAACAGTATATCAAACATCAGTACATTATGATTATTTTCTTTTTTAGTTCAATTTCTCTATTTGCTAATTGTGCACCAATGCTAGGATAACTTGAATAGGAAAGCATTATCATAAATCTTGATAATAAAACTTATTTACCTTATTTTTCTTAACTATCAGAGACTATTTTTTTCTTTTTAAATAGAAAAATCAATTTAAGTTTTTAAAAATGTATATAATAACATAGGGCTTGTTGGAATTATCAGATGTTAATCATATATAACTATCATACAAATCTTATTTATTTAGAACTTTCTTGTATTTGATAAATTATTTAAGCTTATGTAATGTCTCTCAAAAATAAACATAAGCAATATTATAAATATTTCATATATATGTTAAGCATATTTTTGATATATCTATTCCTAAACCCTTACATTGTCAGATGAATATTTTACTTGTTTAATGGCTCCTTTGTTCTGTTTTATTGGTATGTGGAAACAAAATATCAGGAATGTTTATTTATGTTGATAATCCGTACTAAACTGTCTTGATAATATTTTAAATTCATTCTCTGAATTTTCTACACATATAAATATATGTATACTTCTTTATAGTCTTTGTAGTTGAGGTTTTTTTTCTTTATTTCTTTTCACAAGCTACAAGTTCTGGCTTCAGTGTTCAATTAAAATGATTTTAGAGCATTTCTTTATCTATAAAATTTCAGAGAATTATTGTTTTACTTGGTAACTTTATATGATGAAATTTAAGATGACTTTTGCTTTAGTTTACCAATACTATATTTTTGTTTTTAAGTGTTAAATCTATGTTAGTGGAAGATATTAGAATATAGTTTTACATCTAGATAGTATCCTCATTGGATTTTTTTAATCATAGTTTTATTGGCCCTCTAAAATGAGTTAGAATATGAGTTAGAATATTTCATTCTCTCTAGGTTTTTGTGTATTATTCAAGTAATCTCCTCTTTTAGTACCCAGTGGAATTCACTAGTAAAACAAATGAACTTTGACTCTTTCTTTCTAATGTAATTTATTTCCAAGTACTCTACCAAAGCATGTTATTTATTTTACAATTTGTTTGTGATATTAAAGTATAAGTGAAAATAAATTTTAAGAATATCACAGATATTTTTAAAGGTTAAATATCAGGTATATTATTACTTCAGTGTATTGTTGAATTTGAATCACTAATATTTTATTGAGGATTTTTCATTGTTTTATAGGTATTGCTTAAAATGTTCTTTTCTTCTAATGTTGTCTGGTTTTGGTATCAGGTAACACTAGTGTTGTAAAATAAGTTTAAAAATATTCCTTCTGGATTATATGAAATGAAGTCAGGCTGAAGGAAAACAAAAAATAAAACAAAACAAAAAATGCAGGCTGATATCACTTATCTGTGGATATAGAGAAACAAAACAACATGCCAAAGAGAAACATTAAAACCAACCCTTGAAGACCTCCCTGGTAACAGGGGTAAAATTCTCAGTGCTATCAAGCTATGACTAGCCACTGAGTCATGAATCCAATTCCCAGCCAGGGAGCTGACCCACCTGGTACAACAGATCTCTCCTGTTTTGCCTCCTACTCCCATCTGAACTACAACCCAGTTCTATTCTTCTATGCAACAAACAAACAAAAACCCTTAAAAGCCTGACCACAGGTCTGTGGCATCCAGGACTACGTTAAGTATCAATTGCCCTTAAGATTAAGTTTAAGGGCCCTCCCTGGTGACACAGTGTGTTAAAGCACAGTGCTACGAAAATAAAGTCACTTCAGCATCAGTTCAATTCCCGGCCAGGGAGGTGACCCACATGGCGTGGCAGACCTCTCCTAACCCGCCCACTCCTCCCCTCAGAAGTGTACTCCATCAGTCTGTCTGTTCTGCTCCCCACTCTGTCCTGGTGAATCCTCTCACCGTACCTACACCTCTGCTGTACCCCAGTTCTAGGTGCATAAATAAGTAAATCTTAAAAAAAAATAAGTTTGAAAATACAGTTAAAAATTACAACCTCAATATCTTAATAAAATACAAGATTACTTCTTGATTATGTAAAATTTGTGAATGGTGATCATGGTTGTCAGGTTGTTCTCCTCTAATCAGTGACTTAACAGATCCAGACCTTTTCAATGAGGCTTGTCATCTACAATGTATGGGGTTGGGGTAAGTGAACCATAAAAGATTGCAGAGGCACCTTCTGAGATCAACCTGGAAATGTAATACTTCACTTTCATCCTGCTTAATTTACTGGAACTCAGTCACATAGTAATTCCATGCATCATCTCTGGTCTAGCTATTGCCAAGAAAGAAGACTGATTAGGTTGTAAGCTAATAGTTATTGGCACAATATATTGTTTCTAGTAATTTGTCTACTTATTTTACATATTCAAAATATCTTTCCCGAGATTATTCACAATATAATTTAATTATAATATTAGTGATATCAGTTATAAAGTGTGTTCCACTTTTAAGTAAATCTGCTCATTAATTGTGTCATAGTATTTGTTTGTTTCTTGGTCAAATTCACCAGACAATTAGTAGTATATTTCTCTTTCAAAATAACTTTTAGGCCATCCCTGGTGGCGCAGTGGGTTAAAGCTCAGCATTGTGATGGCCACCACTGATATGGTGGGAGTTCGATCCTGCTCTGGAGGAGATCCACATAGTAGAGGAGATCCACATGGCGGAGGAGATCCACATGGTGCAGCAGACCTCTCCCATCTGGCCACCTGCTCCCCTCACCAGTATACTTTGTTGATCTGCCTGTTCTGCTCCTCACTCTGTCTCTGGTGAATTACCCCAGTTCTGTATGCATAAATAAATATATCTCTAAAAAAACAAAAAATGTTTAACTTTCTAATTTATTTTTATTTTTTATTAATTTTCCTTCATGCCTCTTGTGTTTGTATGTTAGTATTTATTGATAATTATGCTTCATTTTGACATTTGACTTAAAACATTTAACCTAAAAAAGCTCAACTTCTATTAATTAAACTTACCTCACTTGCCAACAAGCTATTATACATTTTTGGTTTTGCTTCTCAGGTATTTATTTTTAGAAGCTCTAACATCAACATCCTTGTTTCCCATCAACATCTTTGAATTCATTCAACCCAGTATCCCAATTAGAAGGTATTTAACATACAGTACTGTAAACCAATGTTACCACAATTAAAAAAATTGTAAGCCAATGTCACCAGAATTAGAAAGCAACTATGGTTGTGACTTTAGACCTAGAATATAAACCTTTTTTGATTCCCTGGCAGTGAATGTCAAACATGCTATGTGTCCTCACACATATTACTGTTTTTGTGTTTTTTCTTGTAACTGTTATGAAACATTCCCAGCTTCTTTCAGATTAAGTATATATTTCTCTCATCAGTTTCAGTGCCATCCCTACTGAGTGTTTATGATTATATATTGTAACTATGATGAATTCATCCCATTGAGAGAAGGTTCTATTTCAATCTTTACTCTCCAAGAAGGTTTGTCTCTATGTCTGCCATTCCAACCTTTGAATTCAGACAAATAACTATAGAATATATAATGATTTGTAAGACTGCACAGGTAATTTTATTTTTGCCTTTGATTTTTGACCTGTTGTTCTCTGTTTTCAAGCACATTTGCATTAAAATTCTGCCCTTCATTTTCAAATGCCCATCTGTTCCTGCTGTTTATTTCTAGATTTAAATAGTGAGTGACATCATTATAATTTCTATGGCAACCAACTACACTGACATTAAAAGATGAGACAGCCTTCAGATTGTATAAAAACAGCAGAAGCTTGTGAACTGTTAAAAACAAAATCTTCTGTTCATGAAAATATCTTTAATAAAAAAGGCATGATTTGTTGTAACTCTTTGAATTCATATATACTCTGAGACTTCAAAATTCTAATGAGTCCAAGAAAATTCTTTATGTACTAAGTGTTCTTAAGTTTTCAACTTTGATTTTCCCCCAATTCTATATATGTACTCCATGTTTCTAATTTAGAATGAGAAATCATGAGGGGATAAAGTACTATTTATAAAAATGCCTCTGTGAAATTATAAGAGGTTGTGGATTTACCCATTCTCTTAAGTTTTAAAATCTTAGATACTATGGAGCTAATGTGGTATAATTGTGTCAGATCTAGGAAGTGCTGCAGAAAAAAGAAACAGGAAACTAACAGAAAATGAAAGGGTAAAGAGGTGGGAGTAGGTAATGCAAGCTACTCTTAGTTACTTGGTACACTGCATAGGTTATAGGTGAGGTTACTGTAAATGGTGTGTGTGTGTGTGTGTGTGTATTTGTAAGGTACATATTTGTCAGTGTACACATTGACTGGAATGTAAATAAGAATGCTAGAAGTTGGAATGTGAACTATGTGTTGTATTAACCAGGTCTCCTAAGCAGGCATTCATCTCCCAGCTGCTAAAAGTGTTGTCCATAAAACACTGTAAATGTAGAGTTCTCAAAACACGCACTTAAAGGGTGCTGTCTCAGCCAATATCACTTCATGTTCAGCACTCATTATATAGCAGGAATAGAGACCATTCTATGTATGAGAAATAGAAACCCAGCTGTTTTTTCTTCAGGATTCAATAATTACAAATGACAAACCCACATTCAGGTCTTTCATTTTAGACCAAAGATTTTTTATATCTCTATCTATCTATCTATCTATCTATCTATCTATCTATCTATCTATCTATCTATCTATCTATCTATCTATCTATCTATCTATCTATCTAT